>NC_135713.1:109581844-110230919 GCF_964656455.1 Halichoerus grypus | reverse complement strand
TTAATTCTTCCCGTGTATTTTTTCTTTTTCGGTCTTATTTCTCAATTTGTTTAGTACTTAGCATGTGTATGGATTAAAGTAGGGGAAAGAAAGCCCCTTCACACCCTAGTACTAACCAAGTTCTTTCTGTTCCCTGTAAAATTGTGCTTAGTTTCCACTGATATGAACACCGTAAGGAGAAGGATATCCTGAGAGTTGAAAGAGTCCTGTTCTCTACTCCAGCCAGGGTCGTAATACCCCAGTCATGCCCAAACACAGAAAATACAGCCGCTTTTTGTATCATCGAGGAAAATGACTTCAGCAGCTTCTGAAAGACTCCTTGAATGTTTCATTTACTTTTTGTCAGGGACTTCTCTTCCTTGAATTACTTAATTGACAGAATAAAAATGGTCTGGGATAGGTTAAAAATTTTAAAAAATAAAATATTTTCTCTTTAAAATTTTATTGATTATTATGATGATTATGTTTTGGTTTTACATTATTATTTTGAAATAATTATAGATTCCTAGGAAGCTGCAGAGAAATGCAAGGGAGGTCCTGTGTACCCTGAACCCTGTTCTCTCTAATGGTGACACCCGGGCATAACTAAGAGAACATTATCTAAGCCAGGCAGTTGACATTGATACAGTCCACAGAGTTTATTCAGATCTCAAAGGTGCTACCAGAGTTTTCCCATGCCCTAGCTGGGCAGAAGTTAGTCCCTTCCTTCCTCTGTCCACTCAGGAGCTTTCCCAAACCTGTTCCCAGGCTCCTCTGGGGACAAATGAAGAAAGTGGGGGAAAGGGAACCAATGAGAAGTTTAGAGAAGTTTCTCAGACTATTTTGAGGAGAGTGGGTCTGGTGTATGAGAGAAATGGTGTATAAAAGAAATAAATGGGGGGGGGGGACTTAAATATTGCTGTAGTCTTTGGATGCACCCACCTGTCCATGGTGTTAGAGAATTTCAGATAGTGGTCTTTTTTTTGCAAGCTCTTTCAGTTGTTGTAATATGATCTTTTAAATGTTGTCTTGACCCAGTTTTGAGACCCTGGCTAGAGGGCAGTCAGTTTACCTTCTTAGACAGGAGATTAAATCCACACCCCAACCACCTCCCTTACTGGCTCTCCACTGTCCTAGTCACCCCTGGCCAGTACACTGCTTATGCCAGGGACATAGGGAGACAACCAGGGACACTCCCTATGCCCCAGCCACCCAGGCACCCCATTAATGTATTTTCTCTCTCTCTCTCTCTATACACACACACACACACACATTTTGTACTCTCATTTCATATAATATTAGAACCTAAATATGTCATAAGGAATTCATCATTGCAATTTATCCATGTTAATAATTTTAAATACTTTATGATGTATTTTATGGGTGGACCATTATTTACTCAACTACTGTTCTATTTCTGACATTTTGAGGTTTTTCCCTGCTAAATTCCCTGCTAAAATAATGTGTTAATGAGCATCTTTGTGCCAAAGTTTATTTATTCTTGGGATTATTTTCTTGGAATAGATTCTTTGAATTAAAATTATTGAATTAGGGCGCCTGGGTGGCTCAGTTGTTTAAGTGTCTGCCTTCGGCTCAGGTCATGATCCCAGGGTCCTGGGATGGAGTCCCAAGTTGGGCTCCCTGCTCAGTGGGGAGTCTGCTTCTCCTTCTCCCTTTGTCCCCTGCTCATGATCTATCTCTCTCTCATGGTCGCTCTCTCAAATAAATAAATAAAATCTTAAAAAAATTATTGAATTAAAGGATGTTAATATTTTTCTCTGTGTGCATTGCCCAAATTTGCATCTATTTCATACTTTGTCAACAAAAAATAGACATTTTATGTTCCATAATATTGAAAAATTAAAGAAGAATTAGAGAGGTATAATTTTAAAAATTAAAAGCAAAACCATGGGCACATATTATGTTGTAGAATGAAATTTAGGAACTATATGTCTACAAAATAAGATTCCTGAGTAACATTTATGGAATCAAAATCTCTTGGAATGAGACATGGTAACTTACATTAAAAAAAAAAATTCCCTAAGTTGTTCTTATGTGTGCTGAGGTTCATTTTATTTTACAGGGGATGAATAGAGACTCAGAGAAATTGTATGTTTTGGGTAGGGACACAAGCCCTTGGTTTATAATGCAGATGGTTTTGAGCACACTGTGAAAAGGTTAAACCAGAAGCCATTTGAGGGAGTCATTAATTCCTGCAATCTCCTGCTCATTAAAGCTGTCTCCTGATCTAACCTGTTGTAATTAAGGGTCAGGAGATAGTTCTATTACCATCTCTTTTTAACTTGGGATTGTCATTCAACTTATTTTTGCCTCATTCAATAGAGGAAGCCTATTTATTAAGCCATTAGTCAATTTGCTCTTTTAAAAGACAGCTCATATCCTTTGTCCTTTTCTAGTACCCAAGTCTTATTGTCTCACTTCAAAACTTACTGTCATGACCTGGCATTTAGTCCAGTAGTCTGGAGGAAACTGAAAGAGAGTTGGAGATGGGGAGGAGAGACACCAGGTCTCAGACTGTCCTCTGAGGGCTGGGTATCATCATCTCAGCTGTCTTGACTCTATTTCTTTTTTTTTAATTAAAGATATTTATTTATTGAGAGAGAGAGAACACGTGTGTACATGTGTGCGAGCAGGGGGAAGGGTAGAGGGAGAGGGAGAGAGAGAATCTCCATCTGAGTGTGTTCTCATGTGGGGCTCAATCTCAAGACCCTGAGATCATGACCTGAGCTGAAAGCAAGAGTTGGACACTCAACTGACTGAGCCACCCAGCCACCCTAATAACTCTATTTCTGAAGCCCCATCTCTGGGCCCTATTCAGAGAATTTTCTGGAAAATTGATGACACAAGAGGGCATGATTTTTAGGTGCTAATCTACAAAAATGTCAAATGTTCTGAGAACATTTAGCTGTAGAAAATCTTGTGGAAATAATCTCCATTATGATGACATTTTATTTATTTATTTTTACGCTTTTACAGCCTTTATTTTTTTATTTTTTAAATTTTATTATGTTATGTTAGTCACCATACAATACATCATTAGTTTTTGATGTGGTGATCCACGATCCATTGTTTTTGTATAACACCCAGTGCTCCATGCAGTATGTGCCCTCCTTAATACCCATCACCGGGCTAACCCATCCCCCCACCCCCCTGCCCTCTAAAACCCTGTTTGTTTCTCAGAGTCCTTAGTCTCTCATGGTTCATCTCTCCCTCCAATCTCCCCCCTTCATTTTTCCCTTCCTTCTCCTAATGTCCTCCGTGTTATTCCCTATGTTCCACAAATAAGTGAAACCGTATGATAATTGACTTTCTCTGCTTGACTTATTTCACTTAGCATAATCTCCTCCAGTCCCATCCATGTTGATGTAAAAATTGGGTATTCATCCTTTCTGATGGCTGAGTAATATTCCATTGTATATATGGACCACATCTTCTTTATCCATTCATCTGTTGAAGGGCATCCCAGCTCTTTCCACAGTTTGGCTATTGCAGACGTTGCTGCTATGAACATTGGGGTGCATATGGCCCTTCTTTTCACTACATCTGTGTCTTTGGGGTGCAATTCCTGGGTCATAGGGTAGCTCTATTTTTAAATTTTTGAGGAACCTCCACAATGTTTTCCAAAGTGGCTGTACCAACTTGCATTCCCACCAACAGTGTAAGAGGGTTCCCCTTTCTCCACAACCTCTCCAACATTTGTGGTTTCTTTCCCTGTCCATTTTTGCCATTCTAACTGGTATAAGATGGTATCTCAATGTGGTTTTGATTTGGATTTCCCTGATGGCTAATGATGATGAACATTTTTCATGTGTCTGTTAGCCATTTGTATGTCTTCTTTGGAGAAGTGTCTGTTCATGTCTTCTGCCCATTTTTTGACTTGATTATTTGTTTTTTGGGTGTTGAATTTGAGAAGTTCTTTATAGATTTTGGATACCAGCCCTTTATCTGTAGTGTCATTTGCAAATATCTTCTCCCATTCTGTGGATTGCCTCTTTGTTTCGTTGACTGTTTCCTTTGCTGTGCAGAAGCTTTTTATCTTGATGAAGTACCAAAAATCATTTTTGCTTTTGTTTCACTAGCCTTTGGAGATGTATCTTGAAAGAAGTTGCTGTGGCCGATGTCAAAGAGGTTACTGCCTATGTTCTCCTCTAGGATTTTGATGGGTTCCTGTCTCACATTGAGGTCTTTCATCCATTTTGAGTTTATCTTTGTGTATGGTGTTAGAGAATGGTCAAGTTTCATTCTTCTGCATGTGGCTGTCCAATTTTCCCAGCACCATTTATTGAAGAGACTGTCTTTTTTTCCATTGCCTATTTTTTCCTGCTTTGTCGAAGATTATTTGACCATAGAGTTGAGGGTCCATATCTGGGTTCTCTATTCTGTTCCATTGGTCTATATGTCTGTTTCTGTGCCAGTACCATGCCGTTTTGGTGATCACAGCTTTGTAATATAGCTTGAAATCGGGCAATGTGATGCCCCCAGCTTTGTTTTTCTTTTTCAACATTTCCTTGGCGATTCGGGGTCTTTTCTGATTCCATACAAATTTTAGGATTGTTTGTTCCAGCACTTTGAAAAATGTCATTGGAATTTTGATCGGGATGACATTGAAGGTATAGATTGCTCTGGGTAGCATAGACATTTTCTTTTAAAACACACACATCAGGATTCCCTACTGCCTCTCACTTGAATTTTTGGGACTGGGGGTCAGGGAGAAGCTAGCTACTAAATATTTATGAGATGGTGACAAAAACCTTTTATGAAGAATGCAGAAGGCTGTATGGCCAGGTGTCAGATTCCCAACCTCAGTGTTGCCCTTTGTTAGGCCTGCTATCCAGATCAGATGAGGCAGGATGAGCAGGAGAAACGTGACTGCATCATTTTTCCATGGAATTGGCGCTCAAATCTTTTTTCTTGGTTCCACTTTCAATCCTTTGGGCACTTAACCCAGTTGCTGTACATGCTTGTTTGTGTTTTACTCCTGAGATTCCTCCACATTATGGAAGTAAAACAAATACGGTTGAATACTAGTTCCATGAATCTCCTCTTACAACTGAAATTCTTCTTTTTTTTAAAGATTTTATTTATTTATTTGACACAGAGAGAGAGAGAGGGCGCACAGACAGGGGGAGAAGCAGGCAGAGGGAGAGGGAGAAGCAGATTCTCCACTGAGCAGGGAGCCCGATGCGGCACTCGATCCCAGGACCCTGGGATCATGACCTGAGCAGAAGGCAGATGCCTAATGACTAAGCCACCCAGGCACCTCTACAACTGAAATTCATAACGGGAATACAAATATTTAGAATTTCCAGTGATTATTTTGAAAAGGACAGTCACCACTTTTAATACAGTTGTAATGTCAATGGATAAAATTTAATCTCTCTGCCTGCACACACACACACACACACACAAGAAATGGGCATTTGTGTAAACATCTCCAGAAAGTTTTTTAAACTACATGCACTATATAAATCATGCATGATGAATTCTTCTAAATTATAAAGAAAAAGGTAAGCAAAATGATTGTCAATAAATGTTTCGTTACTGTAACTTCTCAGCTAAATGATTAGTTTAGGCCAAATTGATGATCCTCCAAGTTATTTTTTCTATAATTTGCATACCCATTAGTACTTTGGGATCACTTATGTTATTAATTAGATAACATGTGTACCAAGTGAACCTGCTAGTGAACCTAATCTTAAATTATAATGTTCCAATGGGGACGTGCAAGCTGCTTTCCAAATAGGTGCTTTGAAGTGATCTACCTTATGCTAAATTCCTTTCTAATGATCTACTCTGCTGTACTTTTTAAAAGACATTCATAGCAGAACAGTAAAAAAACTCATAGGGTTTGAAAAAGTTCACCTGTTGTTCATTGTACTCCCTACCTCTGGTCTCTTTCTTTGCACATCAGTTGCTGCAATTTCTTTCAAGATATAATTATATATCCATGTTATTTCACTTTCCATTTTCTTTACTCATTTTAGGACAAGAAATTTTTCACAAAATGACATTTAGAACAACTGAGATATCTAAGTTTTGGGGAAAGACATTAGGGAACTGCATAGTAAGGGAAAATAATCTTTTCAACTTAATTCAGTCCATGTGTATTGACAAAAGTTAAAAGAATTTCATATCATGGAGGAAAATAAACGGAACTCTAAGAATAGTGCCTTTATTCCCCCTCAGACTGTTGGATATTTTTAGTATGTTTTTGATCTTTGGTGTTTTTCCAAAGTCTGAGCCAAAGTGAATATTGTCAAAGACCATCCTCCTAAATCAGTGTATGGCTCCCTGCAGGCCTTCAATTTAGTGCAAGAAACATTTGTTAATCACCTTTGCTTGTAGGGTGGTGATACAGATAAAAGACATACAGTCAGTGCTTTCGTTCTGAAGGAAAAGGCCACGATAAGAATATAAGCAAAAATAGGACAATACAAAGTTAAATGCTGTGTTCAGCTACAAGGGAGAATGAGAAGACATGGTCCCGCCCCCCCCCGCCCCCCCCCCCCCCGCAACCTGCCACAAGGGCCTTACAGTGTAATGGGGAGTGGGGAGGAGGAGAAAGAGAGCCAGATAGACAGTGAAAGAAATTAAATATGGAAATCAGAATAAATACAAACCATGGTAAGTTCTACAAATTAGTAGTTAGGGTGCCATGTTAAACAAGGCAACCTAGTCTGCTAGCTGTAGCTAAGGGGAAGCCAGTGGGCAAGGGAGGTAGGCCTGAGTAGATCAGCTTCTTAGGGCAGAGAGCAGAGCGAGGAATGGTGTAGAATAGATCTGGAGAGGAAAGAGGAAATATCTACAGAGATGAGTAGGAATTTATCAATTTTTAGGGAAAGAGGTAGAGTAGGGCACTGGGGTATGAGGTATAGGCAGGCAGAGGGAAAACATGCACAAAGGCCCGGTGTTGAAGCAGGATCATGGTGAAATCCTGGAGCAGGAAGATCAGTGGTGAGCAGGCTTTAGACCTTGAGTTGCATTCTGGTCTGTATCCATAGAGCAGTGGGAAGAAGTGGGACTGGGGGGGTGTGGTGGGGGGAGAGAAGATGCACCTGACAAGAGACGTGCTTTAAAAAGGTCATGCTGTTCAGGAGGGACAAGAAGAGGCCAGAGTTTAAAGGCTGTTACTGTTGCTTTTCAATGTTTGTATATTTTTTATTCCAATATTCTGTATATATGGCTCTGGAAATTGCTCTTGTTAAATTAAAAATAGTAAATATCTTTTTAGGTTAATACCTTCCTTTTAATAGCTGCATAATATTTTATTATGTATGTAAATGTCTTCTTTAATTTTACTGAGGGACATATAGGGGTGGCCAGTTTTTCTCTTCTGTGCAGTAAACATTCTCATCTGAAGAACAGATTCCTAGAGCTGGGATTGCTGTGCGTGTGCATACGACCTTTTTGTAGGTACTGCCAAAGTGACCTTGCAAAAAGGCCATACTGATTTTCACTTGGGAGGAATATTTCTTTTTTTTTTTTTTTTTTTTTTTTTAAAGATTTTTTTTTTTTATTTATTTATTTGAGAGAGAGAGAATGAGAGAGAGCAAGCAATGAGAGGGGGGAGGGTCAGAGGGAGAAGCAGACTCCCTGCCGAGCAGGGAGCCCGATGCGGGACTCGATCCAGGGACTCCAGGATCATGACCTGAGCCGAAGGCAGTCGCTTAACCAACTGAGCCACCCAGGCGCCCGGGAGGAATATTTCTAACTGAATGAATATTTTTTTGTAAACTTATAAAAATGTGTTTTTACTTTTTCTAAAAACAAATCCAAAAACTTTACCTTAAATGTGAGTTCCTCTACCCATATTTCAAGTTCATTTCTTTTTTATTTTTTTAAAGATTTTATTTATTTGACAGAGAGAGACACAGCAAGAGCAGGAACACAAGCAGGGGGAGTGGGAGAGGGAGAAGCAGGCTTCCCGGCGAGCAGGGAGCCTGATGCGGGGCTCGATCCCAGGACCCTGGGATCACGACCTGAGCTGAAGGCAGACGCTTAATGACTGAGCCACCCAGGCGCCCCCTTTTTTTTTCTTTTTTAAAGATTTTATTTGTTTGTCAGAGAGAGAGCACAAGCAGTGGGAGTGGCAGGCCGAGGGAGAAGCTGGCTCCGGGCTGAGCAGGGAGCCCGATTCGGGACTCAATCCCAGGACGCTGGGATCATGACTTGAGCCAAAGGCAGATGCTTAACCGACTGAACCACCCAGGTGCCCTGTCAAGTTCATTTATAAGTGACCATTTATGTGTGTATCATTTTGGGGTTTTATTCTTCCTTTTTTTTTTTTTTTTTAAGAAAACACTCCTTTTTTAATAAAATGACTTGAAAAATAGTAAACAATTTATAATATTTAATTTTTGTTAAAATCTCTATAAATCCAATTTCAGAATTTAAATGTGATTATATTACAGAATTAAAATTCTTGAGGGGAAATATAACACAAAGACATTTAGAAAATATAGATTGGAGTAAATTCTAAGGGGAGCATTTATTTTATTTATTTATTTATTTTTTTCTTTTTAAAGGACTCTATTTTTCTGTTGATTAGCTAATAAAAGTTGGGGCAGCTTAACTCACAAAACAATAACCAACCAACCAAAGAAACCTGTGAAACTTAGACCCACCATGCAATGGATTTATTTATGTTGGATTGATTTAAATTATTAACTCAAAAGACACTGTGCTTGCATTATGTCATTAATCACAGTTGCATGAATATCAAGATGAAGAGGAAAAGAAAATAAAAATAAGCTATTTCTTTAGCAGTATATATTAGTCAAGACATTTAGTTGTAGGTGACAGAAACTAAGGGTGAAAAGGAATTCAAGAAGTGGCTACAGGCACCTGATCTAAACACTCAAGTGATGTTGACAGACTGCGTGCGTTCCTTTCCTTCCTCACTCTGTCCTTCCACGTCCCTCCTCCCTGGTACTTTGGCTGTTTCTCAGTGTTTCCTTCTTTCTCACTGCACATGACAGGCAAGATGGCCAGGAGCCATCTAGTGTTCCCGAGGGAAAGGAAGCTGCTTCTTCACAGAGGTGACAAGGATGATTCAGAGCAAAGTGTCAAGAAGCGACTTAACCTGTCTGAAATGCACTTTCTATGTAAATGTAGAAGATTTGTGACTTTAAATGAATGTTGTATGTAAAATGTGGAGCAGAGTGCCAGGCATGAGGCAGGTGTCCAATAAATGGTGTTCAAAGGACAGGAGAATGCTGGAGAGGAAGATGATGGATTCACTTTGGTTCTAGTAATGTCTGAGGTGCCCGTGGGAACTTGGAAAGAAATTTCTAGCAGGTGACCAGTGACAAGGATCTGGAACTTGGGAATACCATTTGGAAGAGGTGGTGGGTTAGAATCAGAGGAATTTGTTTCAGGTCTTAAGGCCTCTTTGTTGTAGCTAAAGAAACCCCACCTCCTTCTAGTTACAGACATGGATTCTGGGCTGTGAAGACCTCACTGAGTGGGTGGTGCCCTGGAAATGGGTTGGAACTTTTTCTCTCCCGAGACTCTGGTGCCAAAATAGGGCTGTGTTCTTTAATTGTGCTCTCAGGAGATTCTTGCCTGGAGCTTGGGTTGTTCCTTTTTCCTATTGCTATTTTTATCCATTGGATAGTGTGGGCTTTTCTAAACCTTCATTTCTTTCAAAGTGGTGCTTAAAAAAATCCAGAATTTTTTTTAAATATACATTTTTAAAAATTTATTTGAGAGAGAGAGAGCACAAGCAGGGGGGAGGGGTAGAGGAAGAGGGAGAAGCAGACTCCCCGCTGAGCAGGGAGCCTGAAATGGGACTGGATCCCAGGACCCCGGGATCATGACCTGAGCAAAGGCAGACGCTTCACTGACTGAGCCACCCAGGTGCCCCAAATCCACGCTATTCTTATTTCCAACTACTATGTGAGGTCATAAGAGTGAGCATTACAAAAAGCAATGTGGCAGGTTGGGACAGTTCCTTCTGGGATCGTATTCAGGATCTATCTGCAGGGCAGAGGTTCCTGGAAGAATCTGTGACCTCTGGAGGGTACGTCAGCCCCTAACAGTCCTGGGAGGAATCCAGGGCAGAGCATACAACTGTGGATATACATGAATGTGGTGTCATGTTTAGGATGTAAGCTACTGGTTCTAGGAGTTATTTGTAAGCACGTCATGAATTTTAGTTTAGTGTGGATGTTAAATTAGTGGTAAAAGGTAATACCAGCCATGCAGAATGATGTGAATGTAGGTGATGTGAGAAGAAGCTCGTTCGTTGAAAGGACCAATGTAGGGACATTACATTTAATAAAGATTGGGTATATTAGTTTTTATTGCCACTGTGATAAATTACCACAAATTTAGTGGTTTAAAGCAATACAAATTTATTATCTCACAGTTTTGTAGGTCAGAATCTGGTATCATACATTTGTAGGCCTGAGGTCGCCATTTTCTTGTTGGATTTCAGCTGGAGGTCCTTTTTACCTTCTAGAGACCACCTGTGTTCTTTGGCTCATGGCACCCTTTCTCCATCTTCAAAGCCAGTAAATAGAGGTGGGGAGTACTTCTCACACTTTGAATCACCCTGACTTTCTCTTCTCCCATAGCATGTATCTGAGAGACTCTCCTGCTGTCTTCTTCTGCTTTTAAGGGCTTATGTGATTATATTGGGCCCACGTGGATAATCCAGGATAATCTCCCTATTTTAAAGTCAGCTCATTGGCAACCTTAATTCCATCTGCAAAGTCCCTTCACAGTAGTATCTAGATTAGTGTATGATTGAATAACCAGGGGATGAAAATCTTGGGGGCAGTCTTTGGAGCTCTTCCTACCACAAGGGGTTAAAGGGAGCTTCTTCCCCAGTGGATCTCTGTAGGGCTCTTTAGAAGTTCTCCTGGCTCTTTCAGAACTTTGAAAATTCTCTACGTTTATGGAATTGGAGCCTCTGACCTATGGTAGATCTGCAAGAGAGTGGAGAAAATACTCCTGTGTGTGTGTGTGTGTGTGTGTGTGTGTGAGATAGAGAGTGACAGAGACTGTGTGTGTGAGAGAGGTTGTGTGTGAGTGTGAGAGAGTGTGAGGGTGTGCATGTGTGTGTGTGAGAGAGAGAGAGTGAGGAGAGGGGAGGGAGGGAAGTAGAGAGAGGGAAGATTAGCATGCCTCTGCTTTTCCTGGAGAGGTTATTGTGAAATCTTTCTTTTTAGCTAAACAAATGAAGAGCTAAATGAAACATGGTAATAGAAGCGTCACAGAAGTGGAAAGAGGAGCAGCTTGGTTGATGGGGCAATTTCTTGCATTTAGAGGAAGGCAAGGCAGGCATGGTACGCACGAGCCTGAATGTGCATCTGGTGCAATTAGTTGGGGAAGAGATTCAGCCAAGAAGATGGACCATCGGATTTTGGGGTTGGTTCCTGGATATGTTCAGGAGGTGTTTTGGACTGACTTACATTTTCCAGGTGCATATATTGCAGTCCTAACCCTAGTACCTCAGAATGTGACTGTATTTGGACATAGAGTCTTTAAGGAAGAAATTAATTTAAAATGAGGTTATTAGGGTGGGCCCTAATCCAATACGATTGATGTCCTTATAAGAAGAGGACAATAGGGCACAAATATGTACAGGGGAAAAGGTTATTAGGGTGGGCCCTAATCCAATACGATTGATGTCCTTATAAGAAGAGGACAGTAGGGCACAAATATGTACAGGGGAAAAGACCCTGTGAGGGCACAGGGAGATGACCATCTACAAGCCAAGGAGGAAGGGAGGCCTCAGAAGAAACCAACTCTGCTGACACCTTGATCTGACTTCTAGCCTCCAGAACTATGAGAAAATAAATTTCTGTTGTTTATGCCACACAGCCTGTGACACTGTGATGGCAGCTAAAGCAATCTAATACAGGAGTCTTCGTTCCACGAGGAGGCTGGGAGTCCCCGGCAGAAAACAGCATGTAGCTCCAGCCTGCAGTGAACATGCTTCCTTCTTCCGGTGGCAGCTGAGGTTTCCTCTGCTAGCATGACCCTAGAGAGAACTCTCTAGTGCCCGCTCACAGCCATCTGGTTTCCTAATGGGCTCTGGCCATTCCTGTCCCAGGCATCCCTCCTGGGTGGGATTTTTCCTGGCGATTTCAGGGCCTGCCCTTCAGGGGGATGTGAGCAACTTGTTCTGGATACTTGGTCTCTCTTCTTATCTCCTTCTTCAGTGTCCTGCAACTATTAGTATCATGAGTCTGGCAAGAGGGCTGTGGCACACTTAGTTTTGGAATAAAAAGAACACGAGGTGGAACGTCAGTTGATTTGGGGTCTTCTTCCAACACTATAAATAATTAGAAATTTTTACCTGGGACAGGTTACTACTTCTTTACAGATGAAGAAAATGAAATGGTTGGATTCCACAATTTTGTAATTATATGAATCATTTACAGACATGGTGACCTAGATGATTTAAGATCTGGAATGTGGGGCACCTGGGTGGCTCAGTTGGTTAAGCATCTGACTTTTGATTTTGGCTCAGGTCATAATCTCAGCATCCTGGGATCAAGCCCCAGGTGGGGCTCTGTGCTCAGCAAGGAGTCTGCTTAAGAGAGTCTCTCTCGTTTTGCCCCTCCCATGCGTGTGCACGCCCTCTCTCTCTCTCTCTCTCAAATAAATAAATAAACAATAAATAAATAAATAAATAAATAAAATATTAAAAATAAATATGGAACCTGAGAAAACACTACCATATCAAGTTGAAGTGCAAACTCTCTCTTTCCTTACTAGCAAGTGCGGAGAATTTCATAACTTCCACTGCTGTGACGCTTCTATTACCATGTTTCATTTAGCTCTTCATTTGTTTTAGCTAAAAGGAAAGATTTCACAATAACCTCTTTTTGGACAGGATCAGAGTTCAGCTGAGGAAATCCTAAAGATTGGCTATTAATTTGCTTTCTATTTTTAACCACACTTCATTTCAGAGAATAATATTTTCCTCTGAGTGGGGCTATAGAAACAAATTTTAGCAATGAAAACATGCTTCTTAAAAGCCCCACAGTGCCCTAACAAGCACCTACCCTGAAAGGCATGCCCAAGTTCAAAATGTGGAACTCTGAGAATGTAAAATTTTCATCTGTTGTTAATCATTGCTGTACATATTCAAAGTCCTGAAGTCAGATGGTTTGTGTTAGGACATTGAATTTTCACGTCTGTAAATATTTGTATGTACATCCCTCAAATATGTGGAGTAAACAGAATGATTTCCAACTTCCTGTAAACTAAGCTTATTTTCAATTTGAAAATGCTTGAGGAGGGAAAAAAGCATTTAGGCAAAATTAGAAGGTTCAGTTTGTACATACCTTCTTTAGGATTTACTGTAGCAAAAATGAAAGCATGAAGTGCAGGGTCTGGATAGGAAACTATGGAGTCTCTGCTTGGGCAAAATTTTTGTTAGCTTCGTTCTGTTCTCTCTCTCTCTCTCTATTTTTTTATTTTTTTTCAGGAATGACGATTTATTCAATAAATGGTTGGGGACAACAAGCTAGCCATCTGGAAAAAATAAATCCCTACCTAACTTCTTACATTAAATTATTTTCCTGGTAATTCATGAATGTAAATATTAAAAAAAAAACCCCACAGATATCTAAGAAAAAAATGGGATTATTTTATTAGGAATTACTCTTTTTCCCCAGTATAGTTAACATACAGTGTTATATTAGTTTTAGGTGTACAATATAGTGATTCAACATTTCCATACAATACCCAGTGCTCATCATGACAAGTGTCCTTAATCCCCTCTCCTATTTCACCCATCCCTCCACCTATCACCCCTCTGGTAACCATCAGTTTGTTCTCTATAATTAAGTGTCTGTTTCTTGGGACCCCTGGGTAGCTCAGCCAGTGAAGCGTCTGCCTTAGTTCAGGTCATGATCCCAGGGTCCTGGGATCGAGTCCCACATCGGGCTCCCTGCTCGGCAGGAAGCCTCCTTCTCCCTCTGCCCCTCCCCCTGCTTGTGCTCTCCCTCTCTCTGACAAATAAATAAATAAATAAAATCTTAAAAAAAAAGAGTCTAGGGCATGTGTTGTGATGAGCACTGGGTGTTATACACAACTAATGAATCGTTGAACACTACATCAAAAACTAACGATGTACTATATGTTGGCTAACTGAACATAATAATAATAAAAAAAGAGTCTGTTTCTTGGTTTGTCTCTATTTTTTCCCTTTGCTTGTTTGTTTTGTTTCTTAAATTCCACATATGGGTGAAATCATACAGTATTTGTCTTTCTCTGATTTCACTTAGCATTATACTCCTTAGCTTTATCCATGTTGTTGCAAATGGCAAGATTTCATTCTTTTTTATGGCTGAATAATATTCCATTATTATTTACATATCACATCTTCTTTATCCATTCAACTATTGATGGACACTTGGGCTACTTCTATACTTTGGCTGTTGTAAATAATGCTGCTGTAAACATAGGGGTGTGTGTATCCCTTTGGCTTCCTGTTTTTGTATTTTTTGGGTAAATACGTAGTTGTTGCCGGATCATAGGGTAGTTCTGTTTTTAACTTTTTGGGGAATCTTCATACTGTTGCCCAGAGTAGCTGCACCAGTTTGCATTCCCACCAGCAGTGCAAGAGGCTTCCCCTTTCTCCACATACTCTCCAATGCCTATTGTTTCTTATGATGTTGATTTTAGCCATTCTGACAGGTGTGAGGTGATACCTCATTGTAGTTTTGATTTGCATTTCCCTGAAGATGAGTGATGTCGAGCATCTTTTTATGTGTCTATTGGCCAGCTGTGTGTCTTCTTTGGAAAAACGTCTCTCCATATGTTCTGCTCATTTTTAATTGAATTATTTGTTTTTTGGGTGCGTTGTATCAGTTCTTTATGCATTTTGGATACTAAGCCTTTATCGGATATGTCGTTTGCAAATATCTTCTCTCATTCCATAGGTTGCCTTTTAGTTATGTTGATTGTTTCCTTCACTGTGCAGAAGGCTTTTGTTTTGATGTAGTCCCAACAGTTTATTTTTGCTTTTGTTTCCCTTGCTTCAAGGAGACACATCTAGAAAAGTGTTGCTATGGCTGATGTCAGAGAAATTACTGCCTGTGCTCTTTTCTAGGATTTTTATGGTTTCAGGTCTCACATTTAGGTCTTTAATCTATTTTGAATTTATTTCTGCGTATGGTATAAAAAAGTGGTTCCATTTCATTCTTTTGCATACTGCTGTCCAGTTTTCCCAACACCATTTGTTAAAGAGACTGTCATTTTCCCATTACATATTCTTTTCTCTTTTGTCGAAGATTAATTGACTAGATAACTGTGGGTTCATTTCTGGGTTTTCTCTTCTGTTCTATTGATCTGTGTGTCTGTTTTTGTTCCAGTACCATACTGTTTTGATTACTAAAGCCCTGTAGTTAACTTAAAGTCTGGCCTGGTGATACCTCTAGTTTTGTTTTTCTTTTTTTCTTTTCAAGATTGCTTTGGCTATTCAGGGTGTTTTGTGGCTCCATACAAATTTTAGGATTGTTTGTTCCAGTTCTGTGAAAAATGCTATTCGTATTTTGATAGGGATTGCATAAAATGTGTAGATTGCTTTGGGTAGTATAGACATTTTAACAATATTTGTTCTTCCAGGGCTTGAGCATGGAAGATCTTTCTATTTCTTTGTGTCTTCTTCAGTTTCTTCCATCAATGTCTTATAGTTTTCAGAGTATAGGTCTTTCACCTCTTTGGTTAAATTTATTCCTAGGTACTTTATTATTTTTGGTGCAATGGTAAATGGGATTATTTTCTTAATTTTTCTTTCTGCTGCTTCATTATTAGTATATAGAAATGCAACTGATTTCTGTACATTGATTTCGTATCCTGAATTCCTTTATCGGTTCTACTAGTTTTTTGGTAGTCTCAGGGTTTTCTATATATAGTATCATGTCATCTGCAAATAGTGAAAATTTTACTTCTTCCTTACCCATTTGGATACTTTTTATTTCTTTTTGTTGTCTGATTGGTGTGGCTAGGACTTCCAGTACCATGCTGAATAAAAGTGGTGAGAGTGGACATCCTTGTCTTGTTCCTGACCTTAGGGGAAAAGTTCTCTGTTTTTCCCCATTGAGTATGATGTTTGCTGTGGGTTTTTCATATAAGGCCTTTATTATGTTGAGGTATATTCCCTGTAAACCTATTTGTTGAGGGTTTTTTTCATGAATGGATTTTGAACTTTGTCAGATGCTTTTTCTGCATCTCTTGAAATGATCATATGGTTTTTTATCCTTTCTCTTATTGATGTGACATATCACGTTCATTGATTTGTGAATACTGAATCACCTCAGGAATAAATCCCACTTGGTTGTGGTGAATGACTTTCTTCAATATATTGTTGGATTTGGTTTACTAGTGTTTTGTTGAGGATTTTTTGCATCTATGTATCTATGTTCATCAGAGATATTGGCCTGTAGTTCTTTTTTTTTTTTTGTGGTGTCTTTATCTGGTTTTGGTATCTGGGTAATGCCGGCCTCCTAGAATGAATTTGGAAGTTTTCCTTCCTTTTCTATTTTTTGGAATAGTTTGAGAAGAATAGGTATTAATTCTTCTTTAAATATTTGGTAGATTTCACCTGTGAAGCTATCTATCTGGTCCTGGACTTTTGTGTTTTGGGAGTTTTTTTGATTACTGATTCAATTTTCTTGCTAGTAATTGGTTTGCTCAAATTTTCTTTCTTCCTGCTTCAGTTCTGGTAGGTTGTATGTTTCTAAGAATTTATCCATTTCTTCTAGGCTATCCAATTTATTGGCATATAATTTTTCATAATATTTTCTTCTAATTGTATTTTTATGGTGGTGTTTGTTACTTCTCCTTTCTCATTTGTGATTTTGTTTATTTGAGTCCTTTCTCTCTCTCTCTCTTTTTTAAAGACTTTATTTATTTATTTGAGAGAGAGAGAGCACAAGTGGGGTGGGGAGGGCCAGAGGCAGAGGGAGAAGCAGACCCCCTGCTGAGCAGGGAGCCCGACTTGGGGCTGGATCCAGTACCCTGGGATCATGACTTGAGCTGAAGGCAGATACTTAACTGACTGAGCCACCCAGGTGCCCCTCCCCCTCTCTTTCTTGATGAGTCTGGTTGGAGGTTTATCAATTTTCTTGATTTTTTCAAAGAACCAGCTCCTGGTTTCATTGATATGTTCTATTGTTGTTGTTGTTGTTGTTGTTTTTAGTTTATCATTTATTTATGCTCTAATCTTTGTTATTTCCTTCCTTCTGTTAGTTTGGGGTTCTCTTCTTTTTCTAGCTCCTTTAGATGTAAGGTTAGCTCCATTCTGTTTTCTAACTAGAATGTGAAAATATCTTTTGAGCAGAGTTAAAGTCAATTTTATTAGTTTGGTAGACCATTTTATCTTAATGAAAATTAACCAAATATATAATTTCTGACATCCAAAATATTTTACATCTATACCATGAATTTCTTTGGAAAATTTGTGTTTTTTGGATGAGATATACCTTAAAAATTTGAGGGCTCTTTGTAGTTGGTCATCTTACAGTTATTGATATTATTACAGCTCTTTTCAAGTCTTTTTTTTTTGTCACAATTAAATAGGTCTAACACTTTATGGAAAAGTTTAAAAGAAAGCTGTGATTTCCAGGGAATTAGAAAGTAAACATTTAAAAAAATTTTTTAAAGTCATTAAGTAGGAGTTTGGTGTAATTAGAGGCAAATTGGAAGAGCAGGGAAATGAAGGAGAATTAGCCATTTACTATAGCAGCAGAAGTAAAAATAGAAAATGGAAAGCTTTTTTGTGGCCTCAAGTACCATTGAGAGCAATGTTGTCAGTGGGCGCTTAGGTCTCAAAAACAAGGTGTTTCACTAATCAAAAGGCATCAAATTGAAATTTTTATCTGGAGCCCCAAATGGCCCTAGAGTAATGGGAGTTTGCCACTGTGTGTGTGTGTGTGTGTGTGTGTGTGTGTGTGTGTGTCAGGGGAAGAGTTTGGGATGATGTACATACATCCAAGGAACTAATTAGAATGCAAAGCAGAGTGTAAATATTCCAACTTGAGTGACAAAGTTTTGCTGAGAGGCAGAGGGAGGAGTTAATGATGGTTTTGGGGAAGGCAAATGAGGGAGTTTCCATGGGGAACTGCCATTTTGTAGGGGCCTTGAAGAATGAGCAGTTTTTTTTTTTTTAGAGATTTTATTTATTTATTTGAGAGAGAGAGAGAATGAGAGAGAGAGAGAGCATGAGACGGGGGAGGGTCAGAGGGAGAAGCAGACTCTCCGCCGAGCAGGGAGCCTGATGTGGGACTCGATCCCGGGACTCCAGGATCATAACCTGAGCTGAAGGTGGTCACTTAACCGACTGAGCCACCCAGGCATCCCAAGAATGAGCAGTTTTTGATAAACATGGGCATATTAACAATAACAAAAACAGAAACTAAGATTTGAATATGTTAGGCCTCTTTTATTTATTTTATTTTTATTTATTTATTTTTTTTAGAGAGGGGAAGAGAGAGTAGAGGGAGAGGGAGAGAGAGAATCTTAAGCAGACTCCATGCCCAGCATGGAGCTCAACGTGGGGCTCAATCTCACAGCCCTGAGATCATGACCTGACCCGAAATCAAGACTTGAAGGCTTAACGGACTGAGGCACCCAGGCGCCCCTGTACTAAGCTCTTTTAAATGCATCATCTCTTAAACCTCAGAAAAGCTCTAAGAGGTACGTGTAATTGTTATCCCTATTGTAAAGCTGGGAAAACTGAGGTAGATACAATTTGATATCACACAAACACACTTTAATTCAGATGCATTGCTTCAAGGAGCTATGCTCTTTCCAAGAGAGAAAAGTGGAGCTACATGAGCAGTTTTGGAGAAATTGCAAGGTTTTATGTGGCTTAAGCATAGGGTGTTTGGGAAATGAAGTGGAAGAAAGGGCTAGAAATGAGGGTGAGGCTAGATTGCAGAATGTTACTTCAAGGACTTTTTTCTTCAGGCAGTGGGGAGACCTGGGTTTTGCATAGAGGGGTAATGTGATTTGACTAGCAGTTGTAGGATAAGTCATGTGGTGGCCTGAAGCATGGATTTGAGAAAGGACAGATTGGAGGTCAAAGGAAGAGTTACAAAGCTACTGGGGCACACAGGAGTGACAAGAAGGGCAAAAGCCAAGGTGGGGTTTGTGGATGGGCAAGGGCAGATGTGGGAAGTATTGTGGGAGGTGGACTTGGCTGGTATTGTAACTCTTGTGTTTGGATTGAGGAGTTTCAGTTTCCACTGTGTCGAATATAGTGATGCCCTGGATCAGAGGAGTTCAGGAGCAAAGACCCAGGAGGAAGACTAGCTGTCAGGGTTCAGGCATGTTGGGTCTGAGGCACTGTTTAACAGCCACATGTCCAGTGGGAATGTGGGAAGTCTCCGTATAGGGTAGGGGAAGAGAATTTGACACACACACAAAGAGGTAAGAGTTGAAGCCATGGGTCAGAATATAGGACAAAAGCAGGGAAGAGCAAAGCTAGATCTCTAAGGAATTCCTGGTTTTAGAGCAGTAGGTGGATGTAGAGAAAGTAGTAGGAAGAGACTTAAAAGGTATGGTCAGAAAAGGCTTTCTTCAGATTATCCTGGGCTCTAAAGGAGAGCGTTTCAGAAGGGACAAATTGCCAAGAGCTATGGCTGGATGTACAGCATAAATCCTGAACACAGATCATTGGATTTGGCCAGTGTTTCTCAAATCTTTTAGTGTCAAACCCTTGGCCTTTTCAAAATGATTAAGGATGCTGTCTTAGTCAGCTTGGGCTGACATATCAAAATGCCACAGACTGGGTGGCTTATACTACAGACATTGATTTCTCACAGTTCTGGAGGCCAGGAAGCCAAGAGCAAGGTCCTGGCACATTTTGTTCCTGGTGAGAGCCCACTTCCCGGCTCAAGGACAGCTGCCTTCTCTCTGTATCCTCACAGGGCGGAGAGAGAGAAAACTCTGTTACAAGGACAGTAATCCTGTCACAAGAGGCCCCACCCTCATGACCTAATGCAATCTCATCACCTCCAAAATGTGCTGCCCCACCAATACCATCATGTGGGGGTTAGGGCTTCAACATACGAATTTTGGGGGAACATGCACATTCAGTCCATAACAGACCCCAGAGAGTTTTATTTATATGTGTTTTATCTATTGATTTCTACTGTATTAGAAATGAAAACAGAAAAAAAATTAGAATAATTATTTTAAAACAATAAAAGAAACTCTTTACATGTTACATAAATTACATTTTCTAAAACCTAACTGTATTTTACAGAACAAAATTAGGGAGACAAAATGGTATTCTTGTACGTATTTTGCAAATCTCTCTCATGTCTGGCTTAATAGAAGATAGATGTATTCTAGTATCTGCTCTTGCATGCCATCTGTTGCCATATTAAACATCATGAAAGCTCTGGAAAACACAAGTGTGTGCTTGTGAGAGAAAATGAGTGACACAGTACCCCACTGACGTGACTTGTTTACCTTTCCTACCTCCAAACCAGCACTTCTGTTTCAGGTACTTGTTTGTTCAACCTCTGCCCCGCTCATCACCATTTCACCATTTCCACAGGGCGCGAGGGGCTCACACCCTGTGGAAGCTGAGTGTTAAGTGATAGAGTGAACGAGGTCAATGGACTAAGGCAAGTATAAACCAAGGAGAGCTCAGGGTACCAGTTAGTGAGTGTCATTCAGAGATTAGGAGTAGCAGTGGGGATGTCGAGTCAAAATTTTCCCGAGGCCCTGGAATTGGCAATAAGAACCCAAAGCTGTAAACAAAGTTCTGTTGCCACACCCTTCACTCCATCCCCAGGCCTGCATGAGGAGAACACTGGAAGGGGAGGGTAGTCACCGAGAGAGTCCAAGGCATGGCGGAGTGTTTATGGTGAGAGAGCCTTTTCTCTCTCCCCCCTGTGGTGGTGGATGAGCTGGAAATGCTCCGTCCATCCTTATAGATCAAGGGAATCGCTCATAGACTGAGTGAGTCTGTCAGAAAGGGAAGTTGGCATCCTCCTCCCTGAATGGACGCTTGCCAAGGACCAACTTACAGCGGCCACTGGCACAGAGGAGAGTGTGCTGAGAGGGTTTTGGGGACAGCATGCCATATATCCCCAAAGGAAGGGAAGGAGTGTTCTTGAATATGAGATTAAAGCTGCTTCTCATCTGCAGATTTCTGAATCTGATGGTCCTATGGAAGGAGTCTGCATAGCGGGGTGAGAAGGAACTGGGGCATAGTTTCTTGGGGGAAAGGAGTGAAAGGGTAGGCATGCTCCTCACTGCTCAGGGCCCTTCAAAGAGTCCCAAAGGGGACGTGTGTGATTCCTGTAACTGCACATGAAGGGGCACCGAGGTTAGAGTCAGGATATGGGGTTGCCCCATTGTGCCCTGGACCAGGTGAAGTGGTGCTCTGTCTGGAGCTGATGCGAGGAAGGGCTGGGGTCAAGCTGAACAATGCCCAAAAGAAACACGCACTCCCTTATTTCGAATACCACCATATCAATAGTTGGGACCACATTAAGCCTGAGCAAAATGACACCTGTCTCCACCACTGGGCCGTCAGTTAAGTATTTTCCTCCCTCTATCTCCCAGCCCCCAGGCCTGAAGGGACTACACCTTGAAGGAAAAGGTGGAGGTGAGGAAATGATATGCCCCAGGATAAGAGGGTTTTCCCACCTTCCATTTAGGGAGCTAGGTGAGAGGGGGAGCCAAGGAACAGATCACACAGCTTTCTCACCAAATCCCCCGAGCCCCAGCATGGAGGAAAAGGTTTTGAATCACATGTGGGAATGGAGTTTAAAACAGAATTGGTCTTTTAATAGTTTCAAGTGACCAAAAAATATAAAATGCATCCAAAATTTTATTAAAGGAAGGGAAAGTGGGAAGTGTGGTTGAAAGAAGGAATTAAGCCATTTCATGTTAGTGCCTCACTGAATGAAGATGTCTTAAGGAAGCTGTTATAAAGCATTTGGTTTACTTTCAGGTTCTAGGAACTTATAAGTGCTCTGTGGGCAGTGATAGTGTCTCAGTAATGGGGCTCCTTGGCATCAGTTGGTAGTGCCTTCTGTGTACTGGGAACCCTCTAGGTATTTGCTGAACTGAATTGCATATTTCTGTTCTGGGAAACTGAGAACACAGTAGGCTCGGTGGAAGGGGTTGTGTGTTCCTTTAGTCTTGACCTCCTTGGGTAGCAGACCCAGAAGTGACACAGTGAAGGGCAAACGGTCCTTATGACCACTTTCACATTAGTTTTATTTTTACGCTTCTGAGTATTTCCTTCTTGGGCTGCAACAATCAGAACAATCAGGCCAAAGGGAACAAACCAAGTGGCATCAAGATGGGGAACACACATATCTGGTCTCAGCACCAGATTTTAAGGAAAGAAGCACATCTGGGGGATGGCAAGGCAGGTGGAGAGAAGAAAGCGATGGGTGTTGAGTGGACAGTTGACTGAGAAAGTCAGTGCCTGGTCTGTCTCTTTAGGTATAAGATGGAGAATAGATTGTCCTTTTCATGAAGTTTACTTGAGAGTTGTACTACATGTTTAATAACTCAGGGGATGTATTTACAGAAAAACTTGGCAGTGATGGTTTTAAAATGTCCTTCCTGTTGGAAGTCATCACAGACATATTTAGATAAGGAGAGCTAGAAACGATGCGGTAAACAGCTTTTCAGTGTGATATTTCTAAATCTAACGACCAATTAGGGAGGACTGATAAAATCCACCAGGCTCCTCTTAAGCCCCAGACCCCATGGAGAGCTAAGCTAATGGGTAGAATGGAATAGTACTTAACCCTCGGGCTGAGGACAAGGGCTGAAATGTTGGATTTTGGAGATAAATGGACAGTTGTATAATGGGGGAAAGTGACTGTGACCAGATCTGTGTTTCATTTTCTGCTGCCTGCACTAAAAGGATTGATAACAGTTTGGTTCACGCCTGAGTGCAGCAGACTCAGACAGTGGCGGCCTTTAAATAGAGCCAGTGTTTGTAGGCAAGAGACAGTACCGTCGACTAGAAGCAATTTCATCTAGGACTAGGGTTGTCAGATAAAGTACAAGATGCCCAGTTAAATTTGAACTTCAGGTAGACAACACAACATTTTTAGTGTAAATATGTTCCATGCAACAATTAGGATGTGCGTACACTAAGAAGTTTTGACGTTTATTTAAAATTTAAATTTAACTGAGTTATCCTGTGTTTTCATTTGCCAAATCTGGCCCTTTTTAGGAGTGAGTCTTATCACTGAGCAGTTACTCCTTCCTTCCTGACTCTAACTCAAACCAGTTTCTCCTTCCTTAATTCAAACCAGGATCTAGTCAAGAGTGACCCGCAAACGAACTTCAAATGTTTGGGTTGGTCCTGGAGAACTTCTGTGTGGACCAGGCTATGTGGGTGGGAAATCAACTAAGAACTGGAAGGTTTGAAGACGCATGAAGTTCCTTTGGCTTTGCTTTTATAGATGCAATTTTTTTTTTTTTTACTGTCTTAAACTATACATAACATAAAATTTACCAATTTGCCCATTTTTAACTATACAATTCAGTGGTATTAAGTATAGTCACATTGTTGTGCAACTATTACCCCTATCCATCTCCAGAACTTGTCCATCTTCCCAATCTGAAGCTCAGTGCTTATTAAACAATAATTGTCCCTTCCCTCCTCCCCCTTCCAGTCCCTGGCAAGCACCATTCGACTTTCATCTCTGAACTTGACTGTTTCAGCAACCTCATGTACGTGGGATCATACCGTATTTGTCCCTTTGTGTCTGGCTTATTTCACTTAGCTTAATGTCCTCAGGGTTCATCCGTGTTATAGCCTGCTTCAGAATTCCATTCCTTTTTAAGGCTGAGTGACATTCCATTGTATGTCTATGCCACATTTTGTTTATCAGTTCATCTGCCATTGAGCACTTGGGTTATTTCCATGTTTTAGCTATTGCAAATAATGCTGCGAACTTTGGTGTGCAAATATGTTTTCAAGCCCCTGCTTTCAGAATTTTGAGTATATTCCTAGGAGTGGAATTGCTGGTTCATATAATAATTCTGTTTATGTATTTATTGCACAAAGTATGTCTGTAAAGTTCAGGTACAGATTTCCCAGGGGGGCTCTTGAAGAATTTCGAACACTGATGGTATTGTTGGACTAATCATATATCCCCTTTTACTTTTTAGGACATGGCATGAATCTCTTTATGCACCTCCTGGTTTGTTTGCTGAAATACACACTCCCACCAAACATGCATCATGATTTTGTAGTCATACCTCCTAGACCTATGCTGAGGGGTCTAGATAGATTCTTGGAGTCTTTTCCTAGTATTTAGATTCTAGTATCCTTTCCCGGTTGTGAGTTCCCAAGATATTCTGAATTTTCGGTAATAACACCCACGGTGACAGTATCAGAGACAGGAGTGAGTTGAATTCAAGTTTGAAACAGAATTTGCTTTCTCCCAAATCTAATTATTAACCACCTTTCAGAAAACAGAGGGTGACTGTTCCTATGGCAACAGAAGCCTTAAAGCAAGAAAGCATTCATGGGCCTGACACTCTTAGCCAGCTCTACACTGATCCAGCTTGCTGGTGGAGGGAACCGAGGCCCCGGGGCCAAATGTAGCCTCTCTGACAGGGGGCTTTCACTTCCTAGTCCCTCTTCCTCCATAGTTATTCAGAGGAAATTGATCTGGGCTGTCTTGTATGTCTTCCAGCCTCCCCAGACCTCTTTCCCCGCATCCTGGGTGTGTGTGTATGTGTGTGTGTGTATATGTTTTTATATCTATTCATATTCTATTTGTCTTACTCATCTTCATGTAAATCCAGATTCAGATTCTTCCTAGTTGTCAATGAATCATTCAAGGTGCAGTTTTAGCTCAAACTGAATAATGCCCACAGGAATAAGAAAGATTCTATTATTAAATGTCTCTCGAACAGGGCTTTTTGGATTGTTTTTTTATAGCACAGGTCACATTTTCTTAGCCATTCTTTATTTTCTTTTATTTTAAAAATATTTCTCATGGGCAAACTCCTCTGAATTTGTTAGTTTCATTTTGATAGGTAACTAATGGCACATTTTATGGGTGTTTCTTTACTAAGTGAACAATCTGAGCAGCCTGTTTGCAGATTCCCCAGTTACAAATGCCGTATTATTTTTAGTACCCTCAGTCCTACTAAATAAATGCAATTTTACGTAAATTATATGTGAGGTTGGACTCATTGTTTACTTTATGTTTTGAATGTCATAAGCAGACAATGATATGAGTAATTGACCACTCAGCATACATGCACACAGTTTCATTTATGTCAGAACTGATCTGATATTTCATGGGTATGCCTAACAGGCACTTGGTAAATACCCATAAATGGTACAGGGCCATTACGAATGATTGTCAGTGGCATTACCTTTTTCCAGAAATGTTAATTCTCCAGCATCTACAGTTAATCATGAGTTTGTCCTGAAACCATGTACACATTAAAGTCATACAACAGGAAATGAATGTAAAAATCTTTCTCTCTTTCCCCCTGCCCTCAACAATATATAAATGCTCCAGAAACATGTGTGGTAAAGGACAAAGATCTTGAATTAATCTTTTCAGATGTCAGGTTTTTCTTGACCATAGAGGTAGGAAAGAGAGCCTGAAGCCATGATCTTCCGTCCATTTGAGGGATCGGAACACACCGTACCTTCCCACACCTCCATTCTGAACTCTCATAGCTTTATGTCTTAAAGACTAGATAGAAATTTTATTTACTATTTATTTTATTTTTTAAAGATTTTATTTTAAGTAATCTTTACATCCAACATGGGGCTCAAACTTACAACCCCAAGATCAAGAGTTGCATGCTCTACCGACTGAAATTCTAAAATGAATTGGATGGATTGTTAAAGAACTGAAATAAATGTATTTTCATGACGGTATGTGACTGAAAAGTTATGAATCAGTCTGGGGTATCCTTTCTGGAGCAGACCATCCAGTAGGAGATGGAGGCTTGACGGACGGAGTGTTGTTGGTAGCATTTACTGGAAACAGTTGTATCATGTTTGTTTATGTCTACAGAGTACAGACTCCACACTAACCTCTCCCCATTCCTTTTTTTTCTGGGTCTCCCTTTCCTCACCTAAAGAATCTTTTAGTGGCACATCTAGTTATTATTTGTTCTTGGCCAACCAACCCAGAACTAGTTTGAGGGATTCCTGGCCATGAAAACGGTGGGATAAAGCATTATTGATGAGATAACAGACTCCAATTTTGAAAAACAAACCTTACTTTATTAAGCTTGCCTGGCAAGGGAGCTCTGCATTTAGAAAAATAGTCTCCCCAAGCCGTGCTTGAGCAGAGCTTGTATATGTTACCAGGGAAGCACAGGAGGTCCTGATTAACTCTGACGGAAGTGGTGACAAGGACACTGATTGACTCCTAGACCAAAGCAGGGTTGCTTTAACACACTCAGCATTAGCTCTGCCTTTGGTTAAAGCTGGTTTATTTTTATTTTGGCCTCACAGTTCCTGATCGGATTTCAAACGACCAGGGTTCTCAATGCTGTATCCTTGGCGCTGATATGATTTGAAGAACAAGATACTTAGGGTTCTGTGCTTGAATCATCTTGCTAGCAGGGCTATTTTAGAGTTTCACTTCAAGGAGGGTAATCTGGCAATGGGTGATGTTAGAGAGCAGAGGGAAATGTTGAAAATAGATCCTGGGTCACAGCCACACACATGTAAGTGCTTGTGCAAAAGAACGAAGGAGAGAACCCATGTGCCACCTGAGGGCAGGGACTGTCTGTTGGGCCTCCACTGTGTCCCCCAAGTTTAGCATGGCACATGGCACAGAGCAAGTGCTCTAAATTTTTGTTGAATGAATTAATAGAGGAGGACGATGAAGAAGACCGCCTCACAGGAGAATAATTTCAGGGGTTCAGGCCCTGAGGCTGTGGCTGGGACATGAGAACTCCGGCCTCCTGGCCCCAAATAATCCTTGAGACACATCTGATGGCCCCTTGCTTCCAGCACATTCACACCAAGTGGTGACTGGTAGCAGGTCAGATTTTGCTATCATGGTGGCACTGTGGGGATGGGTAGGGGTGAAGAGAGGAGAAGGGAAAAATCACAGGGAGGTGGATAGAAAATGAGTGGAAACAATCCCTTTTCTCTTTTCTAGCCTACTGTACTCTTACCTGCTTCAGGCACTGTGCTAGACCCTTCACAAACGCGATCGATAGTCCTTACCTCACAGTCCTTACAGCAAGCGGTAGTTACCTCTGTATTACCTACCAGCCAGGAGCCTGGGGCTCAGAGCCATCCTGTGACTCGCCTGAGCTCACACCGACAGACACCGGAGGCTAGGTCGCAGCCCAGTCTGTCCGGCTCCAAATCCTCTTTCCCTTGCTTTTGCAGTGTGGCTGCTCAGTCTGGCCCTCCTGTGCCCCATACCCTCTCCGAGATGAGCCATAAGAGTCTTCCTGAATGCCCAGCGACCTCAGACCCTTGAGGCCACAGCTGCCTGAAGCAGGAGGCCTGCAGACCAGGAGGGATCCAGAGAGGCCTTTGCTCCCCATCCCCCCTTCCTGCCAGTAGACAAGGAGGAGGAAGTTTGCCTTTGTGGGTCTCAAAGGCCTGCTTTTTCAGGGTCCTGGCCACTTCTGCCACAGGGTGAGACACGGAGTTGGTGGAAACTGAGTAACCACCCTCTTCATTTCTACGTTCTTTTCTTGTCTCACAAAAAAATCAGTGAAGCTTGAAAAACTGATTGTAAAGTTGGCCTGAATGAGAATTGCATTATAGTAATTTTAAAGAATAAGAAGAATCTGTGAGAGATAGGGAGACTATCTTGTCCTGCCAGATAAGAAAATACCATAAAGCTAGAGAATCAAACAATAATGGCACATTTTTTTGATGACGATTTGCTAATATTTATCAAAATTGACATTAGCAGGGATTTTCTTTCTAAGAACTATTCTGTAGAAATACTCAATGCGCATGAAGAGCTGTGTGCTAGGGTATTCACTGCAGCATTGCTTGTAATAGTTTAAAAGTAGAAATGCCCTGAATGTCCATCAGTACAGTAGTGTTATATTAATTTAGTTTATTTTACTACTTTTTGGTCTTACGTTAATTTAATAGTATCCTAAATTAATTATGCTATAGTCACACCATGGGATGCCATGGAGCCATTAAAAGGAGTAAGGCAGACCCAAAATGCTGACATGAAAAGACAGGAAATATATTAGGAATGAAGGAATGAAAGAAGCAAGTAACAGGACAATATTGTGTGGTTAGGTTGTGAATTCACTGGAACATGTTTGGAAGGATACACAAAGATTTTTCAGTGATTAATTTTGCAAATACAGGAAAAGTCAAGGATGTCTCACTTTTTACCTGGTTAAGTGTCTTTGCAGTTCTACTCTTCTATAAAGAGCATATTCATATGTTAATTGTGTATTTGAAAAACAACAGGGGCAAAACCAGAACCTGGTGATTTGGGAAATGTGGGAGATGGGTGAGTTTAAAGTTAATTTCAAGTTTTCACCTATAGGTGAATTGACAGGAGACGCTAGGGACAATTGGTACAGGCCACCTGTCTGAAGGCAGAACGTCCCAGGGCCTAGTGTGAGTTAAGTGTTTGTGGTCAAAGGGACCAGAGTGCCCTAAAGTGTTCTGGGAGCTGTTAAGAAATAGTGGGTATTACCAAAGAGCTATTAGTATATTGAAGGAAGAAAAAAAGGCTGAAAATATAGTAAGTTCCAGCAGAAATAAGCAAGGCAGTATCCACTGGGAAGGAATCAGGAGTCTGGAACAGGCTCTGAGATGGGTGGGAAGAGATATTTCTGTCATAGTTGCAACAAGACAATTCTCTTTTTAAGCAGAAAATGGGCTGGATGACTTATAGGACCTAACTGGCTTTTTGTAAAGTGCTACAGGTTTATAGAGTATGAAGCCTAGAATGTTTCTCCTTTATTCCTGCTTGTAATTCCACTCCCCATTAATCATCACTGTTACAGTTTGGTGTAAATGCTTCTAGGCCTTCTCCTGAGCATTCAGGCTCACATATGGACACATGTGCATACAGAAGCACACACATACACAATGACACATATGTGGAAGTAAAACACATATATAAGTGGGGCCTCTCTATCATATCATCATTCTGAGCCTTGATTAGAGGCTGCAACATGCCAAGCCTGGTTCCCTCTTTAGGGGAGCCCTTCTCTGTGTTTCTTTATGACATTGTCTATGGCTATTCAGGAGAGAAGGACTTAAACATAAGTCTTCTGATATTTTTACCCAACGCTTGGGAGAAGAGTGTAGAGGGGTCGGAAATGTCACTGAAGGGGCAGATGTTGATGCAGCTATAGCTGAAATGGAGTGCATGGGTTTTGATTGGGGTGGTTTATAGTATAGTGACTTGAATTATTTGGATCCCCCAAAATTGAGTTTGAATATGGGTTTCACACTAATTAACTATATAACCTTGTGAAATGATTTAACCATTTAAGCTCTTGGTTACTTCATTTATATGATGAGAATATGGTGGTGCCTACCTTATAAGATGCTTCCAAGGACTAAGTGAGGTACTGCTTATCACATTGCAAGGCATATGGTGGTGGCTCAATCAAGTCAGCTGCCACTATTATTTCAGCCTTAACTGGGTTCCTGTCTCAGGGTCACATCTGAACACACACAGTCCTTGTTGAGTTCCATCTACAAACTGCTTTTCCAGAGGCTTGACTCTCTTGCCTTTATTTCTGATTTGGGACTTATGCACATTTTCAGTTTTCAGTCTGTCATCCCCATTTCAGCATGCCAGCCCCCACAGAGCATTTTGGAAATGAACCAAGAACAAACCAAAATGCTTCACACACAGCCTCTTGGGCTTTCCTTAAATTGAGTTATGACTGATCATTTTTTGCCTTTTTTTTTTTTTTTTAATACCTTCATCTCTTAGTTGCTTTAAAGGCATAACTTTGGGAATTGACATTTGGTTTTTGATGTCCAGGACTTAAGAGTCTCCTTGTATTTGGACCTGTAAATACACGACTGCTTTTGTGCTTGTTGTCACTAGCTGAGTCTTGACTCTAACAGCCTGTGGAGGATTGCCATGTATTAATGTGGTATTAAATCAGATTATGCCTGAGTTGAATATCTGTTTCATCAATTCATCTATTTATTCAGTAAATGCTGATTGAGCATCACCGTGTGTCAGAAATTGTACTGTTTTCCACGGATATGGTAGTGGGTGCAATAGAGATGGCCCCTTCTTCCCTGAAGCCCAGGGTCTAGTGGGGACTATACACTTTATTTTATTTTATTTTTTTAGAAAGTTTATTTATTTATTTATTTATTTTTACATTTTTTATTGTTATGTTAATCCCCATACATTACATCATTAGTTTTAGATATAGTGTTCCATGATTCATTGTTTGTGCATAACACCCAGTGCTCCACGCAGAACGTACCCTCCCCAATACCCATCACCAGGCTAACCCATCCTCCCACCCCCCTCCCCTCTAGAACCCTCAGTTTGTTTTTCAGAGTCCATCGTCTCTCATGGTTCTTCTCCCCCTCCGATTTCCCCCCCTTCATTCTTCCCCTCCTGCTACATTCTTCTTCTTCTTTTTTTCTTTCTTAACATATATTGCATTATTTGTTTCAGAGGTACAGAGCTGAGATTCAACAGTCTTGCACAGTTCACAGCGCTTACCAGAGCACATACCCTCCCCAGTGTCCATCACCCAGTCACCCCATCCCTCCCACCCCAACCCCCCCTCCAGCAACCCTCAGTTTGTTTCCTGAGATTAAGGATTCCTCATATCAGTGAGGTCATATGATACATGTCTTTCTCTGTTTGACTTATTTCGCTCAGCATAATACCCTCCAGTTCCATCCACGTTGTTGCAAATGGCAAGATCTCATTCCTTTTGATGGCTGCATAATATTCCATTGTATATATATACCACCTCTTCTTTATCCATTCATCTGTTGATGGACATCTTGGCTCTTTCCACAGTTTGGCTATTGTGGACATTGCTGCTATAAACATCGGGATGCACGTACCCTTTCGGATCCCTACTTTTGTATCTTTGGGGTAAATACCCAGTAGTGCAATTGCTGGATCATATGGTAGCTCTATTTTCAACTTTTTGAGGAACCTCCATACTGTTTTCCAGAGTGGCTGCACCAGCTTGCATTCCCACCAACAGTGTAGGAGGGTTCCCCTTTCTCCACATCCCCGCCAACATCTGTCATTTCCTGACTTGTTAATTTTAGCCATTCTGACTGGTGTGAGGTGGTATCTCATTGAGGTTTTGATTTGGATTTCCCTGATGCCGAGCGATATTGAACACTTTTTCATGTGTCTGTTGGCCATTTGGATGTCTTCTTTGGAAAAATGTCTGTTCATGTCTTCTGCCCATTTCTTGATTGGATTCTTTGTTCTTTTGGTGTTGAGTTTGATGAGTTCTTTATAGATTTTGGATACTAGCCCTTTATCTGATATGTCATTTGCAAATATCTTCTCCCATTCTGTCAGTTGTCTTTTGGTTTTGTTGACTGTTTCCGTTGCTTTGCAAAAGCTTTTTATCTTGATGAGGTCCCAATAGTTCATTTTTGCCCTTGCTTCCCTTGCCTTTGGCGATGTTTCTAGGAAGAAGTTGCTGCGGCTGAGGTCGAAGAGGTTGCTGCCTGTGTTCTCCTTTAGGATTTTGATGGACTCCTGTCTCATTGAGGTCTTTCAACCATTTGGAGTCTATTTTTGTGTGTGGTGTAAGGAAATGGTCCAGTTTCATTCTTCTGCATGTGGCTGTCCAATTTTCCCAACACCATTTGTTGAAGAGACTCTTTTTTCCATTGGACATTCTTTCCTGCTTTGTCAAAGATTAGTTGACCATAGAGTTGAGGGTCCATTTCTGGGCTCTCTATTCTGTTCCATTGATCTATGTGTCTGTTTTTGTGCCAATACCATACTGTCTTGATGATGACAGCTTTGTAGTAGAGCTGGAAGTCCGGAATTGTGATGCCACCAGCTTTGCTTTTCTTTTTCAACATTCCTCTGGCTATGCGGGGTCTTTTCTGGTTCCATACAAATTTTAGGATTATTTGTTCCATTTCTTTGAAAAAAGTGGATGGTATTTTGATGGGGATTGCATTGAATGTGTAGATTGCTCTAGGTAGCATTGACATCTTCACAATATTTGTTCTTCCAATCCATGAGCATGGAACGTTTTTCCATTTCTTTGTGTCTTCCTCAATTTCTTTTATGAGTATTTTATAGTTTTCTGAGTACAGATCTTTTGTCTCTTTGGTTAGATTTATTCCTAGGTATCTTATGGTTTTGGGTGCAATTGTAAATGGGATCGACTCCTTGATTTCTCTTTCTTCTGACTTGTTGTTGGTGTATAGGAATGCCACTGACTTCTGTGCATTGATTTTATATCCTGCCACTTTACTGAATTCCTGTATGAGTTCTAGCAGTTTTGGGGTGGAGTCTTTGGGATTTTCCACATAAAGTATCATATCATCTGCAAAGAGTGAGAGTTTGACTTCTTCTTTGCCGATTTGGATGCCTTTTATTTCTTTTAGTTGTCTGATTGCTGTGGCTAGGACTTCCAATACTATGTTGAATAGCAGTGGTGATAGTGGACATCCCTGCCGCGTTCCTGATCTTAGGGGGAAAGCTCTCAGTTTTTCCCCATTGAGAATGATATTCGCTGTAGGTTTTTCATAGATGGCTTTTATGATATTGAGGTATGTACCCTCTATCCCTCTACTTTGAAGAGTTTTGATCAAGAAAGGATGCTGTACTTTGTCAAATGCTTTTTCTGCATCTTTTGAGAGGATCATATGATTCTTGTTCTTTCTTTTGTTAATGTCCTGTATCACGTTGATTGATTTGCGGATGTTGAACCAACCTTGCAGCCCAGGGATAAATCCCACTTGGTCGTGGTGAATAATCCTTTTAATGTACTGTTGGATCCTATTGGCTAGTATTTTGGTGAGAATTTTTGCATCCATGTTCATCAGGGATATTGGTCTGTAATTCTCCTTTTTGATGGGGTCTTTGTCTGGTTTTGGGATCAAGGTAATGCTGGCCTCATAAAATGAGTTTGGAAGTTTTCCTTCCATTTCTATTTTTTGGAACAGTTTCAGAAGAATAGGTATTAATTCTTCTTGAAATGTTTGGTAGAATTCCCCTGGGAAGGCATCTGGCCCTGGGCTTTTGTTTGTTGGGAGATTTTTGATGACTGCTTCAATTTCCTTAGTGGTTATAGGTCTGTTCAGGTTTTCCATTTCTTCCTGGTTCAGTTTTGGTAGTTGATACACCTCTAGGAATGCATCCATTTCTTCCAGGTTATCGAATTTGCTGGCATAGAGTTGCTCATAATATGTTCTTATAATTGTTTGTATTTCTTTGGTGTTGGTTGTGATCTCTCCTCTTTCATTCATGATTTTGTTGATTTGGGTCATTTCTCTTTTCTTTTTGATAAGTCTGGCCAGGGGCTTATCAGTCTTGTTAATTCTTTCGAAGAACCAGCTCCTAGCTTTGTTGATCTGTTCTACTGTTCTTTTGGTTTCTCTTTCATTGATTTCTGCTCTGATCTTTATTATTTCTCTTCTCCTGCTGGGTTTAGGCTTTATTTGCTGTTCTTTCTCCAGCTCCTTTAGGTGTAGGGTTAGGTTGTGTACTTGAGACCTTTCTTGTTTCTTGAGAAAGGCTTGTATTGCTATATACTTTCCTCTTAGGACTGCCTTTGCTGTATCCCAAAGATTTTGAATAGTTGTGTTTTCATTTTCATTGGTTTCCATGAATTTTTTTAATTCTTCTTTAATTTCCTGGTTGACCCATCCATTCTTCAGTAGGATGCTCTTTAGCCTCCATGTATTTGAGTTCTTTCCGACTTTCCTCTTGTGATTGAGTTCTAGTTTCAAAGCATTGTGGTCTGAAAATAGGCAGGGAATGATCCCAATCTTTTGGTACTGGTTGAGACCTGATTTGTGACCTAGGATATGATCTATTCTGGAGAATGTTCCATGGGCACTAGAGAAGAATGTGTATTCCTTTGCTTTGGGGTGGAATGTTCTGAATATGTCTGTGAAGTCTGTTTGGTCCAGTGTGTCATTTCAAGTCTTTATTTCCTTGTTGATCTTTTGCTTAGACGATCTGTCCATTTCAGTGAGGGGGGTGTTAAAGTCCCCCACTATTATTGTATTGTTGTCGATGTGTTTCTTTGCTTTTTTTATCAATTGCCTTATATAATTGGCTGCTCCCATGTTAGGGGCATAGATATTTACAATTGTTAGATCTTCTTGTTGGATAGACCCTTTAAGTAGGATATAGTGTCCTTCCTCATCTCTTATTACAGTCTTTGGTTTAAAATCTAATTTGTCTGATATAAGGATTGCCACCCCAGCTTTCTTTTGGTGTCCATTAGCATGGTAAATGGTTTTCCACCCCCTCACTTTCAATCTGGGGGTGTCTTTGGGTCTAAAATGAGTCTCTTGCAGACAGCATATCGATGGGTCTTGTTTTTTTATCCAATCTGATAGCCTGTGTCTTTTGATTGGGGCATTTAGCCCATTTACATTCAGGGTAACTATTGAAAGATAGGAATTTAGTGCCATTGTATTGCCTGTAAAGTGACTGTTAGTGTATATTGTTTGTGTTCCTTTCTGGTCTATGTTGCTTTTAGGCTCTCTCTTTGCTTAGAGGACCCGTTTCAAGATTTCTTGTAGGGCTGGTTTCGTGTTTGCAAATTCCTTTAGTTTTTGTTTGCCCTGGAAGCTTTTTATCTCTCCTTCAATTTTCAATGACAGCCTAGCTGGATATAGTATTCTTGGCTGCATATTTTTCTCATTTAATGCTCTGAATATATCCTGCCAGTCCTTTCTGGCCTGCCAGGTCTCTGTGGATAAGTCTGTTGCCAATCTAATGTTTCTAGCATTGTAAGTTACAGATCTCTTCTCCCGAGCTGCTTTCAGGATTTTCTCTTTGTCTCTGAGACTCGTAAGTTTTACTATTAGATGTCGGGGTGTTGACCTATTTTTATTGATTTTGAGAGGGGTTCTCTGTGCTTCCTGGATTTTGATGCCTGTTTCCTTCCCCAAATTAGGGAAGTTCTCTGCTATAATTTGCTCCAATATACCTTCTGCCCCTCTCTGTCTTTCTTCTTCTTCTGGGATCCCAATTATTGTAATGTTGTTTTGTCTTATGGTATCGTTTATCTCTCGAATTCTGCTCTCGTGATCCAGTAGTTGTTTATCTCTCTTTTTCTCAGCTTCTTTATTTTCCATCATTTGGTCTTCTATCTCACTGATTCTTTCTTCTGCCTCATTTATCCTAGCAGTTAGCGCCCCCATATTTGATTGCACCTCATTAATAGCCTTTTTGATTTCTACTTGGTTAGATTTTAGTTCTTTTACTTCTCCAGAAAGGGTTTCTCTAATAACTTCCATGCTTTTTTCAAGCCCAGCTAGTATCTTTAAAGTGATGATTCTGAACTCTAGATCTGACATCGTACTAATGTCCGTATTGAGTAGGTCCCTGGCAGTCGGTACTACCTCTTACTCTTTTTGTTGAGGTGATTTTTTCCGTTTTGTCATTTTGTGCAGAGGAGAATAGATTAATGAGAGAACAAAATGCTAGCAGGGTAACAGCGTCCCCAGAAAATATACTCTCAACAAATCAGAAAAGACCTGAAGCAGTGGGAAAAGAAAGGGAAAGAGAGAAAAAAGAAAAAGAAAGAAAAAAAGAAAAAAGGAAAAGATAAAGATAAAGATAAAAACAAACAAAAACAGAACAAAACAAAACAAAACAAAAACAAAATGTGATCAAATATGATCAGGCCAGTTTATAGATCAGTGCCACACACTAGATTTTGGGTGTATTTTGGTCTGTTAAAAGGAAGTGCCTCCCAAAATTTTAAAGAAAGAAAAACTTATATATGTACAAAAATAAGGGTTGATATGATGAAGGGATGGAATATGACTGTAAAGATGGAAATTATAAAAAATTTTATAAAAGGAATTGATAAGTTGTTTAAAAAAAGAAAGAAGAGGATTTAAAAAAAAAAAAGAAAAAAGAAAAAGGGGAGAGAATGTGATCAGGCAGGGGAGTAGAAAAAAACCATACACTAGAGATTTAGAGTATATTTTGATCTGTTAGAAGAAACTATCTCAAAATTTTATTTTTTTTTATTTTTTTTTTATTTTTTTTAAATTTTATTTATTTATTTGAGAGAGAGAATGAGATACAGAGAGCATGAGAGGGGGGAGGGTCAGAGGGAGAAGCAGACTCCCTGCTGAGCAGGGAGCCCGATGTGGGACTCGATCCCGGGACTCCGGGATCATGACCTGAGCCGAAGGCAGTCGCTTAACCAACTGAGCCACCCAGGCGCCCCTATCTCAAAATTTTAAAGAGAGAACAACTTATATATATGCCAAAAATACGGGTAACTACTATGAAGGGATAGAATATGACTCTAAAAATGAAAAATAAAAATGTTTTTTTTAAAAAAGGGATTGATAAGATGTTGGTTGAAAAAGGGAAAAAGAAAAATTCAAAAAAAGAAAAAAGAAGAAAAGACAGTTAAAAAAATAATTAACTTTGAAAGACTAAAGAATCATGGTAAAAAATCCATGAATTCTATGTGCAGTATTCCCCTAGCGCTGGAGTTCTGCCATTCTCATTGATCGGTAAACTTGGTCTTGGCTGGCTGTTCTTGCTGATCTTCTGGGGGAGGGATTGTTGCCGTGGTTCCCAAATGTCTTTGCCGGAAGCGGAATTGCCCCGCCCTTGCCCGGTCCGGGCTAAGTAATCTGCTCGGGTTTGCTTTCAGGAGCTTTTGTTCCCTGCAAGCTTTCCGTACAGCTTTGGAGGCGGAGAATGAAAATGGTGGCCTCCCAGTCTCCGCCCTGGAGGAGCCGAGAACTCGGGGTCCCGCTCCTCAGTGAGCCCCCAGAGAAAAGCAGTCAGTCACTCCCGTCTCCCCGGTCTCCGGCCGCACTCCGTGCTCACCCAGCCTGTGACCGGGCGTTTCTATCTCTGGCACCCGACCCCGGGTGGAGTCTCCAAACCCAGCAGATCCCTGCGGTGCGCTCCCGCGCCGCTCCTCCCCGGGGAAGAAGGTGAGTCTCCCTGGATCTGCCGCTTGTTGGGTCCCTGCTGGAGGAGCAGTGGCCCGACTGTGCCGCGGATCACGGTTTATGGCAACCCCGAGCTGAGAGCCCGCGCCTGGGCTCCGTCTCTGCAGCCGGCTTCCCTGCTCCGATACCTGGGAGCTCTGCCGCACTCAGGCACCCCCTGTCTTTATGTGACCCCGAGGGTCCTGAGACCACACTGTCCCACGAGGGTTCCACCCCCCACTTCGCCACCAGAGTGACGTCCCTCAGCGGAGCAGACTTCTAAAAGTTCCGATTTTGTGCTCCGTGGCTCTATCACTTGCCAGAAGTGGCCGACGGAGGCCCCTCCCCCGCCGTCTATCCTCCCGAATATTGCCTCGGATTCACTTCTCCGCACGTCCTACCTTCCAGAAAGTGGTCGCTTTTCTGTTCAGAGAGTTGTTGCTATTCTTTTCTTCGATCTCCTGTTGAGTTTGTAGGTGTTCAAAATGGTTTGATCCCTATCCAGCTGAATTCCTGAGAGGAGATGAAATCCAGGTCTCCTACTCCTCCGCCATCTTGCTCCCAGCATTGCCGGGACTATACACTTTAAATGATGAATTGCTAATGGGCTAGTGCTGTGCTGGGCCTGCAAAGGGCTACAGGGCTCCTACACTAGTCTGTGAGAGGGCCCCGGGATGGTCTTTCTGAAGGAAGTGATGCTGATGTGAGATCTGAGAGAGGAGTAAGCCAAATGAGCAGCAGGAGAATATTCCAGGCAGAAACGACAGCATATTCAAAGATCTGCACGTGGGAGAAATTGTGGAGCACTTGAGGAACTGAAATAAGACTGATTAGAAAGGAGCGAGTGAGGGTGTTGAGAGCTCGGTGGGACTGAGCCATATGAAGGAGTCATTGTTTCCAGGAGCTTCTTTGATTGGTTTCTGATGATAAGTGGTTACATGGTCTAGACTGTTGCTAAGTTCAGTGATGATGACAATATGGTTGGGACCTTGTTGAACTCAGTAATATGTTACTGCTCTTTGGTGATTAATGAAGTCTTATCTCTGGCCAAGTAAACAAATTCGAATATATTTTCGTAGAAGTCAAGAAAACAAAAGTACAGATACTAGAGAATACCTCCAGTTTATATACAGATAGAAAAAACTTGAAAGTAGAGAATCTTTTCTTTCAAGATTTTGTTTATTTACTAGAGAGAGAGTAAGAGGGTGTGCGAGCACGAGTGGGGGGATGGGGAGAGGTGGGGGTGGGGAGAGGCAGAGGTTGGGGGGAGAGAAGCAGGGTCCCCGCTGAGCAGGAAGCCTGACACAGGGCTCTATCCCAGGACCGTGGGATCATGACCTGAGCCAAAGGCAGACACTTAACCGACTAAGCCACCCAGACGTCCCAATTTTTTCTTTTTTTGAAGTCTTTCTCTACTCTCCTTTGTTAGTCTTCCTCTCTCGTTTACTTTTCAATGTTTAAAACTCTGTCTAAATGTTGTCAAACAGAGCAAACAAAACAGACAACAGTAGATTTTGCTCCAAAGCCCTGGAGCTCATGGGAACCTCAGTGCTTTAGGGGTTAAACTTTTCCTTTCAGTAGCTGCACTTGCAATTATGGATGGCACCAGCAAGGGGTGGTGGAGAGTCATGATTCCCAAGGTCTAGCTTTCAAGGCACATGGCTGTGGGATACTTACCCATAAAGGAATTCTAGCTTTTTATTTTACATGGAATTTTAAACTTATCTTCATTAGCTAAAACCCCTAAACTTCTAGGGTAATATGATTTAGAAAAATCAATAAATATAAATATGTTTATAAAAATATAATAATATAGAATATCTGTTACACATTTTTAATTTTAATTGATTCTTAATTGTACCTAAAGTGTTTCATTTATGGTTTTATTTTAAATTTTTTTGTCTTACTCAAGTAGCAGAACAGTTTTCGTAGAAAGAAAACTACTGGTTCCCAGATGCTTGTTTTTCTAAGGAAATTAGAATTCTCTTCCCAGCTCAGATTTCTCAGTGAATTCTCCAGTATGCATACAGCTCTCCCTCTACTGTAGATATTTCAAGATCTTGAAATCACAGTCTTGCATCTTTAGGGGAGCCATGAAAGCCCACATGAGGTCTCTTTTTTTAACCACAGTGGAAAGGAACTAAATTGTGTCCCAATACCCAATACTTTTTCTGTAGTTTAGTGTGTGCTTGTGAAAAACTATATTAAGTTAATAGCAGGTAACAAAAGATACTGGCAGGAGTGTTTTTAATGCTAAAAACCAACCTATGAGAAAACTGGACATTTGACAGCTTTGTAACTTGTTTCTTTTTAAAAATTTTTAATTAACATATAATGTATTATTTGTTTCAGAGGTACAGTTCTGTGATTCATCAGTCTTATACAATTCACAGCGCTCACCATAGCACATACCCTCCCCAGTGTCCATCACCCAGCCACCCCATCCCTCCCACTCCCCTCCACTCCAGCAACCCTCAGTTTGTTTCCTGAGATTAAAAGTCTCTTATGGTTTGTCTCCCTCTCTGGTTTTGTTTTGTTTCATTTTTCCTCCCTTCCCCTATGATCCTCTGTCTTGTTTCTCAAATTCTTCATATCAGTGAGATCATATGATACTTATCTTTCTCTGATTGACTTACTTCGATTAGCATAATACCCTCTAGTTCCATCCACGTCATTGCAAATGGCAAGATTTCATTTTTTTGATGGCTGCATAATATTCCATTGCATATATATACCACATCTTCTTTATCCATTCATCTGTTGATGGACATCTAGGCTCTTTCCATAGTTTGGCTATTGTGAACATTGCTGCTATAAACATTGGGGTGCAGGTGCCCCTTCGGATCATCCCAGTAGTGCAATTGCTGGGTCGTAGAGTAGCTCTATTTTCAACTTTTTGAGGAATCTCCATACTGTTTTCCGGAGTGGCTGCACCAGCCTGCATTCTCACCAACAGTGTAGGAGGGTTCCCCTTTGTCCGCATCCTCGGCAACATCTGTCGTTTCCTGACTTGTTAATTTTAGCCATTTTGACTGGTGTGAAGTGGTATCTCATTGAGGTTTTGATTTGTATTTTCCTGATGCTGAGTGATGTTGAACATTTTTTTCATTTGTCTGTTGGCCATTTGGATGTCTTTGCAGAAATGTCTGTTCATGTCTTCTGCCCATTTCTTGATTGGATTAGTTGTTCTTTGGGTGTTGAGTTTGATAAGTTCTTTTTTTTTTTTTTTAATTTTTTAATTGTTATGTTAATCCCCATACATTACATCATTAGTTTTAGATATAGTGTTCCATGATTCATTGTTTGTGCATAACACCCAGTGCTCCATGCAGAACGTGCCCTCCTCAATACCCATCACCAGGCTAACCCATCCTCCCACCCCCCTCCCCTCTAGAACCCTCAGTTTGTTTTTCAGAGTCCATCGTCTCTCATGGTTCTTCTCCCCCTCCGATTTCCCCCCCTTCATTCTTCCCCTCCTGCTACATTCTTCTTCTTCTTTTTTTCTTTCTTAACATATATTGCATTATTTGTTTCAGAGGTACAGAGCTGAGATTCAACAGTCTTGCACAATTCACAGCGCTTACCAGAACACATACCCTCCCCAGTGTCCAACACCCAGTCACCCCATCCCTCCCACCCCAATCCCCACTCCAGCAACCCTCAGTTTGTTTCCTGAGATTAAGAATTCCTCATATCAGTGAGGTCATATGATACATGTCTTTCTCTGTTTGACTTATTTCGCTCAGCATAATACACTCCAGTTCCATCCACGTCGTTGCAAATGGCAAGATCTTATTCCTTTTGATGGCTGCATAATATTCCATTGTATATATATACCACCTCTTCTTTATCCATTCATCTGTTGATGGACATCTTGGCTCTTTCCACAGTTTGGCTATTGTGGACATTGCTGCTATAAACATCGGGGTGCACGTACCCTTTCGGGTCCCTACTTTTGTATCTTTGGGGTAACTACCCAGTAGTGCAATTGCTGGATCGTATGGTAGCTCTATTTTCAACTTTTTGAGGAACCTCCATACTGTTTTCCAGAGTGGCTGCACCAGCTTGCATTCCCACCAACAGTGTAGGAGGGTTCCCCTTTCTCCGCATCCCTGCCAACATCTGTCATTTCCTGACTTCTTAATTTTAGCCATTCTGACTGGTGTGAGGTGGTATCTCATTGAGGTTTTGATTTGGATTTCCCTGATGCCGAGCGATATTGAACACTTTTTCATGTGTCTGTTGGCCATTTGGATGTCTTCTTTGGAAAAATGTCTGTTCATGTCTTCTGCCCATTTCTTGATTGGATTCTTTGTTCTTTTGGTGTTGAGTTTGATGAGTTCTTTATAGATTTTGGATACTAGCCCTTTATCTGATATGTCATTTGCAAATATCTTCTCCCATTCTGTCAGTTGTCTTTTGGTTTTGTTGACTGTTTCCGTTGCTTTGCAAAAGCTTTTTATCTTGATGAGGTCCCAATAGTTCATTTTTGCCCTTGCTTCCCTTACCTTTGGCGATGTTTCTAGGATGAAGTTCCTGTGGCTGAGGTGGAAGAGGTTGCTGCCTGTGTTCTCCTTTAGGATTTTGATGGACTCCTGTCTCACATTTAGGTCTCTCATCCATTTGGAGTCTATTTTTGTGTGTGGTGTTAGGAAATGGTCCAGTTCCATTCTCCTGCATGTGGCTGTCCAATTTTCCCAACACTATCTGTTGAAGAGACTGTCTTTTTTCCATTGGACATTCTTTCCTGCTTTGTCAAAGATTAGTTGACCATAGAGTTGAGGGTCCATTTCTGGGCTCTCTATTCTGTTCCATTGATCTATGTGTCTGTTTTTGTGCCAATACCATACTGTCTTGATGATGACAGCTTTGTAATAGAGCTGGAAGTCTGGAATTGTGATGCCACCAGCTTTGCTTTTCTTTTTCAACATTCCACTGGCTATTCGGGGTCTTTTCTAGTTCCATGCAAATTTTAGGATTATTTGTTCCATTTCTTTGAAAAAAGTGGATGGTATTTTGATGGGGATTGCATTGAATGTGTAGATTGCTCTAGGTAGCATTGACATCTTCACAATATTTGTTCTTCCAATCCATGAGCATGGAACGTTTTTCCATTTCTTTGTGTCTTCCTCAATTTCTTTCATGAGTATTTTATAGTTTTCTGAGTACAGATCCTTTGCCTCTTTGGTTAGATTTATTCCTAGGTATCTTATGGTTTTGGGTGCAATTGTAAATGGGATTGACTCCTTAATTTCTCTTTCTTCTGTCTTGTTGTTGGTGTATAGGAATGCCACTGATTTCTGTGCATTGATTTTATATCCTGCCACTCTACTGAATTCCTGTATGAGTTCTAACAGTTGTGGGGTGGAGTCTTTTGGGTTTTCCACATAAAGTATCATATCATCTGCAAAGAGTGAGAGTTTGACTTCTTCTTTGCTGATTCAGATGCTTTTTATTTCTTTTTGTTGTCTGATTGCTGAGGCTAGGACTTCTAGTACTATGTTGAATAGCAGTGGTGATAGTGGACATCCCTGCCGTGTTCCTGACCTTAGGGGGAAAGCTCTCAGGTTTTCCCCATTGAGAATGATATTCACTGTGGGTTTTTCACTGATGGCTTGATATTGAGGTATGTACCCTCTATCCCTACTCTGTGAAGAGTTTTGATCAGGAAAGGATGCTGTACTTTGTCAAATGCTTTTTCTGCATCTATTGAGAGGATCATATGGTGCTTGTTCTTTCTTTTATTAATGTATTGTATCACATTGATTGATTTGCGGATGTTGAACCAAACTTTCCGCCCAGGAATAAATCCCACTTGGTCCTGGTGAATAATCCTTTTAATGTATTATTGGATCCTATTGACTAGTATTTTGGTGAGAATTTTTGCATCCATGTTCATCAGGGATATTGGTCTGTAATTCTCCTTTTTGATGGGGTCTTTTTCTGGTTTTGGGAACAAGGTAATGGTGGCCTCATAAAACGAGTTTGGAAGTTTTCCTTCCATGTCTATTTTTTAGAACAGTTTCAGAAGAAGAGGTAATAATTCTTGAAATGTTTGGTAGAATTCCCCTGGGAAGCCATCTGGCCCTGGGCTCTTGTTTGTTGGGAGATTTTTGATGACTGCTTCAATTTTCTTAGTGGTTATGGGTCTGTTCAGGTTTTCTATTTCTTCCTGGCTCAGTTTTGGTAATTTATACATCTCTGAGAATGCCAGATTATCTAATTTGCTGGCATATAGTTGCTCATTATATGTTCTTATAATTGTTTGTATTTCTTTGGTGTTGGTTGTGATCTCTCCTCTTTCTTCATGATTTTTTTGATTTGGGTCATTTCTCTTTTCTTTTTGATAAGTCTGGCCAGGGGTTTATCAATCTTGTTAATTCTTTCAAAGAACCAGCTCCTAGTTTCATTGATCTATTCTACTGTTCTTTTGGTTTCTCTTTCATTGATTTCTGCTCTGATCTTTATTATTTCTCTTCTCCTGCTGGATTTAGGCTTTATTTGCTGTTTTTTTCTCTAGCTCCTTTAGGTGTAGGATTAGGTTGTGTATTTGAGACCTTTCTTGTTTCTTGAGAAAGGCTTGTATTGCTATATACTTTCCTCTTAGGACTGCCTTTGTTGCATCCCAAAGATTTTGAATAGTTGTGTTTTCATTTTCATTGGTTTCCATGAATTTTTAAAATTCTTCTTTAATTTCCTGGTTGACCCATTCATTCTTTAGTAGGATGCTCTTTAGCCTCCATGTATTTGAGTTCTTTGCGACTTTCCTCTTGTGATTGAGTTCTAGTTTCAAAGCATTGTGGTCTGAAAATATGCAGGGAATGATCCCAGTCTTTTGGTACCAGTTGAGACCTGGATTTGTGACCTAGGATGTGATCTCTTCTGGAGAATGTTCCATGGGCACTAGAGAAGAATGTGTATTCCTTTGCTTTGGGATGGAATGTTCTGAAGAGATCTGTGAAGTCCATTTGGCCCAGTGTGTCATTTAAAGCCTTTATTTCCTTGTTGATCTTTTGCTTAGACGATCTGTCCATTTCAGTGAGGGGGCTGTTAAAGTCCCCTACTATCATTGTATTGTTGTTGATGTGTTTCTTTGATTTTGTTATTAATTGGCTTATATAATTGGCTGCTCCCATGTTAGGGGCATAGATATTTACAATTGTTAGATCTTCTTGTTGGATAGACCCTTTAAGTAGGATATAATGTCCTTCCTCATCTTTTATTATAGTCTTTGGTTTAAAATCTAATTTGTCTGATATAAGGATTGCCACCCCAGCTTTCTTTTGGTGTCCATTAGCATGGTAAATGGTTTTCCACCCCCTCACTTTCAATCTGGGGGTGTCTTTGGGTCTAAAATGAGTCTCTTGCAGACAGCATATCGATGGGTCTTGTTTTTTAATCCAATCTGATAGCCTGTGTCGTTTGATTGGGGCATTTAGCCCATTTACATTCAGGGTAACTATTGAAAGATGAATTTAGTGTCATTGTATTGCCTGTAAGGTGACTGTTAGTGTATATTGTTTGTGTTCCTTTCTGGTCTATGTTGCTTTTAGGCTCTCTCTTTGCTTAGAGGACCCCTTTCAATATGTCTTGTAGGGCTGGTTTCGTGTTTGCAAATTCCTTTAGTTTTTGTTTGTCCTGAAAGCTTTTTATTTCTCCTTCTATTTTCAATGACAGCCTAGCTGGATATAGTATTCTTGGCTGCATATTTTTCTCATTTAATGCTCTGAATATATCCTGCCAGTCCTTTCTGGCCTGCCAGGTCTCTGTGGATAGGTCTGTTGCCAATCTAATGTTTCTAGCATTGTAGGTTACAGATCTCTTGTCCCGAGCTGCTTTCAGGATTTTCTCTTTGTCTCTGAGACTTGTACGTTTTACTCTTAGATTTGGGGTGTTGACCTATTTTTATTGATTTGAGGGGGGTTCTCTGTGCCTCCTGGATTTTGATGCCTGTTTCCTTCCCCAAATTAGGGAAGTTCTCTGCTATAATTTGCTCCAATATACCTTCTGCCCCTTTCTTTCTTCTTCTTCTGGGATCCCAATTATTGTAATGTTGTTTTGTCTTATGGTATCACTTATCTCTCAAATTTTGCCCTCGTGATCTAGTAGTTGTTTATCTCTCTTATTCTCAGCTTCTTTATTTTCCATTATTTGGTCTTGTATATCACTGATTCTCTCTTCTGCCTCATCTATCCTGGCAGTTAGAGCCTCCATTTTTTATTGCACCTCATTAATAGCCTTTTTGATTTCGACTTGGTTAGATTTTAGTTCTTTTATTTCTCCAGAAAGGGATTCTCTAGTGTCTTCCATGCTTTTTTTCAACTCCGGCTAGTATCTTTATAATCATTATTCTGAATTCTAATTCCGACATCTTACTAAAGTCCGTATTGATTTGGTCCCTGGCAGTCGGTACTGCCACTTGTTCTTTTTTTTGAGGTGAGTTTTTCTGTCTTGTTATTTTGTCCAGAGGAGAATAGATGAATGAGAGAACAAAAATGTAACAGGGTAACAACGACCCCAGAAAAATATACACTAAACAAATCAGACAAGACCCAAAACCAGGGGGAAAAGAAAGGGAAAGAAAAAAAAAAAAAAGAATATGATCAGGCTGGTGAATAGATCAGAGCCACACACTAGATTTTGGGTGTATTTTGGTCTGTTAGAAGAAACTGCCTCCTGAAATTTTAAAGAAAGAACAACTTATATATGTACAAAAATAAGGGTAAATATGATGAAGGGATAGAATATGACAGTAAAGATGAGAATTATAAAAGATTTTGTAAAAGGAATTGATAAGATAAAAGTTGGTTGAAAAAAGAAATAAGAAAAATTTTAAAACAAGAACAACAACAAAAAAGGGAGAGAATGTGATCAAGTAGGAGACTAGAAAAAAGCCATACACTAGAGATTTAGGGTATTTTTTGGTCTGTTAGAAGAAACTATATCCCAAAATTTTAAAGAGAGAACAACTTATATATATACAAAAAATAAGGTTAACTACAACGAAGAGGTAGAATATGACTCTAAAAATGAAAACTAAAAAAGATAAAAAAAAAAAAGAATTGATAAGATCTTGGTTGAAAGAGGGAAAAAGAAAAATTAAAAAAAAATAGAAAAATTAAAAAATAAAGAAAATTAAAAAAATTAACTTTGAAAGCCTAAAGAATCATGGTAAAAAAGCCATGAATTCTGTGTGCAATATTCCCCTATCGCAGGAGTTCTGCCGTTCTCATTGATCGGTAAACTTGGTCTTGGCTGGCTGTTCTTGCTGATCTTCTGGGGGAGGGGCCTGTTACCATGGTTCCCAAATGTCTTTGCCGGAAGCGGAATTGCCCCGCCCTTGCTGGGTCTGGGCTAAGTCATCTGCTCAGGTTTGCTTTCAGGAGCTTTTGTTCCCTGCAAGCTTTCCATACAGCTTTGGAGGAGGAGAGTGGAAAGGGCGGCGTCCCAATCTCCACCCAGAGGAGCCGAGAACTCGGGGCCCCACTCCTCAGTGCACCCCCAGAGAAAAGCAGTCAATCACTCCCATTTCCCTGGTCTCTGGCCGCACTTCGTGCTCACCCGGCCTGTGACCGAGCATTTCTATCTCTGGCACACGACCCCGTGGGGAGAAAGGGGAGTCTCCCCAGATCTGCCGCTTGTTGGGTCCCTGCTGGAGGAGCAGTGGCCCGACTGTGCCACGGATCACGGTTCATGGCAGCCCTGAGCTAAGAGCCCGCGCCTCGGTTCCGTCTCTGCAGCCGGCTTCCCTGCTCCGATCCCTGGGAGCTCTGCTGCACTCAGGCACCCCTGGTCTTTCTGCGACCCTGAGGGTCCTGAGACCACACTGTCCCGCGAGGGTTACACCCCCCACTTAGCCACTGGAGCGACGTCCCTCAGTAGAGCTGACTTCTAAAAGTTCTGATTTTGTGCTCCGCGGCTCTATCACTTGCCAGAAGTGGCCGACGGAGGCCCCCTCCCCCGCCTTCTATCCTCCCAAATATCGCCTCGGATTCACTTCTCCACACATCCTACCTTCCAGAAAGCGGTCGCTTTTCTGTTCAGAGTTGTTGCCATTCTTTTCTTCGATCTCCTGTTGAGTTTGTAGGTGTTCAGAATGGTTTGATCCCTATTCAGCTGAATTCCTGAGACCAGACGAAATCCAGGTCTCCTACTCCTCCGCCATCTTGCTCCACCCCCATAATGCTTTGTGGGGATGTTGACAAGTGGATCCAAGATGTCGTAGATAGTAATGACATGTAAGTCCTGACTTCCCCCTTCTCTGCTGCTGGGACCACTCTGCGAGATGCTGGAGCCTTCTGGGGAGGGGACAGGAGGGGCGGCCTTCGTCTGGGTTGGGGACCCAGGCAGCCCCTGGCAGGGCCTGGGAAGCGGGGCTCTTTGAGGGCGAGGTCCGGACACTGGGGCTGTTTACAGCTTCTTCCCCTCCTCAGTCCCCTTCCCCTCTGCTGGAGGCCGGGGTGCCCGTGGCCCAGGCAGTGGAGGGGGCTTTGCAGACCCAGGCTGCGAGCCTTTGGGAGGTTTCTCCAGCCATGGGCACTGAAGGGGAGGGTCCTTATATTTATGCTTTTTGGGGGGTCAGGTAGATGTGACCAGAAAGAATTGTGCAGTGATGGAAAGCCTTCAGTAAAGAGGTGAATTTTGTTTCAGAAAGATTCTCAGGGTGCAACATGTTCTTGGCAGTCCAGGAAAGCATTCTGCCTGGACATAGGGAAGTATTCAGATAAATCAGAATGAAAATGAGTAAGAGGAGATCCAAATAGATAGGAACTTGGGATGGGAAAGAGCCTAGGTTTTGCTGAGAAAGCAGAGGGAGAATTAGTAGTTGTGAGAAAATGACCACAGGAAAACTGGCTAGAAAGAAAGTCAGCTTTGGTTAAAGTTAAAATGGACCAGAAGGAAAAATGGTGTTTGAAAAGTACTGTGACTTAATGATATTTGGTGTGTGGGTGAGGAGCCGACAGAGGGAGGGAGATTCACAGAGAGGAAGGGCCTTAGTACAAGGTAAAACTGATTCATAATTAATGATGATGAGTGGGAGTTTTAGTACAGGGAACTGTGATGAAGGGACAAATACAGGAAAAATTGTATGGTTATTTTATGGTCCTTCCTCAACACTGGCTTTTCTAAGAAGCGTTTTGAGAGTTAAATGAAGCGTTTCTGCATAGACACTGCAGTGCCTGCCAGAGCACCTTCTCCTCAGACTCAGTTAAACATTTAGACTTCGGATGCCTGTGGCTCAGTCCATGAAGCGTCTGCCTTCGGCTCAGGTCATGATCCCGGGGTCCTGGGACCGAGCCCCACATCAGGCTCCCTGCTCAGCGGGGAGCCTGCTTCTCCCTCTGCCTGCCACTCCCCCTGCTTGTGCTCGCTCTCTCTCTGACAAATAACTAAATAAAATCTTAAAAGACATTTAGACTCACGTGATGACCCTGGCCACCCTTGCCCTCAGTCTACTCAGGATGCTGTGGACCAGGAAGCACTGAGTACCAGTGGGCCCATGTCAGGTGCTCCTTTCTGTGGGAGGCGTTCTTGTCTTTGCCACCGCCCAGTAGCTGGCCCATGAGTGACTCTCTTTGCCCCACTTCCCCCCACCCACACACACATGGAAGGAAGGAAGCACCTGTCCGGTGGGTATAGAAACAGCCCTGATTGAGAAGCCTCATGCCCCACAGCAGCCAATACCCCTTATAACAACTCCCCTCACATGTTTATGGCCCATTTAGAGCTCTACCCAGTCCAGAAGCAGGAGTAATTTTTGTCATCAGCATTGTGTTCTGGCAGCAGAGATGACACCATTTTTATCAGCTTCACCAAGGGACAGAGGGAAAAAGTTAACTGAAGGTCAAATTCTCATGGGGAAAGAAACATGGTTTTGTTAACCCTTTACCTGTAGATATTGAACCCGGCTCCAAAGGAAAACCGTGATTAGTGGACTCTGTTAAAGTGAGTCATGTGGGGTGGTTTTGGAGCTTACTGGTCCAGTGCAGCTGTGATAAATGAAAGTTGATGTGGAGGTTGATCACTGTGATAGAGATTACCCCTGCACGCCTTTGCCTCTGCCCGCCCCCTCCTTGCCACAGGGTTAACCTGGTTAGCTCAACACGTCAGCTTGGATAGAAGTTCTTCCAGGAGGCCTTATTTGGCACCCTTCCCTTTAATCTCTGTTAGGAACCTCTTATATACACTCCAGTAACACCCTAATAGTTCAGTACTTTGCTGTCCATCTCCTCTGCACTTGTCCATTCTTGCATTCCCAGAACCGAACATAATTCCTGGCACATGGTAGATGCTCCATAAATCATTATTAAATTGAAGTAAGTTGAACTGATAGTGTTTTAGAGATAACTGGAGTTGTCCACTGATCTGGATAAGAAGAAAGAGCCTTTCATGGCTGTACAACACAGCAGCTGGTCTCCCCCAGAAGTAGACTTTGAAACAAAAGTATGAAGAGTGTGCTTGGGAAGTACAGAGGACTCCACTAGGGAATTAGACTACAATACCAAGAAGGGAAGGCAGTAATACAGCGTGTGGTACCATGCAGGCTGCCAGAGTGGGCACCTGGGGCTTAATCCTGTGGGGAACTCTGGGAAATGGTACAAACACATGCTTCAGAATGACCCCAGGGAGCTGGGGCATTTAAATAGCAACTCCCCAGAGTCGTTGGTTGAAGGCTCCTCAGAGAAATTAAATTCCCTGGCATTCTGGTGTGCCACGCATGGGAAGAGACTTTTGGAAAAGAAGTCCTGGAGGCAGGAGACCCTGATGCTAGCATTTGGCCATCCCTTGAGCACAGTATCCCATCCCCTGGGCACCGGCAGGGCATAGCCATGGTCTGCTACAGAAGCCTTACATTCCAGGTCTGGAGGTGACGGGGCAGAACAAGTCTCTTGCCTATCCGTTGAAAAATGAGGATGAAACTCCTAATCTGATGTGGATGAAACAGTACAACAGAGTGATTCAGGGCTCATGGGAGTTTAAGTCCCAGCTCTGCCCCTTACATAGTTTTCCTGTGGAATTGAGTCAAGTTCCAGAGCTTCTCTGTGCCCCCGTCTCCTCATCTGTAGAATGGGTACAGTAAAGGTGATGTGAGAATTAAATTGAATGTTATAAATAAAATGATAAAACAGTGCAGATCATCAGAGGCAGAGATAAATAAGTAAGAGTCTTTGCCCTCACAGAGTTTAAATTTCAGTAGGGGAAGACATCTGAGCAAACAAGATTATCCTAACAGGATACAATTTAAGATTGTGGCAGGTACAGAGTATTTTGGGGACACAGAGAAGGGGCTTTTAGCACACCCTGAGGAATCGGAGTGGCTTTCTGGGAGAGACGGTGAGTGAACTCCCGGACAGGGGAGACCTGCCAGGCATGGGGGATCAAGTGCTGCATTTGGGGAATGACCACCCAATTCCCCTTTTCCTCATTTGAGTGGTGTGGGGTGTAGCAGTTGGGGACTAAGCTTAGGCCATGTCCTTAGAAGATTTAGCAGGCTGAGGCTGGAGAGTGGGGCAGAGAGGAAGGAGGTAGGAGTGGTGAGCACCAGTGTTGGGCCCAGCCCCGCCTCTGACAACATGCAAGACTGCAGGCAAGTCCCTCATGCTCTTCAAGCCCTCTGCTCCCCATCCGAACCATGGGACATCCTGCTTAGTAATAGGGGCTTATGGCTCTGGCCAAGCATGCACTTTCAGAAGCTCTGGTTTTATAGGCAGGGTCTGGGGCTCATTGTACAATGTTACACCCCATGATTTAGAGTGCCTGCTCCCTCCCAGGCTTCCTATCTGGACTTCTCAGTTCCTTGCCCAAATCTCCCAGTTCCCTGGTGCAGACCGCCATGGCCTGGTCCCGGATGAGCCTATGCCTTGCATGGGCTTTTTGAGGTGCATTCTCCAGCTTGGGCCTGTGATGTGTTCTTGCCCACCTGGTTTCCATCAGAGCCTTCTAGGATTTGCCTGGAAGACCCCCAGCCCAGACCTAGGATGAAAAGACAATGGGAGCCCCTCACAGGGCTGCCCTAAAGGTGGAAAGAGCATGTTATTAGTGTCTTGTGTCTCAGGGGATTTAATGAATGATTTGATATCAGAACTAGACATTCAGCAGCATACCTTTCAAAATGTCACATCAGTTGTTGTAACTTTCACCTCCATGATTTGCCTTTCTACTAGATGCTGCTTAGGGAAGGTTAATATTTCAGAGGTTGGATAGTTTGGTTTAGAAGGAGGATGTGATTATAGTCACTTTTCTACCCAAGAGGACTAAGATAGCAAAATGAGTTTCAATGCAAATTAATTGGTCAAACAGCTATGTTAAGCCCCATTCGAGTCACCATCTCAACTGGCTATTTGCAAAGAAGCCATCCAGTCTCATCAAATCATTTCTTTCTTGTTATTTATCTCCATCATATTGTAGAGAGGTCAAGCTGCTTATCAGTTAGACTTAGTTCTCAGTTAAAGTTAGGTTCAATTGTGAGTAGTTATAAAATCAAAATGACAATAGTTTAAATAAGGCAGGAGTTTGCTCTTTCATCTTGCTTTATTTCTTTCTTATATTAATGTCAGGATGTAGGCTGTCTAGCATTGGCTGCTTTGTCCCACAAAGTTGGCAGATACCCTGGCTCCTTCTAGCTTGTGGGTCTGCCATGTAGGACCTCCATGGCCAAGGTTACCTGATGGTCCAAGGTGGCTGCTCCCATTCCTGCCATCGTGTCCACATTCTAGCAAGTAGGAAGAAGAAAGGTGTGAAAGAGTACATGGTACCACTCACGCCCTTCCTGGAAGCTGCATATGCCTTTTTTCCTCAAATACCAATGGACAAAACTTAATGGTATGGTCCCACCTAGTTAGAAGGAAATCTGGGATATGTTGGTTTTTTTCCCTGGATGGCCATGTGCCCAGCCAAAAATTGGGGGTTCTATTACTAAGTGAAGAGAGAGAATATATTAGGGGACAACTGGCAGGTTCTATTAATATCTGGAGTGGACTCTTTACAGTCATGGGTGATCTTGGGCTAGAATTCTTTGAGCCATAGTTTCCTTATCTGGAAAATCACTACAATCATATTTACCTCATGGAGTTTTTGCAAAGCTAATACAAAATTAAATGGTGTTTACGGAAATGCTGTGTATGTCAGAAAACACCACAGAAGACATTATTAGACAATAATTTGTTCTTCACATTTTCTTCATCATTTCTCTCATGGAAATGGAGAAAAGGAGGAGTGTGGCAAGTATCTTTTTTTTTTTTTTTAATTTTAATATGTTATGTTAGTCACCATACAATACATCATTAGTTTTTGATGTAGTGATCCACGGTCCATTGTTTTCGTATAACACCCAGTGCTCCATGCAGTACGTGCCCTCCTTAATACCCATCACCGGGCTAACAAATCCCCCCTCCCCCCTCCCCTCTAAAACCCTGTTTGTTTCTCAGGTCCATGGTCTCTCATGGTTCATCTCTCCCTCCAATTCCCCCCGCCCATTTTTTGAATTGACTAGAAATTACTTTGGAGACAGGAACTGATTTAGGGGCAGATGTGGAGTTTCGTTTTGTGCAATCAGGCAGGAAAATCTCAAAGGGAAATGTTCAAATGTTAGTTTTCCAACTCTAATTGGAAAGATGATGTATGCCACTAAAAAGGGTTTTCCTTTGGCATTTCAGCATCATTAGCCTTGGCTCAAACCATACGTAACAGGAGAGGCACTCATAACTAACAAGTAGTAATGAAACCTTCAAAGAGTTTTTACATCAGAAAGGCTTTATTTGAGTTGAGGGAAAGGGTCTTTAAAAAAACCCCCAAATCCTTTTGCCTATTTTGCCTAACAAGGAGATACTTTATAGCATATGGTCCAGTGTTCTGGGAAAAGAATCAGCATTTTTTTTTTCTTTTGATTTTAATGGGATCTGGTGTAATAGGAATAGACTGCAGTAAATATTGCATATAATTATTTATTAGACTTTTGGAAACCTCCTGTTGCCAAGACCCCTGGGCATACGGACAAAGTTGGAATATTAGGTAGTAAATACAAGCAGACGAGCAAACACAGTTGCAAGGCCATTCTATTAATGGGCTCAATGGAAACATTAGTTCTCCATGGGGCCTGGAAGTCGGCAAACTTTCTGGGGAAGAAAATGACCAGGTTAGGAGGTGATGGCCTCTTTTCTTTGGCCTGTATTATAGCTGGGAGCCACACTTCGCTGGAGGAAGGAGGCCTCCATGATTCTTCATGCCCATAATGTACAGGCCTTTGCAATATTGGTCATTGAGATCACATTCCAGCTCACGGAAGAGTTGACTCCATGGGCCATGGACTCCGGGGAATCACTAGAATATAGATTTCTTCTTTTATATGGAAAGAACAGGAGGTGGTGAATGTAAACTATCTTCTGATTTTTTTGTCAGATGGAAATAGCCACATGAACAAAGAGGTGCTGAAGATTAAACTTGAATCAGGCATATTTGGATATAAATCCAGATCCTGCCAATTTTTTTTTTTAAAGATTTTTATTTACTTATTTGACAGAGAAAGAGAGTACAAGCAGGGGGAGTGGCAGGCAGAGGGAGAGGGAGAAGCAGGCTCCCCGCGGAGCAGGGAGCCAGATGCAGGACTCGATCCCAGGACCCTGGGACCATGACCTGAGCCGAAGGTAGACGCTTAACCGACTGAGCCACCCAGGTGCCCCCAGATCCTGCCAATTAATACCTAGGTGTTCTGAGCTAAATTACCTATATTTCTGAATTCTGCAGGGTTATTTTGAGGAGAATAGTAGATTTTCAATAAATGTGTCTGAGAGCTAGCTGAGGGATATCATAAAGAAGGTCAAATACAGATGATTTATAGTCCTTTCTCTGTCCAGTGAAGCAAATGGGGCCTGATACTAAGCATGGTGATGATCTTAAATTTTGAATTTTGAAGACACCATACTTACTATTTATCCAAAGCATTCTAACTCAGAAACAGAGATAGGTTTATAAACCACAGCATTATTTATAGGAAGAAAAATATCCTTCTGACCTAATTTCTTCACTTTGCCTACTCTACTTCACTTTCAAATTTGGATATTTTATGAAATCCCCATAAGGGACGGACTTGGTAGGTTGTCTTGAAATGTTTTGTCTTTAGGCAGAACTGCAAGCAAATCATGTCAAAGAGTTAAGAATCCAGCCTTCTATTTAACTTCCCAGTGAGGTGCTTGAATACCAATAATATATTTGAGTAAGTCATTCCACTGTGTGATAGCTATGTTATTTCACTTGGAATTATTCTTCATTTCTTCATATATAACTTCGGCTCCTTATGGTGTAATTTAGGTCCATTTGAAAACTTCTCATTTGACAGGTATTCACTGAAAACCTTGATATGTTCCTGACACTGGCAAAGCACTGGGATATGTATTTATTTCCTAATAGAAACAAAATAACACTGGTATTCCATTTTAAATAAGGCCCTTCTTATATCTGAAGAAAATTATTTCTTTTCAATCTTAACTATGCTCCAGTTTAAATTTTTGAATCAGTTATTTCAGCCTTCACATCTAGGTATTTAATTATACCTAAACCCCTACCTCTCCACCTTTCTGATTTCTGTAGGAACAGAAGCTGTTGATCAAAGTTGAACTTAAAAAAAAAAAAGTTTTTTCTATTTTTGGCTACTAAATGCTCCCAGATTTAGAGAGCTCCCAGATAAAGAGGCCAGATTTTTTCTATGGAAATGTGTTTTATAACACCAAAATTTAAATGGAAAATACTGAATTAAGAAGCTATAATTCAGTCAGGAAATTCAAATGAACTCATAAAATATAACAGCTCGATTGAATTAGTCCCTTGCTAGTCTGTTCTCTACCCACATAAAATATAAAATGAAAAAACCTTTTGTCAGTTTGAAGCAAAACTTAAAAAATTTTAAAGTCCCCTGATCGGTGGGAAGAATTCTGATTTGTTTTACTTTCCCTTTTTCCTTTGCTGATACCACTCAAAGTAAGACTTTGAGGGAAGTTCTTATAAGCATGTTTCATTGAAAACTGTTTGCATCATCAGTCTTAAGAGTAGAGGGAAAAGCAGGCCCCCAACTTACTTCCATGTGCATGATATTTCCTCCTGAATATTTCAGACAGCAGATTTCAATGCAACTTTGATGCAAGGTTATCATGATATGCAAGGTTTAAAATTGATATTTCAAGTGCCTGAGACCATTAAGAATACAATTTTATCTGTTTCAGTGGTACAACAAAAGAATTACAAAATATATATTTGTAGAGATCTCTGTAGTTTACGAAGTATCTTCATTTCCCAGCACCTGTGTAATAATAGGTCAGGGAGATATTATTTTTCTTAGATAAGAAAATGGAAGCTCAGAGTTTGAGGAGATTGTCTTAGGTCACCCAAAGGGAATGGCAACTATGTGGCCATAATTAGGTTTCCTGTGTCCCTATCATGTTGATAGCCTATTGTACTTAAGTCTGTAAAAGCCCTATTTCGGTAGATCCATGGGGACATTTGAGTCATTTCCCATAAAGATCAACCTTTACCTTTGGAATTGCTCTGGCCAACTTTTGTGCATGTGTTACTTATCACAATGTCTTGTGTTTCTTTTGCTCCTTTCTCTGAGAAAATCCAGGCACATTCCAGACCCTCAATTCTAATCAGCTCTGATAGCAGTGAAGCAGGATTGGAGAAACATGGAGGTTATTTGGCACTTGCCCAATGGCTGTGGGTAACCTGTTCATTTCTGGCATTCTTGGAACAAGCATGGGCCTCAGGAAACTGCCATCTCTGTTGTGCTGGGTACTTGACTAGTTTTCCCTTCTTAAAGTCATGCTCTTGTGTCCTCTGCTGTTGATGCCTTGGCTATCATCCCTTTGGTGCCTAACCTCTCAAAAGAGTAGTGCACACTTGCAGTTTCTAATTCCTCTGCCCTTATCCTTAACCTGTCCACCTGGCATTAGCTCTGACATTCCTTCTAAATTATTCTCTCCAAAGGTCACTTCCAATTTGAAGATCCTCATATGTTTTCTCAGGTTTCTTAACTTAAACTTGGCTGCACTCTGCTTTTTGAATCTCTTTTTCTTAACTCTTCTGTTCTGCTTCTCTTTCTAGCTCTCCAGATACCATTTTCTTTTCTTTCTCTTTCTTATTTTTTCTTCCCTCCATCCCCCCTCTCTCCTTTCCTTTCCCTTCCCTTTCTTTCCCCTCTGGCCCCATTATCTTCTTCCATTCCCTCACAGTGAACCTAACCATGAACCTCCAAGCAATATTCACTTTTTCCTTTCAGCATACAGTAGCTTTGGGGGTTTCATCTCTGATCCCAATTTTGAATGATTTCCAATACACAGCTCCAGCTATGTATTTTTTCCTTGGTTTTTCCTCAAATCTCCAGACACCTACGGCATAGCCGTACCTAGATATCCTGCTACCACCTTAAACTTGGGTCTGACCAGTCCCAGATCCTTCTTCATTTCTTTTGGTGGCATCATTTTTCCTTTCACCCAAGGTTATGTTTTGTATTATTCTGGGCCCCTCCTTTTTCTTTCCCAAAATACAATGTCAACACTCTTCTGTCCTGATTTCTCTCACACCTGCATCCCATGCTTCTGTTCCCGACACCACTGTCACAGTTTAGAAAGCCACATCACAATGAATGATCTGTCTTTCTTTGGGTTCTGTGAACTGCTGTATCCTCCTACATGTTGTTGCCGCTGACTAGCTTGCTTTCATTTTTGTTTGGTATGATTTATCTCTGTGCTTTGAACTGCCACTTCCCTGCCATATATTGCCCTATGCACTTCTTCATCCAGGTTAGCAAATGAGTTATAATGTCACAAACAGAATCCAGTTTGTTCTCTCACAGAAAGCAGAGACTCCTGTGCATTTCAGGGGGGTCTGTGCTTCCTGCTGCTGTCTCCCATCTGGGTTGAACACAGGTGGTAAGGAAAGTGCAATCATCTGGTAGTCCCATCTTCTTGTATTGCGGTTTCTCTGGGCCGCTTCCTCTGGTTGGGAGAAGTGGCTCCTCAAATGCTGTCTCCAGGGCTCTGACTGTTCTGCATTAGACATGAATGCGTGAACTTCTCAGCCTCCCAGACATGGTTTACAAAATTCTTTATTGTTTTTCCCTTCTGGGAGCGATAAGCTATAACATTTCTTATTGATTTTGGAACTGTTTCTACAATGCAAACAAATACCTATCTGAAAAAGCTTGTACTAATCACACAAAAATGTGATCATGTGGGTCCTGGAGTGCCAGAATTTCCACAGCTCTAGATCTGTGGAGAGTTTTCTTCTTATTATTCAGGGGTCTGTTAAAAATAGTTCTCTCAATGGAAAAATGGACAATGCAAAGGCAGAATATTGGAGCTCTTTCTGCATTAATTCTCATGGTAGCTTAACATTAGAAAAACCCTTGTCTGCCTCATTTCCCTGTTGGTGGATCAAGCCCTAGATTTCCTTGGTTACTGAATGTTGAAACTTAGTGGAACTTCTTGCCTAATAGCGTTGAGAAGACCCTGAATCTTGGAGAGTGGATATTACTGGTCCTGGGACACACAGATAATTGGTGACAAAACCTAGACCCTCTCCCCTTCCTTCCACCATGTCCTGTCCTTGGGTCTAGTGTTTGAGTGAAAAGATTTTAGTGAAACCCAGTGGGCTCACCCTCAAACTTGTAGAGCCTAGGGCAAGAGTACAAATGGGAGCTTATATATCCTATGTCTAAATAGTCAACATTTTAAGTCAAGCTACAGGGTGTTTAATAAAATATGTTCTATCTATCTTGACAAACATAGCTCCATAATGAGCTGAAAGGCCAGGTTTAAAGTTTGACTTTCTAAAATCTTCAGAGTTTGTACTGCTGTGGTATAGCATGGGAGAACTGGTTCTGGGCATCACCCAGGCTTTTCCGTCCTCAACATCAAATCCAACAGGACTAGGAGGGGCTTGTTGTGCCCATGTCCAAGTTCTGTCTACTCCCTCCTTCAAAAAGCTGCCCCTTGGGCTTAGGTGGCACATACTAGCTGTGCAGTCCATTATCAGTAGGACAGACCTCAGAAGAGGCCCAGTGCCATGCCAGCAAGCAGGCTTGGGGATGTTTGGGCAAGCAAGATCCTCAGTACCCAGAGAGTGGTCCAGAATGGAAATGTGAACTCCCCTTGGCCATGTGAACTCCTTGTTTTATAGAAACTGGTCAGAGCTGCAGTTGGGTGTCCAAGGCAGGACCACCCTTTACTTGGATCTAAAAACAGCACTGAAATGAGTAAGAGGTCTTGCAACTTGGTTCAGAGACTCTTTCCACTCTGACTTCACATCATCTGTCAGGGATAGCATTCACCTGGCATAGAGAGCACACAAACTGCACTGACCAGCCTCCAGTGTAGGTGAAAAAATTCCAGCCAGTCATCTTTTCCTGTATTACTGGCCTGAAATTCCCCCTCCTCTAGTTTCTTGTGTTAAGTTTTGCCCTCCAGCCTCACTGCTAGGAGTCCATGTGAGTCCTGGTACAAATTCAGCCTTAGAAGAGCTCCTTTCTGTTGCACTTTGATGCTGGTTCCAGGAGATGTTGTGTAGTACAAAGATGGAAAATTCCTCGGGCTTCTTTTTAGTTCTCTCTCTTGCCTCCCAGAAGTTCTTTTCCTCCAACTCTCAGATGCCCCTTCTCTCCTCTTCTGGCTCCTTCATAGCCTACCCAAACCTCCTCATGCTTTTTAAGCATACTTTGAAAATATACCTCCTCCCCTTTTTTCTCTTTCTTTCCCTCCCTCCCCCTCCCCCCTTCCTTCCTGCCTTCCTTTCTTTTTTCTTTTCTTTTCTTTTCTTTCTTTCTTCTTTCTTCTTTCTTTCACCATCAAAATTCTTTTTGCTTCAGAGGATCTTTGTTAGTAGAAAAACTTACAGCTAGATTAATCCAAAAGAAAAACTTAGAAGGTGAAGAAATTCATCTTCAATTCACCAGACTGTCTTTTCCCACATTTGTGTTGTCCCCATTCTCTGTTCTCAAAATTAGCTCTCAGGAAAGAATACTAATAGGTCATATATGGTATTTCTGAAGTGGAATAAAAGACCTGATTTCTCCCCAAAGCAATGTAGCTGTGCGGGCAGGGGAGTAGTATTCCAGACACTTAAAAAGACTGTAGAAGTCATGAGGTGCTGGATGCCTGCAAATCAGCCTCCCTACCTGCAGTGTGGAGGGAGCTGAAAAGCAAGGTCTCACTTTCAGGTGAGTTATCTACATGTCCTGAGGGTCACTTTGTAGGAAGAGTGAGTAATGGCAACAATTTATGCCCAGTTGGTGCAAATCAGGATTGTCTTCTACTTAGGCAGAGAAGCAAATTGCATGGAAGCTTCTACTGAGACTGAGCACAAAGTGTTGGAGAGCCTGTTTCCAACTATTCAGACATTGCTGTTTCCTTCCTTGCATTGCACCTCCTCACTCTTCCAACACTTTGACTTCTGGAATGGACCCAGCATGCAAAGGCAGAACTCTGTTGTGATGCTTCTGTGTTCTCTGCCATCCCTCCTTTCAGAACTGATCAAAAGGATAAAAAACATAAAGATCATCTTTTCTTTCTAATATAAACAATCTGTGGCTGCAGGAAGGGGGGCTTGGAACTTGAGGCCTAGGTATTAATCACATTGATGGTCTGCTTTCGGCACAAGTGACCTTTTCTGCCTGTTTATTTTGACTGTGGAGAGAGAGGCCAGGAAATGCTTTCAAAGTATGGACATCAGTAACTGGGATGCATGTGTGTGTATGTTTAATGAATGTTTCTCCCTCACAAATGGAAATGGTATGCAGCTCTGTTTCTGCAGTTCTTACAAAGTAATTGAAGTTACTCCCTCACATTCTCCAGGGAAGAAACTGAGAAATAATTTGAAGTATTAATACAACAGAAGTCTTGAAGATGAACATGGTGCCTGACTTTGCAAAATATTTTTCCACGGAGGAAACTTTGGAGGCTGAATGGTGTGGATAGAGTTCAAATTTTCAAGTTAGATCTGGCTTGTATCTGCTTCCCCAATGAACCTGTGTTGCTTATTTTCTCTGATCCCATCTCCTTATCTATAAATATAATGAAAACTTCCAAATCTTTCTGGGTTATTATGAAGATCAAACGAAAAAATTTATGTGAAGTGTCTGGCAGGGAGTTGATGCTCAATAAAATTTAGTATCATTTTGTGGCCAGGACTGCTGGTTGCCTAACCAATATTCCCATCCCCTTTTTACTTAGGGCAAGAACCCTGATTTCATTCAGATGGCAATGTGCTCAGTAATGAGGCCATGTTTCCTGGCATCCCTTGCTGCTGGATATGGTCATATGACTAAGTTCTAACAATGAAATGTAGGAAGTTGTTGGGTGGGAATTCTGGGAAAGTGCACTAACCTGGAGACAATCAGCAAGTCTAGTGCAGGCTCTTTCTAATCTTTAACTCCCTACTTCCCTTGGAAAGTAGACATGATGGCTGGAGTTGCAGCAGCCATTTGGACCATGAGATAATCTTGAAGGTGGTGCTAAGGATTGTAGAGAAATATAGTATCTGGACCCCTAACAACAATGTGGAGCTATAAAACCAGACTAGGACTGTCTACCTCTTGCCTTTTTTTTTTTTTTTTAATGTGTGAGCAGATCAATTTTCTTGTTGAGGTATCTGTTATTTCTGGCCTCTCTTGTCAAGCAAGGGAGTGTAATTCCTAGAACACATTTCCCTTGTACCTGTATGTTCTTATTTAATCTTCACACTTATCCTGTGAATTAGTATAGTTCTTCCTATTTTACAGATAAAGAAACTGAAGTGGAGAGAGTTAAGTATTTTGCTCCACATCACATAGCTATTCTGTGCCACCACTAATTTTGGGCTCTATATATTGTTCTTTCCACTACAAAAGATGATCTTAGGTTTTTCCCAAACCCTTTTTCTTCATATCTTATGGGCAATATGGCATCATGGTAAAGAGTCCAAACTCAGGAGCCATACTGCCCAAATTTGAATCCTGGTTCTGCCACTTACTCCTGCAGAAAGTTATTACCTGTAGTCTGCATAACCTCTCTGGGCCCCAATTTCTTCCTCTGTTAAATGGGGATAACAATAACCTCATAGAGTAGGTTACATCAGGAGTGAATGAAATGTTGTATATAAAATGCTTAGAATAATTTCTGGCATATAGAAAGCACTATTATATGTTAGCTATAATTCTTTTTCTTTCTTTTTTTTTTTTCTACTGCAGGCAGACAGATCCACTCACTGGGTACAAAGACTTGGTTAGGACCAAAGCTGATCTTTGAATAGTTTACCACATTTCTATTAGTGTTACAGGCTGTGGGAGTTGTTAGCTAATTCAGAGCTGTTACTAAGTCTGAGAGCACATGGGTAGGACTGGAGGCTATGTAATGGCACCACTGAGGGGCTGGGGGTCTAGGAATCCCTGATGGTGGGAAGTGAATTCTGTTATGCAGGACATGGGAAAAGGGGCTGATAGGAATCTGGGTGGAGAATACCAGGGCATAGGAGACTAAAAGGTAGGTATAGAATAGAAGCGCAAAAAACTTGGTTGGTATGTTTGGGAAGAAAAAGATAATGTTCTAGCCTGAAGGCAGTGGAAGGGGAAAAAAAAAGAGATGAGAAAAAAGGGGAAGAAAATGAAATCAAGAAAGGACAGGAAAATCCTCAAGCCTGGTGAATTATGGCTTGTCTAGACTTTAAGTTCCTGGGGGTTTCAAATTATGCCAACTTTGCAAGTAAAGTGGGGGAGGGATTAGGGGACCGATGGTTTCCTGTCAGAACATCCCCTAAAATATAACTTTTTATAACTTTTTTTTTTTTTTTTGGAGGGGGGTAGAGCTAATCTGACAATGAAGACCATGATGAAGTCTTTGGAGGAAGCCTTCCCAAAGCCCAGTTGTGACCAGCAGAGAAGAAAGGCAGTTATAGGCTGATCCTCTTCTCGGGGACTGTTCCTCTGTGAGCCCTCAGTGAGGACTTGGTCAGCCCATTCCCACACAGTCCCTGCCTGCAGTCCGGCTCCACCCCGAGATGTTAGAACTTGGTAAGATTTCTGGACAATTGTTACTTCCCTGTGTTGATTATTTTTGAGGCTTCCTGGGTCAAATTTCCTTGCAGAGTTCTTTATAAAACCATTAAGTGAAAACAGGCCTTGGCACTTGTCTTCATGGTCAATGGGGGGAGGGGCAGGGAGGACCATCCCAGTCAGGTGCTGAGGTGGGCAAGGAGAGTGCTAGAAGCAGGAAGCAGGCCTGGTTTTGGGGTTTGCCCAAAGGGTTGGGTGAGATGGAATCTGGACATGATATCAGAAAGGCTGGTTTGCTGAGCCACACTGTGCCTGCCCTTGTTTCTCTTCCATCTCTGTTTTGTGTTCCATTGAAGTTCATTTCTGAGGTAACGGGGACACCTCTGTTTTCAGGGCCTAGCTTGGCCTCTCGGTGGGCAGGAATAAATTTAGTATACTTGGCCACTACATATTAAGCCCTTTGTTTTGTTTTTAAAAGGCTCAGTACTTTCTACTCTCTCCCTGTGTCCCCCCTTCCCCCCCACTGTCATGTGGCTATATTGTGTGTCTTAAACAGCTGTTCTGGCTCTCCCAGAGGGAGTACACTAGGGATGAGTCAGCTGCCCAGAACGGTTTCTTACCAGCTCCTGGGAAGCTGCCCTAGGTTCTACTGGTGATGGTGGCCCAAGGGAAGTGGGGAGTCCCATATCCACAGGACACAGTGAAGGAGGACTTCAGGAAGCTTTGGGAATGGGACATCAGTTGCCAAGAGAATTCAGATCCCCAGGTGCTAGGTAGGCATTGCCCTTTTCTTCCCCCAACACCTTGGGGAGTTGTAGTTTGCTACAGTTCAAAGCTGGTTTAAAAATACTGGAGGACAACCCTCCTTGTTTATTCCACTGAAGTAGTTCCTGGATCCATTGGCAAAGGACTCTCCAAGTTGAACTATAAATATTGAAAGATGTCTTTGTTAGTCACATAAATCACTTTGCAGTGTTGTGTGTATGTGCGTAGGGAACTCGTCCAACAGATATTAGCTGTAGGCAACTGCCAGGGAGTCTCTTAGATAACCATGGTGGGTGTTTTGGAAAGCCTCTGAAAATTTAGTGTTCTCAGGACCCAGAACAGCTCGGTGGCAGCCGCTTCCATGATACTGCTGGGGAGGGACATGAATCTGAATCCCCAGATGAACCCTCTGCTCCCCTCACATTACTCTTATCTCAGTTCTGAGGCAGCCACACCAGTCACTGTGCAAGAGCCACTGCTTAATAATCTGTTTTGCCTCCTTTTGGTCGGGAAGCTTCTGGTTGGTTTAAGGATTTATTGTGCAATGAAACCCCCAAGCAGAGTGGCTTAAAACAGCAACCGACATTCAGTTTGCTCATGAACTTGCATTTCATCCAGGGCTTGCAGGGACAGCTCCTCTTGGGGGCACTTGGGGGCATTTGAAAGCTAGAGGTGACTGGCTGCCTGGGGGCTGGAATTATCCGAAGGCTCACTCACGTGTTTGGCATTTGATGCTGCCCGTGGCTGGGACATTAGTTGGAACTGTCGGCCAGAACACCTACACACGGCCTCCCCATGTGGCTGCTTGCGTTTCTCACGGCACGGAGGCTGGTTTCCAAGAGAGAGAGTCCCAGAGGAAAAAGGCAGAAAACACATTACATTGTTATGCCCCGGCCTTGAATGTCACTTGCCGCCATACTCTTTTGGCTGAGGTAATCCTTTTTCAATTTCTAGAAGTTTTCTTCTTTGACGTTCTTTTTATAATATAACTTCTGATTCACTTGTTTTGATCTCTTCTGAGAGAACAGTAATCATCCCTGTATTGGGGCACTTTTGTCACGCATATAAATAATCCCCCCTTTTTTAAAAAAATAATTTTCCCTTTTAATATTTTTCCTCCCTTTGTCATTTTCCTCTGGCTCTGGGTGAAATTTTTGTGTTTATCCTCTACATATGATTTAATTTTCTTCATTCTTATTACTGCTTTAACAAAAAAATTTAAATTCTGCTATAGCATTTTTACTGCATCTGTTCTTTATCTCTGCAGGCTTCTTTTTTACTTATTCTTATGTCTAATCCTTTCATCTTTTATTTCTTTTTTAAAAAATATTTATTTATTTTTTTTAGAGAGAGAGAGAACAAGAATGGGAGGGAGCAGAAGGAGAGGGAGAGAAAATCTCAAGTAGACTCCACACTGAGTGCAGAGCCCCACATAGGGCTTGATCTCATGATCATGATATCATGACCTGAGCCAAAACCAAGAGTTTGATGCTTAACCCACTGCGCCACCCAGGTGCCCCATGTTTTATTTCTTAAAATCAAGATTTCATATTAACTTTAACAAAGAAAGAGGCTGCTGCCTAATTTTTCTTAAAATGGTAAATCTTTCTCCCAAATTGCTTTCTTCTGTCTCTTTTGTACTATATTTACCTCTTTCTTACATGCTGCAGAATACTTTCATATCCCTAAGTTTATTTTAAAAAAAATTCTTTTTTCTGAGTATAGTTGACACACAATATTATATTAGTTTCAGGTGTACGGCATAGTGATTCAACTTCTCTGTATGTTATGTTATGCTCACCACAAGTGTAGCTACCACCTGCCACTGTACAATGCTATTACCGTATTGCTGACTATATGTCCCTATGATGTGCCTTTTATTCCCATGAATTATTCATTGCATAACTGAAAGCCTGTATCTCCCTCTCCCCTTCTCCCATTTTGTGTATCCTTCTACCCCTTTCCCTCTGACAATCATCAGTTCATTCTCTGTATTTATAGGACTGATTCTGTTTTTTGTTTGTTTGTTTACTCATTTGTTTGTTTTTAGATTTCACATATGAGTGAAATCATATGGTCCTTGTCTTTCTCAGTCTGATTTATTTCACTTAGCATTATACCCTCAGGTCCATCCATGTTGTCACAAATGGGGCAATCTTGTCCTTTTTATGCCTGCATATTATTCCATGGTCTGTATATACAGTATCTTCCTTATCCAATTGTTTATTGATAGACACTTGGGTTGCTTCCATATCTTGGCTATTGTGACTAATGCTGCAATAAACATAAGGGTCTCTAAAGTTTTTTTGTTTTGTTTTTTGCTTACTCATCCATGAATGAGAAGAGAACTATTTCAGCCTCGTAGTGATTCTAAAAAGCATGGCTGCATTTGGGTCTTCTCATGTTCACCTGGCTGCAGTTAGATTCATCCTCACATATGTTAAGCTTGGAGACTGGTGCTTTTTTTTAGTTTTTTATTTAAATTCAATTTAGTTAACATAGAATGTATTATTAGTTTCAGGAGTAGAATTTAGTGATTCATCAGCTGCATATAACACCCAGTGTTCATTCCATCAGTGCTGTCTTTAATACCCATCACCTAATTACCCCATCCCCTCACCCACTTCCCCTTCAGCCCTCAGTTTGCTTCCTCGAGTTAAGAGTCTCTTATGGCTTGCCTCCCTCTCTGTTTTTATCTTATGTTATTTTTCCTTCCCTTCCCTTATGTTCTTCTGTTTTATTTCTTAAATATGAGTGGGATCATATGATATTTGTCTTTCTCTGACTTTTTTTTATTTAAGTTCAATTAGGCAACATAGAGTACATCATTAATTTCAGATGTAGAGTTCAATAATTCATCAGTTGAGTATAACACCCAGTGCTCACCACGTTATGTGCCCTCCTTAATGTCCATCACCTAATTATGCCATCCCCCCACCCACCTTCCCTTCAGCAATCCTCAGTTTGTTTCCTATAGTTAAGAGTCATTTCGCTTAACATAATATTATCTAGTTCCATCCACGTCATTACAAATGGTGAGATTTCATTCTTTTTGATGGCTGAATAATATTCCAGTGTGTGTGTGTGTGTGTGTGTGTGTGTGTGTGTGTGTGTGTGTATGTGTGTGTGTGACATCTTCTCTATCCATTCATCTGTTGATGGACACCTGGGCTCTTTCCATAGGTTGGCTATTGTGGATGTTGCTGCTATAAACACTAGAGTGCATGTGCCCCTTAAAATCACTATTTTTGTATCCTTTGGATATAATTGCTGGGTCATAGGGTAGTTGTATTTTTAACTTTTTGAGGACCCTTCATTCTGTTTTCAAGAGTGCAGCAGTTTGCATTACCACCAACAGTGTAGGAGGGTTCCCCTTTCTCTGCATCCTCACCAAGATCTTTTGTTTCCTGACTTTTTAATTTTAGCTATTCTCATCGGTGTGAGGTGGTATCTCATTGTGGTTTTGATTTGTATTTCCCTGATGCCAGGTGATGTGGAGCATTTTTTCATGTGTCTGTTGGCCATTTGGATGTCTTCTTTGGAGAAATGTCTCTTCATGTCTTCTGCCCATTTCTTGATTGGATTTTTTATTTTTTGGGTGTTGAGTTTGATAAATTCTTTTTTTTTTTTTTAAAGATTTTATTTATTTATTTGACAGAAAGAGACACAGTGAGAGAAGGAACACATGCAGGGGGAGTGGGAGAGGGAGAAGCAGGTTTCCCACTGAGCAGGGAGCCCGATGTGGGGCTCAGTCCAGGACTCTGGGATCATGACCTGAGCCTAAGGCAGACACTTAATGACTGAGCCACCCAGGCACCTTGAGTTTGATAAATTCTTTATAGATGTTGGATACTAGCCCTTTATCTGATAAGACATTTGCAAATATCTTCTTCCATTCTGTCGGTTGTCTTTTGGTTTTATGGGCTGCTTCCTTTGCTGTGCAAATGCTTTTTATCTTGATGAAGTCCCAATAGTTCATTTTTGCTTTTGTTTCCTTTGCCTCCCTTGCCTCTTATCTAGTAAGAAGTTGCTAAGGCCGAAGTCAAAGAGGTTGCTGCCTGGGTTCTCCTCTAGGATTGTGATGGATTCCTGTCTCATATTTAGATCTTGAATCCATTTTGAATTTATTTTTGTGTATGGTATAAGAAAATGGTTCAGTTTCATTCTTCTGCATGTGGCTGTCCAATTTCCCCAACACCATTTGTTGAAGAGACTGTCTTTTTCCATTGGCTCTTCTTTCCTGCTTTGTTGAAGACTAGTTGACCATAGAGTTGAGGGTCCATTTTTGGGTTCTCTATTCTGTTCCATTGATTTATATGCCTGTTTTTGTGCCAGTACCATACTATCTTGATGATCACAGCTTTGTCATACAGCAAAGTCTGGAATTGTGATGCCACCAGCTTTGGTTTTCTTTTTCAACATTGCCATGGCTATTCAGGGTCTTTTCTGGTTCCATTTTAGGATTTTAGGATTTTTTAGGATTTTAGGGTTATTTGTTCCAGCTCTGTGAAAACAGTTGATGGTATTTTGATAGGGATTGCATTGAATGTATAGATTGCTCTAAGTAGCATAGACCTTTTAACAGTATTTGTTCTTCCAATCCATGAGCATGGAATGTTTTTCCATTTCTTTGTGTCTTTCTCAATTTCTTTCATAAGTGTTCTTTAGTTTTCAGAGTATAGATTCTTTACCTCTTTGGTTAGGTTTATTCCTAGGTATTTTATGGTTTTTGATGCAATTGTAAACAGGATTGATTCCTAGATTTCTCTTTCTGCTGCTTAATTGCTAGTGTACAGAAATGCAACAGACTTCTGTGTGTTGATTTTATATCCTGTGACTTTGCTGACTTCCTGTATGAGTTCTAGCAAGTTTTGAGTGGAGTCTTTCGGGTTTTCTACATAGAGTATCATGTTGTCTGTGAAGAGAGAAAATTTGACTTATTCTTTGCTGATTTGGATGCATTTTATTTCTTTTTGTTGTCTCGTTGCTGAGGCTAGGACTTCCAGGACTATGTTGAACAACAGTGGTGAGAGTGGACATCCCTGTTGTGTTCCTGACCTTAGGGGAAAAGCTGTCAGCTTTTCCCCATTGAGGATGATACTCGCTTTGGGTCTTTCATATATGGCTTTTATGATGTTGAGGTTTGTTCCCTCTATCCTTACATGGTGGAGGGTTTTTATCAAGAAAGGATGCTGTATTTTGTCAAATGCTTTTTCTGCATCTATTGAGAGGATCATATGGTTCTTATCCTTTTTTTTTTTTTATTAATGTGGTATATCACATTGATTGATTTGTGGATGTTGAATCACCCCTACGGGAAGACTGGTACTTTATAAGATGCTTGTAGATAGAGATCCTTTGGCCTTGGAGATATTGGGAGGGATCTGGCCTCTTGAGGAGGCACAGTGAAGAAATTCATCTCCATGAAGCTTATCCTCTGTGCTGTGGAAGTTGCTACATGTGTTGTGAGCTCTCCAGCAACCAGATTTCACCTAAGGGCATAGGCTGGCACCCAGGGTGTCACTTCTATCTGGGAGCAACTAGCTAGTGTGTCAAAGAAGGTCCCCATGAAGGGAGAATGTAGATACTAAGTTCCACTGGATCGAGAAGGATCCTCATGTAGAGAACCCCTCTGTTCCCACTTGCAGGCTTTTGGTTTGGTGTGGCTGTGTTTGCTCTTGGACCCCATGGCTTAGCTTATTGCAAGGCTGCCCATCAACTGGGGCAAAATGGACACTGAGTGGAGGCGGGCCTTCCTGGTTGTCCCGTCAGCTTGCCTTGTCTTCAGCTCTCAACCCTCCGCATGAGGGACAGATTTTTCATGCTTACATGAAGTGGGGTTGTATCATCTCCTAGAGAAGAAGAATTGTGATTCAATAGCTAGTGTTTTCCTTTAGTCTGGATCCATCTACCTGGTAGCAGAAACTCCTCTACTTTTATATATATACATAATGCCCTTCTCTGGTTTGAAGTACAAGATAGGAAAAGTTCACCTCATTTCAGGATAGGGGGATGTTGGGGCTCCTTCACTCACTTCATCACCTTTCCCCAAAAGTCCTGTTTTGATTAATTTAGACTTCTCAACCTCAGCACTATTGACATTTAGGTCAGACAATTCTTAGTTGAGGGGGCTGTCTTGCGCATTGGAGGCTATTCACCAGCACCCTCAACCCACTAGGTACCAGGAGCATCATTCTCACCCATGAGCCACCCTGCATATATGGCAACCAAAAATCCAGCCCTCCCCCCAGCCTGCTGAGAACCATTGCTGTCAGTTTTCCATAACATGCTCTTATTCCTGCTATTCCCAAGCCATCCATAGGCTCCGAAGTTGGAAGGCAGATCAAGAGATCACCTGGTCTATCCCCCCTTCTAACAGGCAAGGAAGATGTTGCTCTTTGCACTCAACAAATGAGGTTAGATGATGAAGATGAAGAGGAAGAAGCAACTGAGACTTGCTCAGGTTTGCCCCTCCATATTTATTTATGGGAGTAGGACTCGAGTATCTTGCCTTCTATAGCTTTCCCTCTATGCTTCTTAGTCCCAGCTCATCAATAGATAAAATCTATTCACACAGGAAACTTGGTTGGCAGGACTTCTCTAACCCATCTTATTTGAGAAAGGAGAAAATGCTGAGAATGACCTAATTGACTTTTAATGCATACATGTGGGTGTTTTTGCTATTGGAACTTATGTTGTTTGAAAGCTATCGGTTGCTGTTCATTCTGCTCTGTGGGAGGAGGTGATGATGAGGGATGGGGAGACATGGACATTAGAGTTTCCTATCCTGACTCTCAATTGCTTCTCATCAATGTCTGGGAAGAGCTGGTTTTGAAGAAATGCGAGGTGGGGGGAGTGTTGCTTTATTTAAATCCAGGGTGTTTGAGAGAGAGGCCACAGCTCCCAGACAAGAAAATCCTGGCTGGTTTGTGGACCCGGGAGTGAGCAAAAAATTGTGCTGGGCAGATGTAAAAATAGTGCAAGGGAGATAGCTGAACTCTGTGTGACCGCTGAAATGATACCTCTGTGGAATTGCATACTTATCGTCCTGAATGTTTGAGTCCCAAGGGGGTTGTTAAAGGCCTCATTTAGCGTTGGGGCCAAGGCAGCACTCAGGGAGATGGATTCCTGGGAACATGAGGCAGCTCTGTGGGGTCTGGACCTGCATTTCCTCTTGCACCTTCCTTCTCTGGGGAAGAAGAAATGGTTTATCACACATGTTTGGAATGTACTGGAGGGAGAGCAGAGCAATAAGCAGGTTATTCCTTTATTTCTTCTGCTGATCTCATTTTTTAGCAGTTTCTGGCAAAATGGTTCCCATTGTACGGGTGAGAAGGAGAGGCAGTCTCAAACAGGTTGTTCGGCCTCTGGGATAGGACACTTAGCCAGAACTGGAACCTGGAATTTCCACCCCTGTCCTGATCCCCATCCTTATCCCCAGCAGCCATAGGCAGTGATGATTGACTTCCTACTGTGTACAAGGCTCCATGGAGACATAATTCCTGCTCTCAGGGGCTTGCAATCAGATAGATGGGTCAGAATAGATGAAAAGCTAAAACAAACTGTAGCATAGCAACAACCTGAAATATAAGGACAGTCTATGCTAAATTCCTGTGGAGTGGCCCAGGCAGTAGGTATGGCTGCAAACCAAGGTCCTTGGGGAAGGTGTCTGAATGAGGGTTCCTGTGAGTCAGGCTGGGAGAAAAAGGTGGGAACAACATCTCATCTGATCACCACACAGTCTTTTAAGGAGGGCATTATTAATACAGTATTCTCATTTTATGAATAAGGAAGCAGAGATTCAAAGAAAGTGAGGTGGACAACTTGTGTATCCTCCTAAGTGCGAGGTACTAGAATCAGAATTTACAATGAGCCTCCATCTAATTTGCACTACAATCCTGTGATATTCTATCATTATTATTATCATGATTTTTGCTATTCTAATTTTGCAGCTAAGGAAACTGATACTTTGCACAGCTGAATAACCTTCCCAAGACCATGCATCTGGTCTATGGCTTCAAGTCCTAATCTTTTTCCATTGTAAGCACTTAAATATGCTATTGGCAAGTAAAGAGCAAGTGAGGGGACAGTCGTGGCCAGGGGAGTAGCATAGGCAGAAAGGTACCTGATACGTGCAGAAATGTAGCTGGTATGTATGGGAAATATGACCACAACAGGCTTTCTGTGTGAGAATAGTGAGGAGATAAGTTTGAGAGGTAGTAGGGCTCAGATTTTCTTTTTTCAATATCAGTTCAGTAGAGATGCGTTAGATGGGTGAAAAGGGTGAGTCTGAAAAGCAGCCAGACCTCTTGGGCAAGTGTCACAAACGTCTAGGAACAAATTTGAGGTGATACAAAGGAAAGGCAAGCCAGCCTGAAGTGATAGCATTTGGCCTAAGAAAAGTAAGTGGATGTTAATGTGGGTGTCAGGATTTTAAGCACCAGTGACAGAGGGAATGATAAAGGAGAGAAATGGGTGAATTCAAAGAGGCTACTTTTTTGGTTTTGTTTTAAAAGAACATTACTTTAATCCTGGGCTGCTCTAGGAGTATCAACAACCAGCAGTGCTTGGAATACTTCGATGGAAGCAGATTCTATCAGCTTTGCTGAATCAAAAGTCACATAATACCCTTAGAACAATGGAGATACTTATTGGCCAGGAAATTTGGCTCTATAAGTGGTTGAGAATTTTGTTCTTCCAGGTGGAATTGGTCACCTCAAAGCATTTCAGGGAGGCCACAGTTCATGAATCAAATCATTTTTGAAGTTTCTTTTAACCCTTATCTGTACAGGATCCTAAGTTGTCTGTAACTGCTGCTTCCATTATTGGGAAATGGAGGCAGGGGACAAAGAGGCACGAGGCAAGGTTGCTGATATCCTGATTCATCCAGTCATTCAATGTTTATTTACTGAGTACCTGTGAGCTCTTCTAAGTCCTAGGCACATATCAGTGAATGAAATGCTCACAGAATATTTGACCTAGCACCAGTCCCTCAGCCAACTGGGCCAAGAGAAGGATTATAGTGTGGGGTGTTTTGGGTGTGAACATACATCCCGTGATAATCCCACAGATGTGAACTGCACATATTGGCCTGAAAATCATTCAGTCACATAGCAACTTGTTCAGAACGTGATGTTCACACACCCCTTGGTCTTTCCAGCGGGGAGTTTGTAAGAGACTGGGTTGCTCTGGATTCTTGTTTCCAATGGTGGCTGAGAAGCCCTTTTCTTTCCCCTTTTCTGTTTGACATTACTAGGACCTCAGTCTTGTCTTTGTGATTATAAAAGCAGAATATCAATCAGACTTGGGAAAGGATTTTTTTTTGGACTTCTGACTAGAAGGACTAGATTTTTTTATATAAACCACAAGGGTTTATATAAAGGGCTCTTTATACCTCACCATGCTGAGTTTTAATTTGGGGGAAGCTTGCAAACTTTAGATAAAGCATTTTATTCTTCATATATTTATTATCTTTGCCATATTCTATTTTAGTGAACATGGAAAACAAGCCTTTTAGTCTGAATGGAGAGCCAAAATTTTTTTTTTAACTTACAAAACCCTAGTCCTCAGTATTTATTGTTTTTTCTTTTCTGTTTTTCCTTAAGTTTCTGTACTCAGTTGGGTTTCGGGCCTTTTCTGGCTTGTCTGGTTTTTACTTTGGATGACATAGACGACCCCTGAGGCTGGTCTCCTACAAACAGGGAAAAGCCTCTCTGCTCATATTCCTTGGATATGCACAGCAGGTTTTCCTTGGCCAGGCCTCCTCTGTCTCTCTCCTTGAATGCCTGCTTGTCCTGGAGAGAAAGGCGCACTTATTGTTCTTGGAGGAGGGAAGGGTTGAGTTACAGCTTCAATCTCCAAAGGGTCTGAAGCCTCCAATGGTCTGGTCTGCTCAAGCCCAAGGGCGGTTTCAGTTCTCAAGGCTTTCCAGCATGCTTGCCTTACCAGGGCCCCTACCCTCTGTGCGGGTGGTTGAGAAGAACAAGCACTGGACACAGGAGTTAAAGCCCTGGATTCAGTCCTGGCTCCTCCATTTATTAGATCATTGGACAAGCTGCTTCACTTTTCAAGTCTTAGGTTTTTCTTCTGTAACAGAGGCATGAGATCATTTCCTCACAGGATTACTGTGAAGACCAAGCGTGACAATGGAGGCGAAAGGCATGTAAATTGCACACACTGTGTAAAGTTGGAGCCCATTCCAGTTTGCTGTGATCCAGGATTCACATAATCCACATGTCTCAGGGTTTCTTATGACAGGGTGACTCTAGCAACCCACTGGCAGTGATTTGGGTCCGTTGATGGGTATGAGAAGGTTGCAGTCTGCAAAAAGGAGGGCAGGAGGGAGTACGGTGAGGAGTATGATGAGCAAAGGAAAGGGAATTTTATAGAGAGGGGGGCTGCAAGCAGATGGTGGGGCTTGTTTTGGGAAGGACCTCTTGAGACACAGAGCTTCAAGTAGTATTGCTTTGGGGCTGGATGCACAGAGCAGGGAGAAAGCTCTTCTCTGAGCCTCTGCATAGGAATCAGCATGGCTGTGGCTTGGTGAGAGCTGCAGGAAGGCTGTGTTCTTCTGGGAGTTTCAGGTAGCCCTGCCTTGGGCACCATACTGTCCGAGGGCATAGGCACCAGCAAGTGCATAGGACTTGAGTCACTGTCTTCCCAAGGCCTTCCAGGACTGGATATGATGGGGCTTTGAGGGGAAGAGAAGGATGGCTATTTATGAGATATCAAGAGACATCCTGTGGGCCCCATCAGAAATAATTGGTGAGACTGACAGGAGGCTGGAGGGCTTGTACTATTCAGTGAGATCAGAATTTAGTGAAATTTTGTTATTGCTCATCTGTGCACATGATAGTGAAACCTGAGGTACCGGACTGATGCGAATGTAGAGGATCATCATTTTAGACACCTCCAAAACATGATAGGCAGAAAAGAGCAAACTTTAGTCAGATAAAGTGGGGCTCAGATCTGTGCAAATTTGAGTAACTCATATTGTTCCTTTAATGCCCAATTTCTTTATCTTTAAACTGGGAATATTACCATTTACTCTGTAGAGTAATTGGGGAAATTGGAGGTAGCATATATGACAGGCATAGCAGAATACCCACCATGTGATGGCTTGTCAATAAATTACCGCTCTCTTTATTAACATCCTGCAGGCCAGGCCATGCATTCCTATGGCAGCACTGTACGGATTGGAGGAAATGCTAACTGGCACATGCTGGTCACAGGGGGACCAAGTCCCACACCTCAGAACCTGGGGCAGTTGGAGAGCTCTTAGAGATTCCTGGCATTTAGGCTGAAGGACTAGAATGGGTCTGCACCTGGGCAGGTTGGAAGAGTGTATCTGTCATTCAACCCATCCTCTCATTTCCTGGACAACTATGTGTATCAGTTTCCTATTGCTGCAGTAACAAACTACCACAAACTCGGTGGCTTAAAGCAACATGAATTACCACTTTACAGTTTTGAAGGTCAGAAGTCCAAAATGGGTTGGCAGGGTTGTGTTTCTTTGGAGGCTTTAAGGGGAAATCTGTTTCTTTGCCTTTTTCAACTTCTAGAGGCCACCCACATTCATTCAATGGCTTGTGGCCCCTTCCTCTATCGTCAAAGCCAATGACATGGCATCTTCTATTGTCTTTGTCTGTGACTCTTCTTCTGTCATCACAGCTCCTTCTTCTGACTCTAGCTCTTTTGCCTTCCTCTTTGCTTACAAGGACCCTTGTGATTCCTTTGGGGCCACCCAGATATTCCACGATAATCCCCCAGTTCAAGACCCTACACTGGATCATACCTGCAAAGTCCCTTTACCTGTAAGGTAACACATTCACAGGTTTTGGGATTAGGATATAGACGTCTTGGGGGGGGTGCATTATTCTGTCTACCCCACATGCCTCTAGGGTGGTACTTGAAAGTGGCTCTCTACCGTGGGGTCCAGTTTTGGATCTGGGGAAAGACTGCTTCTGCACTAGGACTTCCTCTGCAACCCTTGTGGAATTTGTGTGTGTCTCTACTGCTCATCCTAAGCAGTAATTGTGTCTTATTCATCGACTTCTTATCCTTTCCCTCTTAGTGTCTAGTATAGTGCTTTGTCCAAGGTAGCTATTAAGTGCATATATATATATATATAGATTTGTCAAACAAATAAATAAATACTTTGGTTTATGTCTGAGTAATCCTGACCATTACTAGTTTTGAGGGAAAACCCTGGAAAAGGGAGAGGATCCTAAGTGTGGATGGCTTAGACGAAACCAAGACTCACTGTGAACTGGTTCTCCAGAGGGGTCTTGGAATTACTGATATTCCGGAAAGTCCTACCAATTATTCATATTAAAGATGCTGGTGCAGATGATGGGGTGTAATGGGCTGCCCTCTCTCTCTCAATAGGTGACTTAGGATGTAGTGGTGATCTAGTCACCAAGGGAGGACCAGAGTTGTCTGGGTGAGGATCTAAAGGTGGTAACTCATGTGTTTCTTCAAAAACATTGGAGAAATCTTTCAGAGTTGCTTTTAAAATATAAATATGTACTGTAAAGTTATAGGAAAACTAATGTGACACATATAAAGCTTGGAGGTAGGAAGAGTGACTATATGAGAAATAAATGGGAGGAAACTGCAAGAGAAATAAAGGAGAAGAGGCAGTGAGTAGTCAAAAGGCCTAAGAAGAGAACAAAGGGGACCTGTGTGACAATTTCCTACAGCCGTTGTACCAAAGTACCAAAAATTGGGTGGCTTAGAACACATTGGGTGTATTGTTTCACAGTTCTGGAGGCTGAAAGCCTGAAATCAATGTGTTGGCAGGGCCATGCCCTCTGTGATGCCTCTGGGGCAGAATCCTTCCTTGCCTCTGTGAGCATCTGGTGTTTTCTGGCAATCCTTGGTGTTCCTCAGCTCACAGATGTATCACTTCAGATCACATGGTTATCCTTTCCCTGTGTTTCTTCACATCATCTTCCCTTTGTTTCTGTCTTGGTGTTTAGATTTTACCTTTTTATAAGGACACCAGTAATATTGGATTAGGACCCACCTTAATGACCTCATTTTAACTTGATTACCTTGTAAAGACCCTATTTCCAAATAAGGTTGCTTTCTGAGGTACTGAGAGTTAGGACTTTTACATATCTTTTTTTGGAGAGACACAATTCAACTCATAACAACCTATTAGATCCAAGATGGCAATGCAAAGATTAGATTACATTGGGTAGCAAAATTGTCAAAGGCAAATGAACAAATAATCATACAAGAAGAATGGATTGTTAGGACAATTTTAAAGAAAGGAATGGGCCAGGAAAAAAAAACCCAATTGAATATAGTATTTCTTAGCGTCATACCTAGGTTTTCTTGATTTGTCATGATTTAAGATGGGACTCTGGACAAATAAGTAGTCACAAAAGCATGGAAATGAGAATTTACTGGGTGTGTCAAGAAGAAACAGTGGGCAGTCCATATTGGCTGGAGGTAGTTCTTAGGAAGGCAGAGGAAGACAGGGATAGAAAGTTGGGTTGGGTCAGGCCATGTGAGGCCTTGAATGCCTGTTGAGGAATCCATACTTCAGTAGGGAGTGGGTCCAGGAAAGGTTCTGTGCAGTTGATTGATATAATCAGAGTTGAGTCTAAAAAAGTTTGATCAAAAAGTGGTGGAAGTTAGATTGGAATAGGGAGAAGTGAAATGTGGAGCTTTCAAATAGGAAGCTAGTGCAAGACATAGGTAAGAAATGAAGAGGGCTTGAACTTGGGTGATGGCAATAGTCTGGCCCAGGAGGGGGACCATATGAAGGGATCATTTCTTCCTAGGGCTGGGCTTAACCTTAAGCGGAAGGAATCTGAGTTTTATTTAGTTTGTGACCCTCACTGGAGGGAATGGCTAGAACACCCAGCTATATTAGGTATTTGAGGCAGTGCACCTAAGACAGATCATTTCTGAACATGCATTGGGTAAACTGCTGGATAGATTTTGAGGCAGTCAAGAGAGATCAACTCAAGGAGTGAGCCAAACTGGGGAAAAGGAATGAATGGTCTACATATTTGGAGTAAGCCAAGAAGCAAGATAATGTTCCTTGATAGGATTCCCTGTATATAGTTCTGTCACACCAAATTAGAAGATTTCACAGTCTAACAAAGCCTTCCTGTGGAATGTAAAGACTTCAGACCATGGATCCAAAATAATCAAAATCTCTAGAAACACTCAGTCCTATTGTGATACCATGTTATTTATTTTTCACAGAAGACCAGATGAAAATAAAATTTGCATTGTACTGAATTTTTGCTTTATTTTCTTTGGAATCCATGCAGGGTACAATGGATGAAGTGACAATTGCTAACCCCCATCTCTGGTCAACATAAGCAAAACTTTGGGTTAGAGTTGGGAGTTCTCCAAGATACATTACTAAAGGACTTCTCATTCTGAGATACGAATTCCATTGTCTTTCCTGTGACTAGCTGAACACTATTTTTGCCATGTGTTCAGAGAGGGTGAGCCTGATTCACAAGGACTTTAACACAATGCAAAAGGCAACATACATGTTGCTAATATCCATTCTTAGAATCTGGGAAATCCCTCTATGTTTATGGACTTTGCTGACTCTGCCAGAGAAAACTGGCATCAGGGCAAAAACAGAGAAAATAGGGCTTGGAAGCGTGTATTTTGGGCTTAGCTGCTTTTCATGTAATGGGTTATCTCTGAAGCCTCCTGTCTTTTGTTATTAGTCACTGGTGGAGAAAAATAGGAAGCGATATGCTTCTATTGAAGAAGTCAGGGCGTGGCATGTGGCTGGCTTCTGGTCTTAGGCATGGGAACAATCAAAATAACTTTGTATTTGGCACTTTTATGACAAATTAAATTGTAGATGTGCCAACCATGCTAATTGGTGTGCTGTGATTGGGAGCATTGCCCCTTTAGAAGCTGAGTTCACTGTCTCGGTTGTCCTTTATTGCATAGATGGAGTCATTTATTATTAGGCTGAATAATAAGAGCTGATTTGAGAAGGCTCTGTCCACCCTGGCCAGTGCCGGCCTAATGCTTACAAATTTCACAGCATGGTGATCGTGGGGGCAGCTGATGGGGATGGGATGCATAGAGAGAGGACTGATCTTTAGGTGATTTTTCCTATATAGAAAACATTGTTCCTCTAGTTTACTGCCACTGTCTACTGTCTCTCCGTGTCTACCATTGATCAAACATCCAGAGGAGAGTAAAGAAAGTGATTCTAGGGGTAAATCATGAGCAGTGGTCAAAGCCTAAAACAAGGAACAACTATTCTGGTTCTAGCTCATAGCTCTAGGTTTCCTGTAAATAATCATGCCACAGCTTTTGTTCTGGTCATGGGCTCCCAGGGCCCCCAGATGGGAACTTTTTCCAATTTTGATCCACATTCTGCTAAATGGCATATCATTTGGTCCCTAGAATTTCTCACAAAGCCAAGAAGGAAAGAAGAAGAAAGAGAAGTAGTGTTTGTTGAGAGCCTACTATTTAGCAAGAGTTCTTCTAGGAGACTTTGTTATCTCCTTTAAACCTAAGCATGTCCCTACTAAGTGTAGGTATCCACTATATAATTTTAAAGATGATAAAACTGAGGCTTGGAGAGGTTGGATCACTTGTCCATGTTCATAAACGTTTTAAGAAGTGGAGCCCAGATTTGGCATTTCTCTATGTCACTGTGCTGCCCCTACCATTTTGCTGTTTGGGCCAGTAGGCAGAAACTTCAACTACCAGAGTCTTTTGACACTGCACTGTGCAGCTTTGTATGACTCTTCCCACCTCTTTGTGCTTGGTTTCCTAGTTTATATATGGGGATGATAAGTCTGACCTACCTCATGAAGGTCTGCCAGGACTAGAGTTTGTTGTGAGGAATGAAAGCTTTAGAAAATATTAATGTTTACTGTAGATCTGCAAACAGACAGTATTGATTGAGTGCTTTTCTTTTCATTGCCCACTTCAGGCACTGTGCAAACCAAATAAAACAGGTCTGGTCTCAGCCCTCTAGACACACGTGATAGCCACCTAAGCTAAATTCACTTTAGAGAATAAATAAATAGGAAAAAGAAACACAGCAGTGATTGTATAAATACAAACAGATACAGAGCATAAACAAACTGGTTAGAAACAAAATGTTCTCATAGTGAGAGGAGTAAAATTATCCTGCCAAGTCCTGAGAGAGAAGGGGATGCTTTGGTTAGAGTGTGTCCCAGTGGGAAAAGACACCCACCCATTTTCTTCTGGTAGGTGGTAAATTTTCTTGGAGGTCATGCACAAGTTTGAATAAAGGCATTTGTGGATGAGGAGCTGATGGACAAGCATCCTACATATGAAGAAGGGAAGATCTGGTAGCAGGCTGACCTCTATAAGACAGGCCCATGCTAGGGGCACCTGGTGGCTCAGTTGGTTAAGCGAACTCAGGGTCATGAGTTGAAGCCCCACATGTGGAGCCTACTTAAAAAAAAAAAAAAAGGCCCATTCTAGGCACCCTCACATGTACTGTTTTATTTAGTCCTAAGCCCACTTAATGAATGAAAACTGGAAGCTCAGAGAGGTTACCTGTTGTGTTAGATATTACACAGCTGGCATGTGGCAGATATAGGTTCTCACTTGGGTGTTTCTTACTTCACAGTTCTTGTTCTCACTATGCTATTGCCACTAGGCTTTGAGAGGACAAATTGAGAGATAAGAATGAAACATGTTGGAAAGGAAGAAGGAAAAGACATAGCCAGGAGAGTTGAGTGGTCCCAGAGAAGTGGTATAGTTTGAGGGTGTCTTGTGTGTTTTGAGATGTGTTGTTTATAACCTAGCTTCTGATCTGTAGGTGATAAGAAAAGAGAACCAGAGCTGATGGCTCTGAAGTGAGAGATGCATTAAAATCCAGTAAGACATGAGATTTTATCTGGCTGACAGATGGGGTAATGGTCATGGTTGTGAAGAAGGGTGGTAATAACACAAGGTGATGGTTAGAGTGTCCTCTCTACTCTCAAATTGGCTTATCAAAATTGTACCTAGCTTCAGCTTCCATCTTGAGTATCACCTTTTTCATGGAGCCTTTCTTGATTCCACCCAACTGGTGCCTTGTCTCATTTCTCTGATACCCATTGCCTCTCTTATGTTTTCTTCAAGGACTTAGCACATTCAGCTTGATTTCCCCATTATTTTTGGACATGCCATGTCCATCTAACCAGTAATCTCCTTCAGGGCAAAGGGTACTTTATTAATTTGGGGGCTCCCCTGGCACCTAGAGAAGGGGTACTAAACAAGGTTTTTAGAACTGAATAGAAGAAGCAATGGGTTGAGTGGGTTGAGGAAAGTGGTTGATGTGAACAGCAATGATTAGTCAATAATTCTTGGCAGAAAAGGGGAATGTATTGGTTCTACTATGACTTCAAAAATTTGAGCTTATTTTTGGCCTCAAATTTTCCTTTTCCATCCCCTCTGTAGCCCTTCTAAACCTAGTGGGATAATACTGCTTATTCTTTTTTTGTATTACCACAGGGGGTGTGGGGGAGAAGAAGGAAAAAAATATGTCACTCATTAAGTACTTAAGCCAGAAACATCTTAATTATTGGATTTTCTTGATTGTAAGATGACATTGATTTTGGAACAGTATTTTGGGGAAAAAAATGAAAAACTACTGCATGTTACATAAATATGTCAACTGTAAGATCCATTTTGATTTTGGTAAAGGAATTCTGGGATGTAATGCAAAGCTTAGCTGTCCCATCCTCTGGCTTCTCTCAAGTCTACCTAGAGGTAGAACCAAGCACTTCTTTGAGGCCCCCAAGAATCCATGCAGGTCAGCAATGTAGACATTACTAATAATTTCACAGGAGAGATGGGAAAGGGCATTTATATTTCTCACCTATAGGAAATATCTTACTAATGCTCATGGGCACATTCTTCCTTCCCCAAAGCCCTTTCTCAAGCACTACAAGGAGTCTTTTGATTTCTCTTTTCTCTAGTTGCAATCATCCATGAATGCTTCTTCCTCTCCCAGTTCCCCTCTCCAGCTCCCAAATATGAACTTCTTATTTCTGTTTTTAAAAATATTTATTTATTTGAGAGAGAGAGAGAAAGAAAGAAAACATATGAGTGGGAAGATCAGAGGGAGAGGAAGAGAGAACCTCAAGCAGACTGCATGCTAGACCGGAGCCTGATGCGGGGCTTGATCCCATGACCCTGAGATTTCGGCCTGAGCAGAAACCAAGATTTTGAAGCCCAACCAATTGCACCACCTAGTTGCCCCTACTTATTTCTTTTCTTACACAGAGTAGTTCAACTCTGTCTTGTCTACACCAAAGGTCTCTACTTATCAGCTGTCACCTTCTTTTGAAATCAATTTAGCAAATACTTTCAATGGCTTGAGCATGCCCTTTGGGATCTCACTCTAACCCCTGATTTTCTTAAGCTGTTATTTCTTAAAAAGTAATGAAATCACTACATGACACCTAGTGAAGGAATTTTTTTTTTTGTAATCTAGCTAAATATGTCATCTACTGTACTCTTTAAATATCTATGCTATGAAGTAGGTGTTATTATCCTCATTTTCCAGACAGAGAAACAAGTGCAAAAAGGGAAAGCAGCTTCCTAAGTTTCAAAGATTGGTGGTCAGGATTTGAATACAGGTTGATCCAACTCTGAAGCCTGTGCTTTCTTCAGTATATGGAGCTGCTTTGTGGCATTCATCTTTGCTCATGCCGGTCTCTGTATGCGACACCTCCCCATTTCCCAGGAAGGAGTGAACTCTTGGCTATTCTATTGGGTGGTAAACACAAAACTCAGAATCTACTGGACTGGATAAAGCTCTGGACTAGGGGATCTATGGGAATGGGGTGGGGTAAGACAGAGATGAATGGTTTTTAATCTAGCGAGAGAAATGGGAATTGTTTTGAGGAAATCATGAAGCTTTATCAATTTATAACTCAAGGCAGTAGATGTAGGAGTGGGAGGGTGGGGAGGAGAGGCTATGACATCAGGGAGACCCCGAAGAGGAGAAAGACAACCCCAACACTAAAGCCCAGTGGTTATTAGTTAATGGCTTCTGCTTTCCTCCAGTCTCCTTCCTGCTAAAGAAGAGTCTGGGTGATGGAGGAGACCATTCCTTTCATTCTAAAAATGTGCCCTTGAAAGAAATTGAGGAAGACACAAAGAAATGGAAAAAATGTTCCATGCTCATGGATTGGAAGAACAAATACTGTTAAAATGTCTATGCTACTTAGAGCAATCTATACATTCAGTGCAATCCCTACCAAAATACCATCAACTTTTTTCACAGAGCTGGAACAAATAATCCTAAAATTTGTATGGAACCAGAAAAGACCCCAAACAGCCACAGCAATGTTGAAAAAGAAAACCAAAGCTGGTGGCATCACAATTCCGGACTTCAAGCTGTATGACAAAGCTGTGATCATCAAGACAGTATGGTACTGGCACAAAAACAGGCACATGAATCAATGGAACAGAATAGAGAACCCCAAAACGGATCCTCAACTCTATAGTCAACTAATCCTTGACAAAGCAGGAAAGAATATCTAATGGAAAAAAGATAGTCTCTTCAACAGATGGTGTTGGGAAAATTGGACAGTCACATGCAGAAGAATGAAACTGGACCATTTTCTTACACCATACACAAAAATAAATTCAAAATGGATTCAAGATCTAAATGTGAGACAGGAATCCATCACAATCCTAGAGGAGAACCCAGGCAGCAACCTCTTTGACCTTCGCCACAGTAACTTCTTGCAAGACACATGTCCAAAGGCAAGGGAAACAAAGGCAAAAATGAACTATTGGGACTTCATCAAGATTAAAAGCAGTCAATAAAACCAAAAGACAACTGATAGAATGGGAGAAGATATTTGCAAATGTCTTATCAGATAAAGGGCTAGTATCAAAATCTATAAAGAACTTATCAAACTCAACACCCAAAGAACAACTAATCCAATCAAGAAATGGGCAGAAGACATGAACAAACATTTCTCCAAAGAAGACATCCAAATGGACAACAGACACATGAAAAAATGCTCCACATCACTTGGCATCAAGGAAATACAAATCAAAATCACAATGAGATACCATCTCACACCGGTGAGAATGGCTAAAATTAACAAGTCAGGAAATGACAGATGTTGGTGAGGATGCAGAGAAAGGGAACCCTCTTACACTGTTGGTGGGAATGCAAGCTGGTGCAACTACTCTGGAAAAGAGTATGGAGGTTCCTCAAAGAGTTGAAAATAGAGCTACCTTACAATCCAGGAGTTGCTCTACTAGGTATTTACCTCAAAGATTCAAATGTAGTGATCTGAAGGGGCACCCGCACCCCAGTGTTTATAGCAGCAATGTCCACAATAGCCAAACTGTGGAAAGAGCCCAGATGTCCATTGACAGATGAATGGATAAAGAAGAGGTTATATATATATATATATATATATATATATATATATATATATACACACACACACACACACACCTCCCATGTGTATATATGTATATATACACACACACACACACACACACACACACACACACACACACACAATGAAATACTACTCAATACTACTCAAAAAATGAAATCTTGTCATTTGCAACGACATGGATGGAACTAGAGAGTATTATGCTAAGCAAAAAGTCAATCAGGGGAAGACAATCATATGATCTCACTGATACATGGAATTTAAGAAACAAAACAGAGGATCATAGGGGAAGGGAGGGAAAAATAAAACAAGATGAAATCAGAAAGGGAGACAAACCATAAGAGACTTAATCATAGGAAACAAACTGAGGGTTGCTGGAGGGGAGGAGGTGGAGGGATAGGGTAACTACGTGATGGACAATAAGGAGGGCACTTGATGTAATAAGCACTGGGTGTTATATAAGATTCATCAATCACTGAACTCTACCTCTGAAACTAATAATAAACTATATGTTAATTAATTGAATTTAAATTAAAATAAAAGTGTGCCAGGGAGCTATATTGAACTCTTGAAGTTAAGGGTTGGGAGACAAGAATTTACAGAGCACTTCAGAAACCTAATATTAAACTTACAAAGATTACATTGTTTAGGAAAGGAAAAGACTTTATACTACCTTGTCTGTGTTCTCCTGACCTTTCAGAAGAGCCTGAGGCTTTGAGGGGGAAGTGTGGAATGTTGTGCACTGATTGTTCTAAAAACAGTTCCTGTTTGCAGAGATTGATTTTTTTTTTTTTAAAAAAGCTCTGGACTTGAGCTCTCTCTTTATTTCTTTGTTCCTGTGATAGATTCCGTTGCTGTGATATGCCATGGGCACCATTTAGACATTTGACAATAGCATAGGTGTCCAAGTGCTTACCCTTTAGGTTTGGGAATGACGTTGGGGATGGGAATGAGAGGAAAGAGAGGTGAGCATTAGGGACAAAGAAGATGAGGATGGGAAGGAGACAGAGGTGTGTCCCTGGGCCCTCAGCATGGTTGAGGAGGGGAGTTCTGACCCCGTACTGTCCCCTGGCTTGCAGCTGCCATCCGAATCTGCACCCAGGGCTGCTTAGGGTGATTGCCCTGTTCACTTCCCTCCCCCCTTTTCTCCACCACATATGCTCGTTTATTTTCTTGGCTGAAGAGTTGGGGTTTTCCTGCTAACAGGATTCTTTCTGATCAGCTTTACTACCCTTGATTGTTTTCCTTTCTTGGGGTATTTCCATAGAAAGACATTTTATTATATCTGTGCAGCAGTTTTTCTTAGATGAGACTCCATACTGGAAATGTCAGACAGGGTGGGTTGGGACAATGGATTGTGGGTGGTCAACCTCCCTATGGAAGGCTGGGTCTCAAGACACAGAAATTGGCAAGGATTCGAGACAGTGGCAGATGAGAGTTCCTGAGGAAGCCTGGCTGTTGGCCTCCCAGGGCTTTGTCAGACACGGTTCTCCTGAGCTACCTTATGAAACAAGCCAGACCACCACATCCTTTCTGAGATGAAGACCATGTGACATGAAAGAGGATTGGATTTGGAGAGTTTTATGGACATTCTGTTAATGTAAATCCAATTTCCTTTACCATAGATGATGTGGTTGGAATTCTGAATCTGTTTTCTCTTGACTTCAGATAGAATTCATTAAATTGATGTGCAGAGAAACTGTATTTTACATTTCGAGGACTGAATTTATTTGGAAGATATTTATTCTCCAGCAGAGTCCTCTGTGCTCAGCTCTCCTGTTCTTTGTATCTCCCTGGCTAGGTCTGTGTGTGTGAGCTCGGAGGAGATGGCTACCTTCTGCCTGTCTGGTTCATTAGCATCCCTTTAGTGCTGGATTTAGGGATGATGAGAGGAAATACTGCCTTTGGTCTGCCCCTAGCATTTAACAGCACCTAGGGCAAGAGTACACCTGGAGGTGCACATACCATGTGTCCAAATATTTGCAAACTATAAGCCACACTATGCCCAAAGCCCGGCCAGCTTCTGGGTAGGGACCCCTGCAGACTGTTTCCTGGCACCAGAAGCTGGTGCTCTGGAAGCTAAGGGAGAATGCTCCACTGGGGTCCAGCCCTACTTCCCAGGAACTGGAGTGATATTATAGTTCTGCTGGGGTCAGGTGGAAGCTGGGTCCATGCCCAGTACTCCTGGCTGATCACTGGGACTGTCTGGACTCAGGATGGGAACTATGGACCAAATCAAGCTCCTACAGAACTGGGAAGGATGTGTTGTCCTGCACTACATTTTTTTTTCTTGGGGTTTTTATGTAGTTCTAGGCATTTCTGAAAATGATACTACTGGAGTGGAAGACAAGAGAGGGAGAGTGTGCAGTGATTTGGGGAAATCCATCTGCCCAGACACATCCGATACATACTTTGTTGTTTCAACTTAAAACAAAAGCAAAGGCAGAGGCTATGATCCCCTTTGCCGCTCTCCTGCCATCTACCACGACCACACCGCAGGGCCCTCCGTCCCCGTGGCTGCCTGCCAGTGGCTCATTCCACCCACTCCTCCTCCTCCTTTACCTTTCCTTCACTCAACCGGTTACTAACCTTTCAAAAAACTTTTTTTAAGGCTAAAAAGAAAAACAATCTTTGTGTTTTGCATGTGTATGTGGGGTCTTCTAAAACACAAGACCCTGACCAGAGGCCTCTTTGCCTTGTTCTAAGAGATGTTAGCTGCTTTGGTCCCATCACCTCACTGGAGTCGGCAGCCCCGAGCCAGTGTGAGGGCCCTGGTCCACTTCCCTTCTCTCTCTCCATCTCTTCTCAATCACTAAAAGAGCTATGGATCTGCCTGCAGAAGGATACTGGTGATATTTATTTTGTTTTTTCTCTCTGGTTTCTGTTTACTCTAGGCATATTTATGACCGTCATTAATAAATAGTATCCATATCCTTTTACCTGTGTGCCCGGCACGGTGCTCACACTTGTAGCATGTAATTTCATTGAATCAGCCCAGTAATCCTATGAGATAGGTTCTACTATTAGATTTAGCTTACAGATGAGGAACCTGAGTTCTGGGGAGGTTAATTTACATGTCCAAATCCGCACAGTGAGTAGTGGGTCTGACCCAAGAGTCTACTTGCTACTCTTCCTCACTCAGCAAGTGGTTTAAGGTAGGACCAATAATGTGTGTGTTCCTCACGTCTTAGTGCTTATCAGTCCTGTCCTCTGATTTACCCCAGATCCTTGGAGGGAGTCACTGTTGGTGGCTAGATAGACAGACAGCTACAATGCCTTCCTTCATTTCCTCAAGGCGTGAGGAAGAGTTGGTTCCAACATGACTTCTTGACCACAGGTTAGTAACCTAGTAACCTAGTTACTGAGCAGTACTACATTTGTCAGTGTTCAGTCTTTTTGAATAACCTGTATTACTACCTGTTTGAGTTTACTTTGTCTTTCCTGGTCGCATTCTGGTTTTGAAACCAAAAAACCAAGAGCTAACCTTAGATGTTTTAATACAATGTGCAGTCATTCTAAAAGGGATAGAAGCTCTTGTGAAAAAGAAGTCATTAAATGCTAGGAACACATATGGCACACATAATTAAAGGGAGCTGCCCAGTTGTTTACAGCTTGCATTGTGATTTGGAGCAAACTCAGAGGCCTTAGAAACAGGTCTCTTTACTTTTCTGAAATGTGTGTTTTGTATTATTCTGGATTTATTGAAATTCTAAGACTCTTTTAGGAAGTCAGATGAAGGAGTCAGAGCACATTTGTATGCACTCCATATGGGAGAGTAGAGAAGCCACCAGAAGTCAATTTCATTTTCTCTTTTCAATTTCTCATTTTATTATTCTAGCCAAGGACATGGAATGTCTTGTTGGATTGGACAGATGTATATATTGACTCAGAACTGAGAGATACAGTGTGTCCCTGTCTGAGATTTCTAAGGAAGTATTGTGATGAGATTTTTCAAATCACTTAGCAAGCATAAGAAGTGGGAAGTTCCATCATAAATCCAGGAGCAAAGACTAAATCATTTTTGGAATTGTCTGTCCTTAGTGAATTGAAATGATAATGTTGATTTGGTTTTTTATTGAAAACTCAAGAGTTTTATATAGTGTCAACCTGTTTTATATAATTTCCTTGGAGTTTTCCTTTTCAATTTGAAGTGTTCAATCTGTTTTGTTATTTAAATTCAAGCCTAATCATGAAGGGTTGAGTTATTTCTTAGTTTTAATAGATTTGAATTTTTTTAGTGGGTAGTCCTATTAGCCTTTCTAGAAAGATTCTACATAAGAGTGCTTATTTATGCCATTTTTTCTTTTTTTATGCCATTTTTTCTTTATTTTTTGAAATAAATATAGCTAAATATGTTATACCTCATTTTATTAGTGTTGCCAATGTATAATTGGTCAATTTATGAAAGAATTAAACAAGGACTTAGTGGAAATACTGCAGATTTTCCTTTGGAAGATGAATCCTTTGGGTTATCTCTACTCTTAAGTCTTGTTAGAGTTATATTAAGTTACTCAAGCATATTCCCTGGAATGGCCTGATATTTCATCACATTTTAAAGCATGTGTTTCCTTTCTCAAGCTGTAAGCCTTAATATTGCTGGGGCTGGAAATAAAAATTTCAAATGTCAAAAATTTCTCACACTGTATTTTCAAAGAGAACAGACTTTACCAATGTGAGTGGTTGATGCTTTAAAAGTTCCAAGCAAATGTTCGCTTTTAACTGAAATTCTATTCCATCTGCCCAGTGAATTCATGTGAAGCATGTCACCTTCATTCCACAGTCATTCTTCCCTTGGTGTAGGTCCTTATCTGAAAACTCAGGAAATGTGCCCCACTGAACAACACACCAGGTAGGAATTGTTCAGTGAGGCTGTAGGTTCCATTCCAAAGTATTTCTCAAGGGCTTGGGGAAGGGTGAATTCTCTAGGTTTTCTAGAGGAATATAATTGGGGAGAGCATATGATCAGTCTACTCTGTTATTCCTATCTTGTGAAATCTTTTGATTCCTACCTCTATATTACAGTATGGAATTTCTAGGATCCCAACGTCATCTAATAGGGTCCACCACTTAGTCCATGCTTCCATCAGTTATTGTGGCCATAGCTAGAGCCACCACCCAGCTATTAAAGCTATCCCATTAAATCAAGTACCCTCACTAGGAAAATTCATAAGTATAACTTCAGCCTGATGTAAAACTATGGTTTTCCCTCCTTAGCATGGCACTGTTTACATCAGATTTTTCTCTTTGCAAAGAGTAGAGCACCCTTTGTACACAGATTTCCAAGGTTTTTCTCTGAAGAGACTAGCAAAGTCATAGAATTACTTTTTCTTGCATATAAGCTTTTTCGTCTAGATTTTGACTTCAGAAGTGAGCACCCTCAGTCATGTTGGCCTCTGACTCTAGGTCTAGAAATAGTAGGAGTGACTATGGTGTGGGGTGAAAGAATTGGCGTGCTGGTTGTCGTGCGTTTGCTCCTTCCTATCTATTTATCTTCTCTGTCTTGCTGTGTGCTTTCATAGGCTAACCTCTAAGGATTACATCACCTGGCCTCCCGTGACCTCTGGCTTTTTATTGGTTTAGATCAGTGGGAGACAGAGGATCCTGGGGAGTGAAGGGGAGGAGAGTTTAGAGTTTTTATTTTCCCAAATCTTTCTTCTTTTGCCAGGGACTGTATTCTTCTATAACTGTAGTTCGTATTGGGTGGTCCTCTTGCCTGACAGCTCTCATTGGGTTCTGGTCACACCGTTCTGTTTCCTTGATCCTTTGGGCTTAATGATAATGATGGCTTCCTCTTGGTGCTAGCATTGGTTGCCTCATCATCCTTAGTGCTTCCTTAGTCCTTCCCAGACCTCTGTAAATAGTTTTAGATTAAATTCTCTTCAGTTGAAATCCTTTGGGTATTCTATATGTTACCTACAAGAACCCTAACTGATAAAATTAGCTTTTCCTTTCCAGCTACCTCTGTCAGTTAAGGCTGTTTCATTCATGTCTGTGCAACCCAATGATAAAGGCCTCACTGGATAAGGAAAAGAGGTTGCTGTGACTACAATGGGGTGTGACTGGATATTTGGGGCCTCCAAGTTCTCAAATCCTAAAAACTCCACTCCAGTTGTTAGGGGGTCCCGTTCTTTTCCATTATTGCTCAAATTTAACTTGAGAGGCCTACTGAATGTATGAATTCAGTCATTGGGATTTGTTAGTTAGATACTTCAGTCTTATGTCTCTATGAGACAAAGATTTTTTTTAGCTTAGTTTGTGCTTTGATATATCTATCTAGTGATTTGAGTTTGTTGCTCTTTCTTTATAACTGGCTGGAGCCAACAGAAGAAGCCATCCACTTATCCACACAGAATTACTCATATCTTTTATATTGTTCCATGACAGGAAAAGCCTCGTCCCCCACAGCCTTGGCTTCAAAAAGCACTACATTTTAAGTGATTCCAGGGAATATTTTAGTGAACTATTTCTCCATTGTTTGCCATGAGCTGCAAGATTCTCTTTACTGAACATTAGTGGGATTTTTACTGCCTTTGGCCTGAAATCAGGCCAGATGACCAGTCCTAATTTGCCCATTTCTTTAAGGGTCTATAACCTGCAATTTCATTCCCTGGTATCAAAATATGTTTCAATCAACATGCTTGATTTCAAGTAAGAGAAACTGATGTTAGATAGCTTCAGCCAGGAAAGGCATTTTTGGAAGGATGATGAGATAACAGATTCCATTCCTGGAAAATGGGCAGAAACTAAGTAAAGAGTTTAGAAAATAAGAAAATTAGCTGTAGTCATGGCAAAGTAATAGCCTGTTTAGGATTCTTACCATGGAACCATCCATAGCCATTGATGGCTTCCCTATGTCACTGAGGCTGTGAATAATTTCTCAAGAGTTCTTGCATTTTTGGGTCACTTTCTCAGGTTCCAAGTGTCAAAATCTCAAGATGGAACTCTGATAGACAGCATAAGCTGTAGGTGCTAATGAATGAGTATGAGCCTGGGCCTTGCCTCTCACCAGTATTCACACAAAAGGGAATTCTTGCTAAATTAAAGGAGCATTCAGTTACTGGTCAGCTAAAAATCAAGACAAAAACCAAATGAAACAGTTAGTGTGTGCTGTACCTACCCTGCGTACCTGACTTTGTGAGTGGTAAGAGTCCCTCTGTGGGGCCCATGTTTGAAGAGCGGTCAAACCGACTGGCCACAGTGACTCCAATATGGAAGGATTCACAACTCAAATTGGGGTTGGTTTAAACTTTGTGATGGGAGTCATTCATAGTCTCAACTCCTTCTCTTCCTTTCTTCCTTTTCCCCACTATACCAGTTGTTGCAAAGGTTTGTTGATTCATATTTCATACTACCATAGTGATTTATAATTTTGTTTTTTATTATTTGTAATTTTGGCTGATTAGAAAAAAATCCCTAAGTGGCATACCTAGTATCAAACATTAATAAAGTAGCACTAAGACCAGGTAAAATGGAAGAATGGTCTTTTAATTGTTATTTTATTATTTCCTTCTTTTTCATTATATAATTTTCTCTGCTCCAAATTTTGTTTCCCTGAGTCCATAGAAATTTAAAAAGTTGTACATTTTGTATTTGTTTTTGCTGCAGATAATTTCTTCCATTTTGATAAAGTTGGCTATTCAGCCAAGGATGTAATGTTTTGATTCTCATCATTGACTTAATGCCATTTTTATAATAAATAGGGGCATGTTCTATATTTCTTCTAGCATTTCACCACCTCATTACCTAGAAGTTATAGATTTCACATACAATAAACTGCTAAATCACTCTGGTAACTGGAGATTCAGAAAAAGCTGATATTTCCATGGAAACCTTCCATTTATGAACTATAAACACTGCGGATTGCTCTAGAAGACCCCAGCATTCCCACTGGTGAAGATAACTTTGTCTTCACTGATGAGACCAGCTTTTCCTTCATTATCCAGAAATGGAAAAAATAAACAATGTTGAGTAGCTACTATTTCTCAATTAAAAGAAGAGAGAATGATATCTAGGGACATTCTGAGTGGGTCATAAAGAACATGTAGGAGCCATGGAGTTAAAATACCACATTAGTGTCTGGCTTTTTCTGTTCACCCCAACCTATAAAACAGCTAGGAAAGACTTCTCTTAACTGTAATACACTCACGAAGGGGATATGAGCAGGAATTTTAATCCCTCTTGCTGGGCCTGTGTATCTTCTCCTTCATTCACCAGACACTGTCTCACATGGTATGTATATGGTTAGAAATTCCTCATTCCTAATTCCAGAGAGAACAACTTGGCTTTTGCCTTACATGTTGTCAAATAGCCAATTAAATAAGATTTTTATTTTTCAAGTGGTGTTAGGGTGTTGCCTAGATAAAATATCTGTCATCATCTCATACTAGCACATCTGTTGCCTGGATTTAACTGAACCCAAAAATTATAAGGTTGTTAGAACAGCAGATTTGGAATGGGATGAAAAACAAGGCAGGCCACTCATGGAGGCTCTATAGTCTTTATTACTTATGGTGTTAGCTTTAAAAAAATGACAGCTATAGTTCAGACAGGTCCTTTCATATTTAAAAAGGAAGTCTTAAAGTATCAATTAATTTTAATGAGCAGTCTCTCTACTGATATATACATATATATCCCTAAAGACATTCCAACTGTACTTATCAACATCTGGAAGCAGTATTGGGCAAACCACATGCTTAGCTTCTAACTTCAAAAAGCATTTTTTGAAAGGAATCTTTTGTAAATTCTGGAAGGAGCCTGTGAATAGTTACCAGAAAAGCATTTCAATATATTATAGTGTCTGCGTTATTAGGGAGTCAGATGCCTAAAACTCAATTCTGGAGCGATTTGGAGCTTAGAAAACAAGAGAAAAATATCAGCAAGAATGCAAGTAGATTAGAAGAGCTGAATATACTATTATATTCACTGAAGGGCTTCCTTCCTTCCCTCCCTCCCTCCCTTTCTCTCCCCTTCCCTTCCTTCCCTCCTTTCCTTTCTCCCTCCCTCCTTCCCTTCCTCCCTTCCTTCCTTCCCTCTCTCTCTCTCTCTTTTTTTTTTTTGGCTAAAATGTCAGCAGCTATATAGCTAGCATGTACTCCAAAAGATAAAGTTGACTAATGCTTTGACCAATCAGAAGAATAGGAAACTTTTATTGACAAGCAAAAACTTTAAAAATACTGATCTGCATATTGAGAAGCATGGGAGAAGTTGATGGGAAAGGAAAAAGAGGAGAGGAAGAAAGAAAAAAGAGAAAATATGCCTCACAGGAAAGATAACACCAAAAAAGTGGTAGACACTAGCAGACAAAGCGCTGAGACTAGGGTGGTAAACAGATAAGGTAGAACCATGTTGTTAACGATGTACATCAGAATCCATGAACTCACTAGTTTATTTATTCCAACCATATTTATTGAGTTAGTACTATGTTCTGGGTACTAGGAAAATCCTAGAAGCTTCACAGGTAGATAAATACTGTCCCTGTCTCTGTCCTCCAGGTGCTTGTTGATGGGTAAGAGTGGGAGAGTGTGGATACATATTATATGTGCAATGCTGAGGGCATGAAAATGATACAGTGGGAGCTCAAAGGAGTAGCTTGTCACTTTTCTCTTTCTTTCTTTCTTTCTTTCTTTCTTTCTTTCTTTCTTTCTTTCTTTCTATTTCTTTCTATTTCTTTCTTTCTTTCTATTTCTTTCTTTCTTTCTTTTCTTTTTCTTCTTCTTCTTCTTCTTCTTCTTCTTCTTCTTCTTTCTTCTTCTTCTTCTTCTTTCTTCTTCTTCTTCTTCTTCTTCTTCTTCTTCTTCTTCTTCTTCTTCTTCTTCTTCTTTCTTCTTCTTCTTCTTCTTCTTCTTCTTCTTCTTCTTCTTCTTCTTCTTCTTTCTTTTCTTCCTTCTCCTTTCTTCTTTTTTGCAAAAGAGGGAAGGAAGGCTAGAAAAGGCTCTGTAGAAGAGGTGACAGTTGAATTGAGCCTTAAAGGATATGTGCTTCTTTACAGCTTCTAGCATAGTCCAATGGAAGCATTCAAAATAAGAATTAATCCCCTACCAACCAGTGATCATAATGGTGCCAGAGCCATCTAAGATGAGTGTTTATGTTCAGTACAACTCAGATGTGCTTTAAGACTTAACTCAGTGACTCCCTCTACTTGGTGAACCATTCTTTGATCACCTGGCTTGAAATGTCCTTATTTGAATTCTCATAGTACTTAGTACCTTGGACTGAGTTTAGACTAGGAGCCACCCTGAGATCATATGACTTTCTACTGCACATAGTTTTCCCCCACTACTGAATTGTTAATTCCCCAAGGTTCTTGAAACATGTTTCTAGTAAAGTATGGCATATGACATTGAATTTATAGTTACAAAACGAGTGAATAAATGTGGTAAGGCCCTTGTCACCTCAAAGGATTATTCTTTGATTATCTGAAAAATGTAATACTCATGTCTAGCCCCTTCTGTAAATTCTCAGAATTGTGAATGTAAGGCTCAGCCTGCATCCTAGCATGGGTTTTATCTCACTACTGAAAAATAAGCACATCTGAAAGTTAGGGAAGAGTAGTGTCGATATTGACTTTGGATCATGGATGCTTTCAGGAAAATGTTATCTGTGAGTAGGAAGTAATGGATTTTTTGTGGGAGATGGGAATTGTGGTGCAACTCCAGCCCTAGACTGCTATGCAGGGTTAGAGTGGGAATCACAATGGTATGAAATTCATTTGTGAAGGTTACCTCCGAGTTGTCCCTCCTGGTGAACTACTGGTGGAAAACAAGTCAGTTATATTACCTAAATAGATGGCATTGACTCTATAATATGAAGTTGAAGTTTACCTCATTAAATTCATCCATTAGCCAGTCAATGTTGATAAACAGGAGAATATCCAAAGACCCTAGGTTTAAATTTTTGTTTGCATTATAGAATTTGTATTTTATCTGGTGATTCAGGGCTCAATAGTTCTCTCTTGGAAGTTCACCTTACCTGTCCCATAAATTTTCTGTGCGTGCTGAGGTATGTGTTTTCTGGTAATTGGGAATGTAGGTCAGAGTGTTTGTGAGAACTACTCTGCAAATGGAAAGTGTTGCAGTGCATATTATGATAGATATTATTATTGCCATTACCTCTGCCTACTAATTACCTGAAGACTAGTTCATCCACGAAAACCCAACTTTTTAAAAAATTTTTTGTTGTTATGTTAATCACCATACATTACATCATTAGTTTTTGATGTAGTGTTCCATGGTTCATTGTTTGTGCATAACACCCAGTGCTCCATGCAGAATGTGCCCTCTTTAATACCCATCACCAGGCTAACCCATCCTCCCACCCCCCTCCCCTCTAGAACCCTCAGTTTGTTTTTCAGAGTCCATCATCTCTCATGGTTCATCTCCCCCTCCAAGTCCCCCCCCTTCATTCTTCCCCTCCTACTATCTTCTTTTTCTTCTTCTTTTTTTTTCTTAACATATATTGCATTATTTGTTTCAGAGGTACAGATCTGTGACTCAACAGTCTTGCACAATTCACAGTGCTCACCATAGCACATACCCTCCCCAATGTCTATCACCCAGCCATCTCATCCCTCCCACCCCACCCCCCACTGCAGCAACCCTCAGTTTGTTTCCTGAGATTAAGAATTCCTCATATCAGTGAGGTCATATGATACATGTCTTTCTCTGATTGACTTATTCCGCTCAGCATAACACCCTCCACTTCCATCCACGTCGTTGCAAATGGCAAGATCTCATTCCTTTTGATGGCTGCATAATATTCCATTGCATATATATACCACATCTTCTTTATCCATTCATCTGTCGATGGACATCTTGGCTCTTTCCACAGTTTGACTATTGCGAACATTGCTGCTATAAACATCGGGGTGCACCTACCCCTTCGGATCCCTACATTTATATCTTTGGGGCAAATACCCAGTAGTGCAATTGCTGGATCGTATGGTAGCTCTATTTTCAACTTTTTGAGGAACCTCCATACTGTTTTCCAGAGTGGCTGCACCAGCTTGCATTCCCACCAACAGTATAGGAGGGTTCCCCTTTCTCCACATCCCCGCCAACATCTGTCATTTCCTGACTTGTTAATTTTAGCCATTCTGACTGGTGTGAGGTGGTATCTCCTTGAGGTTTTGATTTGGATTTCCCTGATGCCGAGCAATGTTGAGCACTTTTTCATGTGTCTGTTGGCCATTTGGATGTCTTCTTTGGAAAAATGTCTGTTCATGTCTTCTGCCCATTTCTTGATTGGATTCTTTGTTCTTTGGGTGTTGAGTTTGATAAGTTCTTTATAGATTTTGGATACTAGCCCTTTATCTGATATGTCATTTGCAAATATCTTCTCCCATTCTGTTGGTTGTCTTTTGGTTTTGTTGACTGTTTCTTTTGCTGTGCAAAAGCTTTTTATCTTGATGAAGTCCCAAGAGTTCATTTTTGCCCTTGCTTTTCTTGCCTTTGGCGATGTTTCTAGGAAGAAGTTGCTGTGGCTGAGGTGGAAGAGGTTGCAGCCTGTGTTCTCCTTTAGGATTTTGTTGGACTTCTGTCTCACATTTAGATCTTTCAACCATTTTGAATCTATTTTTGTGTGTGGTGTAAGGAAATGGTTCAGTTTCATTCTTCTGCATGTGGCTGTCTAATTTTCCCAACACCATTTGTTGAAGAGACTGTCTTTTTTCCATTGGACATTCTTTCTTGCTTTGTCGAAGATGAGTTGACCATAGAGTTGAGGGTCCATTTCTGGGCTCTCTATTGTGTTCCATTGATCGATGTGTCTGTTTTTGTGCCAGTACTATACTGTCTTGATGATGACAGCTTTGTAATAGAGCTGGAAGTCCAGAATTGTGATGCCGCCAGCTTTGCTTTTCTTTTTCAACATTCCTCTGGCTATTCGGGGTCTTTTCTGGTTCCATACAAATTTTAAGATTATTTGTTCCATTTCTTTGAAAAAAGTGGATGGTATTTTGATGGGGATTGCATTGAATGTGTAGATTGCTCTAGGTAGCATTGACATCTTCACAATATTTGTTCTTCCAATCCATGAGCATGGAACGTTTTTCCATTTCTTTGTGTCTTCCTCAATTTCTTTCATGAGTATTTTATAGTTTTCTGAGTACAGATCCTTTGCCTCTTTGGTTAGATTTATTCCTAGGTATCTTATGGTTTTGGGTGCAATTGTAAATGGGATCGACTCCTTAATTTCTCTTTCTTCTATCTTGTTGTTGGTGTATAGGAATGCCACTGATTTCTGTGCATTGATTTTATATCCTGCCACTCGACTGAATTCCCGTATGAGTTCTAGCAGTTTTGGGGTGGAGTCTTTTGGGTTTTCCACATAAAGTATCATATCATCTGCAAAGAGTGAGAGTTTGACATCTTCTTTGCCAATCTGGATGCCTTTTATTTCTTTTTGTTGTCTGATTGCTGTGGCTAGGACTTCTAATATTATGTTGAATAGCAGTGGTGTTAGTGGACATCCCTGCCGCATTCCTGACCTTAGGGGGAAAGCTCTCAGTTTTTCCCCATTGAGAATGATATTCGCTGTAGGTTTTTCATAGATGGCTTTTATGATATTAAGGTATATACCCTCTATCCCTATACTCTGAAGAGTTTTGATCAAGAAATGGTGCGAGCCAAGCTACTCATGCTGTTTGACAAGATCCAAGTATGGGGGACGATCCTGAAAACAGGAGACTCCACAGCTGGCTCCTGCTATTTTCTTTCATTTTGTTTATGGCAATCTTTATAATTGTGGGAATATTTCTGGGCTGGCTCCTGCTATTCTCTTTCATTTTGTTTATGGCAATCTTTATAATTGTGGGAATATTTCTGGGGTTTCATGATAAAGTGACTACTCATCTTAGTTACGCCTATATAAGCAATCATAATGAAACTAATTCCACGAAGAATTAGTTTCTATAGAACAAAATAACAAGATGGTCACGCTCTGTCTAGCACCTTTCTCTTTGTGTACTGTTTTTTAGTTTTAGCGAAAGTCAATAAGCGGAAATCAATAAAGGTCATGTTAATCATTACAAAGGAAAAATGAAAGAAGGCTATGTCTGTAAGCCAGAAAATGATCTAAGATTATATTGATAAATTGTAAAAAAAACATAATCACATGTTACGAAAATATGGAAAATCAAAAATATCCTAACATATAAATAAAGTTCCTCCGAGGCTGTCAGGAGGAGATGCTTGCAACCTGATCCTGTGTCTGTGTCTCCTCATTCGCTGACGCCATCCTTTCCTATGAGAGACCCACCCCGGCTGGAGCTGGACTCTGGCAAAGAAAGGATGCTGTACTTTGTCAAATGCTTTTTCTGCATCTGTTGAGAGGATCATATGATTCTTGTTCTTTCTTTTGTTAATGTATTGTATCACGTTGATTGATTTGCGGATGTTGAACCAACCTTGCAGCCCAGGGATAAATCCCACTTGGTCGTGGTGAATAATCCTTTGAATGTACTGTTGGATCCTATTGGCTAGTATTTTGGTGAGAATTTTTGCATGCATGTTCATCAAGGATATTGGTCTGTAATTCTCCTTTTTGATGGGATCTTTGTCTGGTTTGGGGATCAAGGTAATGGTGGCCTCATAAAATGAGTTTGGAAGTTTTCCTTCCATGACTATTTTCTGGAACAGTTTCAGAAGAATAGGTATTAATTCTTCTTGAAATGTTTGGTAGAATTCCCCTGGGAAGCCATCTGGCCCTGGGCTCTTGGTTGTTGGGAGATTTTTGATGACTGCTTCAATTTCCTTAGTGGTTATAGGTCTGTTCAGGTTTTCTATTTCTTCCTGGTTCAGTTTTGGTAGTTGATACATCTCTAGGAATGCATCCATTTCTTCCAGGTTATCTAATTTGCTGGCATAGAGTTGCTCATGCTATGTTCTTATAACTGTTTGTATTTCTTTGGTGTTGATTATGATCTCTCCTCTTTCATTCATGATTTTGTTGATTTGGGTCATTTCTCTTTTCTTTTTGATAAGTCTGGCCAGGGGTTTATCAATCTTGTTAATTCTTTCAAAGAATCAGCTCCTAGTTTTGTTGATCTACTGTTCTTTTGGTTTCTATTTCAGTGATTTCTGCTCTAATCTTTATTATTTCTCTTCTCCTGCTGGGTTTAGGCTTTATTTGCTGTTCTTTCTCCAGCTCCTTTAGGTGTAGGGTTAGGTTTTGTATTTGAGACCTTTCTTGTTTCTTGAGAAAGGCTTGTATTGCTATATACTTTCCTCTTAGGACTGCCTTTGCTGCATCCCAAAGATTTTGAACAGTTGTGTTTTCATTTTCATTGGTTTCCATGAATTTTTAAAATTCTTCTTCAATTTCCTGGTTGATCCATTCATTCTTTAGTAGGATGCTCTTTAGCCTCCATGTATTTGAGTTCTTTCTGACTTTCCTCTTGTGATTGAGTTCTGGTTTCAAAGCATTGTGGTCTGAAAATAGGCAGGGAATGATCCCAGTCTTTTGGTATTGGTTGAGACCTGATTTGTGACCTAGGATGTGATCTCTTCTGGATAATGTTCCATGGGCACTAGAGAAGAATGTGTATTCCGTTGCTTTGGGATGGAATGTTCTGAATATGTCTGTGAAGTCCATTTGGTCCAGTGTGTCATTTAAAGCCTTTATTTCCTTGTTGATCTTTTGCTTAGACGATCTGTCCATTTCAGTGAGGGGGGTGTTAAAGTCCCCCACTGTTATTGTATTGTTGTCAATGTGTTTCTTTGCTTTTGTTATTAATTGCCTTATATAATTGGCTGCTCCCATATTAGGGGCATAGATATTTACAATTGTTAGATCTTCTTGTTGGATGGACCCTTTAAGTAGGATATAGTGTCCTTCCTCATCTCTTATTACAGTCTTTGGTTTAAAATCTAATTTGTCTGATATAAGGATTGCCACCCCAGCTTTCTTTTGGTGTCCATTAGCATGGTAAATGGTTTTCCACCCCCTCACTTTCAATCTGGGGGTGTCTTTGGGTCTAAAATGAGTCTCTTGCAGACAGCATATCGATGGGTCTTGTTTTTTAATCCAATCTGATAGCCTGTGTCTTTTGATTGGGGCATTTAGCCCATTTACATTCAGGGTAACTATTGAAAGATAGGAATTTAGTGCCATTGTATTGCCTGTAGGTGACTGTTACTGTATAATGTCTGTGTTCCATTGTGGTCTATGTTGCTTTTAGGCTCTCTCATTGCTTAGAGGACCCGTTTCAATATTTGTTGTAGGGCTGGTTTCGTGTTTGCAAATTCCTTTAGTTTTTGTTTGTCCTGAAAGCTTTTTATCTCTCCTTCTATTTTCAATGACAGCCTAGCTGGATATAGTATTCTTGGCTGCATATTTTTCTCATTTAGTGCTCTGAATATATCATGCCAGTCCTTTCTGGCCTGCCAGGTCTCTGTGGATAGGTCTGTTGCCAATCTAATGTTTCTAGCATTGTAAGTTACAGATCTCTTCTCCCGAGCTGCTTTCAGGATTTTCTCTTTGTCTCTGAGACTCGTAAGTTTTACTATTAGATGTTGGGGTGTTGACCTATTTTTATTGATTTTGAGGGGGGTTCTCTGTGCCTCCTGGATTTTGATGCCTGTTTCCTTCTCCAAATTAGGGAAGTTCTCTGCTGTAATTTGCTCCAATATATCTTCTGCCCCTCTCTCTCTTTCTTCTTCTTCTGGGATCCCAATTATTCTAATGTTGTTTCGTCGTATGGTATCGCTTATCTCTCGAATTCTGCCCTTGTGATCCAGTAGTCGTTTATCTCTCTTTTTCTCAGCTTCTTTATTTTCCGTCATTTGGTTTTCTATATCACTGATTCTCTCTTCTGCCTCATTATCCTAGCAGTTAGCGCCCCCATTTTTGATTGCACCTCATTAATAGCCTTTTTGATTTCGACTTGGTTAGATTTTAGTTCTTTTATTTCTCCAGAAAGGGTTTCTCTAATAATTTCCATGCTTTTTTCAAGCCCAGCTAGTATCTTTAAAGTCATGATTCTGAACTCTAGATCCGACATCGTACTAATGTCCGTATTGATTAGGTCCCTGGCAGTTGGTACTGCCTCTTGTTCTTTTTGTTGAGGTGATTTTTTCCGTCTTGTCGTTTTGTCCAGAGGAGAATAGATGAATGAGAGAACAAAATGCTAACAGGGTAACAATGTCCCCGGAAAATATACTCTAAACAAATCAGAAAAGACCTGAAGCCAGGGGAAAAGAAAGGGAAAGAAAGAAAAAAGAAAAAGAAATAAAAAAGAAAAAGAAAAAGATAAAAACAAACAAAAGCAGAACAAAACAAAAAAAATCAGAATATGATCAAATATGATCAGGCTGGTGCACAGATCAGTGCCATACACTAGATTTTGGGTGTATTTTGGTCTGTTAGAAGAAAGTGCCTCCCAACATTTTAAAGAAAGAAAAATTTATATATGTACAAAAATAAGGGTTGATATGATGAAGGGATGGAATATGACTGTAAAGATGAAAATGATAAAAAATTTTAAAAAAGGAATTAATAAGAAGTTGTTTGAAAAATGAAAGAAGAGGATTTAAAAAAAAAGAGAAAAAAGAAGGGAGAGAATGTGATCAGGCAGGAGACTAGAACAAAGCCATACACTAGAGATTTAGGGTATATTTTGATCTCTTAGAAGAAACTATCTCAAAATTTTAAAGAGAGAACAACTTCTATATATATATATGCCAGAAATAAGGGTAACTAGTATGAAGGGATAGAATATGACTCTAAAAATGAAAAATAAAAATGTTTTTTAAAAAAGGGATTGATAAGATGTTGGTTGAAAAGGGGAAAAAGAAAAATTAAAAAAAAAAAAGACAGTTAAAAAAAAATTAACTTTGAAAGACTAAAGAATCATGGCAAAAAAGCCATGGATTCTATGTGCAGTATTCCCCGAGCGCTGGAGTTCTGCCATTCTCATTGATCGGTAAACTTGGTCTTGGCTGGCTGTTCTTGCTGATCTTCTGGGGGAGGGGCCTGTTGCCGTGGTTCCCAAATGTCTTTGCCGGAAGCGGAATTGCCCCGCCCTTGCCCGGTCTGGGCTAAGTAATCTGCTTGGGTTTGCTTTCAGGAGCTTTTGTTCCCTGCAAGCTTTCTGTACAGCTTTGGAGGCGGAGAGTGAAAATGGTGCCCTCCCAATCTCCGCCCCAGAGGAGCCGAGAACTCGGGGCCCGCTCCTCAGTGCGCCCCCAGAGAAAAGCCGTCAGTCACTCCCGTCTCCCTGGTCTCCGGCTGCACTCCGTGCTCACCCGGCCTGTGACTGCGCGTTTCTATCTCTGGCACCCGACCCCGTGTGGAGTCTCCAAACCCCGCAGATCCCTGCGGTGCATTCCCGCGCCTCTCCTCCCTGGGGGAGGAAAGGGAGTCTCCACGGATCTGCCACTTGTTGGGTCCCTGCTGGAGGAGCAGTGGCCCGACTGTGCCGCGGATCACGGTTTACGTCAACCCCGAGCTGAGAGCCCACGCCTCGGCTCTGTCTCTGCAGCCGGCTTCCCTGCTCCGATACCTGGGAGCTCTGCCGTACTCAGGCACCCCCGGTCTTTCTGTGACCCCGAGGGTCCTGAGACCACACTGTCCCACGAGGGTTACACCCCCCGCTTAGCCACTGGAGCGACGTCCCTCAGTGGAGCCGACTTCTAAAAGGTCCGATTTTGTGCTCCGTGGCTCTATCACTTGCCAGAAGCCACAGAAGGAGGCCCCTCCCCCGCCGTCTATCCTCCCGAATATCACCTCGGATTCACTTCTCCGCACCTCCTACCTTCCAGAAAGTGGTCGCTTTTCTGTTCAGAGAGTTGTTGCCATTCTTTTCTTCGATCTCCTGTTGAGTTTGTAGGTGTTCAGAATGGTTTGATCCCTATCCAGCTGAATTCCTGAGACCAGATGAAATTCAGGTCTCCTACTCCTCCGCCATCTTGCTCCGCCCCCCCAAAACCCAACTTTTTAATTGAGATTACAAGGAATTTATAACCTTATCTGACTAGCCATCTTTTTTTTTTAATTGCCTTTTAATGTTTACATGGCCAAAAGTACCAGGTGCAAAATTATAACATACAGATGAATAGGTTACACATATAAAAAGTGATCCTCTCTGGATTGTTCTACATTTCTTTAGGAAGGATTGAGGGGAAATAAGGAGACATGCAAGTATGAAGCAATTTTAATTTATTTAAAATTAATTGAAGGAGAAAGGAAACTTCAAGTTTTATAAAATAAGGTGTCTTTGGAGATTAGTTTTGGTTAAAAGCATTTTTAAAAATTGTGTTGTCAGATAAAGGAAATAAGGAACAAGTAAATTCTTTAACAGTTTTGTTTTAAGAAAAAATGCTTACAGACTCCAACTTAGACTTTTAAAATACAAGTATCAGCTTCCCAACTAAAAGGAAAAAAGAAGAAATTAGTCTTCCCTGAGAACCTGATGATGCCTTAGTAAGCAATGCCCCCAAATATTTTTATTTTTCAGAAAAAACCCTGAAAGATATAAATAACTCTGTTATTCAGATAATCAGAAATCATAGAATAGATTGAAATAAATATACTGGTCCTTCAAATTAGTTGAAAATCATCATTGGGTTCATTAAAAATTTTTAGAGATTGTAGGAAGATACACTAGTATTTTCTAAGATGTCAGTGTCTTAGAGATACTCTGCATGAAGAAGTATTTATAGTTACTGGACGTAATAAAGCAGAATTATTCTAATCTTTCGAAGAACAAAATTGGAATTACTATGCTGGTGTTAGAATTTATAATTTAGTAAGAAGCTGTAACTATGCTTTCCCATAGTGAAATCCTTGATTAGAGAAATACCCAAATTATGGACTACAGAAATTATTCAAGATGTGTAATGCTAAGAAATAGAAATAAAATTTTCTTTATCAAACCTTAGCATGATGACATTAATTTGATATTACATTTCTATTTTATTTTTATTTACTTATTTGAGAGTGTGAGAGAGAATCTCCAGCAGACTTGTCTTGGGGCTTAATGTCACGACTCTGAGTTCATGACCTGAGCCGAAATCAAGAGTTGGACACTTAACTGACCGAGCCACCCAGGTGCCCCAACATTTCTATTTTAAAAGTTAGGCATTATCTGTAGTTTTGCTGTTTTACAAGTAGAATGAAATTCATTAAGTTAGACAGTAAAATATGTGTTTCACCAGCAGAACTCCACTCTGAGCTGAAAATTTAGTTGATTTATAAACAACATTAATGGAATATCGGCTGTTTCATTATGCTTATTTAAAAAGGGAAACGATTAAAATATGTAGCTACTAAAACGGTGACTGTTGGGGAGTTAAAAAATTTCCATTAGCTGTTTAGACAGCCAGATTTATCAGTGTCTTGTAAGATATAATATTTTATTTCCCTGGTGCTTATGTATATATGGATATTATTGACCCATATAATTCATTATCTCTATATAAAGGAGAAAAACAAAACAAAAATACTGACTAGTAAGACATGTTTGCTAACATACACATTTTTATAGGGTTACATAGCTTATTGTTAAGTATTTAAAGCACGAACTAGTTTTTAAAGCTTGGAAGTGCTAGTTATCCATTCTGAAAGGACATTTCTCATGATTTTACTCCTGATCACTCATTTTAATTTAAGCAGGACAACATTTCTTTGAACCCTATAGGTGAAGAAAATAGAATACGGTATCAGAATTCTCCTTGAGTTGATAAAGGTCAGATGTAGTTAGCTGGGCAGGAGCCCACAATACTCTAATGGAAATCAGTTTGCTGGTTCTACACTAGCAAGAGCAGAGTATTTATCTTGACTCAATGGCAAGTGGATAAAAGCAGTACCATCACTATGACCTAGAAAAGGAAAAAATGTAAACCTATTAGCATGAAGACCATTCAGAAACATTTTCTATGAACTATGGGAGGACCAGCCTCATCATATTCCTGCTTACTGATCCACATCTGCTGGAATGTAGACAGGCTGGCCAGAATGGAGCCCCCAATCCAAACGGAATACTTCCTCTCTGGGGGAGCTATGATCTTGATTTTCATGGTGCTAGGTGCCAGGGTTATGATTTCTTTCTGCATCCGGTCAGCAATGCCAGGGTACATAGTGCTGCCTCCAGACAACACGATGTTGGCATATAGATCCTTGCGAATATCTACATCGCACTTCATGATAGAGTTGAAAGTTGTCTCATGGATCCCACTGGACTCAATGCCCAAAAAGGAAGGCTGGAAAATGGATTCAGGGCATCGAAAGCGTTCATTCCCAATGGTGATCACTTGCCCATCAGGAAGCTCATAGCTCCTTTCAAGCGAGGAGGATGCAGCAGCACTGACCATCTCTTGCTCAAAGTCCAGGGCCACGTAGCACAGCTTCTCTTTGACATCACGAACAATCTCCCGCTCGGCTGTGGTGGTGAAGTTGTAGCCTCGTTCTGTCAGAATCTTCATGAGATAGTCAGTCAGGTCTCTGCCAGCCAGATCCAGGCGTAGAATGGCATGAGGCAGGGCATAACCTTCATAGATGGGCACAGTATGAGTAACCCCATCCCCAGAATCCATCACGATGCCTGTGGTCCGCCCTGAGGCATAGAGCGACAGCACAGCCTGGATAGCCACATACATGGCCGGTGTATTGAAGGCCTCAAACATGATCTGAGTCATCTTTTCCCGGTTGATCTTAGGGTTGAGAGGTGCCTCGGTGAGGAGGATGGGATGCTCATCTGGTGCCACACGGAGCTCGTTGTAGAAAGTGTGGTGCCAGATCTTCTCCATGTCATCCCAGTTGGTGACCACTCCATGTTCAATGGGATACTTAAGGGTCAGGATGCCTCTCTTGCTCTGAGCCTCATCCCCCACGTAGCAGTCCTTCTGGCCCATGCCAACCATGACGCCCTGATGCCGGGGACGCCCTACCATGGAGGGGAACACAGCCCGGGGGGCATCGTCACCACCAAAGCCTGCCTTGCACATCCCTGACCCATTATCTACCACCAAGGCAGACAGCTCATCATCAGTCATGGTGCTGGCTGGAATCTTCCAGAAAGGTGAACAGAAGTTAAATATAGAGTAAACAGCAGACTACAGTGTCAAGGGAGAGAATGAACAGGCTGAAACACTCTAGAACTGCCTTCAGAGAGGGGATCCTGTGCTGAGATGACAGGTATTTAAAGGTACACACTGGCCCCACCCATGTCCTGTCCCACCAGTTCCCAGCATTTCTGGGTGGGGTTGACTTTGAGGTATTAATAATGATGATGATGATCATATAAATCATTAGTAGACCTTCCTTCATAAAGAGAAAATTGGCTACCAAGTGGCCAAATCTGAGGTTACTGTAATTAGGCAACCCACACATGGTTGTCAGCATGCGTTGGCTCAGTCTCTAGATAACAATGATGCTGCAGTGGGGGATGTCAAAGCAAGATGAAAGAAAGGTAGTGTGGGGTGTGGGAACACTGCTGGGAGGACCACTCCCTCCTCCTCACTTTACCCTCTGGGTCCATTTTCTGCACACTAGCTTTAACTTTTCATTCTTAAAATATTGTTCTTATGAGGAGCCCAATGCTGAAAACTTCACTTTTTGAAGATCTTCTTTCCTATTAAGGTCCTAATCCCACAGGATGTCATCATGACTGGAATCATTTTAATGGATGAAAATAATAAATGGCCAAGGGTGGCCTGACAGCTGTTTGTGTTGTGCAAAATTTAGGGATATTTAATAGACTTCTTATCCATCAGAGAACAACTAAAAGCAATAAAGTGATCAATAAAGTAACCCACTTCAGATTTTCTTTCTTGGTATAAATTCCTAACAACCAAATTATATTAAGCACTTACTATGCCCAGAACTTGGGTTATTGGGTCCATGTTGACTACATAGAGGCTCAATGACTAACTGTATTACATGATTTATTAGATAAAATGCAGATTATAAAAATTTTATTTGTTTGTAATAACTCTTTAGTTGTATAACAATGAACATAATTAGGTGATAAGATAAATTTTAAAATGATGTATTTGAGCTGATCTTTAAAACATTTTGATCTTCAAGATTCATGTACTGTATTATAACATAATTCCTCTCTATGGTTATGAAAATGTACATACTTAGAATAGTATTAGCTTTCCTTTGATTTTAGGATATACAGTATTTACACCCTGATCCTTTCCTAGTAATAGTTTGTTTGCATTTTATTTTCAATATAAAAACATAGATGGTCTAGTAAGATGTGTACCTAGAAACAGCGATTATGAAAGTTCATTACTTTGCTCCCATTGTGCTGTGTAAATAGGAGATAATCTCCCTGTCAGCTCTTCTAAAGCGAAGCAGTTTTTCATGCCCACATCTGTGTTCTCTGTAATCACCTTCATTTTGGTTAATGAATGAATGAATTAATTGTCATTTTGTGAGAAGTAGCAGCAGCCCTGTAGTACTTGACAGAGGTGTACCTTCTAGTTCAAGGCCAGGAGAACTAGCTGGCTGGTATCTTTGCCCACAAGCCTCTTGGAGAATCATGGTAACACCAGGCTGTGAGCGTCCAGTCCTCGTCTTTGTGCACAGCTTGAGAGAGAATTATGGAATTACTTTTCTCTGTGTTTTCCCAGTCCTTTTCCTATAATGGGCTCTCAGAACCTTCCTGCTGACAATCAGTTATGGTAGACTGTGTTTCACTACAAAATCCATAGTTTTGCTTTTTTTCTGACCAGGATTGTTCTATCCCTTAACTTTTTCTGTAGCTGCAAAATCAATTCCTCCTTCAACAAAATTAAAGAACTCACCCTCAAACCTTCACACTGCATGGTTTTGTGTACTTCCTTTTCATGTAGCACAAGCAAGCTTTTGATTAAATAGTATTTTATGGCTATAGGATGATACGTCTGGAAATGCCTGTTTTTTGTTTTTTAGAGCCGTAGCAAACTGCATGCACATTCTACAAAACTGAAAAGAAAACACATTGCATTTAGAACCAGTCACCATTTGTGACTCTCCAAACTGGAATACAGAACAAAGCCATGTCAGCGGAGAAGCCCATATGGCACCAAGTGCAGCCTTTAGAGTCTTTTACTGTAGTGCTCTCCTTAGAATTGCCTTTGAGCTGAGACTTGTTTGGTAATGAGACCACACAGCGTAATTGATGCTTGAGAGTGAGGCTGATGTGTGGTTTTACTGGAAGACCTTCTAACCTCTGTTTTAATTTTGGTGTTCCAGAAGAATTTTTCATCAATTATATATTCTTAAAATAAGCTTAAGTTCTTTTACTTAACCCCCAATAATACAAAAGGGACATATCATAATTCAGCAATCGTCTAAAAACATCATCTGTTGGACTACTTAAAATTTTGAAAAGTAGTAAAAATTTGTATGAGTGAGATATAGGAGATGGATTTACACCTACTGGGCTCTAGGGGGCTGTTCCCAAAGGTAATAGGTTTTCTAACTGACTGGAATTTACGAATGCTTAGTTAGTTACCTACATCTAACACCTATGGGGGCCTTCATGATGAACTTTTGGAAGCCTAGAATATAATTTTCTTTCACTTTTGCCTAGTTTGACTATTACACAGCTGTACAAACTCCGAGTAAGGCATGCCATGAGCGTTATATGTAAGGATAACAAGCTGAGGTGGTTTGAAGCTGTGCCCTAATCCTCATCACAAGCTTCTCATGATCTTTCCTTTTCCAAGTAATCTTGGACTTATTCAATCCACAAATCTTTACTAAACCTGCTGGGTACTGGTGATATATTGGTGAATAAAAGCTTGCCCTTATTTTTATAGAGCTTACTGTCTTGTGGGTGAAAGCCACATCAGAGCAAGCTAACTCTGGTTGCTGCTCATGGGTACGGAGCAGCCATCTTATGTTCTGATGGGCACTGCCTATGCTGCACCAGTTGTTAAATGTTTTGAATATCATTCCCAAATTCACAGGTAACAGGGCACAATGTGGTTGATGTATACAGAGAAGGAGCACAGAGTATATAAAGGCGGAGGGACGAGCCCTTGAACCTGGGGTTAGGAGGAGGGGGAAGGAGGGTCCAGGACCCCTGGGCTGAATCTCAGAGGGTGGGCAGGAGGTTGCTGGTGGCCAGTGGAGGGAACATTGCAGCATGAGCACCACCAGCTTGGAACAAATCAGAAAATCCAGAATGTATTTTGAACTAGTTATCTTCACAAGGATCAGCATGGTTTTGGAATGGGAGTCTGAATCTTAAAAGGCAGGAGGAAGGGAGGAGAACTCTAGAATTGGATGTAACTTTCCCTGTGGGCACAGAAGATATGACTAGGGGCCCCTCACACATGTGCCCATAGAGGCTATGCCTTAGTGATTATCTCCCATCCCCAGACTCTCATCTCTTAACCATACTGCTGAGATTGAGAGTGTTGATGAGGTCCCTTCCTGCCACCACCCTGGGGATCCAATTTAGAACGTTGAGGTCAGCTACCTTCTTCCCTGGTTTTTATTTGATTCTCTCCTTGTGACCCACACTCTTTTTCATCCTTTGTAGCTTTTGCACACATGTCTACCTCTCCCATGTGTAGATTGCTCTGAGAAGCTCCTTCATCTGTGCTCTGTTCTTAGTGGAGATTTGATACTTATTTAATAAATTAATACGTGGATGGGTAGGTCATAAGATTTTTTAATTACATGCTCTGATCTATTCACTGATAGGCATAGCTGACCACGTTTTACAAGTTAAAAAATACATTTATTTTATGGTTAAATACTATTTTATTTATATTTCATATTGATGAAATGACTTAATCATATCTTAGGGACTGTAAATGTTCACTCAGAGAAGTCTCCAACATAGGGCTTCTATAATCTCTTAAAATAAATCCACCAATAATAGTTACTGGTAATAGTTTGTAGTGATTTGCTGTTTATTTTAATATATAGAACTTTGTAAAAATATGAAAAATTAAAAAATGTAACAACCTCTCACCCAAATAAAACCTGACTGACTGACTTTTTTAAGGCAGGTGTGGGCATGAAGGAGAAAGAAGTAGCTTTGGTGATGGGCATATTGGCCAGTTCCAGGAGGCACTTGGAAGGATAATCTGAATGCAGGAATTGTTTTTATGGTATAGCTGACCACAGATCCCCAGCCCCCAACCCATGCTAGCCTACTTTCCGTGAACAAGACCAAATTCTACTCCCCAGGTGAGAGGCTCCCCACTGATGTTTAAGGACACTGGATTTCATGGATTTGGATTTTATGACCGTACTTCCTAACTCCTAACTTTTGAAATATGCCATAGGTCGGCTTTTGGCTAGTTTGATTAATGTGTAAAAAAGTTGTTAAGAGGAGGAACGGATTCCTGTGTCGTGGATGAACCTCTGAAGATGTCTTGACTGCTGATGTGAAGCACATATCATCTAAGACTGAGACAAGCTCCAGGTTGTTTTCTGACCCTGAAAGGTGGAGAGAGTAGCAATAAAAACTGTCATTACTGGGTTACCTGGGTGGCTCAGTTGGTTGATCATCCAGCACTTGGTTTCGGCTCAGGTCATGATCTCAGGGTGGTGAGATCGGCTGGTGTCGGGCTCGCTTCTGGGCATGGAGCCTGCTTGGGGTTCTCTCTCTCCTCCATCTGCCCCTCCCTGTCCTAAAAACAACAATAACAACAACAACAAACTGTGATTGCTGATGACTTAGTGTGTGCCAGTTTCTGTGCTGAATGTTCCACTTGCACATACCAGTTCTTTAATCCTCATGACAATCCTTTTTTTAAAATAACTTTTTAAGATATTTTATTTATTTATTTATTTGAGAGAGAGAGCATGAGCAGGACTGAGGGTCAGAGGGAGAAGCAGACTCCCAATGTGGGACTTGATCCCGGGACCCTGAAATCATGACCTGAGCCGAAGGCAGATGCTTAATGACTGAGCCTCCCAGCCACCCTCCTCATGACAATCCTTACAAGGCACCTAGGATTATCATCCCCATTTTTGAAGGATTAAACTAAAGCTTAATGAGTAAACCGACCGAAGGTACACAGTGCTAGAGGCAGTGTCAGGATTTGAACCCAAGCAGATAAGTTCTAGAGCTTGGGCTGTGCCTGACGATGGGCTACAGGAAAGGGTGCAGGGCATCTGGCTGGCCCGTGGTGAGAGAGGAAGCTGGCTGGGGTTGTGCCTGTGAAGTCTTTGTACTCCCTGCTGGGAAACATCACCTTAGAGTGTCCAAACACCATCTGAGAGTGGAGACCAGGCTGAATGTTGAAGTCAAAAGAAGAAAACTGAATAAAATTCTTGAGAACTTTACCAGGTTCTTGTGTGTTAATAATAGGAATATCAGGACATCATACTCTCTAAATGGAAAAAAAACCAAAGGAGTGGTGAGTTCATGTTTGGACTGAGAAAGAAAGACATTTACAAATAAAGAGGCAAATCTATTCTCTAAAATAAGAAAATAGTATGAGAGTGATTTCAGGAGGGAATAGTAGTGGGCCATTAAAAAGCAAAAACTAAGTCAAGAAGGCAAGTGCATCCTTGAGATTGCGGCCACGTGGGAAGTGGAGCCTTTCAGGTGTCAGTTTTCAGACCCCAAATGGCATCGTCCCTAAACATCCAGATTTGAGCATGACATGCCAAGCGTGAACAGTAGGTAGTATGGCGAGGACTCTGGCTTAGGAAGCGTGGTGAGCCTTGTAGGCACGAGGGTTTAATGTGTATATTCTCCAATGGTCCCTGAAGCAGGCCAAGAGCAGAAGCCAACCAAGATAGACAGGGAGTACAGGATATAGAGGTAAAGGTGGCAAAAGTTGAGAATAGTGAAATGTTAGGCCAAAATAAAGGCCTTAGTGATCAGACCACCTTAAAGAATGTGATTTAGAGTGAAGGTTAAATCACTGGGAGCTGAGATGATTGATTGGGTGGAAGGGAAGATCTTACTGACAGGGAACAACTATGAATGCAAGTGTGATCTGGGGCTGGAGAGATCACAGGTCCACAAGGCTAACTTAAAGAGTCCATTCTTTCGTAAAAATACAAGAAACCAAACATGAAAAAATGCTTTGCAGTCACTGACTTGTGGTTGCTGTTTATTCTTCATTCTGGTGAACCTGCTTTGTGACTACACAAGTATCATATCTGATTTCTTGCACATTTTCATTAAGATCATCTACAAGCCCTTGCCTAGTTATAACTACACAGTGGGATTGTGGACAGCCAAATACCATAATACAACTAGTCTCTCTTCTCTGAAAGAGTGCTTGCTGCTATGGAAATGCGCTGTGCTGGGCAAAGTGCACGGAAGGTGGGTGATGTGGGGTGAAAAGGCTCATTCAGGTTGGGAAGCTGCGTAATTCACTTCCAGGGGAGAACTTTTTGACTGGTAGGATATGACTCAATGTAGTTTTTTCTTTTTTAAACCAAGGGAAGCACTCTTTCTGGAGATCTCAGGAGATATAGCTAGGAAATTATTTCCAGCATCTGGGACTAGTGGGACCTCCTGAGAGTTTTCTTAGTTATCCCTTTGCTGACAGCAAGGCTGCATGTTATCTCTGGCCAGAAAAAGGATGAATGGGCAGGCTGACTCTTTGGGCTGGGGTTCAGGAGAGGAGGGGAACAGAGCTTATAGAGAAAGTAGGAAATCTGGATGAAAACAAGTGCACTGGAGTATCAGAACTTAAAACCTGTCCATCGATGGTTTCTTTTCCTTTAGTTATCATGTCGCCAAGTACAGGAAAAATGACCTGGAAGAAGCTACAGAAGAGATGGCACTACCACTTGGTGCAGATTCTGGATTATTCACGGGGGCCAGACCTTGATGTAATACACAACATGTAGACTAGGTCCCCAGGCCTTGGTCCATGCAGTGTTCTACAAATGCTTTTGAATTTTTAGTTTTGAATAGTAAAATAAGTAGATTTCTGAATTCCTGCTTCTTTTAAAAAATAGGAAGATCAAACAACATTGGACCTCCTTCCCAAGCTACAGCTGTGTAGCAGCTCTCTGCCTGGGAAGAGGTATGAGTTCTCCATTCTCCTTGGCCCCTACAGCCCTGTAGCACTGCTCCCACCCTACTCCATTCATGCTCCTTGTAGGCTTGAGAGTTTAATGTGTTGTGAGAAACTAAAGAGCAACATGCATTTCGGAGGGGTAAGGTGGGGTGGGGTGGGGAAAAGGACAAGTGGAAACGTGTCGTATGGCCCCTTCTTGTTTGGGAGATGGTTTGGTATCTGCAAGAGAGGAAAAATGGTATGTGGCTGAGTTTCTTAACTCTATGACAAATGCCCAAATGTCACACTTCGTCTTAAGGAATTCAGTTCAAAAGATGGTAGGGCAGGAAGAGAGGTTCTGTTTTTCCTTGTTTTATTAATGATGGGATATGGTGGAATGGGTTTGCTTTACAGAAGGGAGAATTTTAACTAATAATCAGAAGAATGTTGCTGAGAATATAATGAATTACAACTGTTTCTGGGAAAGTATCTCTGTTGCTGCCTTGAAGGAAAAAATCAAAGGTCTGTCTCTGGGAATTTTCTCTTGTTCTGGTTGGATAGATTGAAAGAGACCAAACTGGGTTTTTAAATGATATCACATTCCGGGCATTTTTTCCCTTTTTCTTTAAAGTAGGAAGGCTACCTTTATGAGGGAAATGGATGCATTTTGACTTCTTCAGATCACTTTGCTCTGAAACTATGGGTTCTTTGACACTCAAAGATGCTGTAAGAAAAGCTTTGGTTGGGGCGCCTGGGTGGCTCAGTCGGTTAAGAGTCTGCCTTTGATTTGGGTCATGATCCCAGGGTCCTGGAATCGAGCCCTGCGGTTGGCTCCTTGCTCGGCGGGGGGCCTGCTTCTCCCTCTCTCTCTGCCGTTCCCCCCCTGCTTGTACTCTCCCTCTCTCTCTGTGTCAAATAAATAATAAAAATCTTAAAAAAAAAGCATTGGTTGAAGCATTCAGAGTAAGGCCTCCTTTTCTTACATCAAGCTACAAATGGAATCGAGGGCCAAGCTAGTGGAATATCAGACTTTGAGATAAAAACAAAAGAGGAAGAGTTCTTTTGTTGCTATCCTTGGTTAAAAACTGGTATTTCTAGCTTTAACCAAGAAAGAAAGAAGAAAATAAGACTTTAGTTTAGATAAAAGGTTAATTAGAAGTACTGTATAGAACATAACAAATGCAAAAGAATTCAGGAACGTTAACCCAAGGTCAAGATTGCCAAAGAAAGTAGAGTGACAGGGGAGAGATATAAAGCAGAATTTTGTTCATTTTATGCAAATCAGACATTCATTTATGGAAATAAAAGATTAACATATGACTCACATATGAGCTTGTCACTCCTTGCTCTAAAGCTTTTGAGGACTCATTCGTTATAGAACAAAGTTCATACTACTTAATATAGACTTCAAGGCCCTCTATTATCTGGCTCCAACCTAATTCCCTAGCCTGATATTTACCATCCTCTCCTCCCTCCATCCATGAACGCTGTGCCCTAGTCTCCTGGATTAATTGCTATTCCTGTTCCTTGGACCTGCTGACATTGCTTACTCCCCTGGGAATGTCCTCCCCACCTTCTCTGTCCTGTGCCATTCCATCCAGATGCTCACTAGTTTCCCCAGGAGGAATTAATCTCAAGTGCCACAGCACTTAGCTCATATTTCTATTGTAGTTCTTATTCCTTTCTGTTTTGTCTTATTTTTGTACATGGTTGTCTCCCTTACTATACTCTCTAGATCATGTTCACATTGTATCTCTAATAGTGCCTGTAACAGGGTCTTGCAGCTTTAGTTGTTTAATCATTGACTATTGACCTATACTTCCAGTGTTTATTTTTAAATAGATACTTGATTGATTGGGCTATGTTAACATTCCCACATGTTACCTGTGTAAGTTCTAACCTAACAGATCCAATACTAAGTTCACCAGCTTCTTCAAAGTGCTCTGTTTGTATCAGTGGCCTCAACATTTTCAAAATCACTCAATTTTCTAATTTGTTATTTTTGATTTAACCATTTTATTCTTTTTTTAAAGTATACAATGTGGTATGATATCAAATTCTATTGAATATTTTTTGAGATAATTTCCATTTTCTCATTTCTGGCCCTATTTGCTTGAAAAGCAGGAAGATCAAGCAATGATGCATCTCATTCCCAAACTACAGCTGAGTAGCAGCTCCTTCTCTTGGAAGGGGAGTGAGTTCTCCATTCCTTCTTGGCCCCCATAGTCCTGTAGCCCTGCTTGTACCCTCCTCCATTGGTGCTCCTTGTAGGCATGAGAGTTTAATGTGCTGTGGTAAGTCTAAGTTCAGGCCTTGGTTACTCATGGTCAGCTAAGTTCCAGAGAACTTTGCTGACCACCGCTTCCGACTCTAAACCCTTCTGAAGCCCACTGCCAGCAAACACTTAAATCATATTTCCCGAAGTCTCCTAGGCTCCAGATTTGCTACCACATAAAATCTAAACCTCTCTGCCTTGCTCGTTCCTACAATAACTACCAAAACATAGTGGCTGAGAACACAGTTCTAGAATCTGGCAGAGCTTGGCTTGTTCCCTCACTTGCTAGGTCTATAAGCCGGGGCATTTCAGAGCTTCCAAGAGCTTCCTCCTGTCTGAGCTGCAGATAATTGTGTCTACCTCATAAAGTTGTCTGGGGTTGGCATGAAATCATGCCTATAAAGCTTTTAGCAGACTGTGTGGTAAGGCAGGAATTCAATGAATATTTGCAACAATCATTGCATTCCCCTTGACTCTCTGGGATGTCTGCTCAGCTCTGGTCACTTGTGCCTCCTTGCTGTGAAGGAGGGTGAAGAGCAGGCAGCAGAACATCCCTGGCAAAGATCCTAATGGGGACTGAACAAATGCTCTGTATGGGGCAGGAGTCTATGTTTAGCCCTAAGAAAAGGAAAGTTAGGGATGTCTAAAGGGAGGTGGACGATTGGTGAAAGACCGTGAAGCCAATACTGAGTGGTTTAAATTTGATAAGCCAGTCAAGGGTTGGTCATCCCAGGTGTCAGGAGTGGTTACACTCTGAGTAGAGATGGACGCTCAATTGTTTTTCAAGACTCATTGATTTAGACAGTGTAGAAGCATGGAAAGAATAAGGCAAGAGTGTCTCTTACTGGTCCATGCAGGGTTTTCTTACTCCTGGGGTTTGGAGGCACAAGGTTCTGACCCCGTGTTGGCTTGATGCCCACTGGGTGGTGAGGCAGAGTTGAGCATGGTCCCTTGAAGAGGGCAGGGAGGATCGTGGCAGCCCATGTCGGCTTCACATGAGTGACCCCAACATCTGAACCATGTTCTTCTGCATAATCAGTGATTAATTATTGGCAGAAACTAGATACCTATAACTGATCTGTGGGCCATTAGATGTCAGAAAAGGTTGTTGGCATTGTTTTGAAGCACCAAGATTTAGCTTCTTCTTACTGGCTCCAGAGTCATTTACCTGTCCAGCAAGGCCATTTTAGATACCACGCAATTTTGTTTCAAAAGCACAGACATTTGTTTATGTAGTTAGAATCTAAAAACACTTACTGAATATTTCCTAATTTGTGTCTAAGAATTTACACATAATTTATGAGACTACAAAAATTCACAGTTCTGTGGGAATGATGGTTTGGACATCAGCAGAGATCACATATTTATATGTAAATATATTTATGTATTTATAAGTATACTTCCATGGTAGTCTTCAGATTATTCATTGAATTGGCTTATATTATTTGTCAAGGCTAGAACATACCATGGCACTGCAGGATCTTGTGCAATATACACAAGAAACCTGCAATCATTTCAAATAGGGGTAACATTTACATTTAGTCCTATTGATGGGCTTCTTAACTTAATCATGGAGGAAGCAGGGAAAAGAGGAGAGAACACTGGACTGCTTCCAGGTCTCTGGATGGTTTCAGATTTTTCACTAACCTCCCGGGTGGCTTTGGGCAAGCCGCTTAGCTGCTGTGACTTTTTTCCTTATCTATAAAATGAAGTGAGGAGACTTCTTGTTAATTCTGGCAGGTTAAACATATGTGTTTGTCTACACTTTCTCTCCAAATACCACTAAACTTTGCAGTAAGGAAATAAAAATCCACTAAAAACAAGGACAAAGAGAGCAGGAGAGGACATCAGAGCAATAACATTTTGGAAGCCGGAAAAATGTGAATGAGTAGTAACTAAACTGATTTGAGGAAACAGAAACCTCAGCTGGGAGTCGGGGAGGCCCAGAGGCAATAATGAGCTTACTGCAGAGTCCCAGAAAGGCTCAGTAATCTGAGACCCCAGGTCCTTCTAAAACTGGGGGCACATTGGGGTCAGAAACAGGAAAATTGGCTACAAATATGGATCGAGAGCAGATATATCAAAGATGCCCTTCCTACCCCTGCCCCATATCTCTGGGGCTTCAGCTAGGAAAGCTGGGCTGACTCATTTGTGGTCCAGATGGTCTTTTATTTTCCAGCAGGCTAAGCCCAGGCCTTTTACTTGAGCTGGGCAGGGTTCCAAGAATGAGTGGAAACATGCAAGGACTCTTGAGGCTTAGACTTGGAAATGACACAGTGTCTCTTCTGTGCATTCATTGGGGCAAGGCAAGTTACAAGTCTAGCTCAGATTCTAGGGGAGGGGAGATAGGTCCTACCTCTTGACGGACAGAGCTACAAAGTCACATTTGTTGCAAAGGGGGTGTGGATTCAGAGAGAGGAAATGTGGCCAGTTGTGCAGACAGTCTACCATAAGACAGAATGAGAATCCAGTCTTCAAACTTGCTTCCTAAAAATACAAGGTCATATGCAAAAAAGAAAAAAGAAAAAAAGGATTGGGGCGGAGAAGTTAAAACTTACACAGAGTATTAATAAGAACAATGACTGTGGAGGCAGGCAGCTTATTGCGGCTGGGGCCTGTTATGCTGGTCAGAAGGCAGAGAAAGTTGAGGAGGAACGTTGGTAACACATGAGAGCAGGGCTGCTAGGGACTGGCCTGGTGCAGACAGAAGTGGTGTTCTAAGTCAGTGTGGCTGCCCGAAAGGTGCCACAGGGAAGGCAGAACCTGCCAGGACTCAGAGTCACACAGGTAGATGTGCCTGTTTTTAGTTTTCAAAATACAGGAAGCTTTTTCTTTTTCTGCTGAAATTTGTAATTCTATTCTACGTTCTCTTCTGTGCTTAGGAAATATTGAGTGTAAATTAAGGTAATTTCCGCACTTTTCCCCCAACATATATTTTCTCTTTGCCAAGTGCAGATGAGCTAATTTGTATTGTAGAACCACATCTTGTTGTGGAATAGATTCCACTGAGGAATTAAGTAAAAGCCTACATAGTGCCAAGAGAGATCCTCAGCCTCCTTTCCCAATTTCACTTCAAAAACATGCCTCCGACCAGGCTTGTACCACATAAGCAAGACAGTGGAGGGCAAAATGAGCCCAACAGGAAAGATCCACAGATATTGTCAGTTAGGGGTCTCTGAAATCATCCCATGGTAAGGTCTATTCAAGAACTTTCAATCAGCTTTTTATTGCCTCACTCTTAAGTGTGAGTGATGGCCAAGAATACCAGCCATCTGACAAAAGCTTCTGATATGAAAGACAGACCCCAAAGAGACAATGGGGACAAAAGGAGCATGAAGGAAGCTGAGAAAAATGCAAGAAACAGAACAAAGAAAAGCCTAAAAATAATAAAACTATTATAGTATCCTCAGAGAGATAATAGATGACGTTGCACGTATAAAGCAAAAACAGAATGACATAAAAAGAAATATTCAGAGAACCAAACAGAGCTCTTAGAACTTAAAAACAAGATTGCACAAATAAGGATTTCAATAACATAATTGGAAGATAAAGTTGAGGAAAGCTCCCAGAAAGTGTAACAAAATGATAAAGAGGCCCAGAAAAATAAGAGAAAAGAATTATTTTTCGAAAAGGATTTAATCCAGCAGGTACAATACCTAACTAACAGAAATTACAGAAAGGAAAAAAAAAAAAAAAAAAAAGGAAAGAAAAAATAGAAAGAAGGATATTATAAAAGAAGTGAAATAAGAAAAAAATTTCCAGAACTGAAAGATGCAAACTTCTAGATTGAACTGTTGAACTTGCAAATAGAGGGGAGAACCCCTGTTGCAACCCACATCATTGTGAGAATTTAGAATACTGGCATAGAGAAAGGGTCCTAAAAGCTTAAGTGGAAAAAAACCCAAAAAACAAAAACCTAACAGATCAAAAGAAATGAGAATTAGTCTTTTCAGTTTTCTCAATGGCAAAATGGGGAATTCTGAGGGAAAATGATATCCAAGCTAGAGTTTTATAACCCAGCAGTCTCACAATTAATAAGAGGGAACAACAAAGCCTTCTCAGATATGTGAGGCCTCAAAATTTTCTCCCACTGACCTCTTCTTAGTTAATGCTAGCATATGTGCTCAAGGAAAACCAGAGGATATGCCAAAAAGGAAAACATGGGATCCAGAAAGTAAGAAACTCAACTCAGGAGATAAGCTGAAGAAATCTCCAGATACCATAGGTGTGAAACAAGCATGCAGAGCAACACATCCAGAGAGGACAGGAGCAAAGAAGTTTCCAGGAAGACATTACAAAGGGAAGGATGAAGCTCATAGAATTTCTGATGTGCTTGAATGCACTGAGAAAAGATGTATTCCTTTGATAGAGATTTTGGGGATGGATACACAGACTGGTAATTGGACAAAGAAAAGAAACTGTTATTAACCGTAACACTGTATTTATGTGGAAATGTGGATGATAGTGAAATGGTGATAGTACTGTAAATACTGAATAATGATTCCATAATAATTAATGATATAATTATACTGTAGGATGGGAACAAGGAAATTCATGAGTGCATGGAAGCATAAAGAGTGCTAAATCTTCCTTCTGGAATAGGAGGACAAAGTATCTAAATCTACAATATCAAGAAATAGCTATATAAATATGTTATTTAAAAATAAAGAGACAAAACCCCAAACAAGCACCCAAAAGAATTGATATTAGTTGCCTCTGAGGAGAAGAAATTTGTGGTAGAAAGAGGTGAGGCAGGGAAATCCATTTTGTTAGTTATAAACCTTTTATAACTAAATGACTTTAAAATATGCATATATATAACTCTGATAAAAATCAAAAGATTAAAATGTACTGGACACTCATTAAAACAGAAAAACCTACTAATCTCACCATTGAGGGATAATCAGTATAATTTTCACATTTTTTCCCTACATTGTTGAGACCTTATATATATACAATTTTGTATCTTGCTTTCCTTACATATCAGTATACCATTAATATTTTCCACATATCATATAAAACACAAACAATAAATAAATTGATAAAGAAGAGCTTCCAGTAGATCTTACATAAGGGTTCTTTCCCTCCACAAGGTAAATAATTTATGAATTAGACTAGATACAAGAATGATGTTTTGTGAAATGGGTGGAGGATGTTCCCATTTCAAATTATGCTGTCTATTTAACAAATCATGTTTCCTTTTTTTGGGAGGCAGGATAGTTTACAATATTTGATCTTTGAAGGAATAAGCATCCATGTCCATGGAGACATGCCTTCACCTTCAGGAAAATTGACTCTGTGACATACAAGTGGCCTCAATTCAGTTTTACTGTATTTGACAATAACAATGTCATCTTAACATATGCATAGTATCATTTATGTGTTTTCTTTGCCTTATCTCACTTGATTTTCATAACTTTTTGAGGTAAGTAAATAGATGATCTATTGTATGTAACCCAAACACATTAATATTTAATACAATGTAAATATTAACAGTATCTACCCTCAATAACACCTTGCATTTATCTAAGAGCTTTCTCATGTAATAATATTATATGAGATTCTTTGTTTAGGAGAAGTGGACTGTATCGGAGGGGGAGACGAACAATGAGAGACTATGGACTCTGAGAAACAAACTGAGGGTTTTAGGGGGGAGGGGGGTTAGCTGGTGATGGGTATTAAGGAGGGCACATATTGCATGGAGCACTGGGTGTTATACGCAAACAATGAATCACTACATCAAAAACTAATGAAAAAAAAACTAATGATGTAATGTATGGTGACTAACATAACATAATAAAATAAAATTAAAAAAAAAAAGAAAATACATGGAAATGCTGGAACTCTAATGGAAACTTTGTGTCTTGTCCATCTGTGTTGGTCCATCCATCTACCTACCCATCCACCCATCCATGTGTGATCTATGGGCTGCAAAAGAGGTGACACAGATTGTCAGATAATTCTTACTTTTGGCCAATTTTGCAATCATGTTGTAGTTGTAATATGATTTTCTCTCCTCTTGCTATAATGGTTTTCCTTAAGGCTTTTTCCTTTGAATAAGATAAGCTCAGGACTGTAGTATTTGCAGGACCCCAGCAAAATTAGAGTGTGGCGATGGGCAGGGCTGTTCCATTGAAACAATCAGAAGGAAGAGCCATCTAATTTCATGCAACTACCCTGAATCATGAGCTAGTCTGGGATTTAGAGTATGGGGTGAGTCAGGATAAAATGTCCTAATCTAAAAAAAAAGGAAAAAAAGAAAAAAGAAAGAAAAGGAAAAAAAGCCAATCACTTTGTCTAAAACACAGAGAGTTCACAACCTATTCAAAAGGCATGTGGTAAAGATCAGAATGAGTTTCCTCATTGTTTTAAGATGTTTAGCAATCCTTATGGTGAAGGAGTTGGAAGTTTTCTACCCCTGCCCCATAAAAAACAGACAAGGTTCAGCCCATCCAGCCATGGTAAAGCTTGAGGCAGATCACAAGAAGGAATGAGACGGAAGCCTATAATTCTGGGTACGTTGTACTCCTCCAGCCTTAGGTCCTACTTCTCCAGAAACTACAGGGAAGGTGGTGCAAATTTCCTTTCCATTTTTCTCAAAGCTCTTGGAGAAGTCCTTTCACTACTGTCATCTTTGTGGACCCTGTGTGTGTGTGTGTGTGTGTGTGTGTGTGTGTGTGTGTGTAGGAGTAACAATGTGTTTCGCTGGAGAAAAACTTCTGTTTACACTGTGGTTCTTCTTAATTTTCATTTAATTAGAGTTGATTTAATTTTTTTCTAAACTTCAGAATTTTTTCTTTAAAAGCAAAGGAATGCCTTTGAATTCTAATATGCTGAGAACTTGTCATTATTTTGCTATGATCCAAAGTGAAGGGTGAATAGAAAGACAGGTCTTACAGGGCAGTTCTTGGGCCACTGATAAGACTCTCCGCTCTTCACTCCATTTAACTATTAGAGTAAAAACAGCTACCAAGCGCCTGTCATCCTTATCAGAAACATGGACTTTCCATTACATATCACAAACATGAAATGGAGAAAACGAATTAAGTGAGTGCACTGTGTGCCTGCATGCCTGGTGACTTGTGTCCTTGGAGCTAGGAGTGGGTGCTTTTGAGGATCCCATTTTCATCCCCTAGATGGCAGCAACATTCTTCAGTGACTGATGAGTGACTTACTTTGTAGCACAGCAAATCTCTATTAAAGGGGGAGCTGCAAGTCCCACCCCTAGTCTTTGCCCTCAAATTTACGTAGTGCCTTTGACTTATTTGCTATTTCTGTGGCTGCCTGACTTAGTGAGTTTACTATTCATTAATGAGAATAAATGATGTTCTCTTTTGTATGGAAAAATAATGACTTTGTATTTAGAGCTGCATTTATAAATGTAGATCAGGGTTTCTCAGCATAGGCATTGACGTTTTGGGCATAATTGTTTGTCGTGGAGGCTCTCCTGTGCTTTGTAAATGTTTAGCACCACCTCCGGCCTTTACCTACCAGATACCAGTATCATCTCTATCTGCTATCCTCATTTGTGACAACCAAAAATGTCCCTAGACATTGCCAAAAGTCCCCTGGGGAAGAAAATGACTCCTGGTTGAGGACCACTGAACTCAGTGGTTTTAAATCTCTCTGAAGATTGGATCCTGCGTTCCTCCCCATTTAATTTTGTGGGTGGGGGGGTAAATTAAATCATATCGACTTATAATTGAAATATATTTTACTTTTTTGTTTCCTTAGAGAATACTTTTTCTGAAGAAGAAAGAATGAAATAGAAAAGGCAATTAAAGCTATAAGTATAGGTATTATACATCTTACACCTGAAGAAAAAGATTGACTTTCAAATTACAGTTTCTTATTAATAATAACCACAGACATGTGATTCTGTTACTTTTTATTCCCTTTGATTTTGACTAGCCTCACTGAAAATGATGCATGAAAAGGAGAAAAACCATAAGAGGCTATACTTACAAAAAATTTTCAGGAGGTGAAAAGGTTTTGAAGTATTACAGAATCTCAAGTTGGAAAAGACTTTAGGAGTCATTTGGTCCAACTTCTGAGTCTCTTAAATATGGGGTGCCGGGTTTGGCATGTGAACTGGGTGGAAAGAAGGGGGCAGTATTATCACAGATTTCCAGGCCTCTGGCTTCTTCTAGGTGAGCAAGGTGAATGCCAACTTGGAAGGAAAGAGAGAAATTTGGTCCTTGGCAAAACAAAACAAAGCAAAGCAAAACACACACAGCAAAGTCAGCCCTCCCCCCATCCAGCTGTATGCTGTAAGTTCCCAGAAGAAGGTGGCACTTGGATGGGAGGATGCTACTAGAGCAGGACCTCATGAATCAGGCCCGCCTGAGAGGGTGAGGGGACCCAGGGATGGTAACAAAAACGCCACCATATGTTAAGTGGGAACTTCATTTTTCTATTTGATCCAAATACTTCACACATGATTAGAGCATTCAAGTGAGTGAGTGGGAGGAAAAAATGAATGTGAGACCAGAACCCAAATATGGACAAATATAATAGGTGGTTTGCCCCTCCTGCCTTAGAGTGCCTCTAGTTTTAGAGAAGGGAGTTAAGTCTTCAGGCAGACAACCAAATCTTAGACATGTGTCCAGAGAACCTTGTCAGCTGGGAGGGGACCACGTTCCACCTTTAGAGTAGCTGAAATGATTTCCAAAAGAGAAGGGATGGTTTTTCCTGGTGAAGAAAGAGATAAAGTCCAGAAAATGAAGTTCATACGGAATCATCTGGGTCATCTGCATCTGAGCATAAAATAGTTGTGATGGAGTCATGAGATGAAATACATGGTATTAAACGGTTTAATGTTGAGTGAGCCCTGGGGGAGGGATAGTATGGCAGGGCAGAGAGAAAGGCCAGTTCAAATTATAGGTTGTGTCTGTTCTTTGAAGACATAATCACATTTTACTTGAATTTTTCTACGCTGTTGGGTCAATCTCTGTCAAGAATGTCCGTCCCATTTGGCAATGAGATATTTTCTATCACCCTTTTCTCCTCCTGTTAGTCCCATGGTCAAGGACTGACCTCCAAACAGCAACTGCACAGCCCCAGAGAGAGATCCCTTGGAGCACTGGACCCTAGGGAGAGACACATGTGAGGAGGTCTCCTAGCAATGATGACTTGGTGGCCTCCATCCAAGATGTTCAGATTCTTTCCAGTAGCATCGCATTGATCTTTGCACTGCAAAATATGGGTCACAAAGCACCATGGGTGCTCTGGGAGGCTGGGAGTGGGAGCAAGTGAAGGTCAGCAGTAAACTGGGGCCAGGGCCAGGGATAGAATTTGATTCCCTAAGTCTTGTTCCAGGACTCCAGCAGCCTGGCTTCACTGGGGCCAGGCTGGTTCTGTTCATAGAGCAGTCATTTGATTTTTGGTCACTTATACAGCATTTGCTAACTGTTCATAATTCCTGTGCAGTTTTGCTCGGAACATGGGAAACAAAAGACGGCAAAACAAGAGGCCCTTATGCTTTTCTCCGCTGTCGTCAGTGGATAAAATTGGCTGGACAGAGTACAAGCTTTTTCTTGCTACACTTGATGGATTTTTTTTTTTTTTTAAGTTGCAAGAGCATTTTCAGTGAGAAAATGCATGTGTGCAAAGGAAGTGCAGAATGCCGTGTGAAGTATACAAAATACAGCATTTATCTATCTATTTTGGCAGGGAGAGTGAGTCAGTCGCTTAATCATTTAGTCAACAAATATTTGAATAGATGCAAATCAGTCATCATTGTCACAGCTGCTACTAGCCCACAGTGACTTGTGCAAATTAGAGAAAGGGGGTTGTCTGGGCAGAAAGGACCCTGCACCAGGCCATGTGACTTCAGTCTCTATCCCCTCTCAGTTGATTGCCTTTGTACAGTGTGCAGACTGTAAACTGTACATGATTATACATTGACATGAGAGCACAGGCCATCAATTACGCCATTAGATTGGATAATTTCCTGAAGAATTAAGTCTTGAGCAGAGTTTAAAGGAGATGGCCTTTCTTTTGCGCATGGCAGACAGGAAAGGGTAGGATGTTTATTCTGAGGGAAAAATTGTAAAGATCTGCTAGGTTCTTGGCCCTTAAGTCTTTACCCCTACAGCTGGGTTAAGAAAGCTTCCTTGCAGCTGTAGGAACAATACCAACTGTAAAGAGAAAGAAGAGAAGGAGTTGAGAACTTAGCACTAACAAATTTCCTCACCTTTTAGCTTCATGGTTCTACCTTATGTCTGTCAAGCATAGCCCCTTGTGTTCTGTGTCTTTATAGTTTTTGTAGTGATGGAATTTTGTGATTGGTTTCCAGCCTTTTCCCCATCACCCTTCACTGCCACTCTATTGCCACCCCATGGAGTTTTACCCCAACCTGCGACGGGGGCCCTGTGAGCACATGCTATATTTCTCTGATACCATAGGCCTTCCTGACTTTCTGGCCACTGGCATGCCTTCAGGTACCCACCACGGGGACTATGACCACTGGCCTACTTGTTTGGGTGACATCCTGGATCGTGGGCTCATTTTGAACCTACAGATACTTTTTATGCTTTTACTCCATGAATCTTTCTCTTGGTTTTGGACTAATCTTTAGAACCATGGTTCTCAAAAGTAACTCCTTGTTAGAATTGCCTAAGGGGCTTTGTAAAATCTGGTTGCTCAGGGTGCATTCCAGATGAATGAAATCAGAATTTCTGGAGAGGTACAGGTTCTGGGATTTTTAAACCTCCACAGGTTATTCCCCAGTTGAGAACCATTGTTTAGACTACATTTGTTCATCCTTAGATTAATCAGCCTTTGCTGTGCCTCCATGTTCAGAACTGTGGCCTTTGCTCTACCTCATGAGTCAGATTGCATTTTACCCTGGGATGGCCTGGCTCACCACCAGAAAGCTTTAGATTATGATTATGTTTTGGAGCCAAAAGGCTGAGAAGGATATCTGGAGACCCAAAGTAAGTCTTTTGTGGTTTCTTTAGCCTGTAATTCTAATAAATGCAATCCATCATCCTTTTCTCAAATAAGAAAGAACATCCTTTGTAGGCAGTCCTCAGCTTATGAATGGGTTGTGTTCCAAAATTTGTTTGTGGTCGGTTGTTAGGGATATAGAACTCAATTCCCATAGCAACAAAGTTATGAAAGAAAAGTGGCAGGTCACAGTTGTCTCCTGAATCCTTAAAAAAACTGAACTTTAGAATTAACAGTTCATTTAGAAAACAGCTGTTTTTTTTTTTAAATTTCAATGTTACTTGAGTATGTTATAAACATAAACACCACTTTCATTGATACTTATCATATCTCCAGTCATCCAAGTTTCTATCTTGACTCTACATGAATTAACCTCCTGTTTGTATCCAGCATTCACTCAGTAAAGTGGCTTGAGATCTGTCCTTCTCCACATGAATTCCAGGTCAACAAGGGGAAAACTTTTAGTCTTACTGGGATTGGATGTCTGAGGATGACTAAGGATTTACATTCAGAAACAATGAGAATGGAAACAGGATCTAAGACATGAAAAGGATTTGATTGTGTGGACTGCAGAGATGATAGAACCTCTTTTTTCTCTTTAGCCAGGCATAGGTAAGCAAACAAAAGAAAGGGGAGGCCATATATAGGAGCCTTCACAATAGTCTGGGTCACATCTTTCGAAAAGAATGAATATAGCAGCAAACTCATGATTATAAATTCCATGGACTCTGAAAAATAGGCTGATCTCTTAGTTTTTGCAAGCAGTTTCCATAATGCATTTTCCTTCACCATCACATTTTAATGCCATCTGTTGCCTGTTTTCATGCGTGAGGTCAATTCTGAATCACTTTATGCAATTATGCAAATATGGTTCCTATAAAGTACAGGAAAGTAATGTTGCTGTCAATCATTTTTGAATGCCTTGCAGTGATAGAGTCTCACCCTAGACTAGTAAAACTATTGTTTTTTTTTTCACTTGTTTAATGTATTTGAGAAGTAAAAGTTTGTAAATGTCTTTTAGAAGTGGTGTCTATTATACCCCTTTCAAAGGTTTGTTTATTTTTAAGATGTTCTGGAATGGTCTTTAATTTTTTTAGTTTGTGAGCATTGCTAATTGGCTATTTCCAGAGTGGGACCAATCTGACTATAGTTCTATTTCTGCACGCTAGTGCCATCAAAACACAGACACACACTCTTATCTTTTCTGTCATAACCTTTTGTCCCAGCTCCAGTCAAGAGGAGGAATCACGTGGGGTTTTCTCATCATCTCTCTTCTGTGGTCATGCAGCTTATGCAGCAGGAGACATGGGCTGATCAGCAGCACAGTGTGGGGAGTGATGTCATACCAGTACTGTTGTTTAATATTTGTGTGTGTCCAGAGCTGAGGTGGGGGCTGGAGGGAGACAGAGATGAGAAAAGAAAACGTTTTCTCTCTAGAGCCTCCTCGGAAGATTATACTCCTCTCCAGAGGCACATAAAAAAATATTCTTACCATTGTAGCTACATTGGCTATATTTGGACTGCTCAGAAAACAGAGTGTTTAGGATAAAAAAGGCAGAGATGCAACATTTAAAAAATGTTAACTTACCATAGTAAGTTAAATGGAAAAATGGTATTGAAGGGATAAAAATTTAGTAGATAAGAACTATAAACTATAAACAAAATGAACTTAGGGCAAATTTATAGGCAATAGCAAAGATAAGGGCCATATTCAAGAGCAACAGAGCATCAGAGAATGGCATAGAACACCCAGAAGATTCAGTTATTCAATTAATGCATATTTATTGAGTGGTTGCTGTGTTTCAAGCACTGTGGAAGCACTGGAATTTTGGCAGTGAACAACAAGACAGACAAGGTCCCTTAGGAGTTACATTCTAATGGGGAGGCAGAGGATACACAAGTAAACAGGTAAATAAATCCATTTTTGGATAAATATATATGGACAAATAAGGTTTATTATAGTAATAATTAAAATAATATAATTCCAGATAATACAAAGGACTGTGAAGAAGTAAAGCAAGATAAGGGAATAGAGCTAGGGGTGATTAGCTAGCCCACTCAAGGACATCTTCTTTGAGGAAGCTACATTTGAGCAGAGAGATCTGACTTATGTGAAGAGGTAGGCTCTGGTGAACATCTGGGGGAATAATGTCCCAGGAGGAGAAAGGGCTAGTAGAAATTGGAGGCAGAAACAGGCTTGAGACATACCTGGAAGTAGCAAGAACCCCTGGGTGGATGGACCAGAGTGAGTGTTGGAAGAGAGGTAGATGATGAGGCCCAGGGAATAGGCAGGTCTGGGTTGTACAGGGCATTTTAGGCCACTGGATTGTATTATGAGTGGGATGTAAATCCAGTGAAGGATTTGAACAGGGGTGGATGGCATAATTTGATTCATATTTAGAAGTTCTAACTGGCTACTATATTAAGACTAGATTGAAGGAAGAAAGGGGCCAAAGTCAGAAGACCCGTTAAGCTTTAGCAGCTGTGTGAGTGGGAGATGATGGGGGCTGGGGCCACAGTGGGGTTGATGGTGGTAGTAAGAGTGTTTGTACTTGAAGCCTGTTTTGAAGATAGAGTCAGCATGATTTGCTGATGGATCATAGAAGAGGTTAGAGGAAAAAGAGGAATCAGAATGATTCCTGGGTTTCTGGACTGAACAATTATGTGTAAGGGATTCAGTTTATTGGGATTGATGTTTCAGATATGTTAAGTTTGAAATGCCTGATAGATGTCAACTGGTGATGTCAAGAAGGCAACAGATATACAACCCAGGAGCTTAGGGAGAAGCTGAGCGAGAGGTGTACATTTTGGGGCTGTAAGTATATAAATGTCATTTAAATTCATGAGTCTGGATGAGACAAATTTGGGGATAATGTAGGGGGAGGGCTAGGTCCTAGAGCATTCCAACATTGAGGAGTCAGAAAGAGCAGGAGCAAAAGACTGAGAAGCAATTGCCAGTATCCAAAGTCCAGAGTCCCAGCAAATGGGTGGAGACAGGGTTTGAAGAATGAGAGAGCTATCAACTCTGTCAAATGCTGTGGAGCGGAAAAGCAAGTGGTGGTAGAGATGTATCAGTAGATTTGGACAGATGGCTGGAGATCTTTTTCTCTGTCTCTCTGTTTCTATTTATGTATATACATACACATATGTCCATAGATACATGCATAAATTGAGTTATGTTATTATAGTACCTCTTTAACCATATTTTTTTTGCAGACTTTAAAAAAACCTATTAAATTGTGGATTGACAATGTATTAGTTGTTTCAGAATAATTCAGAAATTCACATATTCATGGGACACCTTGTGCCTCATATTTCTTGAGACATCAAAGGCATTACAGGGAAAGTACACATTTTTATTAGAATTTTATTACGATACCTGGATGAATTGAATATGCTTTCATTTATTTTGGTCTCCTTGATAACAGTTCATAGGGAATGTGGATACAATTTTTTTCTTATTAGAACTCAACTCTTTTTACAATATTTGATATATCAAATTGTATGTTGTACACCTGAAACTAATGTAATATTTCGATTATATCTCAAAAAAAAAATCACAAAAAGAAAGACCTCACCTACATGACTCTATCCAGAATCAGAATAATACTAGAATTTTAGAGCTTAAAGTGTTGAAAGACCAGAGGGGCCTTACTATTTGGAACAGAAAAGCTATTTGGTGTAATAAAAAGGGCATTGGTTTTGAATTTAGCTGCACAATTTATTATTTGTTCTTCTGTGAGTTTGTAGAGTCTCGATTTTCCACTCTATAAAATGGGGATAAATAGCACTTATTTTATATGGTGGAGAGGATTGAATAAGATAATGTATATAAAGCACATTGTGCATTCCAGTTATGGAATAGGAATTCACATCATGTTGGTTGCTCTCTCCTTTTCATGCCTGAAGCCTTAAAGCTAGAGGAGCCAGAGTCCTGGTGTCCTGACTTGATTTTTAAACTTGCTCTTTTTCCAGTAGTTATTGACTTTGCTTATGTCTTGGCAATGGCGAATTTCTCCAGAACGTCATGGTCGTGTGTGGAACTGAAGGAAGAGAGGCATCTTGCTGCCTGTGTCTTGGTTCTGTGCTCATAGTCTTTGGGGCTCTCACATGGGAGTTGTTTGTAACATGAAAGGAATCTAAAGATGATCAGAAAGAGGCTACCCTGTCCTTCAAGGAATTCTCATGAAATATGGACTTCAGTGCTCACTTGTGTTGGGAAATTCAAATAAGAATCAGTGTGTAACAGTCACTCTGTTCCAAAATGACTGGTCTTTCACAGCACTGAGGGAGCTGAGCTAGCTTTTTTGCATTTATTCCCAAGGGAAAATGGGTGTTTTCTCAACAGATACATGAACTGATCAAGGTCATGACGTCTGTCATCATTCCCCTGTTTTCCAGCCAGTGTAGACTACTTATATATATTTTTAAATCATGCATTCTGTGTGTTCCCATCTCTATATTTTGCCTATATCTTCCCTAATTTCCCTCTTTTCCTTTTTCCATCCATTGGAAATCATCTTGCGCTGTCTTTGACACTGTGTAATGTACCCATCCTCAGACGTTAGCTGTGTTCCAACATTTTTTTTCTGGAAATCCCAACACAGAAGGAGAGCTCTCCCTCCTCAGAACAATGGGTAACTGTTCATTCTACAGTATACAGCTATGCAAAGTTGAGAGAAAGACAGCTACTGCCCACAGATTCCCTGTGGCTGACCATTCTTCTAAAATTTATAGTGATAACATACAGGCCTCTTCATGGGTCATCTAAGGTTTAATAATGGCTGAAATAAAACACATACGCCTGGATTGTTTCTCTTCACAAAATATATCCAGCATCATGGAGATGAAGCAGCATAGACAAAGGATATCTCTGAGCCACTCTTCCCCCTGTGTGGGGTGATGGTTCAGGGATGCCTCATGGTGGTGCTGATGATTAGCCGCATAGAAGTGAGGAATCTGTGAGGTCTAGGGTCCCCCTAGAGAAAAGGTTTTTTGCTTGTCCCACTGGAAGGACTATGTCATTTCAGAAAGAACTCCTGCTCCCATGTACATCAGTGAATCTGGTATTTAGTAAACCTAGAAGGCAATGCTAAGATGAAAGCTGAATTATGAGTCCACATTGGCATGTGTGGAGTCCTACTCAGCGCCTGTACCACCAGGTTGACGAAGCCCAGAAGAGCTAGTGAAAGCTGATGTTGGGGGTTGCTGTGTAAAGAGCATGTGCAGCAGGAGCAGATAGATTCAAGTGCAGAACTCAACTCTTAACTCAGTAACTAGCTCTGTGTTCCTGGGCAAGAGAATCAATCTCTGTGATCTCAGACCCTGTTAAATGGTGGCCAATCTAGTTTCTGCTTGGCTTTGCCTGGGCACACTCATGTCACTGCATTCAGCTGGCTCCTTAGTTGAGGGCTGGTTTGTATTTTCAAATAGTCCTCATTCTTTTCAACTTTGAGCTGAGGGAAAAACCAGAAATGTAGGGACTCAAACGAGAAACAGAGTCTATATGATACTCTGCCTGTCTCCATTTATTGTACCCAGATGGACACTCACAGGACCTATGAAGCTGGATAAAGATGCACTGCTAAGGGGTGGTGCCTGGGTGGCTCAGTTGGTTGAGCATTTGACTCTTGATTTCAGTTCAGGTCATGATCTTGGGGTCATGGAATCGAGCCCCATGTCAGGCTCTGTGCTCAGTGGGGAGTCTGCTTAAGATTCTCTCTTTCCCTCCCCCTCTGCCCATAGTCCACCTCTAAAAATAAATAAAATATTTAAAAAAATGCACTGCTGATAACTGAGTTGAAATCAGGCTGACCTGGGTCTGCAAAGTGGGGACGGCTGCTGTGACAACCTCATGTTGAGTGGCTATGAAGTTATTTCTCTCAGGGCAAACGGATGGTTGCAAGACTATTAGAAACATTCCTTCCTTAGATATCTAGCATTAATTTTTTAAAAACGTAATCTTCCTGAACCTTAATGTCCTCACTTATAAAATATAGCTAATAATACCTCCCTCTCAGGATGGCTGTGAGGACTCACAAGTAAAACTGAAATGCCTCACACATGTTAGGTATTCAGTAAATAATAGTTCTTCCATTTCATCTAAAGGTTGAGTATGAGAGGAAATGCATGCTGGGAGATGCAACCATGAGAGTTCATGGTTGTGGGTTGTTTTTTTTCTTTTTTTCCTGTTTATGTAGGAACTGTATTCTTATAGGAACATTGATAGGATTAGCCCAAGAAAATTTTCCGTCAGTAAAGAGCTGTGTAACTTTGTCTGTTTTACTACTCTCCATTCTGACAAGCAACATGGTTGACTGACTCACAACGTTGCATGTGGTCACTCCTGTCCTTGGGATGCTTATCTGGGTGGGTGAGGGATGGGAGTAGCCTGCTACTACTGTCACCTTTTCTATTTTCTTGCCCTGGAGCCAGAGCTTTGGGTGTGGTCTGTGAAACAGTGGAGGCAGCGGTGGGCGTGGGGTCACTGCTGTGGGGCAGCCCGTCCCCATGTGCTTCTGATACTCCCTCCGAGGTTAGTGGAGCCACATTTCTTTCCTGGCAGCTGCAGAGCCCAAGGGTCGGTAGAGAGCTTTGAGGCTTCCTGGGGAGAAAAGGCATTCCATAAAGAGCAGGACTTATTATTGCTTCCTGACTTTGGTGAGTTAGCAATGGTCTGGTGAATTTGGAGAGCAGCAGTTGGCCTCACATTCAATTGTCTTGACTTATTTTTAATCAAAAATGAAAACTCCTCTGAGTTAAATATGATTAGCAGAAACAAACAAAATAATATAGGCAAACAAAGCCCTTACTTCTCCTTTTTTTTTTAATCAGAGCTGTATATTTGGGAATCAGAAGTAAATAAAAGCAAATGAAAAACGGTTGTGATTTTATAACTCTCATGCAGCCAGAATTTAAGTAATACTAAATTCATTGACATGCTTTTTCAGTGCATCCTCAGAATTTGTTTTTAATCCCTCTTCTTTTTGAATAGGACTTGGGGTGGGCATTGTTTGTTTTAAGCCTGACCCAAATCCAGCCTTCCAACTTTTCTCCTTACTGTTACTGCATGACTATTCTCCCCCGTCCTTCCCCTCTTCCTCCTCCTCCTTCTCCTCCTTCTCCCCCTCCCCCTCCTTATTCCTTATTTCTTTCTCTCCTTTCTCTGTGTGAGGAGATGGCTCTCTTCCCCATGTGCATGCACAATGTGGTTGTATTGCTTTTTGCTGGCCACAAGAATTATCATGTGTAGATATGGGTGTTATGAATATGAGTTTTATATGGGCCTTTAACTGACCTAAAGGAGACAGAGTGCCTATAGCTGGTGTAGCTGGCATGCTTTACTAGAGCATCAATATTAGCCACCACTTATCAGGCTTCTATTGTATTTAAAGCATTGTGTTAGGTGAGATGGGATATTGCAAAATATTCAAGACCCTGAGTATTTGCAGAGGTGTATCACAAAGGATGCAGAGCAGGGTTCTCCTCCCTGGAGTGATCAGGAGAGGAAGTCCTGATGCAGGAGTGGTATTCACCTGTGTCTTGAAGGGCATGTAGGCTTCGAGAGGTGGAGAGGAGGAGGAAGGCTAGTCCAGGCAGAGGGAATGCAGAAAGTTATGAAGGTTGAGAATCCAGAGGTGAACTGGGGGACAGTGAACAGACCCACTAAGCCAGAGCAGAATCAGAGTTAGGAGCTGGGAAGCTGAGTAGAGAACAGTGAGTTGGGAAAGGTGAGGCTTAAGAGGCAGAAGTAGAGAGAATTAAAAAGAGACCAAGGTCAAACATCTCAAAAGAAGACCCTAATTTAAATTAGGGATCAAAGATTCAGGGAGAATGGAGCCACGAGATTAGAAAATTGGGCAGAGATGGAATTAAAAGACAGCCTTACCTTAAAGGCAGGATCGGGAAGGGGATAAAGGGCTGTCTTTCCTTCCTGACCTCAGACACCGGCCTCCCCCTCTTCCTGCCTTTAGGCTGGTAGTGATTCAGGTCTCTTGAGGACAGTTTTGTTAATCCTGGGTCTACCAGTAATGGCTCCGTGACCTGTGGCAAATTAACCTGTCTGTGCTTCAACTTCCCCGTCAGCAAAATGGGGGAAAATAGCAGTATCTACGTCTGGGTTGTTGAGAGAATGTAAAGATTCAAAGCATACGAAGTGCTCAACCACTCCCTGGGCATTGACTATTATGATTGAGGCTCTCCTTTGCTGCAACGTCTCCTGGAAACTAGACTTTGAAGATGTGGCATGCACCCTACCCAGGGATGCTCTGTTCTGTTAGTTTCCAGGTAACATGAAAAGAAAGTGTGTAGGTTAGAGTTTAGCTGAAATGTGGTGACACAATGAATAGCTTATAAGGCTACTAGTGAACTGAGAATGTATCACTTATTTTCTGTAGGCAGAATGCTGTACCTCATGTCTATACTTCTAAGGGTAAAGGGAATTAGATTCAGTGACTGACAGAGTACTAGGTGCTTTCCCATACCTCACCTCATTTAGTCCTTATCACTCCCCCACAAGAAAGGAATCATTATTCTCACTTTGCAGACAAGGACACAAATTGAGAGCCATTAGATTACACGGCTCCAGGCAAATAGCCAGTAAGCGACTCCTGAGCGATATCCTCTGTGATGAAAACATTAAAAACATTGCTTCGTCCCCCCTCCCTCCAAGAAAACCAGGGATTTTTCTCTTGAAATACTAAAGGACCTGGTTGATTACTCAGCATGTGTTCCTAACCTCCACCCTCATGAGTATGGTTCCCGAAACTCTACTGATCACAGCAGATGGCCAATGAAAACTGTCCTCAGGGTAGTGGCAAACCACTCCGAACAACTGACTGTGTGTTCATAAATTAAGGGCATAGATGTCAACACTGGCATTCCCTGCCTATGGGATGGAGAAATCAGATTTCCTCAGGAGGTAAACTAGAGTGTAAGAGTACAGTTTGTGAAACTGTCACTGAGCCAGATTCTTCTGAGGACCAGTTCATTTTGAAGTTTTTTTGGAGCCAGGAAAAGTTTTTGGTATAGGAGTTAGTGCCCAATGTAGATGGTGAAAATACTCTGCCCTGCCTGGACCCTCACTCTTTGGTAGTTTGGGCTCCCAGTTGAGCACCAGCCTCAGAGGATTCTTAGTGGATCCTGTATCAGCTGGCAGATAACCACTTCCTCCCTGCCTGTTACTGGCATATATATGGGGGAGGAGATGATCTGTGTGTCTGGGGCTGCCCTCCTGGGGACTCATGTCATATTTGTCTAAGGGGAGAGTGAAGGAGCTCATGATCCCATCTGCAGCTTAGCTCTGGGGTTTGTCCCCCTGCCATCCACCTTCCTGTAGAGAAGGTCAGGGGTGAACCTGGTTAGAGTGTGATTCTGGGAAGGTGGTGTGGGATGGTGTCCTTCCTTTAGTCCTCAAGGTTAGTCATTGCTGACGTCCTTTCATACATGGAATGAGCCTTAAAGCCAACATGCAAGGCACCAAAATATCACCGTATGCTGCAGAACTCTGGCCAGCAACTCCCCGTCCAAGCTCAGAAACTGAAGAGTTTTCCTTAAAATGTCTGTTCTTAAGTTTTGACAGGAATTTTTAGTCAAGGCAAGGTAATTTTATTTTTTTTTTGAGAGAGAGAGAGAATCCCAGCGGGGCATGGAGCCCAAGGCAGGGCTCAGTTCATGACCCTGAGATCATGACCCGAGCTGAGATCATGACCTGAGCGGAAATCAAGAGTTGGAGGCCCAACCAACTGAGCCACCCAGGTGCCCCAAGTCAAGGTGATTTTAAATTCCAAAATGTATTTATATGAATGGAAAACACATGTTCAAAGAAAAATAACCAAAGAGCTACCAAAAAGCATAATGTGAAAACTGTGTTTTCTACACACCCATTGCTCAGACCCCTAATTTCCCTCTCCTGAGGTCATTACTGTTACCTGTTTCTTGCTCTGTTTTCTGGAGGTATTCTGTGTACAAACAACACTATTTGGATAACGATATTGTTTTTATTTTCGTTTTTGATTTATTTTCTTTTTTCTTTCTTTTTCTTCTTTCCTTTTTATATACATATGAGTCTACTTTAAATTTTTTTTCATTTAACGAAGTCTCTTGTATGACAATTCAATGTATTAGTTGTTCTCCAATAGGATATAATACAGGGAATTATAATTATTTCTTATAAGGACTTGTCTCACATGGTTATGGGGGTTGACAAGTCCCAAGATCTGCGGTCAGCAAGACCCAGTAAGAGCTGACATTTCAGTCTGAGACTAAAGGCTGGAAGAGACCAGTGTCTAGCTCAAACAGTCAGCTAGGAGGCATTCCCCTTATTTGTGGTAGGTTGACCTCTTTGTTCTCTTTAGTCCTTCAACTGATTGAATGAGAACTTCCTACCTTAGGGAGGGCAATCCACTTTATGAGTAAAGTGGTTTGGTAAACTGAGTTTACCAATTCAGATGTTACTCTCATCCAAAAACACCCTACAGACACACCCAAAATAATGTTTGACCAAATATCTGGGCACTTCATGGCCCAGTGAAGTTGACACATAAAGTTAATTATTAAAACCTGTCTTCTTCATTTTTATAATTGCAATTAAAAAAAATAAGCTTTTAGAGCAGTTTTAGATTCACAGAAAAATTTAGTGGAAGGTGTGAAGATTTTCCATATATTCCCTGCCACCACATATACACAGCCTACTCCATTACCAATACCTCCCATCAGAGTGGTACATTTGTTGTAACTGATGAATCTACATTAATAAAGCATCATCACCCATAGTTTACATTAGGTTCAGTCTTGATATTGTACATCCTGGGGGTTTTGACAAATGTGTAATGACATGTATCCACCATCATAGTATCATACAGAGTAGTTTCACTGCCCTAAAAATCCTCTGTGTTTCACCTATTTATCCTTCTCTTCCTCCAAACCCCTGATCCTCTTATTATCTCCATAGCTTTGCCTTTCCTAGAATGTCATAGAGTTGGAATCATGTAATTCCAAGATTAGCTTCTTTTACTTAGTAATACGCATTTAAGGGTCCTCCATGTCTTTTCATGGCTTGATATTTCAGTTCTTTTTAGTGCTGAATAATATTCCATTGTCTGGATATACGACAGTTTATTCGTCATTCGCCTACTGATGGACATCTTGGTTGCTTCCAATTTTGGCAATTATAAATAAAGCTGCTATAAACATTTTTGTGTAGGTTTTGTGTGGATAAAAGTTTTCAACTCATTTGGGTAAATACCAATTGAGGCCAACATAGGCATGTGAGCCCTCTGTGGCCGGAATTGTTTGTGTGCTGTGGCGCACGCAGGGTAAGGTCGGGAACGCCCAGGCCTGAGAGGGGGAAAAGTCTCCCTCGCCTTGTTGTGTGCCTATGCCTCAGGCATCCGGTCAGCTGAGAAATGGCTCATGATGTTTTGAGTAATCTTGGGCACATTGTTCCTTGTGACGCCCACCGAGGAGAGTGGCTTCGTGTGCGGGGATGTGATGATCAGATAACATCCTGCTTCAAATGTATATGCGGGGTGTTGTCTGATCTCAGCATTCCTGCATAGGGTTTGATTTTATGTAGTTTCGGGGAATGGGTCATAAGGTACCTTTGCATAAGAACTGATCAGAGAATGAGATTTACTTAAGATATGTAATTATTCCGGTGCAACCGAATTTGATTTTGTCCTCTTTTGCGTAAAGAAGTATCGGGATATCTTAATGCTTACATTGTTAATCAGTAACAATATATTTTGATTGTAAAGAGCATAAAAGATGTCAAGAAATAAACGGCAGTATGCAGTTGCAAGTGCTGCCTTTGCTCTGCATCCCCTGTGTCCCGGTGATTTCGCGACCCTTACCCAGGGACCCCAACGCACTAGACGTTGACAATTGGCGCCCGAACAGGGGCCCTGAAGGACGTTCAGGAAGGGTGAGTAATTTAATACAATACAGGGTCATGGGACAAGAAACCTCTACTCCTTATGTTCGAATGCTGAAGCATTCACTTGCTGTCTATGGCATTACTGTCGCTTCTACTGATATTGAGATGTGTTTGAAAGTGGTTCGAGACTGGAATCCTTGGTTTCCCGAGGAGGGCTCCCTGGAGGTGGATAATTGGCGGCGGGTCCGCCATAATGTAGAAAAGGCCATGAGGCAGGGGGAAAAGATTCCTGTACGATTTTGGTCCATCTGGTCGATTATATTTACAGTGTTAAGAGCAATGGAGGATGATCGCACGGTTGAGAATTTTCAGAAGGAAGTGGCTCCTTCGATACAGGACCTTCCCCTTGATACAGATGAGAAAAAGGCAATAGAAAAGGATGCCTTTAAGCTTGCACTGCCTCGCGAACCTAATGAGTGCGATAGCGATGAATCGAAACTGAAAGTAACGTCGGATCCCGAGACCGAGCACTTATGGAAGGTTTTTCAGCGGGTCATGACCATGGCGGGGGAATCTAAGAAAAGGCCTTCCGCTCCGCCTTTGCCGCCCGCGCTAGCCTTTTCTCCCAAAAATCCTTTTCTTTCTGCTGCTTTAGCTGAGCTTGATGCGTTAAAGGATAATGACGATGAGAGTGAGGATGACAGACCTATCTTTGCCTTTCCGGTTATTAGGCCTCCCCCGGTCCAGGGAGTAGCACAAGCACCATATTATGAAGGTATTTCAATAGATGATATTGGTCGCTTGAAAAAGGCAGTGACTCTATATGGACCGCAATCACATTATGTCAAAGAGCTACTTCTAGGTATAGCTCGACATTATAATAATTTTGCTCCAGAAGATTGGAGAGTCCTTTGTAGAGCTCTCTTAAAGGAGCCTGAATATCTGCAATGGCAGATGTGGTTCTCCGAGCTCTGTATGGATCAGGCTCGTCAGAACGCTTTAAGTAACAATCCTCGGGTCCAGGCTATAACTTATCAAATGTTGGCGGGAATAGGTCAATATTCTGATATTGCTGCTCAAGTTATTACCCCTGAAGAAATCCATGATCAATTACGGGAAATTAGTTTAGAAGCTTGGGATCGTATTCACCCAAAAGGAGAACATTATGGATCTTGGACTAAGGTTATTCAAAAGACTAACGAGCCTTATGTCGAGTTCTTATCACGATTAAAATTAACCTTGGAGAGAACTGTCATAGGGGAAGAAGCTAGACAGCAGCTGTTAAAACTGCTGGCATATGAAAATGCTAATGAGGATTGTAAGAGAATTATATTGCCTATTAAAGATACAGGAGATATTAATGCTTTCATGAAGGCCTGTAAGGATGTTACATCAGAGAGTAGAAAGATGCAGCTGTTTGCTGAAACAATGGCCACTACCTGGCATTCCTTGCAATCTAAGCAACTCGAGAACATGAAATGTTTTGGTTGCGGTCAATTAGGGCATTTGAAAAGGAACTGTAAAGAAAAGAAACCTGACAAAGGGCGCGGACCTGGAATTTGTCCACGATGTAAGAAGGGAAAACATTGGGCTCGAGAATGTCGCACTAAATTAAATACAAGTTTTGCAGAAAAGCCGCAGGGAAACTCGATTTCGGGCCCTACCCCGGGCCCAGGACAAATGAACAGGGGAAACCAACCATATTCTCCCTTAGCCCAGCTACCCAACACAGTGCCGCAGTGGACATACCAGCCATAAGGCCATTTACTTTAAAAGGAGGGGATAGACCTCAGAAAATTCCTACTGGAATTTATGGACCCTTACCAATTGGCACTTTTGCTCTATTAACAGGTCGCTCTTGTTTGACATCAAAAGGAGTGACTGTTCACTTAGGTATAATTGATGCTGATTACAGAGGAGAAATTCAAGTTCTTATGTCTTCCCTAGTTGATGTGTCCTTTGAAGCAGGAGAACGAATTGCCCAGTTATTGTTATTACCCTATCTCCCCATAGGTCAGACTACCGCTGTCAGGCATGGAGGGTTTGGCAGTACGGATCAAAAATGTGTTTTTTGGGCTACACAAATAACTCGTATGCAGCCCTTGATGACAGTTAAATTGAATACGAAAGATATTACTGTCTTGTTGGATACAGGGTCAGATATCACTATTATCAAAACTGTTGATTGGCCTGAAAATATCCCCTATAATGAGATTCCTTGTCAGATAAAAGGATTTGGCAAGGCACCTGTCCGAAGTATTGGCTTAGCCACTCAATTTGTAACATTTACCTCCCAGGATGGGCAACTGGCCGTGTTAAAACCATATATTTTAGATGTTCCTTTAAATATTTTAGGCCGTGATGTTTTAGAACAGTGGGGAGCTCACCTGGAATTTTGATTATAGATGGAACCTATTAAAATATTATGGAAATCCGAAGATCCCTTGTGGATTGAACAATGGCCATTAACTAAGGAAAAATTGGCTGCTGCACACCAATTGGTAAGAGAGCAATTACAAAAACAACATATTGAACATTCCACTTCTCCGTGGAACTCTCCAATTTTTGTCATAAAGAAAACTTCAGGTAAATGGCGTTTACTTACAGATTTACGTGGAGTTAATAACTCCATGTTCCCCATGGGGGCTCTCCAGCCTGGGGTACCTTCACCGGCTGCCTTGCCGAGGGATTGGCATACAATGGTAATTGATCTACAGGATTGTTTTTTCACTATCCCTGTACATAAAGATGATAGGAAGCGTTTTGCCTTTTCACTTCCTTCTATAAATAGGCAGGGACCTCACCAAAGGTTTCAATGGAAGGTTTTGCCTCAAGGCATGATGAATTCCCCTACGATGTGTCAACTTTATGTTGACGCTGCCTTGCGTCCCGTGCGTCAAAAGTGGCCTCAGGTGTATATAGCTCATTATATGGATGATATTTTGTTTGCTAGCCCCCATCAAAATGAGTTAGAAGAAATCTTAAAATTATTGCCAGAGTATTTTATTCCTTTTGGATTGGTAATTGCTCCAGAAAAAATTCAAAAAGGAAGTATTATAAATTATTTAGGATATGTGATAGAAAGAAATACTGTTAGACCACAAAAAATAGCTATACGAAGGGATAATTTGAAGACTTTGAATGATTTTCAAAAATTATTAGGAGATATTAATTGGTTACGGCCATCTTTAGGTATCCCTACTTATCAATTACATAATTTATTTGATACATTACAAGGAAATTCTGATATTCATAGTCCCCGACAGCTTACTGCGGAAGCAGAAAAGGAATTACAATTTGTGGAAGAAAAAATTAAATCCGCTTTTCTTACTCGCATTGATCCTTCTTTACCCTTGACAATGTATATTTTAAATACATGGCAATATCCCACAGCTATTATTGGACAAAAGGAGTTGCCTGCTGAATGGATTTATACTAGACATCATTTTTCAAAAAATATCACTCCTTATGGTATTCAGATTGCATATTTGATAGAACAGGCTCGAGATAGAGCTATAATTATGACCGGATGTGATATTATGGATATAATTATTCCTCTTTCTAAAGATCAATTTTCATTTTTGTTACGGAATATAGAGGAATTACAGATTGCCCTTGCAGGGTATGTGGGACAAATTAATTACCATTTTCCTAAAGGAAAATTATGGGATTGTTTTCGTAAACAAGAATTTATTATTCAGGATATAATTAGTGAACAACCTTTGGTTAATGCACCCACTGTGTTTACAGATGGGTCAAAAACTAAAAGTGCATATTGGACAACTAAAAGGTATTGGGTTCAAAATACAGATTTTAATTCAGTCCAACAAAATGAATTATTTGCCATCGCCCAAGTATAAAAAGATTTTCCCTCGGCTGTGAATATTCTTGCTGATTCAGCATATGCTGTTGGGGTCGTTAAAAATGTATATACTGCCGTGGTATGTTCTAATAAGTCCAACCTACTTAGTTTATTTTTACTCTTACAAACTTTGTTAAGAAATCGTAATACTCGTATTTATGTAACTCATATTCGCTCTCATACTAATCTTCCTGGTTCCTTGGCTTATGGCAATGCTCAAGTAGACGCTTTGGTGTCATTTGCATCTGCAGACGAGGAACATAATTTATTGCATACCAATGCTGGTAGATTACATGTTCAGTATAAAATTCCTTATCGTCAAGCAAAACAAATTATAAAACAGTGTCCTATTTGCAGACCTTTACACTTACGTGCTGTAAAAGCTGGGGTTAATCCTCGAGGAACTTATGCCAACGAACTTTGGCAAATGGATGTTACTCATGTGGCACAATTTGGTCGCTTATCTTATGTACATGTTGTAATAGATACTTATTCTCAATTTATATGGGCCACAGCACAAATGGGTGAAACTACACAACATGTTATTACTCATTTATTAGAAACGTTTGCTGTGATGGGTTTACCTTCCAGTATCAAGACAGATAATGGGCCAGCATATAAAAGTAAAAAATTTCAAGCTTTCTGTTTGCAATATGGTATAATGCATAAAACAGGCATTGAATATAATCCCCAAGGACAGGCCATTGTGGAGCGTGCACACAATACTTTAAAATTGCAAATTAAAAAATTAAAAAGGAGGAAAACAGATCATATATTATCATTTACTCAATCTAATGCACGTTCCATTTTGTCACAAGTATTGTTTACATTGAATTTCTTGAATCTTCCGCAGGGAGATATTCTCTCGAGAGCAGAAAAACAGTTCATAGAGGGAGAGACGGCTCCTCTTCCCTTGAATGAACATATATGGTTTAAGCCCGCTGCGAATGCAGAATGGCAGCCAGGAGTGTTGCTTTATAGAGGGAAAGGTTATGCTTATGTTTCCACAGAAGATGGACAAACCTGTTCCTGGCTCCCGGCAAGGTGGATCCGGTCACGAACCAATTCGGACGGCTGTCAGGCGACGCATGAAGGCCCCGAGAGTGCATGAATCGTTGTTACAAGCTGATGAATCTCTCCTGCAAGCTATGGCTCACTTACATTTGGATAGGCGTCATCATTGGCGGCCTCCGCCTCTTGCTTTACCCACTTGGGGGCATATTAAAAAGCTTGCTGGGGAGGGACAGAAAATCTTGAAGCAAACAAGGAAGCCTTGTACACCTGAGCATTTGTTCTTGGCCATGTGCGCTTTGCTTACTATGTCATCCCCTCCTATTGAGGCGACTAATGTAAGTTATTGGGCTTATATACCTAACCCACCTATGATGGAACCTGCACCTTGGGGAAGTGCAAATATTCCCATTTATACCTCCCCGATGATACTTTCGCCTCCTTGGAAGAATCTGACTTATCTTAATCAGGATGACGGTACCTTTTTTAATTTCCTGCATAGAGGGGATGGTCCATATATTTGCTTGGGTCCCTCGCCATGTGTAAATATGAATTGGCAGAATTGGATTTTACCTGGACCAATGGTTAATTCCTCTCGCACTCAATTACAGAGGCTTGAAGCATGGTCTCTTAATATGACCTGGGGAAATGTCACCTTTGATGAATTTCCCTCGTTCCCTGCTTGTCCTGATTTTACTTATATTGGAATGGCTTATAAGCCATTTAAATGGCAGGAATGTGTTGGTAGGTTTGCAAAATATTATAAGGATCTGCTTATGTGGGGACCATATGGTCAATTTTTACAAAATTGTTCAGAGTGGGATGTCTTGCGCTGTAATTTATCCTTGTCTTATAGGATGCCCCCACGGAACCGATGGAATGAATCTGTAGTAAATCATCGATTGATGGCTTGGGGAGATGGCGGCATCGCAGACCCTCGCATATCACATCAAAAATTTCCAGATCATATTCAAACACACTTATGGAAAGTTGCAGCTGCGCTTAAGACTGTCAGACTTTATAATGGAACCTTTTCCGGCACAGCAAAGACTGCGTCGGCTTATAATTTCACCATTTTTAAAGAAATTAATGTAACCGCATGTGTACCTTTACCATATCTAATTTTGATAGGAAATTTTAGTTTTAATGATGGAATTAGCTGTATTAAATGTCGATTGTATTCTTGTATTAATAGTTCTATAGAATTTAAACCAGGATATTCTCTTATGATTTTGCAACAACGCTCTCATATTTGGCTTCCGGTAAATTTAGAACGTCTATGGGCTCAAAATCCAGTGGATGCTCTGGTATTGGAATTTTTCAGGAAAGTTTTAAAACGAACTAAACGATTGATTGGTATTGTTGTAGCGGTCATTCTAAGTTTAATTACGGTAACCACATTAGCCACTGTTTCTGGAATTGCGTTACATACATCTTTGCAAACTAAACATTTTGTAGAAAATTGGCACCGTGATTCACGGGATCTTTGGCTTTCCCAAACTATGATTGATACTCGTTTGCAAACGCAGATAGATGTTCTTAGACAAACTGTTAGTTGGTTAGGGAAGAAGGTTTTAACAATTGAAAGACAAATTTGGTTGCGTTGTGATTGGAATTCCACATCCTTTTGTATTACTAATTTAAGATATAATGAATCTCAACATGATTGGAGTATTATCCAGAAATATTTAGAGGGCAATTCATCGGTGACAGATATGATTAATAATTTGCATACTAATATTCAGGAGATATTTGGAAAACCCTTTGAGAATGAGGATGCTGCTACATTGGCTCAGTCGTTTTTGAAGCAATTTGAAGGACTAGACCCGAAGGGAATTATTCAGAGCTTAGGGCATACCGCTGGAGGAATCGGAATTTCATTAATTTTTGTTATATGCTGTTTTCTGTGCATGTATGTATGTTTTGTTCGACCTTCCCGGAAGTCTATTGCCACCCTTTGGTGGGCGTTTCTTTCTAAACAAAAGAAAAAAGAAGGAATTGAGGCCAACATAGGCATGTGAGCCCTCTGTGGCCGGAATTGTTTGTGTGCTGTGGCGCACGCAGGGTAAGGTCGGGAACGCCCAGGCCTGAGAGGGGGAAAAGTCTCCCTCGCCTTGTTGTGTGCCTATGCCTCAGGCATCCGGTCAGCTGAGAAATGGCTCATGATGTTTTGAGTAATCTTGGGCACATTGTTCCTTGTGACGCCCACCGAGGAGAGTGGCTTCGTGTGCGGGGATGTGATGATCAGATAACATCCTGCTTCAAATGTATATGCGGGGTGTTGTCTGATCTCAGCATTCCTGCATAGGGTTTGATTTTATGTAGTTTCGGGGAATGGGTCATAAGGTACCTTTGCATAAGAACTGATCAGAGAATGAGATTTACTTAAGATATGTAATTATTCCGGTGCAACCGAATTTGATTTTGTCCTCTTTTGCGTAAAGAAGTATCGGGATATCTTAATGCTTACATTGTTAATCAGTAACAATATATTTTGATTGTAAAGAGCATAAAAGATGTCAAGAAATAAACGGCAGTATGCAGTTGCAAGTGCTGCCTTTGCTCTGCATCCCCTGTGTCCCGGTGATTTCGCGACCCTTACCCAGGGACCCCAACGCACTAGACGTTGACAACCAATGAATACAATTGCTGGACCATGTAGGAAAATATGTCTAGTTTGTTAGAAACTGCCAAATTGTCTTTCAAAGTGGCTGTACCATTTTGCATTCTCACCAACAATAAATGAGAGTTCTTGTTGCTCCACATTCTTGCCAGTGTTGAGTATTGTCACTGTTTTGAATTTTGACGATTCAAGTAAGTGTATAGTGGTATCTCCTGGTTTTAATTTGCATTTCCCTGATGGCATATGATGTAGAGAATCTTTTCATATGCTTATTTGTCACATGAATATCTACTTTGATGAGGTTATGAATTTAACAAATACCTGTTAAGGTATTTGACTCATTTTTTAATTGGGTTGTTTGTTTTCTTAATTTTGAGTTTTAAGAATTCTTTGTGTATTTTGGATAATAGTCTTTTGGTAGATGTGTCTTTTGTGTGTCTATCATTCTGTGTTTTATATTTAAGTCTGTGATCCATTTTGAGTTTGCTTTTGTGATGAGTATAAAGTCTGTGTCTAAATTTATTTTTTTCTCATGTTGATGTCCAGTTGTTCTGTTATGGAACCTGGACTGGATCGCCCGATGGAAGAACCAAGCGGCACTTGGAGATCTTGGAGGATAAGAGGTTTATTTAACACCGGCAGGCTCAGAGGAGAGTGGTCTCCAAAGGTCTGAGCCCTGAGCACAAACAAAGGGGGCAATTTATACACTTCTATTTCCGCATACTTGGCACTTTTGGCACGTGCGTGAAGTGGGGCAGGGAGAAGAACCCAGATTGGTGTGCACGGGAAGCAGAGCAGGGAGAAGAACCCGGAAGATCCCCAGGGCAAGGACTGGGACTCTCTCGCTGCCTCAGTCAGCCATCTTAGGACACAGATTTTCCTTATCATTCCCCCCCTTTGATGCCCCTTTAAACACCTAGTTTAGAGGGCATCATTCTGTTTGACTCTGAGGGTTGCCTGCAAGGCTTGGGGCGAGCACGGACTTAATCATAAACTTAACAGCACACCAAGTAGCAGAAGACCAGGACTGACTGGGGCCAGGAAAACCATGGTGAAATTTGCTCAGGAGTAGACAGGAGAGGGCCAGTAAAAGTGGGATCTATGACCTTAGGTAGAAGCCTCTGGGGGAAAGTCCAGTCAGGAGGGGCAACAGTGTAGAGTCCAACTCCCAAGATGAGGGAAATCACACCAATGAGAGCCAGGGACCACGGTGAGCAGGTCGTGAAGTCTGGTTGGACTCTCCACTGGTGCGGCTCCTTGTCCGAATGATGAGCTTTCTTCCAATCTTCCTCACTGGCTGCGGTCTTGGCTGCCTTATCTGCCAGATGATTTCGCCGCGCTATGGGGTCGTCTCCTTTCTGGTGTCCTTTACAGTGCAGGATTGCTACTTCCTTTGGAAGCCAGATGGCTTCACGGAGTCTCAGTATCTCCTCCTTATTCTTGATAGCTTTTCCTGCTGCGGTTAGGAGGCCCCTTTCCTTATAGATGGCTCCATGTATATCTACAGTAGCAAAGGTGTACCGAGAGTCAGTATAGATGTTGACTCGCTTGCCTTCACTGAGGTGAGGGCTCGGACTAAGACATACAATTCAGCCCATTGAGCTGACCATCCAGCTGGTAATGCCTTAGCTTCTAGGACTTATTGTGCTAGCCGAGAGTTGGAAAGGAAGTGGTGTCCCTGTGCGTTCATGAGGGACACAACTGCATGAGGGAACTTGACGTTAAGTTCTTGCCCCAGAGTAAGTTTGTCTGCCTCCTTGATGAGCAGGACTGTGGCTGCCAGCGCCCTGAGGTGTGGTGGCCATCCTGCTGCCACGGGGTCCAGCTTCTTTGACAGGTAAGCAACTGGCCGTTGCCAGGGTCCAACAGTCTGGGTGAGTACCTCGAGCACTATTTTTTCCTTTTCATGCACAAAGAGATTGAAGGGTTTTTCTACATCTGGTAGGTCCAGAGCTGGAGCCCGCCCCAGGGTGGTCTTTATCTCTGTGAAAGTGGCTTCTGCTTCCTCAGTCCAGGCGGGGGTTCTCGATCTGGTCCCCCTAAGAGATCATAAAGGGGTCTTGCTCTTGCTGAGAACCCAGGGATCCAGACGTGGCAGAATCCTGCAGCCCCCAGGAATTCTCGTAGGCCCCTTTTTGTCTGGGGCTGTGGCAGGGAGATGATGACCCTTTTCCTCTCTGGCCCTAGTTCTCTTTTCCCTTGGGTGAGGAGGAAACCAAGGTATCGGACCTGTTGTTGGCAGATTTGTGCCTTCTTCCATGAGGCTCAGTATCCCAAGTCTGACAGGAGCTGTAGGAGGGCCTTTGTGCATTTTGTGCAGTCTTCTTGTGTGTCACTGGTGAGGAGGAGGTCATCCACATACTGGAGGAGGGTGCATCGTGTGGCCTATCTGGAAGCTGACGAGGTCTGCGGCCAGTGCTTCCCCAACGAGGGTTGGTGAGCTTTTAAACCCCTGCGGGAGGCGCGTCCAAGTCAGTTGCATCTGGTGCCCTGTATCAGGTTCAGACCATTCAAAGGCAAATAGTGGCTGGCTCTGGGGAGCTAAGTGGAGGCAGAAGAAGGCATCCTTCAAATCTAGGCAAGTGAACCATCTGGCCGACCCTGGGATTTGGCCGAGGAGGGTGTATGGAGTCGGGACCGCTGGGTGCAGAGAGATGGTCACCTTGTTGATGGCCCGCAGGTCTTGACTGGTTGGTATCTCCTTCCTGGCTTCTTGACTGGCAGGAGTGGGGTATTCCAGGCCGACTGGCACTCGACTAGAATACCTGCTTCTTTGAGTTTGGTCAGATGTTCTTGGATGCCGAACTTAGCTTCTTGTGGAAGGGGGTATTGCCTTTGCCTTTGAGGTTGGGCTCCTGGGATCAATTCAACAATGATAGGGGCCCGATTCCGGGCTAGTCCAGGTGGGTTGTTTTCAGCCCATACTGAAGGGAAGGAGAGTCTGAACTCTGGCAGGCTGCTCGGTTGGGCATGGGCACAGAATAGCCTCCATTCTTCTTCCCTTGACATGGTAATTGCTAGTATTAGAGACCCCGTCTGTCTTGCCTTGGGTTCAATTGGAGGCTAGTGTGTCCAGTGGGCTCAAAGGTTATCTGAGCCCTAAGCTTGGAGAGTATGTCTCGGCACAGGAGAGGGATGGGGCAGTCAGGCAGATAAAGGAATTTATGTCGGACCTTGTGGCTCCCGAGTTCGCACTGGAGAGCCTGGCAAAAGGGCTGTTGTATCACCCGTGTCCCAGTGGCCCCAAGGATGGTCGCAGTCCTTTTGCTGCAAGGTGCCACTGGGGAGGTGACAACGAAGTACTCAGCCCCAGTATCAACCATAAAAGTCACTGGTTGACCCCCCACCTTCATTCTGACCATGGGCTCTTGGGGGCCAAGGAGGAAAGAACCCAGTCCCCCTCAGTCTGAGTCCATTCCTGCAAGGCCTATGAATGAGGTCCTCCTCTCAGGGTTCTTCCTTGTAGCAGCTGGGCTTCTGAGCCTTTCCCTGATTGGGACATCCATTTTTCCAATGCCCTTTCTCCTTACAGTAGGCACATTGATCCCTTGCCAAAGGGGTTCTGGGTCTCCCCCCTTTTGGTGGTAGGGGTCTCCCTGCCTTTGTGTTGCCCTTTTCTTTCAGGGCAGCAGCGAGGAGGCTGACTTTCTTTTTCATCTTTTTGTCGGCTTCCTGTTTGGCACCTCCCTGTTCATGTAGACCTTATTGGCAATCTCTATTAGCTGGGTGATGTTCATCCTGGCGAAACCCTCTAGTTTCTGAAGTTTTTTTTCTGATGTCTGGGGCAGCCTGAGCCATGAAGGAGGTGTTTACCATCTGTTGGCTTTCCTGTGCCTTGGAGTCAAATGGAGTGTATATCCTGTAGGCTTCACATAGTCTTTTGTAGTAGTCCCTGGGGAACTCCCCTGGTTGTTGAGTGACCGAGGATACCTTTTTCATGTTCATGGGTTTCTTAGCTCCTGCCCAGATTCCCTGGAGGAGGGCTTCCTGGTACTGGCGGATGTGGGCCTATCCCTCAGTTGTGGTGAAGTCCCATGCTGGGTGCTCTTTGGGTGTAGCCATGTTAGCCCAGGCAGCAGGGTCGATGACTCCTGCTGGTGCGTGCTCTTCCAGGTACTGCCGTGCACCTTTCATTATTCTCCTCCTTTCCTCTGTGTTAAACAGGGTGTGGAGTGACTGTTGGCAGTCTTCCCAGGTTGGCCGATGAGTCTGGGAGAGGGATTCTATGAGGTCTACCATGGCCTGTGGTTTCTCAGAGTAGGATGGGTGTTATGTTTCCAGTTGAGGAGGTCGGTGGTAGAGAAGGGCTGATAATACAGCATGGAATGGCTGGGTCGGACCGTCCCATCTTCATTGCACCTTTCGGGTTCCCGCGTCTCTCGCACCGGCATTTGGAAGATGCTTGCGCCCGTCCTGGGGCACAGCCTGGCTGCTGGTCCTGGAGAAAGTGGATCCTTTGGGCCTGGGGGCACCGGTGGATCTTCTGGGCTTGGGGGCACCAGTGGATCTTCTGGGCCTGGGGGCACCGGTGTATCCTCTGGGCCTCGGGGTGCCGGTGAAACTGATGGCGGCAGAGTGACTAAAGCTAAAGGGCCAGGTGTAGACGGTCTTGGAGCTATGTACGGTAGGGGCAGGATTGGTTCATCCTTGGGATCTCTGGCTAGGATTTGTGGAGACTGGGGCTTTTGCTGATTTTCTTTAGGTCACTTGGATGAGGCGATTAAGACCCCGGCTTGACCCTGCCTATTCAAATGAATTGCACCCAGGGGGGAAGGGTCTGAGCAATTCCTAGCCAGGAGTCAATGTACGGAAACTGGTCAGGGTGTCCTGGTTCTCCTGTCATGACTCGCCACACTTGACGAATTGTTGGGACATCCAATGTCCCTTCTGAAGGCCGCCCAACATCAAAGGTGGGCCATTCCAATTCACATAGGGTTCTCAACTTGCTGGGGTTCATCCTGACTCCATAGTCTCCTGAAAACCCCTTCTTGAAATTTTTGATCATGGTCTCTAGAACCGTAGGTTTACCCTGCCCTGACCCCATAGTGATGTCCCTGTGTGTGGTGGTGCAGAGACAGACAAAGGCGGGGTGCCTCCTGAGGTGAGGAGACCAATCAGATGCCCATCTGGCCATATCCCGAAGAAGCTTAGGTGAGGCTTAGCCATAGTGGTCTCAGCATTGTGACTTATGATTGGAAACTATTCGGATGCCACCATAGACTGTGTGCCATTCACCATGGAATCACAGATGGGCCCACTCAGACTCCGTAGGCTTCCGGGGACCTTAAGGGAGTCACAGAATCAGTCCTCTTGAGCAAGCCAGGTCGGACTGCATATTCACTCACACATTCACACTCCAGAAGTTATTACATTCCCTCCCTGGGAATTCCTACCTGTGAGACCTCTAAGAGGTCTCTGGGAGGTGATCAGGCTCCCCATTCACCCCAGTGAGAGTGGGTCTGTCTGGGTCCTGGGGCCCCAGGCCTTACCGGAATCCGACGTTGGGACCAGGTCCTCACCTGCCAAGTCTGCTCGAGTCCAGAGGGAACAGTGGAGCGGGGCTGGCCCGAGGTGACTGGGGCGAGAGACTGCTGAAAATTAGGCAGGGTGCGCCTTCTCTGTTACGATCCCTTGATCCGTCACTGCCCCACCGTTGCCCCCAAACCAGTGGCAACAATGGGCCAGTGCGGTTGGGTTTCCCGGTCAGGGAACCAAATGTTACAGAACCTGGACTGGATCACCCGATGGAAGAACCAAGTGACACTTGGAGATCTTGGGAGGACAGGAGGTTTATTTAACGCTGGCGGGCTCAAAGGAGAGTGGTCTCCGAAGGTCTGACCCCTGAGCACAAACAAAGGGGGCAATTTATACTCTTCTATTTCCGCATACTTGGCACTTTTGGCTTGTGCGTGAAGCAGGGCAGGGAGAAGAACCCAAAAGATCCCCGGGGCAAGGACTGGGACTCTCTCGCTGGCTCCATCGGCCATCTTAAGACACAGATTTTCCTTATCAGTGCCATCATCATTTGTTGAAAAGATGATCTTTTCTCCATTGTATTGCCTTTGCTCCTTTGTTAAAGATGAGTTGATTGTATTTGTGTGTGTGTGTGTGTGTATATAAATATGTATATATATACATATCTAATATATATTAGATATAAATATATAGTTGTATAAAACTAAATATATATATGTGTATACACACACACACACAGACACACATATTATATATATATATATATATATATATATAGTTTTTCCAGTATGTTTCCTGAGTTTTGTGTCCTATTAAAAAAAGATCTTAATGGGGATGCCAGAGTGGCTCAGTTAGTTAAGTGTCCAACTCTTGATTTCAGCTCAGGTCATGATCTATGGGTCGTGAGACTGAGCCCCACATTGGGCTCCTCGCTCAGCAGGGAGTCTGCTGGAGATTCTCTCTTTCCCTCTCTGTCTGCCCTACGCCCCCCACCCCATGCTCAGGCTCTCTCTCAAATAAATAAATCTTTAAAAAAAAAAGGATCTTATATTTTAGTTATTTTGTGATGTCATGTTTTCATGTTTTTAGGTATGGTTTTGGATTGAGTGGTAACTTGAGAAATCATTTTTCAATGGTGCATTTGTAAAGAATTCATCAAACTCAAGTCCTTCTTCTGAGAATATATACTTCATTAATCTGTTTCTCTTCCTTTACCTGTGGTTTTCATTCAGTGGAAAGTATTTTCTGTTGGAGCCATCCAAACATGGAATCAGCTGCTTCTTGAGTACCTCTCTTTCCCTGAAAATGTTCAAATTGAGATTGTCTCATGAATACTGGAAAAAGTTTCTTTCCTGCACTGGTTGGGACAAAAGGTAGAGCAGCACAAGATAGCGCCATGTGCTCAATTTTACATTTTCAAGTAGCCATACTTAGGAAAGTAAAAAGAAATATGTAAATTTAATTTAAAAATATATTCTATTTGACTCAGTGTTTCCAAAATACCATTTCAACACATAATCAAAATAAACAATATTAATAAGATATTTTATATTATTTTTGCATCCCGAGTCTTCAAAATCCAGGGTGCCCTTTACACCTACAATGCATCTCACTTTGGACTAGCCACATTTCTTTTTTTTTTTTTTTAAGATTTTATTTATTTATTTGACAGAGAGAGACACAGCGAGAGAGGGAACACAAGCAGGGGTAGTGGGAGAGGGAGAAGCAGGCTTCCCACCAATCAGGGAGCCCGATGCGGGGCTCGATCCCAGGATCTGGGATTGTGACCTGAGCCGAAGGCAGATGCTTAACGACTGAGCCAATCAGTCGCCCTGGACTAGCCACATTTCAAATGCAAAGTAGTCACAAGTAACCCATGGCTACTGGCTAATGCATTAGATATCACAGGTATAGATAGGACCTATTCCAGTGGCGAGTCTTGTTTCTAAAGTCATTCAAAGAATAGCCCAGTAAATGGTGCTGGACCATTTATAATATGGCCAAGTGTGGATGAGTGGAGAGAGCTCACGGCTGAAGAAAGGAGCCCTGAGCTCTTTTTTTGATACCAACTAGCGGAGTATGGACTTTGCCCTACCTCTCTATTTCAGTTTCTTCATCTTTACGATGCAAGTCCTAATACTTACTTCACTCATCTTGCAGAACTGTTATGAGGCCTGGAAAAGATATAAGGTGTGAAGGTGCTCTGAAGGGTAGAAAGCACATTAAATGTGATGTCATTGCTGAGGCAGAGGCAACCACTCAGCAGTGGCTGTGTTCCCAGTTCTGCCACAGGCTTGTTGAACAGCCTTAATCTCTTTATGACTCAATTTTTCCAACTGTTAAGCAGAATATATTTGAAAATGCTTTGAAGTGAATGGTATAACGATAATAGACAAAATAAATTGTTGTAATGGTGAAGTTTGTGGGTGGCCCATCACAGTTTCTCATCCCCCAAACATTTCAGACTACAAGTGAGACATGTAAAGAGTAGACATTCAAGGATGGAGGTCAGATTGAACAAACTCTGGATTATGGGCTGCTTTGCTTCAAATTCCAGCTTTGTACTGTGCTAATTGTATGACATAGTTTTCATACCTGTAAGTTGGGGATCTTAATAGTATTTCCTTCATCGATACTCTATGAAGTTTAAAAGAACCAATACACATGAGCGTGGCACATAGTAAGCCTCAGTCAGTACATACTATTGTCAATGTTACAGGTATGGCCAAGAGATGGTACTTTATATATTAGCTCCCTATGGCTGCTGTAACAACTTACTGCAAACCTGATGGCTTAAAACAACAAATATTTGTTCTCTTACAGTTCTGAAAGTTAGAACTCCAGAATCCGTTTCACTGGACTGAAACCAAGGATTGGCTGGGCTGCACTCCCTTGGGAGACTTTAAGGGAGAATCTGCTTCCTTGCCTTTTTTTAGCTTCCAGAGCTCCATTCTTGCATTATTTGTATTATGGCCCCTTCCATCTTCAAAACTATCAGTGTAGCATCTTCAAAAGTTTAAGGACTTGTCCATGCCAGGCCTAGGATTAGCATCAGAGAGAAGGGTGCTGCAGTTATAACGTACTTTAGGATTAATACTACCAGAAGAGAAATGATACTTTTGAATTGTGTTTCTAAGATGGTTATTCATGCGCTATTGCTACAGATACCCAGTGAAAAAGAGCTTTGTTGTTTATCTGTTTTCTAAAACTCGATTGCTAGATCAGAGCAGTTCTATAGCATTGCTCTGCCTTATGGAATAAAAATACTTTCAGACCACAGTAATTTCATGTTGGAGGAGGGGAGTAACCTGTTCTATTTGATCCTTCTTCTTCTTTTTTTAACATGAAGGCTTTATGCCCAGTGTCTTTCTTCATATCTTCCCCAAGTGCTCATTGAGAGTGTCTAGGGTAACACCTGATGTGATTGTTAATAGTGCTTCAAATATTCTCTGAGAGCAGCTCTCAGAGATTATGGCCTCTACATGAATGAGATGGTAGATTTGGAGGAGCAGCACCAGGAGACCCAGTCACTTAGGTTCCCCACAGTAGGAGATCTGAGTGGCACATTTTCATGACTGCATAGAGGGTACACCTATGAGCAGTGATTCAGGCCTTACCCATTTGGCCAGCACCTCACACTCCATCAGAGTTCTACCTTTGATGGTAGAACTGGTTTGAAGTTTCTTTCTTTCTTTCTTTCTTTCTTTCTTTCTTTCTTTCTTTCTTTCTTTCTTTCTTTCTTTCTTTCTTTCTCTCTCTTTCTTTCCTTTCCTTTTCTTTCTTAGATTTATTTATTTATTTGAGAGAGAGAGAGAAAGAGAGAGAGCAGGGTGAGGGGCAGAAGGAGAGGGAGAGAGAGTCCTAAGCAGACTCTGGCCTGAGCGTGGAGCCTGAAATCAAGTGAGACTTGATATCACCACCCTGAGATCATGACCTGAGCGAAAACCAAGAGTCAGAGGCCTAATGGACTGAGCCACCCAGGAGCCCCCTGATTTGGAGTTCTAATCATATCCATGGGAAGTACAAAGAGTTTGGTATGTTTGGAGTGTAGAATACACAGAAAGGAGTGACAAGAGGTGGGATTGGCCATGGAGAAAAACTTCATGGGCTTGGAGGCCATGCTAAGGAGTTTGGACTTTGTCTTACAAACAAGGGGGTTTAAAGCAGAAGAACAACTTTATATTTGATTTTTTGTAAGATTACTCTGCTTATGGTGATAGAAGTGAATTGAAGTGACTCAGGACAGAATCAAGGAGATTAGTAGGGAAGCTTTTGCAATAGTTTAAGCAATGGATGTTGAAAGTGAAGTAAGTCAGGGTGGATGGAGAGAAATGAGTGAATTTATTACAGAAATTGACAGGATTGAGGGATCAATTGTCAATAGTGGCATAGGTGGTTCGAGGGTGGTATCTAGGTTTCTAAGTTGGGAGGAGGGATGAATAGATTGTGTGAGTAACCAATATGGTACATACTGGAAGAGAAACAGATGGGGTGAGGGGAGAGAAGTAAGTTAAGTTTTAGACATGTTGAATTACAGGTCCTACCAACTATGTTTCTCAATATGGTTTCTAGACTCTTTATGATACTGGTTGTTCTCCTCTTGGATACACTCCAGTGCATACCTCAAATGTGTTGTGGATCGCAATAAATCCAGTCCTGGATGTGATCAGAGCTCAAGGGAATGACAGCTACATTTTCTTTTAATGCAGCCTAAGACTGCATTAACTCTTTTGGCATCAGGCTCAGGCTATGGGCTTATTTTGAGGTTGTCATCCACTTAAGCCTTGAAGTCTTTTTCACATGAACTGTTTTCAAGGCAACAGTTTCTTTTCTTTTCCTTTATTTTAAAATTTTATTTTATTGAAGCATAATTAACATACAATGTTATATTAAAATGTACAACATATTAATTCAACAATTCTATATATTCAGTGCTCACCATGATAAGTACAGTCACCATCTATCATCATACAGAGTTATTACAGTACTGTTGACTATATTCCCTATGCTATACTTTTCATCTCCGTAACAACAACCAGACTCTTAAATACAGAGAATAAACTGATGGTTACCAGAAGGGAGGCGGGGGGGATGGGTGAAATAGATAAAGGGGATTAAGAGGTACACACTTCCAGTTATAAAATAAATAAGTCAAGGCAATTCTTTATTCTGCAGTTGATTTTTTAAAATTTAGATACAGTAATTTTCATTTGTTTCATTAAATTTTATGTTGTGAGTTTGGATACAATATTCTAGCCTGTTAAAAATTATTTTCAAATGTTGATTCTCTTAGTCTTTCTATTTGTTATACCTCCAAACTTTGTGATATCTTTGTGTTTGAAAATTGAAAAGCATATTTTATTTTACCCATTGATAGAAAAAGAACAGGACTCATGGGGAGCTTTCTAACACTCAAGACCTCCTTTTTATTTGACAGACCTCTACTGGTCAACTCTCTTTAGAATATATTTTTAACTAGCCACATTTATCTGTTATGATTTTAAGAACATTAAGATAGACATTGCCAATGTGTTGTTCAACTCAGATGTTCTTTGTCTCCAGAATTTCCCTGCCTGCCATTGTAGTGACCCTATCTGAAGGCATGACTTGTCTGTAATGAGCCTGGGGTAGTACTCAGTACTTACTGCTTTCTTTGTTAAGTTCAGAAACTGTTTACACATGTACTTCCTGGGGTTTGTTGTCAGACCATGAGGATGTCGTTTTCATAATCTTCTTTTGTCTGTTTTTGAAAATTAGAACCTTTGACGTTTTCAAGTCTTTTGACTGTCATCCCAGTCTTCTGTACTTCCCCTGCTCCCGAGTTAGTGTCTTAGTTATCATTCAGGCAGGTTCCTTTGGAATTCAGTATAATATAGTGATGAAGAATGCAGCTAACCTGCTCAGGCAGGAATCTTGGCTGTGAAACTTTGGCAGTTTATTTACCTCTCTTAACTCTGGTTCCTTATCTGTGAAATATGGCTGATAATAGTACCTATCAGATTAAGTTGTTATGAAGATTGAACATGTAAAGATTTAGAGCAGTGCTTGCCATGTAATGGGCACTCAGTGAATTTAGCTTTGTTATTACTCTAGGATATCATCTGTTTGGATATGATACCCTCTTTTCTTAGCTATTTCTTCACCCTGTCTTCTCTCTGATTCCCGATTAACTATGATATTCTCTTCTTTGGAGTTTGAAGACTACTCTTTTTGATAAAGAAAATGAAGTTTTAGCTGTGGAGTAAACCAATGGAGTGTAGATTTTAATCAAATAACTTGGTTTTCTTTTAGCTTCTATGGTGCAGAATGATTTGTTAACCTATTTTCTTTCATTAGAATAGCCTTTTACTTGAATATATTTTGGAATTAAGTTCTCTCCTTTTGTTTTTGTCTGGTGGGAATTTTTCAGGTTAGCACATGTCATACAACAGTCCTCTGGGAGATATTACTGAGTGTCTAGGAGCAGTGTATAAAGGTTTGGGAGTGTCAGTTCCCACATCTCTAAAATGAGGACCCTGGAAGATTTTAGTAAGTACTGAGTCTATAGATTGGTTGGCATTCCACTATAAGGTCTAGCTATTGGGAAAGGTTTAGCCACAAGGATGCTAGACCTAGATTTCTTAGGGAGAAAAATAGTAGGACTTGAGGAATAGGAAGTTTTTTTTCAGAGTCTGAGAGTCTCCTGACATTAAAGGCTTCCTACTCCCATAGCACCTTTGTCAAGTAGAGTTAACAATCCTGTGGTTGCTTTTTAAAACTGAGCTGGAACAATTAATTGATTCTGTGAAGCTCAGAATTAGATTCTGTGAGTTCTCAATATATAAAACGATTCTGTGTGAGATCTCTGTAAAACCATCTATTCCAAGCAAAATTGTTTCCATTTTGTGAATAAACAAATGGTCTTGTCCATGAATAAGACAGTCAAGTTTCCTATTTCTAAACCTTATGGAAGGGATAAGCTTGTCAAATTAAAACCTGACCTGGACAATAGTTAAAGCAGTAAAAACAGATTTTTAGGACTATTGCAATAGGTGAAAAGAGCTCTTAGAATAGGTCTCTCTATTTGGGCTCAATTCCAAATATAGCTTGGGCAAATGGGAATTTATAGCCAAGGAGCATGGGTGGGGTTGGTGGATTGAAAATTACTAAGAAAAAGCACCAGGGATAAGGCAGGGGTCCTGGTTAAACTGACTTACCGTGATTCTTGCTGAAAAATAGATACCAAGGGTGGAGGATGAGGAATTTGGTCAGATATTGAGAGTGGAGGTTCTCTCTAAATGGACTTAGCAGTATTCTTGCTAAGATTGGGCTCTTGAAGACATGCTCAGGGATAGGGCCTGCTCAAAAAAGGTGGCCCAGGGCACCCTGACTAAAATTTGGTCAAGGGGGTTGGGGGGCATTGTATCAAACTCTGTAAGAATAGTCCTTTGTCTCAAGACAGTTTTGATGAATTTTTCCTTTTCCCATTCTCTTTGATTGCACTCAATAAAGGGCTTGCAGAATCTGATCATTGTGGAGGAAAGCTGGCTAGGGATGATTCTTTAATTGGAGCAGCGTTCCTGAGATGAGATGATAAGGACCTTTTTTTTTTTTTTGGATTTCCCCTGTGTCCCCAACCTCCTTCTTCCTGGATGATTTTGGGCTGCTGCTTTGAACAAAAGCTCAGGAGAAATCCTTGGAAAATTAGACTATTAAGTCTAAACTGAACTACCAGGGTTCATGGCAAGATAAGGGACATTTAGAAGGAAAACTTACTGAGACTTAAAATCTTTCCTATTTTCACTTGGAGGCTTTATTTCAAAGAAGGAATCAAATACTTTCTTTTGGAGAGATAAGGAAGTGGTACTTTTTTTTCATCTCTTCCTGAGACTTATTCAGGGGCCCCAGGAGAAGTGGAATGTAACAGGAGCAGTAACAGTTTGTTTAGCTAAAGTTGCAGTTGCATTTTCTTACTTCCACACTCTATGTTGCTGTGGTTAGACCCCTTCCCCCAAACCTTCAGCTAGGTGTATTATTAGTGCTTATTCAGAACCCAGACAGCAACTCCTCCCGATGCTGCTTTATGGAATCATAAAACTCTTTGAAATGTATCATTCTGGCCAAACCCACCTCTGCTCAGTCGAATCCCAGACACCTTTTTACTCTCTCCTTTTAATTCTCTAGAGGATATCATCAGGGCGGCCTTCATTAAAAATGGGTTTTTGTCATTTCTAGGCTTGGATGGGAGCCAGCTACTGCCTGGAAAACCTTTGAACTACAAAGGGCTTAAGCAGCTGTTGGAGCTGATTCCTAGAAAATTTGAAAACAATCTTCAGTTTCATAGTAACTGAAAATCGTGTGTGTGTGTGTGTGTGTGTGTGTGTGTGTGTGTATGTTAATGTAATATGCCATTTTTGGTTTCAATTTGAATGGAAAGCAACTTTCGTTTGAAAGAGAAAGAGCAGCTTCTTTTCCCAACCCTCACCCTGCCCATTTTTTAGTTCCTTAAAAATCCAGAGAACTCTGGCTTGTGTGTCTTTGTTTCTGAGCCTCAGAAACGTGGTGGTAAAGGAGAACAGCCCTGTTTGCTGTTGAGGAGGAAGTGAGGGTTAGGGGACTTGAGAGGTACTTCCCCTTGGTTCTCCAGAGCCTTCTGAACAATTGTCTGGCTTCTCAGTTCTTATTTATAAGTCTAAATGGCTGAATGCATGGAGTGAATTTTTCCATTTGTTCTAAGAACTGATTAATAAAATACCACCAGGCAGCTCATTTTTCTCCTGAACTTGTCTACATGGAAAGTCCTGATCTAAGTCTGCTCTTCTTATTTTCCTTAGTCCATAAAAAATGTCAAATGAAATGGATAAATAGAAATGACTTCATATCCATTATGCATTACTATTGAGTTAGAGTTAAAACTTTGGGGCTTATTTATTTTAGAGCCTGATGTAGATCATTTATCACTCTCTACTACCCCTTTTCATAGTAATCTCGATAGACCTCTGTCTATTACACACCAGTGGACTGTGTACTTCAGCAAGTCAGAGAAAATCACATATGCAGTTGTCATTGTGGATTATTTAATCAAGATGTTTAAATGGCAAGCATCCAGGCAAAAAAGCAAAAGCTAATCAGATAAACTAAGAAAAAAACCAACATAACAACCCAGAGAATAATGAATGATTAATGTACAGTGTAGTTAGGCAAAAGACTGTTCTAGTTTTAGATTCAACTTTGGCCTTTTATTGTCCTACTTCTGCTTCTTTTATCTTACAGAAACTATTCTCAGACTTTCAGATAACCTGCTCATTGGATTTCACAGCCCATCCTTGAGTATGCTCTCCCACGGACACCTTTACATAGAAGATAGGTGTCATTTAATTGACTCTCATGGAGTGACTGGCAGTTCAGTATGATCCCATAGTCTGGTGCATGCATTACGGCAGTGATGCTAATGTTAGATGCCTTCAGTCAGGTTCAGATAGTCCTCAATAAGTTCCAGACATCAGAGAGATGTCAGCTGTACTGAAAAACTAACATAAATTCATTTTTATACAATGAAGATATGAATATATTTAAATGCACATTCATGTAAATACATGCATATTTATAGGTACTCCTCCATATAGTGAATTAAGCTCCTAATATGTGGGTATAATTTACAGCCAATAGTTTTCAAGCCATATTTCATTGAGCCTAGGACTCCACAGAGGTGCCTCAGGTGAGCCACTTTATGGGCTGGAGGAGACCTTGAGAAGGTGGACTTCTAGGCATTTCTACCACAGCTGATCTGTGCCCTCTTTTATTTGTTTATACTGGGGGTGTGATGAAGTTGGGTTGAAAGAGTTCTCTAGCTCAAATTTTAAGAAACTGCACAGATTTAAAAAGTCATTCTGGTGTAAGCTACCACTTTCTTCCTCCTAGGATATTGATGAAGGTTTTTGTGTCAGGATTGTTAGAGTAATGATCCTCTTTTGGCCCTACTCTTGCTATTGGTTCTGTCTTCTTCCATGACCCTCTCTATTGCTATCCCACACTTTTGTTGCGCAGATCTTTTATTCTGCAGAAACTTTTATAACACCTGAAGCAACCCTCTGTCTGTATGCTTTGTAAAGCCACCATCCTCCTTTACCCAAGATGTTTCTAATAGGAATAGATGGTAATCAGACCCCCAACCTTGGGGCAGTGCCTCAATTTGGATACTTACAGCTTTATGTTTGCTTCTAGCATTATCATCTTCAGTTCAGACTATATTTATATATACTTACATTCTCTGATTATAAAAATACTAAATAGTGGGGTGCCTGGGTGGCTCAGTTGTTAAGCGTCTGCCTTCGGCTCAGGTCATGATCCCAGGGTCCTGGGATCGAGCCCCGCATCAGGCTCCCTGCTCAGTGGGAAGCCTGCTTCTCCCTCTCCTACTCCCCCTGTTTGTGTTCCCTCTCTTGCTGTGTCTCTCTCTGTCAAATAAATAAATAAAATCTTTAAAAAAAATTCTAAATAGCAATTGTGGAAAAGTTGGACAATATAGAAAGCATAATAGACTGTAGAATATATGTTGATGTTATCTCTTCAGTCCTATTGATGTTATCTTTGACTCTGAAGAACTTTGCTCTTCACTCTCTGAATTTACTTCTCAAATTCTCTTCCTTGACTGTTGCCACTGTTGCCTGAACCACATTATTTTTTTCTGCATAATTAGACTAACAGAGCCTTCTTTTTCTTTGAAGTTTTAGATCAGACATAAAGTTCTCCCATGCATGAGCTGATCCTGGTTTACATTCTTTCTTTACTTGTCTATGATTAACCTCTTCAGTACTTTGGCTCTAGTCAAGGAAGTGACTTTTCCTTTTAATCTCCACACATCCCTCATACCCTTGTGTGCACTCTTTTCTGGATGTTTTGATTAGTCTTATATCCCTCACTTGACAAATCACTTCACTCTCACTTTCCAAATCTCTTTTTAGAGTTTTTTCATTAAAAGTAGTGCTTAAAAAAATTTTTTTTTTTGCCTTTCTAATTTAATTTGTGGTTTTTGGTTCATATACTTTGCTTCCCAAATGTTTTGAGGTCCATTAAAATAAATAAACAGACAAAACAACAATTTCCATAAAGTTACAAAAGGATTTAAGGGTAGAGTAGAGACTAGACCCTTACAAGTCCAAATTTTAGTTCTTGATCTCTCTTCAATGATGGTGTCTCTCATTATTTTCCTAATAGAAAACTAATAAGATCTGAGGATGAAATTTTCATTAATCCTGAATAGTACTGACTCATAAACATTCAGATAATTCATTATGGTTTCATTTCAGAAGAGAATAGAACAGAGTGGTCAGAATGAGGAGTGGACTGCCTCATTTCTATTGAAATGTACTCTTTTCACTTATCTAAGTATTTTCCAATCTTTGGGAAGATGCAAATGATGAACTATTTTCAACTTTTTTGGCATCTTAACAGTAAGGACTTCCCTGATCCCGCCATTTAAAACAGAAACTCCCCATCACCCTGGTCATTCAGACAATAGTTTTCACAGACAAAAGTTTTTCCATGGAATTTTTTACATTTTGATGTATTATACCTTTTGCTTTTTCATTTGTTTTTGTTTTTTTTTTTTTTGGATCTTCTCCCCATTCCCACTCCCTACCGGAATTTAAACACCAAGGGCAGGAATATTTGTTTGTTCGTTGCTCTGTCCCCTTCCCCCTCCTCTCCATTCCCTCAGACAGTGGCCAAGCTTATAGTGGGTGTCCCTAAGGATTTGATGGGAAAAAAAAAATCAACAAATGAATTGGTTAAGCCTCAGAACAAAATCAAGCAGGTAAGGTAATATTATTATTACCACTTAATGGAGGGAGGAATCAATTTACCTCAGCTATATGGCAAAGGTCTCAGGACCAAGTCTACTCTTCCTCCTGTAAGCAACTAAGTTTTGCAAATGATGAAAAGATGCAGTGATATACCTAATTCATGGAAATACCTTGAAATTCATTTTACAACTCTAACTGTAGACCCAGATGTTTGATAAAAACACTACTTAAGACCCTACAGGATATGTAAATTTGATTAGATCCTTCAGCCAAAGGACAACTCTGAGCAAATAGAACGCATACCCTGTGCCTTAGAGCAGTGTCTGACGCTGCGTCAGACCTAACCAGCCTGTCAACACTTACACTGGCCTGCCTGTTTAGAGATCCTTGGCAGCACTTGTCATGCCAAGAACTTGGCAAACAAAGTGTCTCTACGGGAATAAACCAGTTAATTTGCTTTTGCTCCAGCTGGTTGAAACTCCATTACCTGCCAAGTTTGTTTAATGTGGTTGTCATTGTCCTCTCTGGCTGCACTGTTGTGTGTAGACTGTTACTATAATAACCACAGTGAGTGTATTATTCTGAGCCAGACTCATTTTTATTTTATCACAGTAGGGATTTGCTTTTGTCCTGAAACGTTAGGTAGATCTCAACGCCAATCATCCCGGGCTACCTTGTCTATGCTGATATAGATGTCTGATAACCTCCATTTTATCTTCTCACTTTTTTATTGGTTCGGGGGATGTTCTAGTTTAATTGTACAGTTCTGGTTTAAAAGCAGTACTTGGTAGGTAAGAAGTGTTAGAGAAGAAAAAATCAAGAGAATTTTTATATTGCTAATAATGAAACTTTTTGCTTTGGAAGTATGTTGCCCATTCTGTGGAAGAAAAGAAGGATGTGACATCATATGACTACCTATAGTAGCATTCATGGTTACTTCCTATTGTTGGTGAAATCTGGTAGGATTCCCTGTGTTAAACTGAGAAGAGTCAACAGAAAGAGGTTATGAGGACTCTCGCTATTGTGTAAATTTCCAAAAGGAAGGGGAACGGACAAGTTTAGTTCTGAGCCAATTTTCAGAAATAATAAGACTCACTAAAATTGTGCTAGGTCAAATAAGGATGTATATCCCTTTTATATTCTGGTAGTTTGCCGACGTAGGTGTACACACAGACACATACTTTCACACTTCTCTTATGTCCAAATATTCACAAAATCCTCCCCGTTACATGTTTCCCGACTACAGATCCATTTCTCCCTTTTAGAACGAGTGACTGGTGGTGCATGGAGGGAAATGTCCTGACCTGTAAGTTCTAGATCTCAGCTTTTGGTCCTGGCCCTTTTGTAAACTCACTGTGTAAGCCAATTAATTCTTCTTAGCCTTAGTATTATTATAAACTGAATTGATAAAAATCTTTGTTGTCCCAACCTCACAAGGTTGGTGAGAATCAGATGAGATAGCATATGTGAAAACCGAGAATTATAGAGGATTGTGCACACAAAAGACGTCATGGTTGTTTTTAGTACCATAGTGCAGCCTGATCAGTGAAGGATGGCAGGGAGAGGAAATTTGTATTGCCTCGTAGGTAGTCAGGGCAGCGTTCAGGAATCCCAACAATCACCTTTCCTTCTTTGGGAGATCCGTACTGAGGGAGCACACACTACGAAACCACAGCCAATGAGAGACTAAATACCACGTGTGATGGTTAATTTTATGTGTTAACTTGACACTAGGTTAAGGGAGGGAGCTGGTAAATATTATTTTCTTCATGTATTTGTGAGGGTGTCTGAGGAAGAGATTAGCATTTGAATCTATAGATTGAGTAAGAAATCACCCTCACCAATGTGAGTGGCGATCATTCACTCCATTGAGGGCCTGAATAGGACACAAAGGTGGAGGAAGGGCAAATTTGTTTTCTGCTTGCTCTGAGACATCCATCTTGTCCTGCCCTTGGACATTGGCACTCCTGGTTCTCAGACTTTCAGACTCCAACTGAGAGTTATACTGTTGTGCACCCCCACCCCCTCTTCTCATGCTTTCAGACTTAGACTGAATTATGCTACCAGCTTTCCTGGTCCTCTAGATTGCAGATGGCGGGTTGTGGGACTTCTTGACCTCCATAACTTTGTGAACCAATTCCTATGATAAATCTCCTCTTAAAATGGCTCTTTATATATCTTATCCATTCCATTTCTCGGGAGAACCCTGGCTAAATTACCACTTTATTAATGTTTGATAACCATCCAATAATTTCAATTTATAAAAGTTGTATTGGAAAACAGGTTAGGCTCTAGGCCTATGGGAGGCTTCCTACTTGATTGTTCTTGAATATAAAGGCCCCATAATTATAAACAGAGAAGGTAGAAGGGAAGATGTAATAGATGTGAAGTGAAGTGGAGGGAGTGAGAGTGAACAAGTGAGCCAACTAGTTCTAACCATGAGGGAAAGAGCCCTAGAGCCTGGCCATGGTCAGCATAACACATGGAAGCAGGAAAACATGCAAGAGCCCCTGCTTTCAAGACAAAATCACTCCCTGTGCCTTGGTCTCAGATGGATTAGATGAATGATTTCTCCTCCCTCGGAGTTGAAGGTGAGAGGTAGCACATGCAGGGTTAGGCAGAGGTATGAAAGTGTGTGACAGAGGAGCAGAATTTCCCTCTTTAGCCCTCTCTGCTCAGGGACGAAGACATATTCCACCACAAAGGAGTGCAGGAAGGAAAGGAGAAAGAGCGACGTGAGGATAAGGGGCTCATTACCAGACTCCAGAGGACATATCAGTTTACGACCCCTGCAGTTTGGCGCCTCATCAGTGCCATAACTCTGGGCTGCCAGAGAAGAAAATCTAGGAAGAAGGTGAAGATGGGTTTGTGTGTGTTCATGGGTGTAGGACAGAGTGTTTTCTTCCTGTTGCCTGAAGATGATGCATGAGTGAAACCTTGCTAGGGGTTACTGAGCAATTATGTCAACTGTCTTGTGTTTTTTGTCTTATAAATAGATGGATGCGCTGTGGGGTACTAGCCCTGTGGGCACAGTTAGAACATCTTTCTCAGTATCTATGATTTAAGACAATGTGGATTTTTTTCTGTTCTTTTTGAGTTCTCAGAGATAAAGCGAAGAAATGAGACTAAAGGCAACAGGGCATCTTAAGAACTGAGAGGTTGTATGTTCAGTTTTGGTTCCTTCATTTATATTTGGCTAATATTAGGTAATGTAGACATCTCATTCATATAGATGGAGGAATAGAAATGACAGCATCCCATCAGTGAATTCTTAGATCTTGTTTATTTTGGATTTTTTAAACATTAAACATGTTAAGTACCTCCAGATTACAAATTTAACTTTTTTAAAACACAATCTGAGGGGACTGAAATAGGATATGCTCTGTTTTCTTTAGTAAACTCTGTTAAATGGAAAAGCTCATGAAACGATTTCTGATGAAACAACATCTAATGCTTTATACTATTGATTCCAAATGTCCTGTGGTGTTTCATGATTTTACAACTAATTCCATCCTTTTACTCACTTAGTAGGCTATACATAAAAACTTCAAACCCTGGAAATGATTGCAGGTGCCACAAGAGATTTAGACTAGCAACTTCTGAGAAAAATATAGGTCTTTCAGCCCTGAAATTTTAATTCACCAATTTTTAAAAAAGTAACAAAATAAACAGATACCTCCTTCTTCTATAAAAATTGAGCCCAGGACTAACAAGACTGCTATTTATAGAGTGGCTTCAGCCTATCTGTTGTCATTTGTTTAGAATCTTGGTTGAAGCCCTGTACACAGTATGTACTCAATGAAAAAAGGAGCCAGCCATCAGCTGATGATACTAATTTGCAGTTGTACCCCACTTTCATTTATCTTCCTGTATTTTTTTTTTTTGAGGAATAAATTACACTAAAACTACTGCTACACCCTAACCATTTGGAAAAACCTCTATTGTTCTTACTTTTTTTCTAGTCTCCAGAAGTATAAGTGAATTTAGATTCTAGTAGGTTAGTGGGAAGAATGTTAGAGAGCTGTATTGTTTATGCAGTGTCAACAAAGTAAATGAAAAGTCAGAAACTTTAATTAATGTGTGTGTGTGTGCATGTGTTATGATAGTCCAAACAAGTGTTTTTCTCTTGAACTGATTATTTTGGTGTCATATGGACTCTGTTACTTTCTTAATATTATCATTAACCACTTTTAAGAATTAATCATATTCTTATTGTGTTCTTAACTATATGTAGTGTTCTTCTTTTAACAATTTCTTCTTTTCCTTTTCATGGGAGATTATGAAATGACTACAATATGTTTGCCTAATTGTTGAATATTCCTGGGACAGAGAATGCACTAGTCAGTCAACCAGAATGTATTGGCTACCTCCATAGGGTTCAATTAGATGAAGCCCTGGGGGTGATAGAGCAAAGCATGGGGTGTGGCCATAATTGATAAGCCTGTATGTCCTGAGTACTTTGGGGAATAAGACTCATTTTTTTTTTTTCTAGGCCTGACCTTATGAAGAATTTATAGTCTATTTGGAATGGATAAAGGTAATGCACATGAAAGTCATTGATAAAAATACTCAATTATATGTCACTGTGCTAGTTGGGGCTCAGGCTAAGCTATTTTATCTAGTGTTGCAAAAGTGCAGTGACTCAAACAAGATAGGAACTTAGTTCTCTCCAGGATCAATTGTCCATTCGACCAGGGCAGCTTGGCTCCGGGGGTCCAGGTTTCTCATTGTTCTACCATGAGTGAAGCTGGCTTATCCCTACATCCTCCACACTCCAGCTCATAGCAAGGCAGGATAGAGAAAGTAGAGCTTGAACAATGCCTTAAAAAAAATCAGCATTACTGAGGTGCACTTGACAGAAATAAAATGCACCTGTTTTAATTGTACAGTTTATTGGATTTTTGACAATGTCTGTACCTATTTAACCATCACCCCAATCAAAATACTGAACATTTTCATCACTCCCAAAGTTCTCTTGAGCCCTTTGCAGTGAATACCATCTATTCTTCGTCCAAGACAGCCACCGATCTGCTGTATTGTAGCTAGGTTTTGCCTGTTGTAGGGTTTCACATAAGTACTTTCAGACTGGGACTAAGGGGATGCAAGGGAGGTCCCAAGATGCAAATTGGAGCAGACACTCTCGGTTTCATGCTAATATAGATGCTCCAATACACCCTATACCTTGCTCTTTTGTATCTATTTCTTTTGTTGAGCATACTGTTCTTGAGGTTTATTTATTTTGTTGTGTGTTCCAGTAGTTTGTTCCTTTTCATACTTGTGTAGCATTCTTTGTTATACTAGAATTTGTTCTTTTATTGATGGGCATTTGGGCTGTTTCCATTTTGGGACTTTTACGAATACATGGCCATGGACAGCTGTGTACAGTGTTTTTGTGTATGTGTTCTCATTTCTCTTGGGAAAATGCTTAGGAGTGGAATTAATTGCTGGATCATATGTATGTGTTGAACTTTCCAAGACTGCCAAACTCTTTTCAAAAGTGGTTGTAATTTTTTATACTCTCACCAGGACTGTGTGAGAATTCAGTTGCTCTGCAGCCTCACCAACACTTCTGATTATCAACCTTTGTTTTAACAAGCTTTCTAGTATCTGTGCAGGGACATCCACTGCAGTTTTAGTTTTTATCCCCTGATGGTTAATAATATTGGGTGTGATTTTATGTGATGATTGGCCATTTGTGTATTTTTGTGTGTGAAATACTTGTTAAAATCTTCTGCCCATTACACGTGATGTAATGAGCACTGGGTCTTACATAAGACTGATGAATCACTGACCTCTACCTCTGAAACTAATAATACACTATATACTATATGTTAATTAATTGAATTAAAAAATAGATACTTATATATATTTATTAACTTAAAAGTATTTATAAAAACTTATTCACTGTAATTTTGATTGATGGAGAAAACATTTCATCGGTTGAAAGTAAAGAAAGGCAATATTTGTATATAAATAAATAACCCTATTAAAAAAATAAAAGATATTTCAAAGCAAAAAAAAAAAAAAAATCTTCTGCCCATAAAAAAATTGGGTTGTCTTCTTAATATTAAGAGTTCTTTTTAAATTCTGGAATCAAGATCTATGTCAGATATATGTACTGTGTATATCTTCTCCAACACAGCTTGTCTTTTAATTTTCTTAATGGGATCTTTCAGAGAATTGAAGTTTTTAATGTCAGAGAATTCCAATTCACTAATTTTTTCATGGTTCATGCTCTCTGTGACGCTTTTAGTAGCTGTAGAATCTGTAGTAATATCCCTGTGTCATTCCTGATAGTGGTAATTTATGTTTATCTTTGCCTCTCCCCCCTCCTCTCTCTCTCTCTCTCCATAAATTTAAGTAGAACTTTATAAAATTTGTTACCATTTTCAAAGAGCTGGTTTTGGTTTTATTTATTTTTTCTATTTGCTATTGTATGATACCTTTATTTTTATTCTTTATTATTTTCTTCCTTTTACTTAATTTAGGTTTAATTTGCACTTCCTTTTTGAGCTTCTTAGGGTAATACCTTAGGGCATATATTTTAGCCTTTTCTTCTTCTCCTCTAATAGATGCATTTAAAGCTATAAATTTTCATCTAAATGCCACTTTAGCTGTGTCTCACAAACTTTAATATGTTGTGTTTTATTTTTATTCAGTTCAACATACTTTCTTTTTTAAAAATTTTTTAGAAGATTTATTTAATAAATAAAATAAATACTTGTTTATTTTAGAGAGAGAAAGCAGGCAGGAGGGGCAGAGGGAGAGGGAGAGAGAGTCCCAAGAAGACTCCACACTGAGCACGGAACCTGATGCGGGGCTCAATCCCACAATCCTGAGATCATGACCTGAGCCAGAACAAAGAGCTGGGGGCTTAACTGACTGAGCCACCCAGTGCCCCTCAACATACTTTCTAATCTTTTTTTTTTTTTTTTTTATTCTTTGACCTATGGGTTATTTAGAAATGTGTCACTTAATTTCCAAGTATTTGGAATCTTTCCAGATACCTTGCTTTTATTGATTTATCATTTAATTCTCTTGCAGTCTAAGAACATACTCTATTTAATATCACTTCTTTTGTTTTATAGCCAAGCTATAAGTGCTATATTTTGGTGAATATTTAATAAGTACTTGAAAGTGTAGTTGGCTGTTACTGGGTCTTGTGCTTTATAAATATTGATTAGGTCAAATTGGTTTACATTTTTTTTTTAAAGTTCTATATCCTTATTGATTTTTCTATGAGTTCTATCAATTCCTTAAAAGGGTTTGAAATCTTCAAAAAATTTTAGATAATGTATTTTTTTAAAAAAACACGTTATGAAAAGTTGTATAATTGATTTTAGCTCACATTCCATTGACAGAATTTAAGTTATATGTTCATATAAGAGTTAAGAAATGTAGTCCCTACATGGGAGTCATGTGTGTAAATAAAAGGAGGATTCTGTAACTTAAAAGAAAGAAGGATAGGGGCGCCTGGGTGGCTCAGTCGTTAAGCGTCTGCCTTCAGCTCAGGTCATGATCCCAGGGTCCTGGGATCGAGCCCCACATCGGGCTCCATGCTCCGCAGGAAGCCTGCTTCTCCCTCTCTCACTCCCACTGCTTGTGTTCCCTCTCTCACTGTGTCTGTCTCTGTCAAATAAATAAATAAAATCTTTAAAAAAAAAAAAAAAAGAAGGATAGAAGTTGGGGGAAAATGTTCCATCTCTGCCACAATAATTAAATCATAAGCTACCTGGAAATTCTGTAGGAGTTTAGTGTAAGAGAAGTTGCTGGGTAGTGGGATCCCAATACTGAATAGGATTAACACAGACTGGGGATTTGATGAAGGTAGAAGGAGCATGACAGCAGTAGAAATGAGCATAATGTATAGCATACAGTCAGGGAGAGGTTGAGGAGGCTTAAGCAGTGAATTTAATATTGAAAGTTACTGGGAAATCAGGATTGGAAGGCATGTTGTGGGGTCAAATTAGGGAGGGCCTGAAATAGCCAGATAATTGACTTAGCTTTGCTTCAGCAAGCAGGAATTCAGGTTTTCCAGGGAAATCATCTAATGGAAGAGATGCTTCCTAAGGTAAGAGAGACCAGGTGAGGTGATGAGGCTTCAGTTGGAATGGAGAGAATGAAACAGTTTTATTCTTTGCTGGATATATTGATAGGTGCATCAATTACTACTCCTGTGTTGCTACTAGGAATGGGTCACATGGCTTGTGAGGTCTAAGTGACCACACACTGGTGGGTAGTTTAAGATATCTCCATGTCTCAGTCTTCTTAATTGAGGTAGATGAAGGTACCGAGCCTCATTTTCAGGGAAACAAAGCTCTTTAGAATCACAGTGAGCAAACATAGCAGAAAGTTTTTTGTGACTCAAAGTCCAGTTCATCTCCAGCCATTCAGGCTTTTTTGTCTCGTAAAAATGCTGTAAGTCACATCAGAACAATGACTAAACCAGTGCGAACAAAAGCCAAGTTGTCTGCCCCGCCTTTGGGTAGTAATCAGCATCTGCTTCTGGGGAGCACATGTTCCTGGGAGTGTCATATTTCCTTCCACATGTAGCAGGCTTCAAACTGCTGCGGCTCTGCAGGCTTCCCAGGGCTCTCCCCACTGGGTCTTTCCGTTTGGTAGCTGAGTATCGCCAGCTCTGTGCTTACTGTTCTACACTGGGGTTGTGCGAAAAATAAGGGAAACATGAGGCAGCTAATGACTACATCATGGATGAGCCACAACCATTTGACTTCACATGTGATTCTTTAGTGTCTCAGAGGGAGAGTATGGTCTCAATTAGCTTAGGAATGAGGTAGGAGGGATGGAAGAAAGAGACAGCTTTTCCTTGATCTATGGCTTCTGGGTGGGATTCAAATCCACATCTCTCTCTAGACCAGCACACGAAGTCAAAACTCCCTACATGAGTCATCTATGGGCTGCTTATTTTGTTTCCCAGAGCTTAACTGCAAGGCTGCATTTCCTCCCCCACCCTCCTTTCCTCCCTCTCTTACCATATCAACAGTTAGAAAACTGCTTGGTCCCATAGTGCTTATGGAGGGAAGGAACGAAGTAAGGAAGGAGGGGATAGTCTACATCAAGAAAGCTGCAAAAGAGGTATATTGTGAGCAAAAGAAGAAGATGAGAAGAGTAAAGATTATCTGCATATTCTGTTCCACTTTGTGTTTTCTTTCTTTGCCCCTAAGATGATCCTCACCCCAAGTAGAAAACAGCCAGTTGGGCTCTGTCTTTTCCCTGTCTCAACTTCTAACCTGGCAAAGAGGGAAACATTAGTTTGCTGGTGCAGCCCCTGAGGTTAGGTGAAGATGCCATGGAAAGCAGAAAGACTCCAGCATTCATCTTTGGCCCTCGTCTAGACAAAGAACTACCCCTTTCATGTGAATGCTGTTGGGTCATTATGAGTTTTGTTAGGGTATGGCTCTTCCCCTAAATGACCACTAGTCTGACCAAAACCAGCTTTTATGAGCAAACATGAAGGGTAATGAGTTAATGAGAGCAGCACACTTGGTTAAGCAAGTTTTATTTGGTTTTCAGGAATCTGTTTTATAGATGCAAAGGAGTTCACTTAAATACCGTGTGGTTCTGATTAGCTGGCTTTTGGTTAACCCAAACATGCACTTAAGCAAATGTGATCCAGTTTGCCCTTCAGCCCTGAGGCCAACTTCCCTAAGCTCTGGTGTGAGCAATGTTATCTCCACACACTCAGAGGGTTTTTTTTTTTTTTTTTTTTTTTTTGACAGGGAAGGAAAGAGGGAGAGAGGGAGAGAGAGAATCTTAAGCAGGCTCCATGCCCAGCACAGAGTCGATGCAGGGCTCCATCTCACAACCCTGAGATCATGACCTGAGCCGAAATCAAGAGTCGGACACTTAACCTACTGAGCCACCCAGGTGCCCCCCGAGGGCTTTTATAATGTGGAGTGAATTTATTTAAAAACAGGTCACCAAAGATGAATCTCCCAGTAACATGGTAGCTAAAGGAGAATCTATATGTTGACCAAGAATTAAACACATCAATATTTTCTTAAATCTGCAATTTATGCATGTGAACAAAGCCATGTGATTTTATTAAATTGATAGGAGAAAACATGTCTAAAAGTGATTAAGAAAAAAATACTGTATGTTTGTTTTTTTCTGGTGTAATAACTAAAGTGCCTGGAATATCATAAAACTGGCTTTGTGGTAGCTGTGCTTATGGTGGCAAATTTGTCCTCTTTGGGGATGTTAATACCCTTCTCAGATTCTACATTATTTGCCTTCTGATGAGCGTTCTTCCTTGTCATATTCAGTTGTGGGGAAGGGAAGTGGTCTCCCAACGAAGACCCCCTGAGTAGTTCAGAATATGTGCTGTGGCCACAGAGGGACAATTGCGTGGACACGAAGGTGGAGAGCTGAGAGAAGGCATTGTGGTTTATGACAGTGAAGTTCAGAAGAGTGAGATCTCAGGAGAAGGGCGGGGGATAGGTGATGTGGACCAAGCACTTAAGTATGTATGTGGGCTCTATCCCCTGTTTTTGATTTTGTTTTTAATTTCTAGGATTTTTAACCTGGGAATACAGTTAACTGCCCAGAAACAGGTTAATCACCATGTCATTTGGGCAAGCACGGTGCTATAAGCCCTGGGACTAGATCATCCTGGATTCAGTTTTTGGTTTTGCCACTTACTTCGTGGCTTTGGAGAAGTGACTTTGCCTCTGAGTTTTAGTTTCTTCATCTGTAAGATGGGTGGAATAATAAAACTGTGCAGACTGGTTGGTGTAAAGATGAACGGTACTCTCTACAAAGCGCCTGGTGCATATTAGGTACTTCATAAATGGCGGCTGTCATTATCTAACGGGCAACTTGGTATTGTGTGCGCTTTATGGAGGCACTAACTGAGGAACAAAAGGTAGATGGCCTGTGGTAAGCCAGCAGCAGTGCTGAGGATCCCTTGAACATCCTGGGTAGCAGTGGGCTGTGTTTAAGAGAATAAAAGAGAATGTGTTGGATTAAAGAGAATGAAAGCTTTAGCATGAAGCACTATTTCAGGACTGCTTATGCCTTGCAGCTGAGACACAGTACTGTCCACAGTGCAGCGCGTGGGATCCAAGAGGCGGCTCTGCCGGCTATTTCTGAGGCAAAAATACCCAAGTGCACGTGAATTACCATGTTTTTTCTTTTTAAATTATGTATATTTGGGTCTTGTGGAGGGCATCTTTAATACTGCTGATTTAGAATTTAAGAGAGAAGCCATTATTCCTTTGTCTCCCAAGTGCCTTACTCACATGGTTTTTCCTCCTTTCTCTTTCCCACTCACTTGGTAATTCTCCTGGGTTCCTGGTGTACAAAACAGGGGTTTTCCTTTTTATTATATCGAGCATGCTTGCCGGGTACACACAAATCTTAATCGAGTTACCTCATCCAGGCCAGTGTAGCTCCTCTCAGAAAGCTCTTGAATCCCATTTGCCATTTAAAAAGAAAAGGTTTAAAGCTGTGTGAGATGGTATGACTTCAATGTTTGTGAAGTCTGCCTTGGCTGAATATCTAATACCATGAACTAAGGGGAATAAAAAACTCATTGTACCCAGAACAACACTGGCTCTGAGATGTGTTGGGCAGAACATGACCACGTAGCCAGCAAATGCGTCAACGAGGGGCGGACCCCAGTATACAGGGAGGCAGTTTGCTCCTTGGGAGGCCTCAGTGGCTCTCAGGTGGGAATAATTCTAGGGGAAGGGAGCTGGTGTCGCAGCAGTGCTGGGAGGGTCACTGCTGTGGTGGGAAGAATGACCTAAGAGTTAGAGTTTGAAACTTGAAAGTAGAATTTAGCACTCTCATGAGCTTAGGGTGATGGATAAGTGTTTTATCCATCCATCCATCCATCCATCCATCCAAATACTGTTTTTGGAGAAAGGTGAAATACTTTGTCACATTTGTAATGCATTGTCCTATATAAAAAGGAGGGGATTTTGTGAGTCTCTGGAGTTGCAGCCACAGACTACTCTGGAGTGCAGGGGTTGGACTTCATCAAATGCTGTTTTAGGAAGAGATGGAGAACAGAGAAATTAGGTTTGGTGTAAGCTACAAGGCATCCTCAGGACACCATCTGAGTTTCTTAAAGGCTGTGTGGATGATGAGAACTAATATTACTTGTGATATGGAAAATCATCCAATCGTTCTTAAAGGCTGTGTGGATGATGAAAACTAATCTTACCTGTAATTTGGAAAATCTCCCATCATTCCATTGCTTTGGGGATCTACACAGCCATTCACAGATGGTTCTCTCTAAATTGATGACACAGAAAACAAATACCTTAGAAAAGCACACCTCGCATGAACACCTACATGTTTAAATGGACATACGACCGACCCATGATGAAGCTGAGACAAAGAAAGGCTCATCTCTGAGTCCATTGCATTAAGCCCTCAGTTCCAAATCACAGGCTCTGCTTCCTAATCTACCACGATTCTTCGACAGTCAGTCTTGGTCCAGCTTCAGTAATGAATAGCTGTGGGATAAAAGCCCAGTTTTGATCATGTCACTGCTCCAGAATGATCAATATCTTTCTAATTTTTTCAAAATAAAGTTCTAATGTCTTTGTGTGGTATTTGAGATCTTCCTCTTCATGCACCTTATACTCCAGGTAAATGGCACTAATTGCATTGACCCCTTCTGTGCTACAATATCCTTTCTCTGCTTCTACTCATTCTGGTTTTGTTCTGGAATATTCTCCTCCACATCTCTCTAGAGTCAAATTCTTCCATTTTTCAAGGCCTGTTTTACTGGTTGTCTCCTTAGGGAAACTTTTTCTGACCTCTCTGCTGGAAATGATTTCTTCACATAGAATTGGTTTCCACCTCTCTTATAATAGTGCTTCCCATGCTTTTCTAATAGTGGACTCACCTGCAGGTACTTGTTAAAAATAAAAAAAACCCTGGGCCCCGCCCAGACCAAGAATGAAAGTTTCCAAGGGAGGAGCCTGGGAAGGAGTACTTTTTTTGAGGGGAGTTGGAAAGGAGTACTTTTAAAAAACACTCCAGGTGATTCCTATCATCAGAGAAGGGAACCATCTTAGGACATTTGCTGTGCAAACTGTGGACCATCATCATCATCGGGGTGCTTGTTAGAGATGCAGAATCTCCAAAGTAATGAATCAGGATCTACATTTTAATTACATCTCCAGCAGTTCCTATGCATGTTGAAGTTTGAGAAGCACTATCCTTCCCTACTTTTTACTTGCCACTTTTACAGTTAATTATGCAACCAAAACCTTTTTATTATCTCATTAATTATGCAAAGGCCTGTTATTTCTATTTTTTAAGATTGATGAGACTTGAGTTAAATTGAATCACGTAGACTTGTAAATATTAGATGGCTTTTTGCCCTACCTACAAAAAAAGGCATTTTCATATGCTTCAACTTAATAGTGAGTGCTGGTAGGACTGGGTTTAGAACTGGGATAGTTTGAATCTGGAGCCCTCTCTTAAGCTTTACACTGTTATTATGACTATAATATTTGCCAATTAACTGCTGATTTTTTAAAAAGAAAAAAACCCTCAACTTAAAATACATTGTTGAGTTCCAAGGTTAGTATGCGATAGGGTTTTGAAAATGGGAGTGTGCTTATATAAGCAGTATGGATGTGAGATGGATATGAGGGGGTGGGGGAATGAGAGAGTAAAGGAAGCAACTGAAATTATGTACTTTGACCTCCCCTCAGTCCATATGGAGTTGGAGACTACAGGTATTAATGCTAATTTTCTTCCAGACATATGAAACTGAGATATCCTTTGTTCTCACTTGTAATTTTCTGCTTGGTTCCAAATCTCAAGAACTGCAATTTTAGACTATGTCTGGAATATAAAGTTGCTCTATTAATTTTCAGGCAGAGTAAGTTTACAGTAATAGGCTTGTACGGTTTTGTGTGTTCAAGGGCCAAAGTTTGTAAAATCTGTGGGAAATTAGAAAAGGAAGGAAAGATTTCTTGCCAAACTCTTTGATACGTTTGATGTTTTCAAGTGACTAAATTCACGATGAAGACACGGCAAAGAATAGGCTTCCAGCAAGAGGCCGGCATGTAGTTACATCCCTCTCCCCGAAACAGGATATAAAAATGTTTCCTATTTGAGGGTTATAATCAACTAATTTTTAGTGTGTGTGGTTCACAGAAGATTGAAACTTCTTAAAAGAAGTACTTGTTTCTTTGTGGTTTTTGCTGACAACTCTTATCATGCTACAGTTCTTAGTCTTAACAAAAGGGCTTTATATGGAAAAACGCTTGCTGTATGTTAACATGATAAATGAGTCAAGGTGGTGACGGCTGGGGCATAAGAGAAGAAATAAGGTATGCTCTAAAGACGGTTAGGATTACTGGATTGGGACCTGGCAGGAGTAACTGGAGATAAAAACTTCATGACTTGTAGCCAGGAAGGAGTCTGTGAGAATCCCGCTGAGGAAGTGGGGCAAGTTGCTTTGTTAATACAGTTGGGTTATGAGGTGCATGTGCCTGAGTCATGCAGTGGCCCTTGGTCTCGAGTGGCTAGCTAAAAATGTACCTGTGGAGAAACAGTATTCTGAGTCCATGTTTATTTCTTTTTCTTTTTATGTGGTTGATCTCTCTGCTTCTAAACCCATGAAGAGTGGCCTTGAATCAGATCAGATTGCTGTAGGACAGTGTTATTTGGGAGCTATGACCTAAGCACTTGCAACTTTGATCTGGTAAAAAGTGCTTTTGTGTTTTTGTTTTATTTTTATATAACCAAGAAAAGAAATGTGTTCCTTATGTTTGGTGAGTGGGCCTTTGTATATCAATATATCTCACATATAACCATATAAATAGGGACATTCTTCTGGTCCTCAAGCTGTGTGTCTGGTCTCATTCTTATATATGATTTAAAGTATGTTGTTCTTGAACACTCTGCCTGTCTTTTAATATTCTAAAATAAATTCTCCTTTGGGAAGTCTAGTAGAAGGAATGAATAAAACTAAAGTATGAGTAAGAAGGACGAAAATACATTATTTAAGAATTTAATACATTAATGTATTCACATATGGGCTTGGGGCGGGGGAAAGAATATAGGGCAGAGTAGTTCTAGTTCTGCATTAATAATGTGGTATTGGGTGTTTTTCTTTGTCCAAATTGTATTATCTTTTTTTTTTTTTTTTTTTTTACTCCTGGCTGAGTCCTGAAAATATCTTACCTTTGTTGTGACTTCACAGGACTTGATTAATAGGAATATACAACTAGATATCACTAATTCACCATGGCTCTTAATTTATTACTACTAATAATAGAATAATAGAATAATAAAAACAATAATAATAGAATCCTCAATCTGTCTTAGTATCCTCAGGATTAATAAGAAAAATATGTCAACATCACTCTTGCTATTCCCATTGAAAAGAACATTAAAAGTAGAGAAAATAGTCCATTGGGTCAAATGAGTTTTGTTATTTGTTGGCATTGGCACAAGAGAAACCTGTGAATACTCTTAAAAGTTGAGACACATTTACTAGAATTAAAACCATGAATGCCAAAAGGCTTTCCTTGGAGAACAGGTGTTATGGGTTGAATCTCATCTCCCCCCAAATCATATGTTTAAAGTTCTAACTCCCAGTTCTTTACATAGGTAAAGATCTTTACAAAGGTAATTAAGTTAAAATGGGGTCATTAGGGTGGACCTTAACTCAATATACCTATTTTTCTAATAAAAAGGAGAAATTTGGAGATAGGCATGGACACAGAGAGAACATTAGGTGAAGATAAAGTCAGACCTTCAAAAGTCGAAGACACCAAAGTTTGCCAGAAAACCACCAGAAGACAGGAGAGAGGCATGGGACAGATTGTCCTTCACAGCCCTCAGAAGAAACTAACACTCTCAACACCTTGATTTTGAACTTTGAACCTCTAGAACTGTGAGACAATAAATTTCTGTTGTTTAAGCCACCCAGTTTGTGGTGCTTTGTTCTGGCAGCCTTAGCAAATTAATATAGCAGGGTAGGAATTAGGCCTTGAGATTCTATTTATAGGGGTCAGTGCTATGACTCCAAAGAACTCTAAGACCTTGGCAAATAAAGCTCAAGAACTAATCGTATATTGAACTATCCCAAATGACAGCCTCATTTAGCAATGTCTTAAATAAAACCTTGCCTAATTACCTTAGCTGCAGCAATAAAGCTAAGTGAAATTGACATGAATGATCTTTTCAGTTCACAAACCGAAAACTGAGTTCTGATTTGCTAATGAAAGTTAGGCTGATTGAACAAAGAATTCTTCACTGAACATAGTTGCTCTCATTTTTCTAGGTCACTAGATCATAGATAGAGGCTGGCTGATTCACACCTGAATTATACCAATTTGCATAGACTAATGAAATCACAGCTCAACCACTAATGTGAAGAGTTATTCAATTCATTATGCTGACAGAAGCAGGGCATGAGGGAAGGGAAAAGACTGTCAGTCCCCTAGAAAGCCATCAGTGTTACTCTGCTGTAATCTAAAAGATGTGGGAGAGGATTTTAAATGTATGAGTCATCTCAACTCGCTGGTGAACAAGCAACACTGGTATAGGAAATAAATATAAGCAGACATTAGGAACATGTTTGGTTCCCGAAAGGATCCAGCCAAGAAAGCATAACACAAATCAGATACTTTAATAGAGGGAATTTAATATGCTAAATTCATCATGAAGGTGTTAGAAGAGCTACACAAGCAGGCAGAGGAAGGTAAGGCCACCCACAAATTGGGCTGGAGGGACAAAGGGAGGCAGTGGTGTTTCTAGAGCCTGTGACCCTGGGTGATATGAGAGGAACTGGGACAGCTGGAGACATTGCCTGGAGTAGGAAGAGGGAAAGGTAATACCCTGGTTTCTCTCTTCTTTCCAACCTCCAGTCTTGTCCCAGTACCTCCCATTGCTGAGCAGAGCTGTAATCCTCCAGGAGGCCTGGGAAACCTGGTTGGCTGGTGTTAGCTTCTTGAATGAGTGGGCAAGGAAAGGAGTATCAATTTTGCTTTGCTGCTGTAGCCAGTTAGCACAAATTTAGTGGCTTAAAACAATACAGATTTATTCAGTTATAGTTCTGGAGTCAGATATCTAAAAATCAAGGTGTCAGCAGAGCTGTGTTTCTTCTGAAGGCTTCTGGGGAAAATCGGTTTCCTTTTCCAGCTTCTAGAGTTTGCCTGTGTTTCTTGGTTCTTGGACCCTTCCTCCATCTTCCAAGTGCATCATTCTAACCCCTGTTTTCATTGTCATATCTCCTTTTTTTGTGACTTCGATCCTCTTGCCTCCATCTTGTGATTATATTGGGGCCACTCAATCTGGGAGAATCTCCCCGTTTCAAGATTCTTAACCAAGTTTCTGAAGTCCCTTTTGCCATGTAAGGCAGTGTATTCATAAGTGCCAGGGATTAGGATGTGGACATTTTTGAGGACCATTATTCTGCCTATCATAGGAGGCAAGGTAATAGACCTTGGGTTAAAGAGTAAGTAACTGACACAAAGGCCCTTTGTTAGTGCTTATCAGGCCTTTTCTATCATCTCCAGATGCTTTTTTGCACTTAGTACCATAGTATTTTAACTAGCACAATTCTTATATAATATTCTTTAGATCATTGTTTGGAGGCAAAGCAAGTTTGCTCATGTATAAGGTACTGACTAAAGGCTTCATGGGATGTTATCTTAGCAGACCTTGTTGGAAACATTTCTTTAATATAATTATTTTTGAACCAGGCAAAAATTGTATCTACTGAAATAGAAACAGCGGGTGAAGAAGAAAGTAATAGGGTTTACTTCAGTCCAGGAGCCTCTGGACATTTGACTAACCAGACCCCTAAATGAGGAGAGCCCTGTATATAAGCTGAGTGGTTGTCAAAAGAAAGGGTCTGGCCTCTTAGCATGCTTGTTATTTTTGTTTTATTTTGTTTTGTGTCTTCTGTGGGAAGCAGATCAGCAGGAGCCTTCTGGTCTTTGGTCTTTAAACTCTTCCCTTGGGATGACTAGAGCAAGCATGCCCCATCCAGCTGCTCCACTCAGCCCAAGCTGGCCACACACAGAGATGAGCTCTTTCTAGAGAAGGTGAAGACCCAGTTAGACAATGGATCTACTCTAGGCAATTGGAAAATGTGGAAATATTTTTTAGGGAAAACAAACCCAAAACTCTAATAATATGAAGCTTATAAATAATTGCTTTTTTACTTTTCTCTTCAAACCTCTGAGAGTTTTCTCAGTATTCTCTCTCCTTTTCCACTAAAGAAGTCCAGTAGAAAATTCTGATTTGTGAGGGGCATTGCCTTCCATATGAGGTGTCCCAAGAAAAGGCCCGCAGGATAAAGGTGGTAGACTGCAGTATGTTTTCCAAAGCAACCTTATCCCTATTAATTCTATCTGGAAATTTGGGAAGAATAACTGTGAGACAAGCTCAGACACAAGTAGGCCCTACACCAGGGTGGGGTTTGTTTGTTTGTTTGTTTCTTGTTTTTTTCATTGAGACTAGTCTGTTCAGTCTTCGTCTTTGCAGTTGTGGTGGTCTAACCTATGCAAGAGTGTATTATTTTGTGTCTGTGCATGGGCCATAAACAGAGATCCAGATTCTCTGAAGAGGACCCTGCATTTCAGGAACATGATGAGCACTCAGCGGTCAACTCTCTGATGAGTCTCTGTAATCATTATCTGCTTCATACACTGTGAGGCATGGCAGAGGGAAAGGTGCAGGTCACACAGGCATTTACAGTCTATCCTGATTTTTGGAAATGGGAGTTTCAGAAGGAAAGAGAGGGCTGGGATGAAAGGGCTTGCCCCTCATGCGATAATTGGCTCTGACTGGGTACTTCTATTAGGTCACAACCCCCAGCTTGTCCATTGGGCTACGGCAGCCTCTTTTTGGTCTAACTTAGGATTGTGAAGATCCACAAGGAGCTTGCATCCCAGTTTGCTAACTGAGGAAGGGGCCCCTTTCAAGGTATACAGGGTCATAGTAGGAAATGAGATTTTAAAAAAGTTAATCCTGGTTCAGTTCCACCGCCCCCCCCCACATTCCTAGTAGAGCGTCAAAAGTCTGCTGAGGGAAGGGACATTGTTTTCAAAGGTGTGGTGTGTGTGTGTGTGTGTGTGTGTGAGAGAGAGAGAGAACACAGAGACAGACAGTGAGAGTCTGTGTGTTTGGCTAGCTGAGGTGGGGGACAGTAGGACAGGGAAAAGAAAAGTCTGACAATAACAAGTAGAATCTAGAAACAACACTTTTCTACTGAAAATTTCAAGGGTCAAATGCCCTTGTAATGTCCTCCTTTTTGGCTATCAAATGACATAAGTGAACAACTAAGGAGCTATATGTATGGGTTTGGTTTAATGTTCTTAAGTGATTTGGGGCTAAACTGATATCATTTGGCAGTAGAGATATATTTATGACTAAGACATTTGGGATTGCTTCTACATTTTTGTAGGGTTTAGGAGGCTTATTGTGCCTGCTATACCAATGGACCTTAATCTTAAATGAAAGATCCGTTCAAGTTTGTGTATAAGAATTAGTGTTTTTTGTTTTTGAGTAGTCTGAAAATATGTCGGCTTTAGCTGCTTGGAGTCAACTGTGTTGCCATGACAACTAGATTGTAGTGCATAGCACCTGATTTCCCCAGTGTGTGGTATGGGGTTGTGGGGGTGGGCGTGTGTAGAAAAAGGTTATAAAGGAGTATGGAATTAAATTATGGTCTCTGTATCCCTTGGTCTTCTGCTGAAGTTATAGAAAAAGGATTTGAGCAAGAATCTCATTTTCTCCAAAAATAAATCTTTCTGATATTTTGGCTCTTGAAATTCTATACACTGAGCTCAGGGTCTGTGTTTCCCCAGCCCTGCTTACTTATCTCTGACATGCAGAATGTGCTATAGTATTCTCAATACTGAATGGGAACTCAGAGAGAGGCTAATGGCAAGATAATAATAGTAAAGTAATACAGTTTCTTTGTTGGTTCAAGTAAGAGAGTTTATGTATAAATGCTTAGTAAACTAAAATGAATCCTTATTTTTAGCTTAAATTCAAATATTTGTTATGTTTGAAGAATGCTTCTTGAAATGAGGTAGTGATTTTAAAATTGGGAGATTGAAACCAGTGTATTGACTTAAAAATTAATTGTGGTAAAATTACTTGTTCTTTCTGAAATTTAGCTATTTCCTGAGGGAATATTTCTTCTTCTAAAGTCCTTTCACAACAAAGAGCTTGCAATTGGGGCACATCTTATCCCTGGTTGCTGTTCTCAAAGAAAGTCCTCTTCCCTAAAAATCCTAGTTATTTTGAAGGGCTTCAACTTCAAACCATACCCCATGCTACTTTTCCTTGTAAGCAGAAGTTCCCTCACCACTGTGACTCTTCCTCCTTCACTGAACACTTGCTCTCTTCCTCTTCATACTTACGTCATAATTCCTGGTTCTCATCATCCACTTAGTTCCTGGACCTTCTCATTTTTAATGATCATTTTCTCCATTCCTATGGTCATCTTTTAGATCTTGTCATATACAACAACCGTACCAACTTTGAAATCTCATTGTTAAGTGATTACAACCTCCTGTCTTTCCAACTCACTACTCTGCTAGCTTGATGGCAACAATATTTTGTCCCCTTCAATCTTTTGGGGCCTTTCGTTTTCTAACCTGCCAAGTTTTCTCTGTTTTACCACCTGCTTCCCATCTGTTTTCACTGTTCTTCTGACTCAGGCTAGATGCTGGGGTTCCTCACCATGATCATCCAGTTGTAAACACTCCCAAACTCCTGCTTTTTACCTGGAAAAAACCCTTCCATCCCCATTTAAAACCAAATTTCCAACTTCTTTACATCTAAGCAGCTAAATATAGTTAGAGTAAAACACAGTCTTGCTAACTAGTCTCATTTTATATTTAAAATCAGAAATTTCATGTATGCTGTCATTATTGCTCAATAATTCTAATATGTATCCCCAATAAATTTGCCTTTCCATTTTCCTGATGAGTATTTCACACCTTCTTCTCTCTCTTTCTTTAAAAGATTTATTTATTGGGGGAGGAGCAAGATGGCGGAAGAGTAGGAGACCTAAATTTCATCTGGTCCCAGGAATTCATCTAGATAGGGATCAAACTATTCTGAATACCTACAAACTCAACAGGAGATCGAAGAAAAGAATAGCAGCAACTCTGAACAGAAAAGTGACCACTTTCTGGAAGAGTCATATTCTATCCCTTCATAGTAGTTAACCTTATTTTTGGTATATATATAAGTTGTTCTCTCTTTAAAATTTTGGGATACAGTTTCTTCTAACAGACCAAAATATACCCTAAATCTCTAGTGTATGGTTTTGTTCTAGTCTCCTGCCTGATCACATTCTCTCTCCCCCCCCTTTTTTTAATTTCTCTTCTTTCTTTTTTCAACCAACTTCTTATCTTATCAATTCCTTTTATAAAATCTTTTATAATTTTCATCTTTACAGTCATATTCCATCCCTTCATCGTATTTACCCTTATTTTTGTACATATATAAGCTTTTCTTTCTTTAAAATTTTCAGAGGCAATTTCTTCTAACAGACCAAAATATGCCCAAAATCTAGTGTGTGGCACTGGTCTAATCACCAGCCTGATCATATTTGATCATATTATTATTATTTTTTTAAATCTTTTTCTTTTTTTTTTTTTTCTTTTTTCTTTCTTCCCTTCCTTTTCTCCCAGTTTCAGGTCTCTTCTGATTTGTTTAGTATATATTTTTCTGGGGTCTTTGTTACCCTGTTAGGATTTTGTTCTCTCATTCATCTATTCTCCTCTGGACAAAATGACAAGATGGAAAAACACCTCAAAAAAAATAACAAGAGGCAGTACTGACTGCCAGAGACCTAACCAATATGGTAGACCAGAAAGGAACACAGACAATATACAGTAACAGTCACCTACAGGCAATACAATGGCACTACATTCATTTCTTTCAATAGTTACCCTGAATGTAAATGGGCTAAATGCCCCAATCAAAAGACACAGGCTATCAGATTGGATTAAAAAACAAGACCCATCGATATGCTGTCTGCAAGAGACTCATTTTAGACCCAAAGACACCCCCAGATTGAAAGTGAGGGGGTGGAAAACCACTTACCATGCTAATGGACACCAAAAGAAAGCTGGGTGACAATCCTTATACCAGACAAATTAGATATTAAACCAAAGACTATAATAAGAGATGAGGAAGGACACTATATCCTACTTAAAGGGTCTATCCAACTAGAAGATCTAACAACTGTAAATATCGATGCCCCTAACATGGGAGCAGGCAATTATATAAGTCAATTAATAAGAAAAGCAAAGAAACACATCGACAACAATACAATAATAGTAGGGGACTTTAACACCCCCCTCACTGAGATGGACAGATCATCTAAGCAAAAGATTAACAAGGAAATAAAGACTTTAAATGACACACTGGGCCAAATGGATTTCACAGATATAGTCAGAACATTCCATCCCAAAGCAACAGAATACACATTCTTCTCTAGTGCCCATGGAACATTCTCCAGAATAGATCACACCCTATGACACAAATCAGGTCTCAACCAGTACCAAACTATTGGGATCATTCCCTGTGTATTTTTGGACCACATGCTTTGAAACTGGAACTCAATCACAAGAGGAAAGTCGGAAAGAACTCAAATACATAGAGGCTAAAGAGCATCTTACTAAAGAATGAATGGGTCAAGCAGGAAATTAAAAAGAATTAAAAAAATTCATGGAAACCAATGAAAATGAAAACACAACTGTTCAAAATCTTTGGGATGCAGCAAAGGCAGTCCTGAGAGGAAAGTATATAGCAATACAAGCCTTTCTCAAGAAACAAGAGAGGTCTCGGGCGCCTGGGTGGCTCAGTTGGTTAAGCGACTGCCTTCGGCTCAGGTCATGATCCTGGAGTCCCGGGATCGAGTCCCACATCAGGCTCCCTGCTCAGCAGGGAGTCTGCTTCTCCCTCTGACCCTCCTCCCTCTCATGCTCTCTGTCACTCATTCTCTCTCTCGCAAATAAATAAAATCTTAAAAAAAAAAAAAAAAGAAACAAGAGAGGTCTCAAATACACAACCTAACCCTACACCTAAAGGAGCTGGAGAAAGAACAGCAAATAAAGCGTAAACCCAGCAGGAGAATAGAAATAATAAAGATCAGAGCAGAAATCAATGAAATAGAAACCAAAAGAACAGTAGAACAGATCAACGAAACTAGGAGCTGGTTCTTTGAAAGAATTAACAAGATTGATAAACCCCTGACCAGACTTACCAAACAGGAAAGAGAAATGACCCAAATAAATAAAATCATGAATGAAAGAGGAGAGATCACAACCAACACCAAAGAAATACAAACAATTATAAGAACATATTATGAACAACTCTATGCCAGCAAATTAGATAATCTAGAAGAAATAGATACATTCCTAGAGATGTATCAACTACCAAAACTGAATCAGGAAGAAATAGAAAACCTGAACAGACCTATAACCACTAAGGAAATTGAAGCAGTCATCAAAAATCTCCCAACAAACAAAAGCCTAGGGCCAGATGGCTTCCCAGGGGAATTCTACCAAACATTTAAAGAAGAATGAATACCTATTGTTCTGAAACTGTTCCAAAAAATAGAAATGGAAGGAAAACTTCCAAATTCGTTTTATGAGGCCACCATTACCTTGATCCCCAAACCAGACAAAGACCCCATCAAAAAGGAGAATTACAGACCAATATCCCTGATGAACATGGAGCAAAAATTCTCACCAAAATACTAGCCAATAGGATCCAACAGTACATTCAAAGGATTATTCACCACGACCAAGTGGGATTTATTCCTGGGCTGCAAGTTTGGTTCAACATCCGCAAATCAATCAATGTGATACATTAATAAAAGAAAGAACAAGAACCATATGATCCTCTCAATAGATGCAGAAAAAGCATTTGACAAAGTACAGCATCCTTTCTTGATCAAAACTCTTCAGAGTATAGGGATAGAGGGTACATACCTCAATATCATAAAAGCCATCTATGAAAAACCCATAGGGAATATCATTCTCAATGGGGAAAAACTGAGAGCTTTCCCCCTAAGGTCTGGAACACGGCAGGGATGTCCACTATCACCACTGCTATTCAACATAGTACTAGAAGTCCTAGCCACAGCAATCAGACAACAAAAAGAAATAAAAGGTATCCGAATCGGCAAAGAAGAAGTCAAACTCTCACTCTTTGCTGATGATATGATACTTTATGTGGAAAACCCAAAAGACTCCACCCCAAAACTGCTAGAACTCATAGAGGAATTCAGTCAAGTGGCAGGATATAAAATCAATGCACAGAAATCAGTGGCATTCCTATATACCAACAACAAGACAGAAGAAAGAGAAATTAAGGAGTCGATCCCATTTACAATTGCACCCAAAACCATAAGATACCTAGGAATAAATCTAACCAAAGAGGCAAAGGATCTGTACTCAGAAAACTATAAAACACTCATGAAAGAAATTGAGGAAGACACAAAGAAATGGAAAAATGTTCCATGCTCATGGATTGGAAGAACAAATATTGTGAAGATGTCAATGCTACCCGGAGCAATCTACACATTCAATGCAATCCCTATCAAAATACCATCCACTTTTTTCAAAGAAATGGAACATATAATCCTGAAATTTGTATGGAACCAGAAAAGACCCCAAATAGCCAGAGGAATGTTGAAAAAGAAGTGGCATCACAATTCCGGACTTCAAGCTCTATTACAAAGCTGTCATCATCATGACTTTATGGTACTGCCACAAAAACAGACACATCGATCAATGGAACAGAATAGAGAGCCCAGAAATGGACCCTCAACTCTATGGTCAACTCATCTTCGACAAAGCAGGAAAGAATGTCCAATGGAAAAAAAGAGAATCTCTTCAACAAATGGTGTTGGGAAAATTGAACAGCCACATGCAGAAGAATGAAACTGGACCATTTCCTTACACCATACACAAAAATAGACTCAAAATGGATGAAAGACCTAAATGTGAGACAGGAGTCCATCAAAATCCTGGAGGAGAACACAGGCAGCAACCTCTTTGACCTCAGCCACAGCAACTTCTTCCTAGAAACATCGCCAAAGGCAAGGAAAGCAAGGGCAAAAATGAACTCTTGGGACTTCATCAAGATAAAAAGCTTTTGCACAGCAAAGGAAACAGTCAACAAAACCAAAAGACAACCGACAGAATGGGAGAAGATATTTGCAAATGACATATCAGATAAAGGGCTAGTATCCAAAATTTGTAAAGAACTTATCAAACTCAACACCCAAAGAACAAATGATCCAATCAAGAAATGGGCAGAAGACATGAACAGACATTTTTCCAAAGAAGACATCCAAATGGCCAACAGACACATGAAAAAGTGCTCAACATCGCTCGGCGTCAGGGAAATCCAAATCAAAACCTCAATGAGGTACTACCTTACAGCAGTCAGAATTGCTAAAATTAAGAAGTCAGGAAATGACAGATGTTGGCAGGGATGCGGAGAAAGGGGAACCCTCCTACACTGTTGGTGGGAATGCAAGCTGGTGCAGCCACTCTGGAAAACATTATGGAGATTCCTCAAAAAGTTGCAAATAGAGCTATCATACGATCCAGCAATTGCACTGCTGGGTATTTACCCCAAAGATACAAACGTAGTGATCTGAAGGGGTACGTGCACCCTGATGTTCATAGCAGCAATGTCCGCAATAGCCAAACTATGGAAAGAGCCAAGATGTCCATCGACAGATGAATGGATAAAGAAGATGTGGTGTGTATATATATATATATATATATATATATACATACATACATACATACATACACACAATGGAATATTATGCAGCCATCAAAAGGAATGAAATCTTGCCATTTGCAATGACATGGATAGAACTCTAGGGTATTATGCTGAGTGAAATAAGTCAATCAGAGAAAGACATGTATCATATGATCTCACCGATATGAGGAATTCTTAATCTCAGGAAACAAACTGGAGGTTGCTGGAGTGGTTGGGGGTTGGAGGGATGGGGTGTCTGGGTGATAGACATTGGGGAGGGTATGTGCTATGGTGAGCGCTGTGAATTGTGTAAGACTGTTGAATCACACACCTGTACCTCTGAAACAAATAATACATTATGTGTTAAAAAAAAGAAGAAGATAGGAAGGGAAAAATGAAGGGGAGGAAATTGGAGGGGGAGACGAACCATGAGAGACTATGGACTCTGAGAAAGAAACTGAGGGTTCTAGAGGGGAGGAGGGGGGGGATGGGTTAGCCTGGTGATGGGTATTAAAGAGGGCACGCATTGAATGGAGCACTGGGTGTTACACGCAAACAATGAATCATGGAACACTACATTAAAAACTAATGATGTGGGGCGCCTGGGTGGCTCAGTCGTTAAGCATCTGCCTTCAGCTCAGGTCATGATCCCAGGGTCCTGGGATTGAGCCCCACATCGGGTTACCTGCTCAGCGGAAGGCCTGCTTCTCCCTCTCCCACTCCCCCTGCTTGTGTCCCCTCTCTCGCTGTGTCTCTCTCTGTCAAATAAATAAATAAAATCTTTTAAAAAAAACAACTAATGATGTAATGTATGGTGATTAACATAACATAATTAAAAAAAAAAGATTTATTTATTTATTTTTGAGAGAGAAAGCGAGCAGGGTGAGGTGCAGAGGGAGAGAGAATCCTGAAGCTGACTCTCCATAGAGCACAGAGCTTGCCTCAGGGTTCAAGGCAGGGCACAATCACGGGATTATGACCTGAGCCAAAATCAACAGTTGGCCACCTAACTGACGGAGCCATCCAGGCGCCCCATTCTTCTCTCTCTTAAGCGAACCCTCCAATCTCTCTAACCCATCCCTGTGTAGCTGATGTTTGACTCTTATTTTGTTGGAAATAAAAAGGAAGTATAAATACCCTTGAATATTTCCATCTACTAGCCTACCTGTATTTGCACTCATGTTCTCTGTCTTGCCTCCTGTTACAATGGACAAATTGTCATATTCTCAACCAAGGTGAATTATTACTTACCTAGTAGCCTCCATCCCCTTTTACCCACTCTGGGACTTCCCCTGAGGTTTTCTCCATTCATTCTTGTATCATCAAAATTTTTTTTCTACCAGATCATTCCCAAAAGCCTACTAAAATGTAATATTCTTGGTGTTGAAAAAGTCCTTCCTTGACACTGTATTCCCCTTCAGTTACCTTCTGTACCAGCCCCAAACTCCCATAACTTCCCTTCCCTTTACAATAGACATTTCTTGGAAGAAGTATCTATATTCACTGTTTCTAATTCCTTATCTCCTATTCTACCTATGACCCACTTTTGTCAGGTTTTTTAACCACGTACTTCACAAAATTCACTCTTAGTTGGTCAATAATAATCAACAACTTGTAAAATCCAATGACCAGTACTTTGATCTTACAGGAGTCTCTCAGCAGCATTGTACAGAGGAGACCCTTCCCTTCTTCTTATATTTCTTCTTGGTTTCTAGAGCACTATACTAATTTTCTTCTGCTTCATTGGGTGGCCTTTGTGTCTTCTTTGTTAATTCCTTTTTTTCTCTTCCTTATCTCTCTATTTCAGAGTGACATTTCTACATTCATCATATTCCACCTGACATTCCTTTTGAAAAAAGGGGCTTATTTTACAGTAGAAGAAGGCAAATATAATCTAAAAATTATATAAAATACTAAGAAAAAGGAGAGGGAAAAATTCATTAAGCTATACAAATATACAAACTTTAACCACAAGGAAGAAAATATATATAGTTCCTGCAATCCTTGTTGTTTCAACTAGTCATGAGGCTATAATTGGAATTTCAAACTGTCTTCATTCATGTTATATTTGCCCTTATCCAGAAACTCAGTTAGTCAGGGTATTTTTTACCTGATGAGGTAACTAGACTCTCTCCTGAAAAGTCTGATCTCTCAGTGGTCTTAATTATGTTGGATTCATTAGGTTCTGAGTCATTAGGTGTCCTATTTATATTTTAAACCTTTTATTACAGGGCATGAATATAGTAGAAGGTGCTCCAGAGAAGCCTCTGGGTTCCAGACATCATCTTTCTGCCCCTTTGTTCAGTAACAACCCTAATTTCCTTTGATAATTAGGAAGAATCATTCCAGGAGGAGAGTAATCCCTTTCTTTGATGGTTGGTTCAGGGGCATGAGAGGCCCTAAATGACAGGAGACCAGTTGCAACTTCCCATTCAATGGAACAGTTGTTGTGTGTTCTGGTGGGACTCTTTTTCCCATGGGAGCCAATACCTCTGTCCAGTGGACTTCAGTGACCTAAGGAGGCTGCTGAACATTTAATGACCAGTTCATAAGTTGTCTTAATGAGAGAAGCCACCTCTACTTCTATCCTTGGCTTCTGGACTACTGTGACTAGGATAGAAACAATGCCATTTGTTGGATGTTTGTTGGGACCGTATACTACAACAGCCTGGTGAGGTGCTGCTTCTCAGGTGGTACTGTGACTGAGTTTTCAACAGACTGTTCCATCATTCTAAAGCACCAGCTTCTTCTGGGGGTTGGGCTACATAGTAAGACCAGTGGACCCTGCTGGCATGAGCCTATTTCCTCCCTTGCACATTCCAACTCTCACATGAGTTCATCACATCGGGTGAACCTAACTGTATCCAGAACCTCTGGCAAGGAAGTGTAAGAAATGTAGATTTCCAGCCTCTGTAATATAGTAGAATGCATTGAAGGGAGTGGGAATGAATGCTGATTACCACTAGACACCGTTAGTATGCACAGCTTGCTCTGCTACATTGTGTAGGTTTCTGCACAAACATGACTTCTCTAGAAAGAGCTTCCTTGGCCACATTATCCAAAATATCACCCAGTTTCTGTTCCTTACTTTGCTTTATTTTCTAGAGCAAACATAGCTATGTAAAACAATGACATTTAGTTACGTGCTTGCTTATTTATTGGCCATTTATCCCACTATTGTTTAAGTAACATGATGGAAGAATAATAAATCTAGAATTTGATTCTGATGATTTTAACTCAGGAAACAAAGTACAGAAGAAATTAGCAAGTATGCTAACATATTTTTCTTTTTCTTTTCTTTGTATGTGTATGTGGACATGTGTGTGAGGATGGGGTATACATATTCATTAACACTGGAGATTGATAAGGAAATATGTTTAAATATATATGTTAAAATCTGATACTAAGAAGCTTCTAGTTAAAGTTGGTGAATCAAACATATTTGTTATCCTCCACTTCATTTTGAAAACCCATTATAATTATAGGAAAAATATTTCTTAAAGCTATAATCCTACAAGGAAAAATAGGTCTGGAGAGGAGACAACAACAACATTTTCAGAGTTGGAAAGCAGAAGGATGAGGGGTTGCTGATCTAGCAAAACAGAGGAGCTGATTTTTTTTTTTTTTTGGCCCGCAATAAATTTAATTTTAATTTAATTTGATTTAATTTAATTTTTAAAAATTCTAGTTATAGTTAACATACAATGTTACATTAGTTTCTGATGTACAATATAGTAATTCAACATTTCCACACATTCCTGGTGCTCATCATCACAAGTGTCCTCCTTAATCCCCATCACCTATTTCACTCATCTTCCCACCCACCTCCCCTCCCCTCTTGTAACCATCAGTTTGTTCTCTTTAGTTAAGAGTCTGCTTCTTGGCTTGTCTCTCTCTCCCTCTTTTATTTTTTTCCCTTGCTCATTTGTTTTGTTTCTTAAATTCCACATATGAGTGAGATCGTATGATATTTGTCTTTCTCTGACTTATTTCACTTAGCACTATACTCTCTAGCTCCATCCATGTTATTGCAAAGGGCAAGATTTCATTCTTTTTTGTAGCTGAGTAATATTCCGTTGTATATATATACCACATCTTTATCCACTCATCTATTGATGGACACTTGGGCTGCTTCCATAGTTTGGCTACTGTAAATAATGCTGCTATAAGCATAGTGGTGCGTGTATCCCTTTGAATTCATGTTTTTGAATTTTGGGGGTAAATACCAAGTAGGGTGATTACTGGGTCATAGGGTAGCTCTATTTTTAATTTTTTGACAAACCTCCATACTTCCAGATTGGCTGCACCAGTTTGGCATTCCCACCAATAGTACAAGAGAGTTCTTTTTTTTTCCACATCCTCACGACATTTACTGTTTCTTTTGTTAGAGGAACTAATTTTTAAATAAGCAGTAAGGAAAGTGGAGAAGAAACCTGATACACATCATGGAATCCCTGGTCTCAGGAACTGGTAGAGTGCCAAGCACCCTGAAAGTGGGAGGTCGAGGCTGGGTTAGTTTAGTATAGTAGGTTGAAACTTGTTTATAGGTAGTAAACTCCTAGATCTTAACCCATTCCATGTAGTTGCAGCCTGCCCTCATCCTCTCTAGGCAGTGGCTGAAAGTTTATTGTCTGATGTATTTAAACAGAGGGTCTGGCCTGGGGGGCACTAGGCACAGTTGAGGGTGGGGTACCACATTGAAAATAAGGGCTTAAATGAAAGTTTACTTCCTGACTGGTAAGACCATCTATCTTCTTTCCCAGTGTTTTAATGTTTGGATAGAATTATGCCCTCCTACCACGGCCCCTACCAACCCTAGAAATGACCTGAAAAAGACTAGCACTGCAGCTTCTTTGACATGATGGCATAGGCAGACCTCCCTGACAGTGAAGCCCCATGTACAGAGCATATACTGAGCTTTGTAGCACCTTGCTCTTAAATGTGAGTAGATGGTAAGGATCATGAGACACTTAAGGGAAATCTATGACATGAAACCAGAAACCAGGAGGAAAAAGAAGTAGAAAAAACCAATTGGAGGATACAGAAACTATGCAGGAAGACAGAAACTTAAAAAAATAAAATGGAACAAAATTAGTCTCATTAATATCCTTGGAGAGATAAGGTATTCATTGCACTGATGGAATAAAAAGTAGAAAGCTATAAAAATAAAACATTTAAAAGACAAAAATAAGGTGGTTTCGACATTAAAAATATGAAAACAAATTTAAAACTCTGTAGAAGATTTGGAAGATGAAGTTGAGACAATCTCCCAGAAACTGTATGGCAAACATACCAAAGGATAGATTAGAGAGAAAAGAAAATAAACTTAAAGGACCAATTCAAGAGTTCCAGCTGTTTCAGAAAGTGAGAATGGAGAAAATAGAGGGGAGGACATTATTAAATAATCTGAGAACATTTCCAAAGCTGAAGGAGAGTTTCCAGATTGAAAGAGTATAGTAAGTGGATAAAAATTTCAGAACTATGTGGATGGGAGGGTGGCAGGTTGGGGGGAGGGGAGAAGGAGGGAGGGAGAGAGAGAGAGAAGTTTTATGCTTTTATAAGTTTTCATATTTTTATAATTATGAGGAGACTTAAAGAGGTTCACATACTTTGCAAAAACTCAAAATTCATATTCACAAAGAAATCAATTAATCAGTGGTAAGCATGAGACTAGGAGAAAATATTGAAAATATATGACAGAGATATGCTTGAAATGAAGGCTTAATTTATACAATATAGAGAATATATGTGAGTCAATGAGAAAAAGATATTCTAAGAAGAAAATGGGAAAAGGCTAAGTGGCAAGTTGGAGAAGAAATACAGATACTCTATAAACATTGGGAAACTGCTCCAGCTTACTGTTAATCATAGAAATCCAAATGAATATATTCAGACACCGTTTTTGCCTGTGAGACTGGGAGAACATTTTAATGATTAGTAGTATCCATTTTCGCAAGGCAGGTTATGGAGGGATATGAGAACAGTATAGACTAGGTAGGGTGCAAATGGCTACTACATTTTAAAAAAAGGAATTTGGTAGTACCTAATAAATTAATAAATATGTAAACCATTTGACCAATCAAATCCAATCTTCAGCATCTGTCCTACAGAATATTCCCAAAGGGGTACAGAGATGTATTTATCACTATGATCAATACAACTTTGTTCACAATGGTGAAACAATGAAGGGATGAATCTAAGTGTCCACCAATAGGGAACTGATTAAAAACAATAGTAAGTTCATACAATGAAAGAGTATATCCTCAAAAAAAAAAAAAAAAAGGCTGATTTCCATACAAAAATTGCTATACTGAATTTCTTAAACAGTCTAAGGAAAATTTAGGCAGTACTAATAGATTCTGAGGCTCCATAGTGTTTTCCTGATGAGGATAGTTGCTATGGAAATTTAAAGTAAACCAAAACTCCTTTGGGGAATCCGTTAGTCTAAGCAGCCTTTCTTGAAAAAAATGAGTAGGTGGGAAGTAAATGCTGAGCCAGAAAAGACCAGAAAAGAAGGCATTTGGGGAGGGCAGTATAAGGACAAAGATAGTGTGCAAAAGAGAAGAAATATGGGAAACAGATCACTTTTAGAGGATGGAAAAGAGACCTGCTCACCAAAGTGAAAGATCTTGGTACAAGGAGACATGTCTTCTAGTTGGGAAAGAGTGAGTTGAAGAATGTTGCTGCCTTGTTATTTTCTTTCCCTTAAGGTAAGAATTAAGAAACCTAAGTAGAAGATGCATTGGTAAATAGATGAATCATACAAAAGGAGAAAGGTTTTTTTTTTTTTTTTTTTCAATTTCTTAGGAAAACAAGGGTGCCTTTTTAATTGTAATCAAATATGCCGACTGAAGTCCATGTGTTCCCTGAGCCTGGCCCAGAGCTCCATGGGGGCTGGAGCATAGCCATTGCACTTCATCCCACTGTGTCCCTCAACCACCATCTCCTGTGCAGGTGGCCCAGTCTCCAGTGGCTGGGATGGGGGGGCAGGGGGCAAGGTGTGAAAATAGGAGAAAGTTCTTGAAAGTCTTCAAACTATGGAAGAAATTATCTAAGTGCACCCCCAACATAATTTAAAAATAAGATAGTCAATTGCCTCTCTCTTACATAGTCTAGCTCAGGTTTTGGAAATCTTTAGATATAGTGGGCCAAAGCTCTAACTCCCTTACCTGCTGGCATTAAGAGGGTGGTGAATCACATCCTGTATAGCTGTGAGTGGGGCAGTGGGAAGGGAAGTTTTGATGGTAAAATGAGCAAAGTTATATTACTTGCCCATTTGTGGTCCTTGAATACAGTGAGAGGACAATGATGGCTCATCTTCTGTGCTGGAATCTTGTTTGCCCCTCCAGATTCAGCCCTCCCCTTTCAACCCTGCTTCTTGCTCTGGGAGGTTGATCCATGTAGATTATATTGAGAACCCCTTGCAGTTGTACTTCTGTTTTGCTTCAGCCAAAAGGGACATCTGGAGATCCCAAGTGTTGAGAGGGCGTTCAAGGTGTGATTCTTGGCTCCCCTTCTCCTGGGCTGCCCTGGGTTGGCAGTATCTTCAGCAGAGGTCCCTGCTCCTCAGAGTGGCCTGTCTCCATGCAAGAGCTCTCTCCTCTGGGCCATTTTACTGGTCAGTAATTTTTGTGACCCTTTCTGAGTCTCTTTTCATTTTATTTCTGCCATTTACTATATGTGTGACCTCAAACAAGTCTCAAAACCTTTTTGAACCTCAATTTCCTTATCCGTAAAATAGTAAAAAAAAAAAACAAAGGAACTTGTCTTGTGAGCATGAAGTGAGACAGTTGATGCCGGGGTGGGCACTGTGTCATATGTGTCAGCTGCAGCTTCCTCTGGCCTCGCACCCCTGTTGTTGGCATCAGCACACCTCTCCATTCCCTCTTGGATCTTCTCTCTAACAGTTTCAGAAAGAAATGAATTCTGTATCTTGCCAGTGTGTACTACTAGTTACTTCTAGTATTTACTATTACATTTTGATGTTTTGGTAGGCTTTTCCCTACAAAGTACCTTCTAATTTCATACCTCTAAACAAGGCAGACAACTTAGATACTCTGCTGCAAACCTGAAGGACATTGTCAGATTTGGGGATGGTGCTGGTGGGCAATATCAACGGTGGTGTACAGGTCAGGGAGGGCCAGGGTGAAGAGAGAAAACAGCTTAGCACGCTGCAGTGTTGCCTAAATGCCATATTTGGAGAAAGTATTACATTTCACTGACACATTTCAATATGCTAGAAGGGAAGCCTTCATTTCCATGGGCAGAGACTGCTAGTTGCCTCCCTAAATCCATTCTCTGCTTCCTGCTAAGCTGGTGTTAAAAGATAAACTGTGGCATACTATAATTATTTTGAGTTTGAGTAAAAATCAATTTGAATCAGGCAGCATCCAATCTAGTAGATAAAAAGGAGCTCTGATTTTCCTAGAGTTGAGTGTCTCTTATAGTTTTCCTCCCTCTCTATTTTCATCTGATTTTATTTTTCCTTCCCTTCCCCTATGTTCATCTGTTTCATTTCTTAAATTCCACATATGAGTGAAATCATATGGTATTTGTCTTTCTCTGACTGACTTATTTCACTTAGCTCATACCTTCTAGGTTCATCCACATCATTGCAAATTGGTGTTATATGCAACTGATGAGTCATTAAATTCTACCTGAAACTAATAATACAGTATATGTTAAGTACATTGAATTTAAATAAAGAATTGGAAAAAAAAGCAGAATAGACACCAAACATATCATGAGCACACATGCACTCAGTAAATATTTGCTGCATGAATGGTACACTTATAGTTACTTTAATTCCCAAATAAAAGGCAAAGGACTGATTAAAAAAAAAAAAGGAGCTCTGAGAAGCTGTATAAAATGAAAAACTTTTATAGGGAGTGGGAAAGAGGAAGTTGTAAAAAAAAGTTGATTGGTTATTGCAAGATTACTTTCTTTTGGGGATGGCTGGGGTCTATCAGACAGATTGCTTAACAGTGCTGATCAGGAGAGTCCTGACTGACTAGTTTAAGATACCATTTCTGGCAGAGCTGAAACTGTAATTACGTCTTGGTTTGGTGATGTGAGGCTTAGAATAAATAACTCCACTTTGGGCCTGCTGTCTTGTTTGTAACACTGGGCACTTGGTGACTTAATAAAAGTTTACCTTTGCTTGCTTCCTTGTGACAAAGGTGTGTGGCCATGTGACTTAGTTTAGCCCATGAAATGTGATATGGAAGGTGTGTTGGAGACTTCCAAAGTATTCTTTAAGGAAGGGAGAATGTTGTTCTCTATTCCTTTTCCTTGTTTGGAATGTGGACATGGTAGCTGGAGGTGAAGGAACCATCTTAAAGCATGAGTTGGCAAGCCAAGGATGGAGCAGGCCCACAGAGTGGAAGCCCAGGTCCCTAACTATGGGTTAATCAGATCAGCCCTCAGCTGCCTGACTCAGGCTTTTATTATGTGTTTATACCACTGTTGTTACTGTCTTTTTAAATAATGCAACCTAACCTAGTTTTAACTGATGCATCTAATCTCTGGGTTTGGAGTTAGGAGACAACAGCTTAAGGATGGTTTCGTTTATTTTTGGATCCCAGTGAAGCACTTGGAGAGGTGAAATTAATACTCATTTTTGGATTCCAGAACTTTTTTTTTTGCCAATGATCTATGTTACCTCTATAACATTCTCTCGTTCTCTCTTCCTCCTCCTCTCTCTTTTTCTTTCAGATGCCAAAGTTCAGAGTTAAATATTCCAAATCTGTTCCTTATGGGATTTGGATTAAAGTGTTATTTGAAGGAGTCTTTAATGTGTTTCCAAAACCATTGCAAAAAACAATAGGACCCTGCTGTAAGCAAGAGCCCAATAAATTATTCAGAGTATTTAAAAGGATGCTTTATCATCAGATGTTTATAGTTTTACGGCCTGAAAAACAAAGAACACACAAGTGCCCTTTAAGCCTTCTTTATGATGCTGAAATTTACGCTGCCGCTCCCCTCCCCTCACGGTTTGCTCGCCCTGGGATTTAATGGATGTGGCGGTTTAATTATTACCAGAAGCCCACCCAGATAGTTAAATACAGGTCAATAATAACTCAGTGAAGTTGAGCTGAGGCAGCACAGAATAGGGAACAACTAGTTCTTTTCAGGCCAGAGAAAAACCAATATTGTAACATAAGTTCGGAGCTGTAACATTACGACTTTCTCTAAATCATGGTAAAATAAACCAGAATTTAAGGAAGATAGTGAGATGTGTGTAGTACTGCCACACAAAAGACCTACAGATGGATGTGGATCAATGTACAACCATGTGATTTGAATACCAAATTAAGAAAAAAAAAAGAATGAGCCCCCCAAAACAAAACAAACCAACACCTTCCCTCTAAACACTAGATATTTGAGATGTGAAACCACTAAGGGTTGTTTTTTTTTTTCCCTTTTTGCCAGCTCAAGGGAAGTGTCTGTGGGCTACAGCTTACAAAACAATTATTTGTAAGTTAAAAAAACAACGCGTCTCTTTAGGGGACCATATAATCTCTAGATCTTGACAATTAGGAGGGAGAAAATATTATAGATAAGCCCTCCCTTGTGAGCTGGAAGGAGAGTGGCTCGTGAGAGGTTTCCAGATTGGTCCTTTTTGGTGTGGGGTAGGAGTGGGAGGGAAGAAAGGGTGGTAAAAATTGGGAAGCCTGAAATTTCCCAAGTAATGTTTGATTTGTGGGCAGAGAATCTGTGCTGCTGCTTTATCAGTCTATTGAGATCACTCTTCTGTCTCCTCAACTTGAGGGTGTGTGTTCTTCAGTTCATGCTACACAGTCATTCATTTTCCATCCATCCTTTCTTAAAAGCACTCCTCATGTGCCCAGCCCAGTTATAGAGTCTAATAGTGGGTGACAGATGGGTGCAGGAACTAGAGTCCTCCAGTTAGAAACTTGGCCTACAACTTCCTAGTGAGTGATCTTGGCCAAGGTACCTCCCTGTATCAGTTTTCCTATCTGTGAAATGGAGACCTGGATTGTTAGGATTAAATGAGCTGTTATTTGTAAAGTGCTTACAACAGCATCTGGTATAGAGTAGGTATCATGTAAGTGTTTGTTACATCTTTTTTTATAAGGAATTCATGTGAATTTCGGAGCTCTAAATTTACCTACTCAGAATGGATAACTGAATAGAGTATTCCATCTCTCCAATTGAGGCAAAATGAGTGTGTGTGTGTGGTGAGGGGGATGTTTGGGGATGGTGGTGGGGATTTGGTGGAACTAGGAATTGTGAAGGATGGAAATGCCTAAGAAGCCCTGGGCTACATGCTCTAACCAGTATCTGATCGTGGCATCACCAGCAGCGAGGGCCTCACCGAAGGTGCCCTGGGTTTCAGTGTCATGTTTAATCTGGAGACACACAGACGAGAGAGGAAGTGAGGTGTGCACTGAGCTGATAGACAGTGAATCCATGTGGGTGGACATGGGAGTCATGCTTTGCTGAGGCAGGGTGGTCAGAACAAAAGCATTAAAGACACGATGAAAGACAACTTTAGAAGCTGAGGCCTCACCATGGAGGGCTGTACACCAGCTTGGTCACCAGGCCAGCACAGCACCCGGCAGTGGTGGCCCCTGAGCTGCGGGCTGACCCCAGCCAGGCCCAACACACAGTGGGCGTCCACTGCCAAGCTCTTTGGATCTGGACTAGAACATGTTGCCTATGAACCTTCGGTGTGAAAGGGCCAGTTTTCCAGTAGTGGTTACATCTGGAACAACATCTATGTTGAAGGCAGAAAGGATATGGGCACTCTGCTCTTGATCCTCTGACCTTCATTTCCTCACTTATAGCGAGGATTTTAATAATACTTTCTACCTCAGGATGCCTGGGTGGCTCAGTTGGTTGAGCGTCCAGCTCTTGGTGTCCACCCAGGTCATGATCTCGTGGCTGTGGAATCAAGCCCTGTGTCAGGCTCTGTGCACAGTGCAGAGTCTGTTTCGGATTCTCGCTCCCTCTCCCTCACTCTCCCTCTCTCAAATAAATAAATAAAATCTTTAAAAAAAATAATACTTTCTACTTCATGGATTTGCTGTAAGGATTTTAAAAAGTAGGTATAAAGTTCTTTTTGTAAATAGTATATTTTACTATTGTCAGTTATTATTATATAGATGATATATACATTTTGTGGTTTGTTTATACAGAATTGACATGCTGTATACATTAGAGATCTCTGGGAGACAAGTCTATGATGTGTTAATTTCAGTAATCATTCACTCTTTTGTCCTAACACAGTGCTTTTCTCTAATTAGATATGAAACAGAGTATTTTGTGCCTCTAAGAAATACTATGGGAAAGAATCATTTTATAAGGGAACTTAGTGCCTCATTAGCAGTTTTTAAAATCTAATTTTTAAATATTCAGTCTGCTTAAAGTAAGATATTGGCATTGTGAGTTTATTTATACACTTCCTCTCACTCCCTCTCCCCTACTCTCCTCCCCACTCCCACCCATGACCACAGCTCTTTCTGTGGATGACAGTGTAAGTAGTCTTACCAAGATTTTGGGAAATGCCTCATTTTTAAAGTTATGGAGACATTTAAATTGAAATAGTCTCCTGCATTTTTCTGGGAATATTCCCTTTTTTATAAAGCACTGTTTTACACTATTTATTGTAGGACTTTTCAAAATCAGTTATCTTGATAAACCTGAGATGAACTCAAGTTCATAGAAAATTGTAAATTATTTTGAGTTATGGTGTACACTCTGCTATCTGTAAATTTGTACATTTTTATTTATTTTTATTTTTATAATTCCATTAACAAAATAAAATCAGGGGATGGAACAAGACCCAGAAATTCTTATAACATTAAAGAGAAACATCTGAGATGTCTTGAGTTTCATCTTTTAAAAATATGAAAGCAGAGTGGAGCTGTCATCTATGAAAGATAAAGATAAATCACTGGAAAGGACTTTAAAAGTTTATAACTATTTGGCAATAAGATTTCTGAAATTTAAAATCTAGGAAGAAAGAACAGAATTAATCAATCAAATATTCTCTTTTTTGACACATCTTGTTTGGAGTTCTTTATGGGCTGATTTTTAAAATATGGGATTTGATGAACTGTGAAGTTTGAGCTAATTTTTTCAAATTCCTTTGGTAAACTTGATTTCAAAGGCAGACTCTTTTCCTAATGAAGTATCTATCTTTCTTTATTTTTTAATAGGATTTTTTTTCTCTCATGGAAATACAAATTCTAATCTGTATTCCATATTTTACCCAAGGAGCTCTCTTTTTGAAATTTTTCCCCAATAAAGAAACAAACTCAAAAATGATATGTATGTGTATGGGACATGGGCAAAATTTTAAAATTTCTTTCCTACATGTATTTAGGTGAAAAACGTGAATTTACTCCTAAGTGCAAGATATGCTATATTACTTTTCTTTTGTTTCCAAGTTAAAATAAATCTGGCTCCATGATCACATTTGCTAAAATATTGTCATGCCTAATTTAGTCATGATTTTGGAGTTTTTGTTGTTCCCTAGGCTTACACCGTGGGGTGGTTGGCAGAGGATTCATGAGGCCTCCCCAGATCATGGAGTAGGGGTTGGGTTTAGTGTTTGGTGGTCATTTTGCTCCCTTTGCAATGTTTTCTGATTATTGCGGTTCAGTGTCCCTCCGTCATCTGTGGGGTACCCGGTGGGCTCTGATTCACTCCTCACAGCTGGCCCCCCCTCCCCCAACCCCCTGCTGATTCAGGCTGGGCCACAGGTACCTTCTGTGTTATTCCCACAGCTTCAGTGGTGAATGACTGGCTGTCTCTGAGTCAAAACTGTTATATGAGTGCCCTCCCTCCTCTCCAGAGCTGCCCCCACAGCCTTGTTTCTCTTTTTCATACATGGGAAACCCAGGGCCCTTCTCTCTTTGCTCACCATATTGAGTTCTTTGCTCATCTTTTACCTCCCACTCTAAGACCTCTAAGGGTCTAAGCTTTTCAATGCAAAGGCCTATAATTCTGTTGTGGAACAAGAGAAGCTGGGACTCTAGGGCACAGATGTTTTGTAATTCACTGACATGGAGAATAGAGAAATAAGTCTGCACTGCCCCACTAAGAACAGAATGTGGATGGATATCTCCATCGATTATTCTCCTTACATATGTGTCAGATGGAGAGTAGCACCATCCAAAGGAAGCCACAGTGGCCTCGGATGCTTTTGTGGAGCCTTGGCCTTTTGTGGGTACTCTGTGATACTTGGCAGTATTAGTTCTCATTGCATAGAGATACGGTTCTATGGACCTACTATGTGAGCCCTGCACAGAGAAAGTAGAGATGTGGAGTAAAACATGGAATTCTATTCCTATATAGGTTGTGAAATCATTCTCATTACTCTTTACTCATACTATGGTTAGTGTTGCAACCCAATAAAACTTACAACCAAGTTGATCTGATACATTCATGGAAGATTGGCTCTTCACAGAAAGATATATTTAATAGTGTGTTTCACAGCTGAAAAGAAACTTTCATTTAAATTTTATTTTCTTTAATATATTGTAAGTTTTCTACGTAGGTGCTGATGGTGACCTTTTCTTTTCATCAAGGCATAAAAATTCCAAAAGTAAAGACCTTGCGATTGGTTCCACCATATTCTTCCCACTTATGCCCATTCCATCTGTAATTCTCTTTCATGAACATTCTTTCCTCTCTCCCCTCCAAGCAAAAGTTTCTTAAACAGTATATCCCAGCCCCAGGTAGGGGCAGGTCTTTGGCCACTGTGGGGACAGCAGAATCATAGCAGCATAGCAGGTAGATAGAAGTAGGGGCAGAGAGCATGAATGAGCTCCTGGGGGTGGGATGGGGCATGGACAGTGGAGGAAGGACCAGGTCACATTGAAAGCCATGGGGAAAAGGAGCATCACAGTGAGACTGAAGAGTTTTGGATAATAGGTATTTAGTGGTCTTGGGACAAAGGAATTGGAAAGAATTGGTGAAAAGGAGAGAATATGGGAACAGGCTGGCTAGAATCCAGGAAAGGAGGGCCCCGGGTCTCAGGCTACAGGAAGCGAGCAATGCTGAGGCATATTCTGTTGAGCAGGGACCAGCTTCTATGGTAAGTGAAATAATGCACTTCCCATCTCTCTCCCATGCACCCCCCGAAGATGTCCACATCCTAATCCTCAAAACCTATGAATATGTGCCTGTACATGGCCACACATTTGTAGATGTGATTAAGTGAAAGATCTTGAGATGAGAAGATTATCCTGGTGGGCTCAATAAAATCATAAGTATCTTATGCTGGATCTGGTACAGTTTCTCTGCACATTGCAGCAGACAGAAGCAGGGCTGGAGATGTCTATGTCATAGCCACGAGGACCCTGCTCTTTGATCTCCTTCAGCCTTTGCAAAACAAATCACCAGTTCTGGGGCTGGTGTCAAGGGGTGAGGGTGGCATGTTACAAATGGCTTCTAATTGTCATGGTGCCGCATACGCACCTCTTGTTCCACTCCAATCTTTTCTAGAATGTTTCTTTACCAGTCAATTACAATTATCTGCTGGAGGTGCTGACTCCTTCTTTTTCAGTATTGTTAAGTTTAAATCATTATTTTCCACTGAGGGGACCAATATTGACTTTTAAGCTGTATTGATTTTCTATCATTTGTGCTCTTTTATTTGTTTCCTTTGCGTGGAATAAATTGAAAGACTTAAAAACCAAGCATTTTGAATTTAGAAGACAAGTGCTCTTCCAATGTAATAGCCTATGATTAGCCCTGGTAATTATCCTTAAGTTTGGTTTCATTTCCCCAGAATTTTGCCATGAGCTTGCCCTACAGGAATTTGGAAAGATATAAAATGAATTCTGTGTTTCAAACTCTCCAGCTTTGGGGTCTTGCGATTCTTCAATTAGGAATAGAACGAATGTCCCCAATTAAGAATGAAATAGAATTAAAGATTTTCTTTGCTCTGTTACAAAATGAATTATGAAGCTTTATTTGGTTTTGGAAGTCTCATAATAAGTGCCTGTTACATTACGAACAGGGCAAAAAGTAAATGTAATAGTCAAACCTCACAAATGTGTATAAAGTTGGAGAGAAAAAACAGGGTGAATCAGAAGAAAACAATGAAGCATACTATAGTGTAAATAAATAAAATATCATGTTGAATATACAAGGTACATGAAATAAAGCTTATATTTAATAATAGTAATGATGATTATGATGATGATAATCGTAATAATAAAATTAGAATGGCTAATGCTCGTGCAGTGCTTATTACATTCTAGGCTCTATTCTGAGAGCTTTATGTTTATTAAGTCGTTTGGTCCTCACAACCACTCCCCGAGTTCGGTACTGGCATTACCTACATATTATAAATTAGGAAAATGGTGTACAGAGAGTTTAAGTAATTTTCATAAGATGTTATAAGTAACTTGCATAGTGAGGGGTGGTATTTAGTTACCTTACTTTAAATGACTGAATTAACACTTAAATAAGCTTTATAAGTTCCTCATAAATCAGCATTTCAAGACCAAATCTAGCTTGGAAGTACACGTAAGTCTGTGAGTGAACCTTTCTAGGGCATGAAGCATTCCAAACGCATGCATATTTCCTAGTAAATAAATGTGGGAAACACCATTCTTTCCAAACCCACAAATAGAAAATTTGTAAGGCTCAAATTTAGGGAGATTCATAAGTTGGCATTTACCTTTCTTACTTCTCATGGATAAAGCCATGCCCAGAGCATATACTGTACACATGGTTTTTAGAATACTGGAAGAGGCATCAGCTGCAAAAAATTGGTGTGCAAATTTTAAAGAATACTTTGTTTATACTGTTTGTTCTCTCAGTCCCTCTGTTTGCTAACAGAAGACTTATTCACAGCCTTCAACTTCACAGAACTGTTTAGTTACTGTCACCGTATTCAAGACTCCTTTCTAGAAGAAACACAGAAACACTCAAGTGTCGGTATGTCCCCACATATTCAGGGTCTGTGATTAGCCTAAGTATAATAAAATGGATTTAAAGTACAGGGTCATAGGTGCCTTGAAACATAAATCAAGCATGCTTATATATAATTCAAGCTTATACATGGAAAACTTAGTATATTGTAACTATGCCTTTAATTATTTGCAGTTGTTCATTTGAACACATCCAGAATTTTGGTTGGAATGGGGTTTTAATGAGATTATTATATATTGCAGTAGAACTGTGAAACTTGATATGAACAAAGGCTGTAACCCTCTGCACTCCTGAGAGCTATTTTGTAATCTGTTACGTTGTATTTGCAAAGTAAAATACCTGTAAGAGTTAGAGTGACGTTGGCTACTTGCAATGGCCTTTGGCAGTAAAATAGGCTCTCTCATCGGATGCTTATGAAAAATCATCATTATCTAAGTGTTTTCTAGATAGCAGGAATCATCTTTACATTAACTCACTAATTTAATAACCGACAATATGAGGTGGGAACTGACATCAGCCCTACTTGGTACAGGAGAACAGAAGCCGAGAGGGGTTAGGTAATTTAGTAAGTGGTGCATCTGGGTCGAAACACAGGTAGGTTCTGGGCTCTGGAGCTCATGCCTTTCATGGTTTAAGATCATGAGGATCAAGTGGAACATGCACACAAGCCTCTGAAAAGCACACAGTAGGTTCTCTATAAGTATGAATGAGATGTGAGTAATAGAAAATATATTAGTGATAATAGTGAATGGATTAACAGTGAACATTTTGCATTCTCTTAAAACAAATTTTTGAGACTTTCAAGTTTTTTTTTTTTAAGATTTTATTTATTTATTTGAGAGAGAGACAACAAAGTGCGGGGAAGGGCAGAGGGAGAAGTAGACTCCCTGCAGAGGAAGGAGCCCGATGTGGGACTCAATTCCAGGACCCTGGGATCATGACCTGTGCTGAAGGCAGACGCTTAATGGACTGAGACCCCCCAGGTGCCTGAGACTTTCCAGTTTTAAAGACAATAAACGTAGCTCTTACCATTGTACATCAGTAAGAAAAAGATGCTCTGCCTGTCTTGGTTCCCAGGAAACAGGCTCTGAGGTAGAAGGTTGTGTACAGAAAGTGTTGGCTGTGCTTTCTAGAGAAGCGGGGACGACATGAATAGGCAGAGGGAGATGCTGACAGGCAAAATTTACTCAGTTTTACTGGGAGTTGGGATGGCCTTTCAGAGTTGTCGCAGTTCAGGCTGGGGTCAAGCCTTCGCATCATCACACCAGGCAGTCACAGTCATGTGCTGCCCCTGGAAGAGGGAATAACCATGGGTGAGCCAGCTTCCTGCGAGTGGAGGGAATTCCCAGTGAGGGATGCAACTGTGAGCCATTAAAAGCCAATATTTCCAGCAGCTGGGAGATGAATGCTCCATCCCTGAAGATGAGGTCTGGGTGGGGCACCACAATATCCACTACACCCCCCATTAGAAAAAGTGGAAAAAGTCACAAATAATTAACTAAAAGTAACAATACAAAAGGCAAAAAAAAAAAAAAAAAAAAAAGAAAGAAAGAAAAAAGAATTAAAAAATACAAAAGGCGAAGAAAAAATTAAAAAACTTAATGCTCATTAATGAAGAAATGTGAATTAGGACAACTATTTCCTTCTAGGAAATAGGCATAGGTGAAAAAAGCCAGCTAATATTCACCCATGAAGTGCTCCAAGATAGGCATACTTTTTTATTCAATAATTTATTTTGAGATAATTTCAAATTTAGGACAAGTTGTAAGTACAGTAGAAAGAACCCTTATGCCCCTTCACTCAAATTCTCTGTTAACATTTCACCACATCTGTGCACTGTGTGTTTGTGTGTATCTTTCTCCCCACCCCTCGCTATCTCTATATCATACAGTGCCCCTGGTAAACAGAATTTTCATCTCTTAAGCCAAGAGGTTAAGAGCAAAGATTTAGAATTCAGACTTGAGTTTGAGTTCCAATCACTTGACTTTGCACATGACCTTGGGCAAGACAGTTTTTCTTGGCATCTCTGTTCCTTCAGTTCCAAAATAGGGATAGTGGGAATTCCAGTGTTCTTCTGGTTTCCTTCAGTGTTTAGATCCACCACACAGGACTCAGCACATGATAAGGTCTCAGTCCATGTTAGCTGCAATCATTACTGTCATTGTTATTATTGGCTCTTCAAATTCAGGAACTATACCTTACGCGTGGCTGTGAAAGCCTCAGCGTTGACTGCCGTACCTTGCGATGATGGGTCCTCAGGAAACATTTTTAGATTAATTTGCTTCTTTGGTCAGCACATTATGAGGCTCAGGCACATAAGAGTAGTGGGAGGGGGGCTCATATCCAGGGCTAGAGACATCCCTTGGACTTCAGTGGGAAAGGCTGGAAAGAATGAAAGCAGACTCAGAAGCTGGAAATTTTAATGACTGTACTCCAGCCAAAATAGGCGATTCATTGGTTGACAAAATAAAAGGGTATTATTCCAGAAATTCTCCTCTCTCCCTCTTTCTTTGAATGTCCTCATGAATGTTTGGCCTGTGTATATTATTTGCCATACAGTATTTTGGAACAATAACAACAAAAGCTGGTGAAACTGAGAAGAGGAGAAACTTTTGTCACGTTCAGTCTTTAATGTTCCTTAAAAGGAGTATTTATAGCTAAAGAATTGCTCGCCCTCTCTGACTGTCTCCTGCAGCGGGTTGCTCTCTTCTACCTTCTGAGCCTTGGGGACACTTGAAATGTGGTTTTGGCAGCACTCGCACATCATGGTCGAGGCTAATGCAGGAGGGTGAGGCCAGATGCCGGCAGAAGTGAAGTAATGTGTGCAGGAGGGGAGGGCTCCTGTGAGAGACTGTGTATGAGGTGAAGCAGGAGCCTACATCAGCTTTGAGTTGCTTTCTGTTGCGTGGCTGTATATATACCCAGTGCCCCTGGCCAGACTTTTTGTTCGCAGTGACAGGCAACCGATTTCAAGCAGATGAAGCCACAGGGAGAGTTATTGGTGTAGTTGGTGAAATTCAAACAAAAGCTAAACAAATGAGGGTGAGCCCCGGGACCTCTGAGGTTCGAGCCTGCCAGGAGTCTCCTTTTCATCTCTGCTTCTCTCGAGTCTTGACCCCATTCTCTCAGCTTCTTCTTGTGGGGGAGGGTGGGTCACATCCTTACAGCCACTATCAAGGAAGACAAATTGTTCTCTGCCAACAACTGTCTGAAAAACCCCTGGGGAAGGACTCTGGCCTGGCCAGTATCACACACCCACCCCTAGTCCAAAGCCCTGTGGACTGAGTGGGAGAAGCTGTGATTATTGAGCCGGCCCTGTGTTCAAAGGGACAGATCTATTCCCAGAGGAAGATAGAAGCCAGAAAGCCACCCCAATTTGGAGAACATTATTTCTGTAGAGAAAACTGGGGTTCACTGTTACCTCCCCCATATGACTTCTGTTACTCCTGCAGCATTTTGTCCCAGTAGTTTAAGACACAAATTTAGAGGCCTTCGTCCTGACTCCAAGTCCTTCCTTCCTTCGAGGGGTGCACTCTGCATCCCAGTACCTTTAAAACTGGCCACCCACTCATTACCCCCAAACTAGGTCCAATATAAATGAGCCTTTGGCCTCTGCAGCCGCACTCATGGGAAACGCCTTTGGCCTTCTTTGTCCTTTCTGATCTTACTTCAATCAGTCCCCCATTCTAGGGCTTCTTGCCTTCTGACCCCTTTCACTTTTCTCAAAATTCTCGCCATGAATTGGACTTCAGGACCTGACAACAGAATGTGGCTTCTCCTGTGGTTGTGACCCTCAGCATTGTTTAGAGTCCAGTCTGGGAGCCTTTCCAGTGCTTTTGGTCTGCATCCTGCTGGCTCAGCTCTGGCCCACAGGACACCACACTGACACCGTGGTGCCCTGAGAATGAGGGCCGAGGAGAGCTCAACCCTAGAGTTATAGGGAATGGAGTTTGCACCACTGAGTGGTATTTCTTGCCTCTGCTGTGGGAGGGTTCAGCAGAGAGGATCCCCATTGTTTCCTGAGGATGCTCTGTTAAGTTAAAAGGGTGTTACCTATAATCCCTGCTCAGGTATACAGACCACATCATCCTGAAGTGCAAAGGCCAAGGTTATCTCTATATTCACATCCTATATCCAGAAAGAAACCTTGCTGTGGATTTTTCTTAAATGTGCCCAGCATTAGCAGTTTTGGCAAGAGGCTAACATATAACCATGAGGTTGGAGGACCCTGTCATTGGTTTCCTGTGATTTAGGATCCATCTAGGGGATTTTTCGATGGGGGCCCAATTTTATATTCTTTTATTTCCTGGCTCCCTTCCAGCTAATAGATATTTATGAAATGATTTTTTGGGTAAGAAATCTGTGTTAGGTATTATTGGAGATGAGAAAAGGAAAAGACAGTCTCTACTCCAGACATGCTCAGAGTCTAGTTAGAGATAGTTAGCAAACAAACATATTATTACACTACAGTGATAAGTAGGGTAATAGAAGGAAATACATGAAGAAAGTGCAAGAATCTCAGTGTGGTTGCAGGGAATCATTTATAAAATGAGGTAATAGGATGTATATGTGTCCTCTTGCTGCTGTAACAAATCACCACAAACTCAGTGGCTTAAAACAAAACATATTTCTTCTCTTACAGTGATGGAGGTCAAAAATCTAAAGTCTATATGTTGGCAGAGCTGCATTTCCTCTGGAGTCTCTAGGGGGAGAATCAGTTTCCTTATCTTCTCTGGCCTCCATGGGATGCATTCCTTTGCTGGAGGACCCCTTCCAGTCAGCTACTGATTCCCTCTGATCTCTGCTTCCAGTAAACATCCCATTTCTGACTCTCCTGCCCCTCCTCTTTTACTTAGAAGGATCCTTGTGATTACTTTGGGCCCACCCAGATAATCCAGAATAATTTCCACCTCAAATTTGTTAATTTAATAACATGTAAATTCCTTTTGCCATGTAAGTTTACCGAGTCACAGGTTTTGAGTATTAGGACACGGACATCTTGGGTGGGGGGTATTACTTTGCCTACCACAGAGGGCTAGATTGTCTTGAACGTCTCTTCTAACTCCAAAATTCCACGAGTTGATGGAGCCCTGTCAGCATGATTTGTTTCATTTAATTACTAGCTCTGACTGTATACTCTCATTGTGTTTCATTGTGCTCAATGAAGAGACAACTTTGTGGAGTTCCAATTCCTTCTGTATGTCTTGACCTTTGGGCTGCCAAAGAAGGAGTCATGTGGGGGAATTAGAATATTTAATGCTGAAGGTTTTCAAACCCAAGCTTTTTTGTGATAAACACAACAGTAACTAAAGGACATCTTTTGTCTCCTGCTCGGTTACAAAGAAAATCCTGATCCTACAGACGTACTCTTTCCTCCTAGATCATGGCCTATCTGTATCAAATAAGGCTTGGAAAAGAGTCACAAGAGAACATACTCTTGTTACTGTGGTCGGAAAAGTGTGGGGACCATGGGAGGGCAGAGAGTTGGAACATAAAGATGGCTAAGTATGTCTGCTGGAAATGGAGCAAGAAGCTGAGTAAGGATTATTTGATTCTTCACCATTTATGCAAGTAAGCAGAGGCAGCGGAGGTCCAGATAGTACTGAACAGCAGATATTTTGAAAGTTACTGACATTCAGCTTTGAAATAGAATCTTTGTTTTTATAATGCTTTAACTTTCATAATGACCTATTGCTTTGGCCACTTAAAATTAGATGGTTTACCCTGAGCCAAACCAGTTGTGGGACCGATGTGAAGCTGAGGGAAGCTGGCTGAGGCCCAAATAATTGGCCGGGGAAGTATTATTCCTCCTTTTGTGTTTTTAAGCTTTCCCCCGATTGGCTCCTTCTTATTTGTACTTAAAGGGAGTTGCTGTGGACACTGTGGGTTGCCTACCCTGCAGAATTCCCTGTCCTCTTCCCTCTTAACAGAACCTGCGTGTTTTCCAGGTATCTATCTCACCTTGTTGCAAGACAAGTTGCCCGGGGTTGCAGCCTGTCTCCTCAGCTCTGGAGAAGGGAACCTTATTGGTCTAAATGTAATTCCAACCCCTTGGCCAGTGATTGGCTCAAGAGTGGGCATGTGGCCCTAGTTCAGCCAATGAGATGCAAGCAGAGTTAGCTGGTGGCTGTGGGGACCGTTATTTGCGCTTAAGAAAGTGACATGGATAGTAACTCTGTTTCGCTTTATGGATGGGTATAAAGAAGCATGTGGATTCAGATACGGCTAGTGACAATTATATAACCATCAGAAAAAGACAAAACCAAGCAGCATGAAAAGGACTCTGATAGCGTGCCTGGAAAAAAAGGAGACAACAAAAACAAACTGGATGCTTGCTCACAGCTCTGAACTGTGCTGATCAACAAACTTTGGACCTTGCCTTATCTCTGAATTTTCTGTTGTATGAGATATTCCCCTATTGTTTATGCTACTTTGAATTAACTTTTCTTACTTGCAGCTAAAAGGATCCTGTCAGATAATGCGTTTCAAGTAGTCGCTGTGTCTCTATTGCCTCTGGCTTCAGTAGCCTGAGGTTATGAACAATTTCTCTTTGGCTCCAAGCCTTGGCTCCTAACTCAGGAACTCCAGCGCCTTTCCATCTCCAGCTAGTATTTTGGGCATTCTAGAGGCTCTTGAATCGATTTGGGAAGCCCCTCAAGGCTGTCCTGGTGATCTCTGAACTGTACTATTCCTGTAGAAAGGACCAGGTGTTGCTTAGTTGCCATTTTTAAAATTAGGCGGAGAATGCTCCCTCCTTATGTTATATGCTCAGTTCGCGAGAATGGTCCCAAAGCAGGGTTGCTAGAGTTCCGAGGTATAAAAGAGATTAATAAGCCAATTTTATTATTATTATTATTTTTTAAAAATCAGGTACACAATTTCCTGTTGATCTTCAGGATCTGTAGCTATGCTTGGCTAGATCAGCCCTGTCCCACAGAAATACAGTACAAGCTACAAGTATAATTTTAAGTGTCCTTAGTAACCCCTTTAAAAGGTAAAAAGAATCAGATAAAACTAATTTTAGTAATATATTTTATTTAACCCAATATACCCCAAATATTATAATTTCAAAATATAATAGATATAAAAGTTATTTAGGAGTTATTTAACACCATTTCCCCCCCCAAATCAAGTCTTCACAACCTAGTGTGTATGTTTTCCACATAGAGCACATTTCAGTTGGTTTGCATTTCAAGGGCTTAATAGCTATGTGTGTCTAGTGGCTGCCATGTTGGATAGACAGGCTATCCTCTGCCAAAGTTTCCTACAGAGAGGATTTATTACAAGTGGATCTTTCATCCTTTCTTGAATTCTGATTTCTTTATTTACCTTATCGATCCATACTCTTATTTTTTCAGATGTTTGTTTGTATGTCTGAATCTAATGATGAACATGGCTGGAGCTAACTTTTTCCCCAAAAAACCTCCTCAGATCTTATTTAAATCAATAAATTTAATTGTTATGAATATAGGGGTAAATAGGTGGGAAGGAGCTGTTTATGAATGTAAACATATGTTTACTTGAGGGGAAAGGTGTTATCCAATCAAAATTTCTATTACCAGGGTAATAATTCCTTTCTTCATATTAATCCTGGTAGATACTTTACAATTCTTTTTTTATCTGACCTTTCTGTTGACCTTATTGAACACCATTTTCTTCCTGTAATTCTTGCTTGACTTCTATGACATGTGCTTTCCCCAGCGCCTCTCCTACCTCTCCGACTTCTCCTTCCTTGGGGCTCCTTTTTTTCTCCCCTTTCCTTAATGGTGATGTTCCAGTGGTTCCTTCTTTGACCCTCCTATCTTTGTACTCCATATATTCACCCTCCATTTTCACCCATCCATGACTTAATCATTATTTATATACAAATATTTCCCAAATATATCTGTCCAACCCCTACCTCTCTTCTGAGCTCCAGGCCCATTGCTACCACCAACCATTCAGTTGCCCATGTCTGAAACTGGGCATTATTCTAAATTAAATGCTTCTCTGTCTGTCACCTTCCACATCAAACAATCTCCAAGTCCTTTTTTTTTTTTTTTAAAGATTTTAGTTATTTATTTGACAGAGAGAGACACAGCGAGAGAGGGAACACAAGCAGGGGGAGTGGGAGAGGGAGAAGCAGGCTTCCCGCTGAGCAGGGAGCCTGATGTGGGGCTCAATCCCAGGACCCTGGGATCATGACCTGAGCCGAAGGCAGACGCCTAACGACTGAGCCACCCAGGCATCCTCCAAGTCCTTTTGATTCAATTTAATTAATAACTCTTTATTGATATGCATATTCCCCCCTTCTCATTGCCACTATTTTGTGTTTCCTCAGTTAAACTTCTGACTAGTTCCTTGCCTTCAGTCTTGCCCCCTCCATCTATCCTCCTTACTGCATTTAGAGGACCCTTTCTCAAAAATTCCTAGTCAGTCCTTTGTTTCTTTGCATAAAGCTAAACTCCTTCACAAGTTATATAAGGTCTTTGTGATTTGACTTCCTCTTTTCTCTCCCAGCCTTCTGCTCCCTTGTACTCTGTGTTCCACTTACATTCAACTTGCGTTTCTTCTTTGTGTTCCAAGCCTTTGCACATGCTGTTCCTCTGTCTTGGATAGTCTTTCCCCTACATTCTTTCCCTGGCTAAGTTGTTCCCAGAAGCTCTCAAACTGATTTGTCTCAGAACACTTTTAAACTGTTAAAAATTACTGAGGGCCCCAAAGAATTCTAGTTGATGGGGGTGATAGCTCTCAATATTTACTGTATTAACAATTAAAACTAAGAAAATAGTTGAATAACTAAAAAATAGTTATTCATTGATTTTAAAATAACAATAATGACAATGTTATAAATAATATTTAAAAATGATTGTATTTGACAGGACAAAAAAGTTTAGTGAGAAGAGCGGCATTGTTTTAGGTTTTGCAAACGTCTTTATTATTTGGCTCAATAGAAGACACTGGAGTTTCATATCTGCTTTTAAATTCATATTGTTCTGCAATATGTTGTTTTGATTGAAGCACATGAAAAAATATCTGGCCTCAAGCAGCTATGTAGTTATGTACGTGTTCACTAGGGATGCCATAACAAAGAATCCCAAACTGAGTGGCTTAAACAACAGAAATTTATGATCTTACAGTTCTGGAGGCTCAAGTCTGAGATTAAGGTGTCAGCAGGGCCATGCTCCCTCTGTAGTGGCTGGGAGGATTAGTTCTCTCTCTGAGTTTCTGGTAGTTGTTTGGCTTGTCCCAGCATAACTTCAGTCTTTACATGCCATTCTCTCTATGTGTGTGTGTTTCAAAAATTTCCTTTTTTACAAGGACACCAGTCAGACTCGATTAGGGCCTACTCTAATGATTCATTTTAACTTATTTATTTCTGTAAAGGCTCCATCTCCGATCCAAATAAGGTCACACTCTGAGGTACTGGGGGTTAGGACTTCAAGACATCTTTTTTGAAGAACACAGTTCATCCCATAACAGCTGGAAAAGGCAGGACTTCACAGGACCCCTCTGAGAGAGGCTCAGGGTCTCCCAGATGACCTTGGGTTACATTTGGAGACATGCTGCTTGAGCTCATCCTTTGCACCTTAGCTTAGAAGTCTCTACTCTGCAACACCCTTCCTGACGCAAGCCCCTGTTAGGGGCTTCTCCTGTGTACTCTGCAGCATCCTGGGCTTCCTCCCCTTGTCACAGCATTTACTATCCTCTTCTGGAATTCCTTATTAAATAATGTACTAGTCAGCTTGGGCTGTTGTAACAAAATACCACAGTCTGGGTGGCCTACACAACAGAAATCTATTTTCTCACAGTTCTGGATGCTGGAAGTCCAAGATCAGGGTGTCATCAGGGTTGGTTTCTGGTGAGAGTTCTCTTCAGGGCTAGTAGATGGCTGCCTTCTCGCTGTGTCCTCACAAGGCCTTCCCTTTGTGCTTGTGTAGGAAAGAGGGAGGGTGGTGGGAGGGAAGGAGGAAGATGTCTCTGGTATCTCTTCTTATTATTATAAAGACAACAGTCCTTTTGGATGAGGGCCCACCTTCATGGCCTCATTTAACTTTAATTACCTCCCTAAAGGCTTTATCTCTAGATACATTGGGATTAGGCCTTGAACATATGAATTTTGGAGGGACATAATTTGGTCCATAACAGGGGGTTACTTGCCCTTACTGGACCTGATGATAAAAATTTATGATCAATTGACCTATGGTCAGGGATCACTATTTTTAAGTTTTATTTTGATCAATGTGGTAAAATAGAATTTAATTTCCCTTTTGTAAGTTTGAAATCTTTTAGAAAAATCCCTAAAGTTTCTTTGAGGGGATTGTTTAAAATAATCTTAGTACAGAAAATCTGTAAGGCACATCCTTTAGATCAGTGACAGTAACGGGTAATTTAAAAGAGCCAATTATTAATACATTCATTATAATGCCTAAAACCATGCTGTGGCAGATATATTTGCCAGTGTTGGTAAAAAGTTTTTATAGCTCCATTAGAAGTTTCTAACATATAAATTGCTTATAGAAGTGCATGAGACAATAGTACTGAAGGGACTCCAGTTTTCTACAAAATGTTTGGGACGGGGCACCTAGGTGGCTCAGTCAGCTCAGCGTCCAACTCTTGATTTCCACTCAGGTCGTGAGATCGAGCCCCACATTGGACTCCTTACTCAGCCAGGAGTCTGCTTGAGATTCTCTCCCTCCCCCTTTTCCCCTCCCCTTGCTCTCTCTGTCTCTCTCAAATAAATAAATTCGATCTTTTAAAAAATGTTTGGGACCTCACGTTACTAAAAATGGGATTACTTATATGCATTTTAACTGTGGATTAATGAACAATGCACAGTGACGCAATGAAAGAAATCTGATTTGTTTATTCTGGACCAAAATGTTGGAAGAGATTTGTCTATTGGTACACAGGTAATTCTAAATGTCCTACTCCTGTTTTCTCCCTTCTTTTTTACATATGATTGCCAAAAGTAGTTAAATCTCTGTGGCAGTGTGGTTCATGAAATTCTGTGGCCACCTGCCTCCTCAACTCTGTTAATGGACCTGCCTCTTTAGAGAGGAAACTCCAAGTGCTTCCAAGCCAAGAATGTCAGCATCAGTGAAGATCTCTGAAAACATACTTTGATTAGAAACATATTTATTTTGAACTAAACTTCAAGTGATTTAAATTTTATTGGCTATATTTGGCAAGATGGTCACTGCTGAGGTTATAGCTCCTTTGGCTGCTGCCTTTTGAAGTCATGATCAGCCCTTGGGGCTGATGAGGATGGCAGAGCATTCTGTGTTTCATCCATTTTAACTTCCAGAAGAGGCGTTATGACACATGGGATCATAACCAAATGTGGTGAAGTTCTCCATCTTGTCCACTGGATTGACTTGGATTCCTTTGCTGCCATGACCCACAACAAAAGGGAGAGAGTTCTGGAAAAGATTTCATCAAATTCTTACAGTCTGACTCACTGCTTCTCCCTTCTTTCTCTTTTTTCAACCCAGTTCTCTGTAAAACTCTCCCAAGTGTAAATCATTTTTTGAAATTATTTGTCTCTCCCTCTACCTAATTGGAGATATGCCTAGACATGTATGGATGTGATTTTGGTGATTGCTATTTTAGATACTTGGATTTGGAGTGACTTTTGGGATTGGGATTTTTTTTTCTTCTATTATTATTCTTTTTTTTTTACTTTAAGAAAATTCTTTTTAATTCCGGTATAGTTAACATACAGTGTTACATTAGTTTCAGATTTTCTTATATTTTTTAATTGGTTGAATAATAAAAAAAATTTAGCAAGTATTGCTTTTATAAAAATAATGCTAATGCTACTTTAAGAAAATTTATTGAATTAATGTATTTTTTAAATCAACCATTACTAATTGTTATGTGTGAGATTTTTTTTTTTTTTTTTGAGAGGGAGAGAGAGAGAGCATGTGTGTAAGCAGGGGGACAGGGGCAAAGGGAAAGGGAGAGAGAGAATCTGAAGCAGGTTCCACACTCAGCATGGAGCCAGATGCAGGGCTCGATCTCAGGACCCTGAGAGCATGATCTGAGATCAAGAGTTGGATGTTTAACTGACTGAGCCACCCAGGCACCCCTGTTATGTGTGAACTTTTAAAACTGGTTGGAAAAAAGGAGCCCTCTATACTAAAAAATGAGACTTGTTAACCTGTGATTTTGAGAGATTTAGTTAATGAGAGTATTAAATTACAAAGATAAAAAATAGTAGTAATAGATGCAAAAATGTAGTTAAACCACTTACTCAGGGCTGAGTAAATGACAATGTTAATAACTATACTGACGCTTTACACAGTATCCCTCCATACTAGCCACAGCAACCCCTGAAATACATTCTAGCATTTCTCCATTGTACATCAGAGGAGACAAAGCACAGGGCAGTTAAGCTGCTTGCTCAAGGTTACACAGCTAGGAAGTGGTGGGGCTAAGGTCCAAAAGTGGACAGTCAGGCTCTAGAGTCCCGAGAAAGGTGTACTCTAGAGGCAGATTTGTGAGAGAGTCATATTTTGTATTCAACACCTAGTTACCTCAGTTTTGAAGGCCTTCCTCTGGAATATGCAGGGCACTCATTTTGATTTCCTATTGCCCTAGCAACCCTACCAGGCCTATACTGTATGTCCCTCTTCTTCCTCCTGACTTTCCTGTCATCAAAATCTGTCACTTTTGTTTCTCAGTCTTCAGAATTCTGACATTTGTATGTTGGTTTTTATTAGCAAAAACAGGTCTGATGACATCACTGGAGACATGTAATTGCTCCTAGATAGGGAACATCTGACAATTTATAATGTGCTTGCATCCAGTAGTCTCTAGTAAACAGTAATAACAATAAAACATAATGAGGATTTCAGGTCATATCAATAGCTGCTATTTATTAGGTGCTTACTACATGCCATGGACTTCTACAGGATTTCTAATTCTTTAACCATACCGTGAGCTGGGCATTGTACACTCAATCTATAAATAAGAACATAGGCACAGCAACCAAGTTCCTTGCTCAGGATCACACAGGTGTAGTTTGGGCTCTCTGACTCCTGGTTCTCTCCTTCTTTCGCTCTGTCTTCTGGCTGCTCCCACAGGGCTCCTGAAACATAGATCTTCATGTGCCAGGCCTGGGCCTCCATCTGAGGTAGCAGTAACCCCAGAGAAGAGCACAGCTTGCCTTTCCCCCTCTCTTCCACTTTTTCCTTTAGGAAACTCTTTATGAAAGGGGTTCTTGGTACAGTCTTCTTTTTCTTTCAACACACTACACTCCCATTCTCTTATTTTTTATTTTATTTTACATGGAATTAATATTCCAGAAATGTTGCCTTATTTACCAGGGTTTTAATAATTTGGTTGCATTTCTTTGGAGTAGTTCTAGCTATTGCTTTGGAACTTCTATCAGTGTTCTAGATTTCCTTCTTGAAAATCTTAGCTTTATTCAAACAATGAGTATAAATGGCATTTTGCCACTTATCTTTTTATATGGTGAGTGTGATTTGAAGCATTCACATCGGAATTAAAATCTGTTCAGACGTCAATTCATTTCTAAGAAATGGAGTAACTAGGGGAAACCTGCACTGGGCGATGAGCAACTCTTTTTTTAAAGATGAATAAGTGTCATATAAACTGTCCTTTCCTTTTCTGTGCCCTTTATGGATGCCTGAGCCTGAATCTGACTTACTCTCCACAGCACATCTAAAAAAGTGCCGCAGATCATTTTCTAAATGTTGCACCTCTGAGTTGAGTCAACTGCTGTGTGTGTTAAATGTGTTGCTGAGCAGAAAGTTGGGGTATTTTGGGGAATGAAACAGCTTTCTCCATTAGTGCTTCAGTGAGATCACATTTCCCCCTTTTTAACATCCATGCTGCTGTTCCTACTGAGCCTGGAAGTAGGCCGGCTTCTCCCTCCAGAATATTGGGAACATCTGGCCATAATTTGTATACGAAGAGGTAAAGTAAGACTATCCTGGGGCATAGTGATCTCATGTCGTGAAGGTCCCCATCTGTGGCTGTTCATCACTCCTCTCTCTCCCAAGTGCCTGTCGTATTCCCTCTGCACACAAGATTCTTCAGTTTCAAGTATCCTTTCCAATGGGGCTTCGCTTTCCTGCTCACTCTGTGGCCTCTTAACATGATCTCTTCCTGGCTTTAGTCCCTCATATATGACAGGCCCCTGGATCATGGTCTAGAGGCCCTGTCATAGGATCTAGTGCTGCAGAATCCTGGAATGCTAGAATTGGGAGGGACATGAAGGTCATTCTCGCCCAGCCCCTGAATGGGTGAGAATTAGAACTGGAGACACAAGGTAAGGTGCCACACTGGATCTTTGCTCCAGGACTCCTCAACTGAGCCAGTGGATGTTAATCCTTCCCTATTGGAAATGCCTTTGTTTGCATTTTAACAGGGCCTTTAAGTGATTGGACCAGTGTTTCCTAAGCTTGGCTAATCATTCAGATCACCCCCATCTTGGTTCTGATTCTCTAAGTCTGGGCTTGGACTCAGAAACTGTGCTCTTAACAGGCCCAGGTCATCGTGATGATTAGCGTATGTTCAAAAACCACATTAAACCCCAAGGCTGACCCGTAACACTGTACATTCCAGCTAACCAGTCAGGCTAATGGACTGGGCATTTTGAGGCAACCCCGCTTTTCTAGCTCGTATCAGTCCACTCAGAATGTTAATATTGAGTAGAAAACAGAGGCAGCTCTCCCTAACTGAATACTGAAGGTGCAGAAAATGGCTCCCTAAACTCAAAGGACCCCAACTTAATATTTGTTGACATAGGAAATATTAACACAGTCATTGAACTGAGTGAAAAAAACTGCCTTTCCAAGGTGGCACTACTAAAGAAGGGCCTGTCTTTGTTGAGAGCTGTATCTGGGTAAGGCATTTCAGGTAGAAGGTGAAAAGGAACCTGGAGAGGTTGCTCATTGGAAAAGAATGAGAATTTGGATTTGGAGAGAAAGGAGAAGAGAAGAGGATGAGGACAAGACTAGACAATATGGTGAAGTGACAATAACCCTGAACAAAGCGCCTCTTCTGCAATTTTTGGTTGTTTGTGCTGCTGCCATATTAACCCCCCCTTGCTCCTCAGAGCTCCAGCTAAGTCACTTCACCGACAACAGTGAAAGTAAGGACAGAAGGTGAGACATACATCTGAATTCATAGATGGGAAACTCCAACAGAACATACAGGATTACAAGTAGACTTAACAAATCAAACCAATTCAGTGAGGGAAAGAACTTGCATTGAGTGATGTCCGTGGGTCATAGGATTGCCAGGCATTCTGTATATATGGAACATGCCCTTGTATTTCATAATTTTGTCCTGAAGCATATATTGATTTTGTCAGGACGTCCTAAATATCCTATATTCAGCCTTTTTCACTAAATTGAAAAATGTTGAACTGGGTATCCTGTATTTTAATTTGCTGAATCTGGTAAACCTACCATAGGATCATATGTGCCCTAGTAAATGTGCACAAACCTTGGCAAGGACATTGGACTTTCCACAAATGGTGAAAAGGGTTCAATCTTATCTAAATCACCTAGGGCAGAGTGATTTCAGCTGACACTGAAGTTATAGTTACAACTGGCCAATCAAATCCAGGACCTGTCCACCTTGGCTCATGATAGTCATCAGGGAACTTATAAAAAAATTCATGCCCGGACTCCATGCCCAGCATTCAGGTCTATATGGTCCGGTGTGGGGCCAGCTCTCAGTACTGTTAAAGCTTACCAGGGCATCCAAAAGTGAAGCCAGGATTGAGAATCAGTCATCAGCAGAGAGCCTATCCTTTGTGGAGTCTTATATATGGATAGCTGTGGTGGGCAAGTGTCAAAGACTTGAGGTGAGGGTAGAAAAGAGGGAGAGGAATGAGTCCCAGTGAGGGGACTATTTCCACTGGGATCTGACTGCCTGCTGGAAGGCCTAGACCTGGCTACACCTGAAATATATGTCAGTTGGAAGTCTATGGCCTCCTCTCCCACTATATAATTCTGTAACAAAACGGAAAAAAGCTAAAGTCTCCTGTCCTACTCTATCGGTTAGGCTTGAACCAAAGAAACAGTGGTGGGAGTTATCGATTAAGAGATTTATTGCAAGGAATTGCTTTATGGGATTGTGGGGTCTGGTCAGGCAAGTTCAAAATCTAAGGAATTATCTGAAATCCATATGACTGGCCTTCAGGAAGAGCAGGCCGGAACTCTTGGACCTGAGGTAAAGCTGCTGTCTTTCAGGCAGACTTTCTTCTTCCTCAGGGAAGACTTGGCTTTGTTTTTTTTTTTTTTAAGATTTTATTTATTTATTTGACAGAGAGAGACACAGCTAGAGAGGGAACACAAGCAGGAGGAGTGGGAGAGGGAGAAGCAGGCTTCCCGCAGAGCAGGGAGCCTGATGTGGGGCTCGATCCCAGGACCCCGGGATCATGACCTAGCTGAAGGCAGACGCTTAACCACTGAGTCACCCAGGCCTCCACCCTATTTTTTTTTTTTTTGATTTATTTATTTATTTTAGAGAGAGAGAGAGAAAGAGAGAGCAGGGGGAAGAGGTAGAGGGAGAAGGAGAGAGAATCCCAAGCAGACTACATGCTGAGCATGGAGCCCAACTCGGGCCTCGATCCCAGGACCCCAAGATCACAACCTGAGCCAAAACCAAGAGTTGGACACTCAACTAACTGCGCCACCCAGGTGCCCCTCGGCTCTGCTTGTAAGGCCTTGCAGCTGACTGAATCAGGCCCCAGACTATCTCGGATAATCTCCCTGAGAGTCAACTGATGGTAGATTTAGTTACATCTACAAAATCTTTCACAACAACACCTGGATTATTGCCTGATTGAACAACCGGACACTATAGTCTAGCCGCGCCGACACATACAACTAACCATCACCCCTACCTCAAGCTTTTTTTCTTTCTTTCTTTTTTCTTGGTAAAAGCTTGTGACATAAAACTTACTCTACCACCCTTTTTAAAGCGTACAGGACAGTAGGGGTAACTCTGTGCACGCTCTAGTGCAATAGATGTCTAGAAAATGTTCATTTTACAAAACTGAAACTCTATGCCCATTTCACAACAACTCCCCTTTCCCCACTCCTCCCAGCCTACCTCATACTTGTAATCCTTTCCTAGAACTCCTTCGAAGCTGCTTGAGTGCAACAGTTCAAAGCAGAAAGAGGCAGTAGACTGTAGGTCACTTGGCTGTGGTGCCCCACTGTTTGTCGTGACTCTTACAGCCAGTGTGGCCCTGGCCGCAGCACGGGGATGATGGGAGACTCAGGCTTGTTCCCTGGCTCTCCTCTTCATGGTGGGGAGTTACAAGGGAAGAAAGAAGGCCAGAAAAGAAATGAGGGGCAAGGATCTGAGATCCTGCTCAGAGCTGATGGGCTAGGGAGGAAGCACGTGCACAAAAGAAGCTTGAGACCCATTTATAATTTTGTTTGGGCAGTTGAGTGTGAGGCCCCAGTTTCTTTTATTTAAAAATACACTTAGGTTTGCTTTCTTTAGTGCACAGGTGGTGTTAACGAAATTGAGGTTGTGAGTGTGATTTCTCTCTGAGTCATTTAGCTTCACTGCTTCACAAGAACAGATTGCACCCTTCACCCCATAGAGGCCTCTTAGATGCTGCCGTGACTGCTAGGTACAGAGGAATGTAAACAGCTCAGTCCAGAATTTATTCCTAATATGGGGGGAAGAAGTTTTTCGCAGATTCACAACTTCCTGATTATGTACATTCTTTGCAGAATGAAAACACCCTGGGTCAAGAGTTAAGAGGCACAAATGCCTGTGTCTGGTTCCATCATTAGCTAGTTAGTTCTGTGTTCCTTTGCTCTTTGCTGAAATGGAGTTGCATGAATTGGAAGGTGGCTTCCAGGCTGTAGCTCCTTGATTCTAAAGGGCAGTGTTCTCTGTCCCATAAGTGTCTAGGGTGAATGGTTGCAGAGTGGTTAGTTGGCCCCTTAGATTTACTGGGATCCCAGTCTTATGTTTAACACATTATGTCTGGAGCAACCTCTGTTCAGGATTGGTATGAACCTTAAGCCAAAGAGTTTCAACTTTACTTTGTATTTCAACAATAATACGATTGCCCAAACCTGGGACACTCTTAAGATTTGTGTCAGAACAATGGATATAGGTTGGGACTCTCCGAGGCAAACTGAAACTCAAGGTCACTTGGGTGGAAGGCAGTGAGGAATCACGGAAAGATTTGATTAGGGAAATGATTTAGTTTTTCTCAGACTGCTCTAATAATTAAATGAGAAAATATGCATCAGCATATGTCAAAAGGCAAAGTATACTTGCTAGTTTTGCTTAAGGAAGATTCATTTGCTGCCAAGCATTAAAAGTGTAGGGGAAAAGAGACCAGTGGAAAGGAGCTCAGTAAGAAACTACCAGATAATCCAGCAAGAGGCAATGGGAGGGGGCGGGACAGTTCTGGAAAAAGGCCTGAGCATTTGTATTCTGAGGCAATCAGAAGTCATGGTAGCAAGGAAGATGAAGCCTAGCTGTTCAGAAAAAAATCATTAGCTAGACTTAATGAATAAAGAGAATAGTCTGATTTTGTGGATATTAAAAATGTCATATTTAGTGACTTTAAATTTAGGGGTTGGTTCTGAACAATCATTTATTGCTCAGCAGCACAAAAAAAGGCATCAGCTCCCTGAACCTTGAGATTCTGCTCTTGGCTTTTCTCAAAATAGAACCACTTGATAGCTTTCTCAGCTGAATGCCTTCACTTAAAGTTAGGCCAGTCTGAGAGATGAATTGGATAAATGTTTCTGGAGATATTTGGTCATGAGACTATATCATTAGGACTTGTAAAGCATGTCTAATTTACTTAATGGATTATAATGTCTTGGAAATGACTATAATGATCTATTTACACAGAATGCCTGAGTGCACAGACCATTTGTATAAATAAGCAATTACGTTCCCTGCTGTCAGGATATTTTGGTCCGAAGATCAGTTACCTGATGCCTTTCCTCTATAGTGTTAATTCGGGTAGTGATTATACCCTGCATATTATAAATCTTCAAATAATCATTATGAATAGCAGCTGCTTGGGGCTTGGCTATTTTTACCCAGATATAAAAGCCTGCCTGCAAAATTTCATTTGAGATGGGAAGTGATATGGAGGAGTCCGAAGGAACATTCTTGGGTCTGTTTTATGTGCAGTCTTGATATGTCCTGAAGTGTGTGTGTGTTCCTTTCTTTTTCTGGAAAGGAATGAAAAAAAAATACTTAGGCTAATATGGTAAATGCTAAGAACCACATTTGAGTACATTCATTCATTTGCTGTGAGTGCCTTATCCCCAACCTGGGATTTTCTAGTGCCTGCAACTTTAAAGCCATATACACCAGGAGTTCTTTGCTGTCTGTCTGTTCTATTGATCAGAGAGCTGAAGGGGGCCTGATAGAGTTATGTTGGAGAACTCTTTACTTTCCCCCTTTATCTGCCTGGTGTGCTTCTAAGGGTGTTAATTTTATTTTTATGGTGTATATGATAAAGAGCAAATAAATTTAAAATAAAAAATGCAAGTAAAGGGAAAATAATATAGGAAAATACCATAGAGTCAGAAGCAAGGTTAGTCCACAGAAGGCATATTATAAAGTCCTATGCTGCTGTCACAGGTGGGCCACAATTTGGGCTTTAAGTCTTCTAACAGCCCACTGGAAGCATGACATGAACAAGTTTCACAGAACCCATTAAGTAAAATCAAGTAGTCATATAGGTGAAACAGAATTATTTCTGATCTGAATTCAGAAAATTTCCCTTGTGTTCTTATAGAGAGGACACTGAAATGTGATAAAAGGCAGCTTTGATAATATTATTCCATACCATTTTTGAAATATCAAGTGTTTTACTTGCCATATGGGTTCTGGGTGAATTCCTGTCATTCTCTAGTTTGTACTAAGACCGCCACGTTGGTGCCCATTGAGACCTGGTGTTAAGTCTGGTTGGCCCTCAGTGAAGGGGTTATCACTTTGGCTCTCCCATGAACCCATGATCTTGTGATTTTCCCAGGAGGGACTATAGTTTCTTTTAGTGTTCCTGATTCCTGGGGTGGGTGACACTGCAGCATGTATTAGTTTCCTATTGTTGTTGTAACAAACTAGAACAAACTTAGTGGCTTAAATAGTGCAGATTTATTATCTTACAGTTCTGGAGGTCAATAATCCAAAATGGGTTTCGTGGGCTAAAATCAAGGTATCAGGAGGGCCTTGAGTGCTCTTGGCTTTTCTTTCCATCTAGAGACTGTCTGCATTCATTGGCCTCTGGCCTTCTTCAACAATCTTATCACTTCAGCCTTTGCTTCCAGAGTTCCATCTTCTCTCACTCTGACCCTCTGTTGCCCTTTGTCCCTTACAAGAGCCTGGTGATGACATTGGACCTGGACAATCCAGGGTAGTCTCTCCATCTCAAGACCTTTAACTTAATCACATCTGCCAAGTTCCTTTTACCATGTAGGAGAACACATTCCCAGGTTCCTGGGGTTAGGATGTGGATAATTTGGGGGGTGGGGGGAGGTGGGTATTATTCTGTCAGTCACCCAAGAGAATTGAAAACAGGAGGGGTGGATTGTGTGCTATCCTATACTATATGAGCATGCTTGGCAGGAGTTTCATACAGGATCCAGGTGGAAAAACTGGGCTGTTTCCAATAGAGGAGAGTCTATTGAATATGTGGACTTAGATCCAGAGATGCGGCAGGAGCTGAAAACAAGGCAAGGTAGCTTAACTCAGAGATGAACTGCTGGAGATGCTGCTAGCATCTCTAGGATGGAGGGACAACAGGAGGAGATCATGCTACCAGAGCCCAGGAGCCAGGGCCTCTGGGCTAGAGCCGAAAACTCGGAGGACACATGTCTGGCAGGCACTAAAGGTCAGGGAAGAGGCTGAGGGAATGCTGGAGACATTGCCCCTCGTGAGGGAGTGGGAGGAAGTACCCTGGCTTCTTTCTCTTCCCAGCTGCCCATCTCCCACTAACCTTGGCTAAATGTTTCCTTGGTAAAACTAACCAGAAGCTCATAGGCAAAGGGGTATGGGAGCTGTGGTTGGCAGGCGCCTGTGATATAAAGCCCAAGAGGTGACAGACAGGCTCTGGAGGTGAAAGCAAACAAGAAAATGGCCCAAACATCACATGTCGTGAGATAACCCGCATGTAAATAACATGGGAGAAGATGTCTGGTACCATTTTTGTTAAACCTTTACATGAGCTCTGGCTCTTAATACAGTGAAGAAAAGAGATGCTTGTGTGTAGGGAGACGGGGTGTGGGGGAGAGTATAAGCAACTGATTTTCACGTTAGTAGGATTTCTCCAAGGGCGAGACTTGAAAAGGTTTTCAGCCACTCCGTAAAGGGCACGTTTATTTTTATGACACTGAATGGATGATTTGTTCCCTCTGCTCTCACATCTTACTTAGCCCCTCCTCCTTTCCCTCTCTCTCCTTCCTTCCTTCTCCTCCCGTGTCTTGCTCCTCCATTCCTCCTTTTCTTCTTCATGCTCTCCTCCTTCCTCCCCCGCCCCGCCCATCTTCACCCTTTGTTTGCATTCATTTCTTAAAACATGGCTTTTATTAACCAACAGGCACCTACTTCTAAGAATGATTACTGGTGACTGTCTCCTCCTTTCTCACTTTGCCTCCCAGTCCATGGACTGCTTGCAGTGTTCTTGAGGCTTGGGACTACAGAATTATTTTCATTACATCTCTTTTTAACTTTCTGCCTTAAGAAGCATTTTAGGACCTCTCCTAGGATGCAAATCAATGGTATTGGACTCACCCTATGTTCACTTATCTGGATTCCTCTCTACCCTCAATTCCCTGATATTTCCTTCCACATTCCAAAGCGTCTTTTGTTTTTGTTTTTGGTGCCCATTTTCCAGGTGGGCTGTGGGGCTCCTATGTAAGGCTTGACCCAGACAAAGATCATGCCTTTGGTTCTAAAATGAAAGACGCGCACAACATAAAAGTGTATGCTTCTCTGTTGAGATTATAAGCATCGTTCAAATATCATTGACTACACATTTAAAGTGGTTTGGACTCCATGCTGAAGGGAAATGAGGAAAACATTTTTCATGAAAGATGAGCTTCTGATAGAAAGAAATTGAAGGCTTCAATGCAGTCATCCTTATCCAGTTATTTTCATTTAATAATACATAGAGTAATTGGTTGATGAGTTTTGGGACCTCGATGGCAGCAGTGTGTTGAGCTAGTCGTACCCCTCAGCATTAGTGTTGCTGTTGATCTGAAGCCCCAGCTGAGGCAGCACACAGAGACTCTCATTCCAGATTTGCTAGGTTTCATGTTGGCTTGATCACTTACCCGCTCTGTGACCTTGAGCAAGTTACTTAACCACTCAGTTTCCTCAGCTGTAAAATAAGGATAATAATAGCGTCTGCATCCCAGTGCTGGTGAAAGAATTAATTAATTATGCCAGGCCCATAGTAAGGGCTCTGTAAGTGTTTCCTCTTTATTTTCCTTTATTTTCCCCCCTTCCTTCCTGATAGTCCACTTCCATTGGTACCTGTTTTTAATATGTTTGTGTTTTTAAGTATATATATATATATGTATATATATATATATATTCTTCTAAAATATGTAGTGTCATGCATGTTTGCATGTGTGTGTATGTCTGTGTGTTTCATTTGGCTTTAGGCTATACATTTTATTCTATTTTTGTGTTTTTGTTGTGTATCCAGTTGGCTATGCTTGTTTCTAGGTCATTACTTCTGCCTGACTCATAGCACACTGCAGTGTATGTCCATCACATTTACTTGTCCGCTGACCTAGTGGTGTCATCCGAGATGCCTCCAATTCCCTACTGCAAACAATTCTGTGACAAGCACACTTGTACAAGAAATGGAACCACTGGGTCACAAGGCATTCACAGTCTCACTATGAATAAGCCAGGTCGCTTTCCAGAAGGGCTGTAGTAGTTTATACTCGTTCCAGCAAGGCACGAGAATTCCTGATTTGACCTAATTTCCTGATCACGAAACATTAAGTATTTGTTCTAATTTGGCATACCATGATATTTTATTGTATGAATTTTCAGTTCTATGATTATTTGTGGGACTGTACCCCTGTGTTTTTGCTTCTTTAGCCGATAGATTCCCTCTTCTGTGTATTGTTCAAGGACCTTGAACTTTTGCTTCCAGGTATGAGTGAGTGCTTGCAACAGACCAGTGCTCTCAACAAGAGTTAAGGGATTTAGAAAAGCCAGATTTAAAAAAAAAAAAAAGTTTAAAGGCATTGGAGAGCTTCTGAGGCAATTTAAGGCAATTTAAGGGGACAAAATGTCCGGAAAAAGGGAGGTGAACGAATGTTCTGCAGCAGACTTTATCCTTGGGGCTTTTGCCAGTTCTAGGTGTGGGGCACATTTATTCTAGGCTTCTGGCCCCCAGAACTGTGAGAGAATAAATTTATATTGTTCTGAGCCACCTGGTTTATGGTTACTTGTTGCAGCAACCACAGGAAACTCATACGTGTTATAAATAAGAAGTCATCTATATACCACCTGTTTTGCTAGCCAAGCACTCTAGTGCTTTCTAGGATAGATGGGGGTTCTTCCTTGAATGCTCCTTAAAGACCCCAAGAATGTATCTTCTGGGGCTCTGAGAATGAGTTCTTTTCATTACTCATCTGCTGCTTCCTGTTGCCATCTGCTAGGTCTGAATGATGCTGTTCCCTGGCCTGATGTGTCTGTCCTAGGAAGTGAGAACTCTCGTTCTGTTGCAGATATGACTGTGGCCAGTGTCAGAAGATAGTGGAACACAGAGCATAATTCACACCTGCTACAAGATGTGGCAAATTTCAGAAGCTACATGCCCTACTTTGCGTAATTCCAAGGAGATACCATTTGTGTTTTTTGTACATGAAAGGTAGCCCCTTGGGGCAGTGTAATGCAGTCCTTGCACAGGCCCTTCTCATGGACTCCCCTCCAGAAGCAGCTCCTTTACCTAGCACCACATCTCAGGTCCCAACCTAATTCCAGTTGTTTGGAGTGAATTTAAGCACCCCCATTATAGTCGAGAATCAAGCAGCCATGAAAACCAAAAAAAAAAGAAAAATTTCCCCTTTGAACCAGTCTAAAGCTCACCTTCTCAGTTTTCTGTCTCAGGATCAGCCTCTTTTGATTAATGATGGAAATACCTTCACCTTTCTGAGATAACCTCATCTCCAACCCACTGTAAGCTCACCCCTTAGTGAGGCCAATAAGATCAACATTCAGCTGCACATCACTTCATTTCTCACAGTCTGTGTAATTCAGTCTTGTGGTCATTCACTGAAGATTGTGGTAGCTCTCGCCAAGATGGCATCATTAATGCCTTTTCTTCCTGAATAGTCATGTTGATCCCACACTGAGAAGTGGAGAATATTCCTTCACCCCTTTCAGTCTGGTCTGGTCTTTAATGCTTTGACCAATAGAGACCTGCAGAGGTGATGTGCTAACCCCAGGCCTAGCTTTCAAGGAAACTGGCAGCTTCCACTGGAGCTGGTCACCTGAGCAGCCAGTAAGAAGTCCAGCTCTAAGGAAGTTTAGGTTGAGCTTTGCCTAGGCTTGTCCCATTCCTTTGTATGATGCTTCTCACAGCGTGTGATGAAGAGTAGGTTTGACCATCTCTCCTGCTGTCTATTTTCTGTCAGGTTTTGGGCTCTTGTCAGCATGCAAATAAGATACATATATACCTATACATCCTTCCCTAGAACAAGTAATAATATACCCACATATCAATATCTAAAGCAATACTTAGAAAAGAAGCATTTCTTCTTAGAAACAAAACCCCACAGAAATATACACCTGATTCAACTGTACAAAAAAAAATTTCTATCACTAAACCATCTAAAACTCTTGCAATCAGATTAACAGTTCTCAGTTTTCTCCAAGTGGAAACTTGCCTTTGCATTTGTATTTAAAGAGTCTATTAGGTTAGTTCCCCTGAACAAATAAAGAAGCTTGCCCTGAAAGAGTAGTCACATTCCTGTCTCTTTTAAGACTAATGCTCTGTGCAGCTTTGAAACAACAATTATTTCCTGTTCTATCACTTCCATCAAGATTTGTACAGCCTTGGGAACGATGGCCAGGGCACCATGTTATACTCACATGCCTGTAAAAGCTGCTGTTTCATTCTGAGAAAATTGCCAGAAACTTAAGTGGCATTACCTTGCTCTCAATGCTTGATTATCTCTAGAAAATGTTACTGCAAAGAGAAAGTGAAGGAAAAAGCGGAGACAAGGAGAAGACATGGAAAGGGTTCTCCCAGAGGGGCTTAAGCAATTTCAGAAGTATAAAAGCTGAAATGAAGATACGGAATTCCATTTCTAGTCTATTCCTTCTTCCTCATATTCCTCCTGATGGCTACATGCACTTCACAAACACATCATCAGGACCACAGTATAACTAAGGCATGATCTTAGACTTAGGTGTTCCAAAGGAATTTCAAAATTTCCAAATACCTGGAATATTCCAAAAGAAAATTATCCACTCCTTGGGAGCTAATCCCAACTGTTCCTTAGTATCTACCATTCTCATTGTCAACTCTGTCACCTACAATTCTCATTGATATTCTCATTGTCAACTCTGTCACCACCATTTCTGGCTATTTACTAAGTCTTTTGAAGATAAACTGAGTTCACTGCTTAGGTTGTAGAAATTAATGCTCAATTTATCCAAATTACATTTATATAATGAAGACAGTAACAATTGTTTGTGATTTATTAGCATAAACAAAAAAATGTTATTCTGACCAGCTTTCCTCAAACATTATTGTTGATGCTTGAACAAAAATAGACACTTTTTAAAGAAGTAACAAAAGCTCAAAAAACATCTGTTTTATAATCCACTATGTAATTATAGATAAAAATGTCAGAAATCAATAATGCAGTTTGACTATAGGCCTTCAAAATCCCAAGCATATACTAAGCAATAACTAACAATAAACTCAGCAATAATGAATAGGAAAATCAATGTGTCTACAAAAAAAAAAAGTTATCAAAGCCTTCAAACACAGATAGAAACACAGGCACAATGATAAAAATTTTCTTTCACTTATTTCTCCTTAAAAGTACAAAATTAATGTATTTCCCCTTTCCACAGGCTTTTAACTGTCTGATAGTTGTAACTTCATAAAATTGTAGGTAATAAAAAGCCAATTTTAGGAATTCTTGAGACTAGGAGCAATATTTAATTGAACAGTGAATTAGCAGTTGAAATAAATAACACCTAAATAAAAAAGAAAAATATGTGAAATGTAATAGAAGAATGACAAAGAACACCAGCTTATTCATCTAAATATTTTAATCATAGATATGGTAAAGCCCTGTCTGTCAAAGATCTGAATCACTGGTAGATCTGTTTCTATGGTCTCCCCCCACCCCCGCAACTCTCTCTCTCACATCATTTTTTTGTGATTCATGGTATGCTTGGTAAATTTTGATTCAATGCCAGATGTTGTAGATGAAAAATTGTGGAGAGTCTGGATGATGTTATTTTTTTCGAGAGAAGCTTGGCTCTTTCCTTCACTAGGTAGATGAAACAGAGACTGACTACCTTAATGCAATCCAGTCATGGACTGAGGTGTGTCAAGGTTGAGTGACAGTTATGACAAGGCTCTGTCTACCTCGGTAGGCCTCTGCTCCTAGGGTAAGTATCCCAGGGGTTCCACGTGAAAACCTGTTTGTGTTTACCTGGTGTGTCTAGAACTCTAATCCTTACCCTCTCAGACCCTGTCCTGCTGAAAATTCCACTGTGTTCTTGGAGCTTTTCTGCTTGGATTTTTAGCTTCCTGCCCATTTAGCATCAACATTTAGTATTCAACAAACGTCTTAAGGGGAAAACTGGCAGTATGTTGGATTCAGTCCTCTACCTCTCTCTTCTCCAAAGAATTCTGACCCCTCTATGTTTTGCATTTCAAGCCCCACCAGACTGGCAGAAACTCTACTGGTTTCTCTCTCTCTTAGTAACAGTTCTCTGCCTCTGAGGTAGAATCCACTTCATGATTCTCTCCTAACTTCTGATGGCTGTGGGCAATCCTTGGTGTTCCTTGACTTGGAGACACATCACTCAAATCTCTGCCTCTGTCTTCATACCTTCTTCTTTGTGTGTTTTTCCCCTTCTCTTTATAAGGATACTTATCATTGGATTTAGTGTCCACTATGGTGGTTGAGATGGCCTTATCCAGAGATCCTTAACTAAAGTACATCTGCAAGACCTTTTTTCCAAATTAGGTCACATAGATGGGTTCTGGGTAGATGATATTTTTTGGGGGTGGGGAGCATTATTCAACTCACTATACAGGACATAAATATGAGTAATTGTCCATATTGGTCTTTTGAAGATAGCCATTGAGGCTCCTATGGTATAAATGATGATTTGGGGGGCACAATTCAAGACATTTAAAGGTTATGATTACTGAAATAACAAGAGGTTGTGTGTATATCTGTGGGTGTATGTGCTAGAGAAAGTTTCCAAGATTTAGACAACAAATCTATGATAGAGTCCCAAATCCATAGTCTCATACTCCTTCCCTTTCTGTCTTTCTTTATCTGGAAAGAGAAGAAAAGTGGAAGAGCAATAAAAAATAGACAGGAAGAGAGAGAGAGAGAGGATAGAATTCCTGCTTTACTTAGGTTACTAAATAGTTACTATTAGTTGTAGATTTTATTTTCATTTTCTATCACATTATGTCTTCTTCTCTAATTATGTTGTTTCTGCCTCTCATGCCTCACCCAAATAGATTCTAAACAAGGTGAATGCAGAAGCCATATCATAGTACTCTTCCCAGTTTCAGAAGCACTCTAACTATGTGATCAGAGTTGAAATCCAAGGGCCTATTCAGGGGGTACAGGAGCTCAGCTCCTTCTGCATACCTAAAATAAGGGCTTCCCCAGGCAGCCATGTTTTCCCAGAGGGATTCGCTCCCCTGGGTAGTAGTCTTGGTCTAGAGGTATTTTTTTTTCTCCTTAGGGGCTGATAGAGACCTGTCCTCTCTTCCTAATGGCTCTTGCTTGCTAGAGGTTAAATGGAAATTTATTTTACAAGTCATGTGAAGATAATGTTATTTTATTGTCCTGCCTCACTCTTACTCTCTCACTTCTGTACTTAAGAGAGTAGTGGTGACTCCTTGGTACAGTTTGCATTACTAGGGGGCCTAAACTCTATAACTACTCTGATCTAAATGTAACACATCCTCTATTCAATACGAGCCACCTTCAGGACTCTGAGTCTAAGCTGTTCCCACAAGGGTTTCATGCTTATATAGCACCATCAATTCAATCTTCATAGCACTTACTAGAAACTTTCTGTTTTGCCCTTGACTGTGAAACCATTTATTCTCATATGTTTGCATATATGTCCTATCTCCTTAAAATTTGTTCAGCCATTTGTTTAGTAAACATTTTAAATATTGCTGCTATGTGCCAGGCTCTGCACCACGTGCAACAGATTCAGAGGGGGAGAAGACATGCCTTACTCCTTGAGGCTTGTAGACACTGAAGTAGACAGTCATGATCAACATGACACTGTTAGGGAGATGCACTGGGTATCAAAAGCCAACAACCTTCTCCAGGATTAAGGGTTCTAGAAAAGACTCCTGAGAGTAGGTGATGTCCAGGTGAAGTTTTGGAGAATGGAGAAGGAATGTTCAGGTCAGGAGTGAGGAGGTGGGTAAAGAGCATTCTAAGCAGAGAGGATAGTAAGAACAAAGACTTAGAAGCAAAGCACCCAGGGGTGCCTGGGTGGCTCAGTAGGTTAAGTGGCTGCCTTTGGCTCAGGTCATGATCCTAGGGTCCTGCGATCGAGCCCCACATCTGGCTCCCTGCTCGGTGGAGAGCCTGCTTCTCCCTCTCCCTCTGCCTGCTGCTCTGCCTACTTGTGCTCTCTATCTCTCTGTCAAATAAATAAATAAAAAATATCTTAAAAAAAAAAAGAAGCAAAGCACCCAGTTTGCATCGTGCAGGAAAGGATAAACAACTTGGTTTTAGGTGGAGTAGAGAGTGAGAGGAAATGATGGGATGTGTAGTGGGCAATGTCCTCTGAGGCCAGATCTGGAATCCTTGTCTATCATACTGAAAAGGTTGGACGCTCTGCTTACGGTCCCAGAACCCCTGAAAATGATGAGTGGGAGAGAATATGGCCAGTTTCACATTAGAGAAAACTCTCTCTGGCTACATGGTTTTGAGACCAACAAGCCAGAGACAGGAAGGAAAGTGTGGGATGTGACGCTGGGATGGATCAGTGTGCTAGTGGCAGAGCTGGAGAGGAAATGTTAAAAAAATACACTCAGTAGAGTTGGCACTTCTGGCTGGTGGAGTCTATGTGAGGTCTGAAGGAGAGAGGGCTTAAGCATGACTGCCAAAGAGAATCACAGATATAGGAGAGCGGGAATAACCGAGGGAGCAAATTCTAAATGGGCTGGTGAGATGGCTCAAGACCAAGGCCAGGAGGCGTGCCTTGAATGGGAGACGCGGCGCTGCCGTGGGATGCTAGCCTGGTTCTTTCTCCTGCCTCGGCCTCTAGTCTTGAGATGTCTGGTGGGCTCTGAACTCTAATACCTCTTGCTCACAGAGGCCTTCACTTCCTGTTTCGGTAAACTGCGAAGTGCTTTTTAATTTTTATTTTTTTCCAGTTTCACAGAGAAATAATTGGCATCCATCACTATATGAGTTTAAGGCCTATAGCATGATGGGTTGATTCACGTATATTGTGAAGTGATTATAGCAGTAGGTTTAGTTAACATCCATCACCTCGTACAGATACAATAAAAAGAAAAGAAAAACATCTTCCTTGGGATGAGAGCTCTTAGGATCTACTCTCTCTCTCTCTCTCTTTTTTTTAAAGATTTATTTGTTTATTTAAGAGAGAGAGTGAGGGGAAGGGCAGAGGGAGAGAGAATCCCAAGCCAACTCTGTCCTGAGCGTGGAGCCCGATATGGGGCTCACAACCATGAGATCCAGACTGGAGCCGAGCGCTCAACCGACTGTGCCAGCCAAGCACCCCTAGGTTCTACTCCCCCCTAACACCTTTCCTATATGCCATATAGCAGCAGTGTCAGCGACAGCCATCATGTTGTACTTGACATCCCTCGCGCTTATTTATCTTGTAACTGGAAGCTTGTACCTTTGATCACCTTCCTCCAGTTCCATCTCCCCACCCCCACCTCTAGTAACAATAGATCTGATATCTTTTTCTAGGAGTTTGGTGTTTTTTTCTTTTTTAATTAGATTCTACATATAAGTGAGATCTTAGGGTGTTTGTTTCTTTGTCTGACTTACTTCACTTAGCATGTAACTCCTTCATGTTTATCTGTGTTGTTGCAAATGGTAGGATTTCCTCATTTTTTTCTGGCTGAATAATATTCTGTTGTGTGTATGTGGGTGTGGTATATAAACATATACCACAGCTTGTTTCTTCATTTGTCCACCGATGGACACTTAGGTTGTTTCCATGTCTTGGCTGCTGTAAATAATGCTGCTATAAACCACGGGGTGCAGGTGTCTTTCCGAGTTAGTGTTTTTGTTTCCTTTGGATATATTCCCGAAAGTAGAGTGGCTAGATCATATGGTAGTTCTATTTTCAATTTTTTTGAGGAACCTTCGTACTGCTTTCCTTGGTGGCTGTACTGATTGTCATTCCCACCAACAGTGCACAAGAGTTCCCATTTCTTCCATGTTCATGCCATTTGTTACCTCTTGTCTTTTAAGTCATGGTCATTCCAATAGGCATGAGGTGTGATATCTCATTGTGGTTTTAGTTTGCATTTCCCTAATGAGCATCTTTTTATGTACCTGTTGGCTGTTTGCATGTCTTCTTTGGAAAAATGTTTATTCAGATTCTTTGTTCATTTTTAATTGGATTACTTGTTTTTTGCTCTTGAGTTATATGATTTCTTTATATAATTTGGATATTAACCCCTTATTACATATATGGTTTGCAAATATATTTTCCCATTCTGTAGGTTGGTTTTCCACTTCCTCAATGATTTCTTGGATGTAATCCCATTTATTCATTTTTTATTTTGTTGCTTGTGCTGTAGGTATGATTTCCAAAAAAATCATCAAGACTCATGTCAAGGAGCTTTATGCCTATGCTTTCTTCTGGGAGTTTCATGGTTTCAGGTCTTATGTTTAAGTCCTAATCCATTTTGAGTTAATTTTTATGAGTGGTTTAGAGGTTGTGTCATTCTTTTACGTGTGAATATCCTGAACTGCTTTTTATAACCACATCTTATTTGTCGTTTGGTCGGAGTACAGAATGGGGACGTGTGAGTAAAATTTCAGGGAGGTTCAGCTCTCCATGATCTGATTCTGCCTCCTCGGAGGGAGAGCTGGTCAGAGCAGAAGGAGGGGGAAGCTGGCAGAAAGTGAGACAACCTCTTTCCTATAGTTTGAAAGCTATGTAAAGCCAGAGAGAAGCCTGTTTAAATGGTCATCAGAGCAAGCTGGGTCTGAAGTGAGTATCAGCAACTATGAGCTGAGCCTGGGGTTTAGAGAACCAGGAAAGTTAAGAGTGTAGCACTTTTACCCATACTAGGTGAATGGGGGTGGGGAAATACAAGATACCATAGGCTGGTAGAAGGTTTTTGCCATATCCCTGGTAATGTAATGCATAGATAGCAGAGATTCTTTGCTAAGTCTAAGATAGCAAGCACATATAGAAAAGTTTCCTTGAGCTGGAGTTGTCCAGTGATGATATAAATGGCCAGGGAGTATGTCACCAATGACTTCTTGACTAGACTTGATGACCCTCTTCTGGGGGTTATTGGAAAGAGCTAGTTCCACACAGCAAGGTAGATTGAGAGATTAGGTGACATCTGAGTCTCCACCACTTGAAGATGCTCTGATTCTGTGATGTTCCAGAAGTAGCTCAGGGTGTGGCCCTTGCAGCATCCTTGAGTGTTACCTGACTCAAATCAGGGTTGTCACAGAGAATGACAACAGATATTTGGACCTGGCTTTTCCTTATAACTCAGAGGAAGAAGTTACATTAGCTATACTAAGCTTAAATTCCCTCAGTGGATAGTACTCTAATAGTGAAATAAGATGTTTTTGGTTTGGAATTACATATCCCAAAGGGGCTCTTTAATTTTTGTTGGAATAAAGATTTTCAGCCCTTCTGCCATGTAGGCATTGCTTGAACAGGATTTACCAGAAGTGGGGATTGGAGTCAACGCTATGTTTAAAGAACATTAGTGGGCTTTACTGCAATTTCATAAAGCTAATGAGTTCATTTTGTAGGTAGTTAGATGGTTTGAGTTTTTCAAAGTGGCTCTGAGCTCCTGGGGAATTGCTCAGCTAACTTACTGGTCAAATAAGTGTGCTTAAGCATTAATCCCTTAAGTCATTTGTGTGCATGTGAACAAGAAAATCTTTAGTGACTCACCTTATTCCATTAATTACGATACTCTGATCAATATGAAGAATACATTTGAACTATTTGCAATGAGGCTGATAGTTAATCTTGAAAGATCATACATATGGTAACACAAAAAAGAAGCAAACATAAAATATACAACAAAAGGCAACAAAAACAAGCGTAAGCAAAGTGCACTGAAAATTGTAGAGCCAGAGACTTATTTGGAAGACTAATGTTTTATAGCTAAGCGCAGACCACATTTTCCTTCTGGTTAACTTGGCACAAAATAGGGCCACTTCCAAGTGTTATTTATTGTGTGTTCTCCCGATATCACTGTATTAAGCAAGATGAATATATTAAAATTTTATATTAGCTCCAGTTCCTGTCCTCAAGATACAGTGTTTCCTTACTAGAAGGATAGGACTGCCATTGCTGTACTCAGCATTTGGCAAAAGTGTAGAGAACTGGGCTTTCCAGTGAATTTGCATAATAAAACTCTCTTTGAATTATAGTTCAGTGAAGGGGAAAGTACAAACCTAATTTGATTTGACATTTATACACTGAAAGTTTCTGAAAAATGTCTCCTCTGTGTTGCCAATTTTTATTTCCACACAGAGGTGGTCAGCCCTGCTCTGAAGGACAAAGATGGAGTTGAGACATACTTTTCCTTAAGTAGATTAAAGTGAAAGAGTTTATTTCATAAGCTTGACCATCGATGTAAATTTGCATTGTTCTGCGTGTCCTCTGTTTTGGATTGTGAGAACTAGTCACTACCATTAAGTGTTACATGGCTGTCATTGAGAAATATGTGGCTTTCATATTTTTGTGGACCTGTCCACACCAAGGGTTCTTGCCCACTCGATTTGGGTGCTCAGGCCAGATTCTGCAGCTATCTGAATGCTTAGCCTCAGCCTACACAGAATTTCTTTTCATACATGTTGGCTGGCTGGTGTGAGCAAACATCCATCCCTTATGTAAAGGCATATTCTCACTCCAGGCTCTTCAACATTTGAGTGGACAGTAAACCTGGAGATATTCCCCAGGTGAAAAAAAACCCTTAAATAGGCCTCACAAATATTTGTGTTTTTTAATCTTGTGTTTGACCATTTTTTTCCCCCTGTGAGTGGGAATATTTCAACATGGCTATATTGTGTTTGGTCAGTTTGATTGATTCACCTGGTTAGTTAGCATCTTTAAGCAGCTTATTAATCCCTTTACCCATGAAAATTTGGTTTCCTGATCTGAATTCTAAAACAGGAAGTATCGTTCTTCTTTACTGTTGAGTTTATCCATAAGTGTTGAATATATCTGTGGGAGGAGTGGCAGATTTTGGAGACCATATTTATAAGATGTTAAGGTTGTAATGCCATATCTTAGGCCTTAAAAACCCCTTAAAATAGTTAAGGCCTCCTTTTCACGTACATTTTTCTGGATGAATACACTTCATTTTAGCCATACTTAACAAAATCTGGGAATATAATGAAAAATCCTCAAGTTTCTCCAAACTCCTACTCCAATAAGAAGCTTCTTCCAGAACCATCCTTTAGAGCACAGATCCTAAAACAAAATGTCTTTTTCTCTTTTCTTTGTTTTTCAGTTATCAAGCTGATGATTGGTGTATCTTAGTTTGTAGTATCATGGAGGTTAGAGCTGTAGGAGACCTGAGATTTCTCACTCCATTCTATCAATTTATCAGTGAAGAACATAGCATGAAGCAAAAGATTAGACCGACTTCTATCAGATTCCAAGGTCTAGATCTGAACTTGGAGAATGACCATAATTAGAACTGGAAACAGACTTAAGAGAGAAAGTTAAAGCTGTGAGGATGACTCATCCTGGAAAGGGCTGTAAGGACACTTCTAATAATGCTATATATGTGAAACACTATTTCAGCTCTGCAAATGGTTTTCAAAAATCATGGCAATGCCCAAATTGTATTCAGCCTATAAAGTTTGCATTGGCTCCTTCCTCAGGTTTTTCTCTCCCTTTCCATGCTTTGCATCACTCTACATCAAACATCACATGTTAGTCTCATCCCTTGATGTTCACCTGGAAAGGCACATAGCCCACAGAGCCTGGGACACAGCATCAGAACTGCTCATGATTGAGGAGGATCCAAAGCCATGCCAAAGTGGGACCTGTCTGGGAAAATAAATAGAGGATGCAATGCAAAGTGGGAGGAATGAGCTGAGGCATTAACCAGAAGGCTTAACTGGAAGGGCGCAGGGAGGAAGAAGCTACATAAAGAAGGGATGAGTCTCAGTCTCTCTCTCTGCATGTCTCCTCTCTTCTCTTCCATCAGCCTGGTGACTTTACACTTTCAACATTTCCTTGTAGTTTCTGCTCCCTGAAAACATCAACTTACATATGGTATCACCTTGCTGTGTTCTCTCTGGCCCTTTTCTGCCGCATGGCATATCCTGATGCCTCTTTTAGCTCCTCCCCCTATTAGCAGCTCCTTCAACTCTGGGTTTCCTAGTGCCAAATTCTGAAGACTGGAATTTGATTGGTTTAGGTCATTTCTTCCCATCAAGGTCAAAGGTCTAAATCCAGCCTGTGGATGGATTGTCATATTTTTAAGGACACAACTCCTGATCCAACTGGCTGTGGGTCACATGGTACAAATGTGGTCATTTATGCCATAGAGGCTAGGGGGAATTTTCCTTCAGGAAGGGTTGTGGGTGACAGGCCTCATAGATCTAGTAGTGTCTCAGAGAGGCCGACTCAAAGCCACATAGTTATGAATGGTAGGGGGGGACTCTTTTTTTACCCTAAGGCTTTTCTTTTCTACCTCAGTGCTTCTGCTGAAGTAATGTTGGATAGGTTAAAATTCCTCAGTTGATTTTTCCAGGAGATGAAAAAGAGCTTCTCACATATGTATAGATTTTTCAGATGTTGCTTATTCCACAAAATGAAATGTCAGGGCTAAAGAAACTCCTATATATTGTATAGCATGAAAAATATGCTGGAGGAAAGATTAACTGCTGATTGGGGTCTGCTGCTAAACTTGCTTTCCCCCCTCATACCACGAGGCAATGGAATTAGGATTCACAGAGGGAGACTTCTAAGTGAGGCAGGAGAAGAAGATGGTGGAAGATGTTTCTTTGGCATTCTGGATCTCTCGAGGGGTTGATGACAGAACCTTGGGTTGCCTTGGTGCCATCTCGTAAGTCCATCTGTGGAGCATCATGCTCTGAGAATGGCATAGATGCAAGAAGAAGGTAATAGCCATTTTTTTTTAGACACACTTGTCATACAGTTTGATAATGCTGCTGGCTGTTATAAGTTTTATTGATGGAGAATCGGAAACCTGGCTCAGTGTTACAGATGTGTGTGTGCATGTGTGTGTGTATGCTGGAAACCTGGATATTTTGTAGACATTCTGACCATCAGAATTGTGACACAGAACATCTGACAGATTTCTACCAGCCATATATTTGAAAAAAGTTTTATTTTTTCATTGTTATACTTCCTGTATGTCTCAGGTTTGTGTAAAACAAATATTCTTAGGACAAATCATAATATTAACAATTGCTGTGATTTATTGAATGCTGCTCTAAGTTATTAAATGCATACTACGTTCCAGATCTTTGATACTTCACAAAAAACCTAGATGAATTGGTATTTTCCCCAGTTCACAAATTAGGGAGCTGAGAATCAGAATGTTCAACAGTGGTTGACCTTGCAGATGCCAATAGGGGAAGGGGGAAGTTGGCATTCAAACTTCCCCACCTATCATGTTTCTATAAAATTTCACTTATTTTACCATTCTGAACCTGAAAATTCTGGTGCCCAAGTTATCATTCTATTGTTACTCTATTGTTCTTTGAAGGCAACAATTGTAAAACAGCCCATCCATAATTATAGACCAAGCTTCTTGTAATCCAAAGGGGCTAGAAATAAAAAGAGAAGAGAAGAGAGAGAAGAGGGAGGGAGGAGGAGGTGGAAGGCAGAAAGGACTGACTTTAGACCTCAAAGATTAGCTGGTTCAACCCCCCTTTTTTCAGAGTAACTTGGAGAGATTTAATATCTCCCCAGATTACATGAGGGCAGAAACTCTAGGATTCTATTTGATCCCTATTCCAGGCTCTCACATATGAGGGGAAGTGGCACAAATCCATTCTTCTCTATCACCAGTCAGCCTATTCTCTGATGATAAAAGAAAGGAGACTAAATTCTTACTAGAAGATCCTGAACACTCAGGCAGAAGCAGGAGGAGGAGGAGGAAGGGGAGGAGAAGGATGAGGGGTGGAGGCGGGGGATGCAGGAGGGATGAAGAGGAGGAGGAGGAGGAAATGGAGAGGCGAATGCTTTGGTTCTTTTCAAAGGGGCAGCCAAGGAGACTTCTCCCAACAGGGCTATGGAGAGCAAATTGCTATATCCTGGGATATGGTCAGGGGAGCAGAAGACAGGGCAGACACAGTATGGTTTTAATTGGATTCTATTTTATGAGTAAGATGTTGAGGAGATTTTGTCTTATCAGACCACAGAGCATTCTTGAGATATTCCTTTTTTTCCTTTCTCCAGGTGCTAAATATCTACCATTTTCCCTCTTCAAGATATGTATGAAGGTATCATCTCAGGGCATTTGTTCAGGCACTTGTTTTCAGGGTTATATTTGACCTCAAGCTGCTTCAGAGTCCTTGGCGATTTCTCAGTAATTATCTCATACTCCTCCATCAGGGGATGCTTGACATTTTTGGGATTTCCACGATGTGTGGTTTTTGTTGTTTGTTTTTCCCAACATGGATGATGGCCTTGGCAGTGGTTTACGTTATGTGCATTCCTGGCAATTGTGACTGGGGTTTATTTACATCTAGGCATTTGTTTCTCTTTTCCAGGGATGATGCTATGTTTTGGGGGAATTTTTAAGTAGGATGTAATTTATCTTACTCCACTCCTTGTTTGATTGAGATATTGTCAACTTAACAAAATAGCATAAAGAGCATTGGGCTGTAGTCAGAAGACTTGAATCCTAGTCCCAGATCTGCACTAACTAGCAGTTTGACCCTGAGAAGTCACTCTACCCGAATTACAGTCTTTCTCTGAGAAAGGTGGAGGATGAAGATACCTCACTCCAGGTCTCCCCCAAGTGCTAGGATTCTGTGAGTCTATGAATCAGACTATCAAAGAAGAATACTGCAGTGTTCTCCTGCAAGGGTTGTAAATGGTGGTAAATGCTTGTAATTTGCTGTAAGAATATTTTTGTAAGATTATATTTATGTTCTGTCTTAGGGGTGTCAGTTTTACAGGAATATGATAGGGGAACTTTGGGATAAGCCTCAATTCACTGGAGCTTGTCCCAGACTATCCACAGCTATTTGTAATAATTTGAATTCAGAGTTCTTGGAAGATTTTTTATGAGTAAGGATATTTGATATAGAAATTATAGATAAGTAGGAAGTTCTTGTCTAAATGAGAATGTATGTGTAGAGAAAAAGGTAGAGGCTGGGAGGAAAGGAAAGGAGAAAGGAAAGCATTAGTTGATCATCTATGTAGATGATTCAAAAGAAGGGCATTAGCTGAAAAAGAAAAAGTTCAGCATAAGATGGGGGCTTAGATGATAGTGTTGGAAAGTTACTCTACTATAAGTTACTATGCTGTGCTGTAAGTTACAGCCATCTGTCAAGACAGGGACTGAGAGAACAGAGAAGCTGGATGTGAAAGGATGTTTAGGAAGATAAAATTCTCATCCTAGGTGAAGGCCCAACAGGTGAGATTGCTATTTCAGGCTTATTAATAAATATACTATACTGTATCCAAACTTTGAACAAGACACCCAGGATAGAAAAATTTCGGAGACCACTCCAATTTCATACATTATCCCAGTCATCTGCTAGTATGTCCAGAAATTTCTCAGACCTATTTAGTTATGCCTAGGAAGGTGTAGTTTCTTCATCAACATCAAGGTAATAGACAGCCAGTCGAGGGTTGCTGAGTTTTCTCCAGGAAAATAGAGTTTGGAAGAGAGAGAAAAAAAATACAATCTTTCTAAAGATGACAAGGACCTTTGAGTGTGTTTCTCAATTTGTCTGTAAATAACCTTGCCTACTAATGGAATCAAGTTAAGGAAACTTAATTAGGTTTTTGAAATTCAAAGGGAAGACAAGGAATGAAAGTTAACTGTGTCAGAAATCATTAGATCTTTAGGCAAACAGTTGTACTCACTGGAAAGGAGAGATGATCTTTCATTTAGAAGGAAAATCAAATTATGAAGATCATTCAGTACAGAAGGCATTTGCATTAAACATTTAACTAATTCACCTGCAGGAATATAAGGTGGGTAGAGATTCAGGGCATTCAATTTTATTTTATTTTTTAAGGATTTTTAATTTATTTGAGAGAGAGAGAAAGAACATGAGCGGGGGTGGGGGGTGAGAGGCAGAGGGAGAGGGAGAAGCAGACTCCAGGCTGAGCAGGGAGCCCAACGGGGGGCTTGATCCCAGGAGGTGAGATCAGGATCTGAGCAAAAGGCAGACACTTAACTGACTGAGCCACCCAGGCGCCCTATAGTTTTGTATATCTTATATAGATATGGAACATAAGCCAACCATTTGGCTGTTTTATTGATAGAATTGATTTAACAAATTTATAAGAAGACATACATTTGTTTAAAATAAAAAAAAGTTTAAAAAATAACAGTAAGCCTCCAAAATTCAATTCATCAAGTATCATTTGAACATTCTACATTTACTTAGCAGGAGAAGATAAGAACTATAAGGATAAGGAGAAAATTGGGCATTTGAAATATTTAATTTGGAGGTGATCTTTATGATATTCTAGGTTAGACAGTAAAATTGTCAATGTAATATCTGAGAGAATTCAAAGTTATAATAATAAAAACAAATTCTTTGAGGCCAGACACAATGCCAAGTATGCTATAGACATAATATTATTTAGAAGTAGGGCAATCTAGGGGCGCCTGGATGGCATAGTCGGTTAAGCATCCAACTCTAGATTTTGGCTCAGGTCATGATCTCAGCATTGTGAGAATGAGCCCTGCATTGGGCTCCACACTCAGCGTGGAGCCTGCTTGAAATTCTCTCTCTCCCTCTTCCCCTCCCCCAAATAAATAAATAAAAATCTAAAAAAAAAAAAAAAGGAAGTAGGGCAATCTACATTGTGAGGTGGGATGGGTAAGAGAAGCCTACTTAAGAGAGTTTTGCTTCGAGTCTTCAATAAACTGTTAGGTAGGGCTCAGTTGGGGCTTGAGGAGGAGTGCTCTTCTGGACTGGGGGGAAAGGAACAGTCAGTCAAGACCTACAGGCAAGAAGGAAAAGGATATAAAGTCTATGCGTGGGACAGAGGGCCCCCAGCAGGGAGGCTGAAGGGAGAAGTGATGAAGTAAGGAACCAAGATAGGCAACATTGGTCAGGTTAATGGTTGCCAGGTAAATTTAATATGGATTAATTTTGCAATAAGAAGTACTATCTTGTAATGACAGAACTTTCGCTTGCCTCCTTCTTTTGCTGCTTACCTGTTCAGCATGAAGAAGATGTGAGCATGCAGGATAACAAAACAACAGTGGGTATGTTGATCAAAGGGGAAAAAACAGGTGACAGCTCCAAAAGCTCTACTCAGAAATCCCTCGTCCTCATTTTGGGCATCCTTTCATGGTCAACACAAAGGCTGCTCTTTCCTTATTTGCCTTTAAAGCATTGCTTAGCACTTTGGCATTCCCTGGTCAGCTTGTCACACTCTGCAGTCACATATTTTGTTTTGTTCCATCTTATTCCTACCAGGCATTGAACACTTCATTCAGAATGTTTATGCAATTTTTTCTGGTTGTGTTTCTCCTTTCCAGAGCAAAGAGAAAGGAGGGGTGGGGGAAATGACTAAAAGACATTTTCAAGAAGAAAGAGAAGCGAGGTGCCTGAGAGGGAGAAAGAAACGTCTTCTAGAACTGCTTATTGTGCTATGGAATAGAAACGTCTTCTGCAGCAACAGCTGTCCGAGCGCTGTGCAGGGGACCTGCTTCAGGGGAGGGAGAAAGGCTGCTTCGGAGAAAACAAACCTCAATGCAGAATTGGAACATTTGTTCTTTCCAGATTGTTTTGTGAGAGCATGCTGCCAGAGACCATTTTTTTTCCCTTTAACTGCTTCCTTTGAAACTCCATTCTGTTTTTTTTTTGAATTTCATTTCAGGGATGTTTATTATTCACTCATTTCTTTTCTTATTTGTTTTTTCAATTATGATCCCCAATGTCTAGATGACTGAGACCATTAGGTTTCATATTACCCAGATATGATTAGTTTATAGCTCATTTTTGCAGGTTCATTCAGAGCATTCCACTGTAATTGAATCTCCAGATCACCTTTGTTTGGTTTGAAGAAACTGAAGGTGTTTCTTGATAGTTTACCTGCCCCATCTTTCCCCACGAAGGTTGATCTAGCCTCTTCTGTTCATATGGAGTTACTCATTAGTGATCAAGCTTATTTTCTAATGCACACTGTGCATTTTTCTGTTTTAAAAAGGCAAAATACAAAATGTTATGAAGAAGAATTATGATACAATTAACAAGTAGAAGAAGGGCAGAAGATTTTCATCCTGACACTCTCTGAGTCATTTAAAGAATTTTCAACTTGCTTTTAAGTCATTTGTTTCTTTAAACCTGGAGATTCGGTTTCTGAATTTGAATTGTGTGTGACACAGTGTATGCTGACTCATAGTCCTGCAATAAAATAATTTAAAAAACTAAAAAGGAAAAAAAAAAACCATTGAGGCATCATCTGTGAATGTAATATTCCAATCATCTACAAAATTGCCTTTCAAATAGAAGAGCCATTTTGAATTTATGGGAGCATCAAGCAACATTAAAGTGTTAATATTTTAGCTCTGTGCTCATTTTAGCTTATAGACAATATCCCATTGTCCAAAAATTACTACTTGGTTATAAAGCTAGGCATATCAAATTTTAGGATGGAACCAGATTGTTTGGACAAATTCTGCCTCCTTGAAAATATATAGATACCACAAATAATAATGCAAGTCCTCAGCAATGTAATCTGTAGCTACTTAGTAATGACCTGGACTGAAAATTCAAATAACAGCATAGACCATAAAAATAGACGTGATGCAGTATTTTCTCTCCAATCAGTTTAATTGAATAATGCATGGATTCAATATCCAGATGGGATATCATCAACAAAACAGGAAAGTAATCAGGCCTCAGGGCACAATAAGACTAAATTTTGGGATGTGAAGCACAGTGGTAGCTTTATAAAAACTTCCAGCCAGTGTTTTGCTTGTTATAATGGAAATGTAGATGAATATCACTAAAAAATAAGATGAAAAAATGGTAAGGTGTTCATGTATACAGAATTGAGAGCTTTCAGACAATTGAATGCAGCATGTCCTTCCTGCTTTCCAATAGTATTATGTGCTATGATTTATGGTCCCCCATTCCTGTTTTCCTATACCTATCATTGGTAGTTGAAATGCATTATATTAATTAAGGTAGTTTGAATGCAGGTGACAGAAAGCCAAACTTAAATTGGTTTAAATACGTCATCCCACATAGAAAGTCTCATAGTAGGACAGGCACTATGGTTAGTCAATTAGTAGTTTAGCTGTGTGATTAAGACCAAGCTATCACCGTCCTTCTGTCTGCTTTTCTCATAGTCCACTTGGTTTTTGGCCTGCCTCTTATCATTTGTGTAAGATGGCTATCTTTTGAGTTGTTCACTTTTGGAACCCAGTCATTATGTGTGAAGAAATCCAGGCAGCATGGAGAGGCCACATGTAGATGTTTCAACAGACAGCCCGGGTTAAGTTCTAGCTGACAGTCATCACTAGAGTGAATGAGACTTCAATTGACTCCAACTTCCTGCTTTGGAGTCTTCCAACTGAAGCCTCAGATATAATAGGGAAAAGGACAAACTGTCCCCGCTATACCTTGCTGAATTCCTGTCCCACGGAAACCCTGAGAGATTATAAAGGATTATTTTAAGCCACTGATTTTGCACTAATTTGTTATATAGAGTCTGGGATTCTCCATGGGACATGGAGAGCAAAGACTAGACCTACCTAAGGTGAAAACTTACAAAAGATACCCTTACATAAAGGTAGGGCTCCCTACTGATATCACCAGAGATGGACGGTCTAGGTATAACTTGTCTTATGGATGCAGTTGGTGAGGATTCTTGTCTATCACAGAGCTCTCTCAAGTTTGGAGAGAAAGACAGAGACCAGATGTTTGAAGGCCAAAGTGACAGCTAACTAAGATGACTTGCAGGGACTGTGTAGACAATAAGCAAAGCAAAAAGAAAATCAGATGTATAGTACTCCCCTAGAGACGTGGATAGAGGAAAGCATGGACATGCATCAGTAGGGCAGGGCATCTCACTGAAAGGAGAGACAGTAAGGGAAGCATGCCACCAACTTGCCACTGTTTCATGTGGCTTGCTCTAACTTGTGAGGCCAGCACAAGAGATGACAGTGCTATCCAACCTAAACAGAATGGAAATAATGTCTTTGTTAATGATGCTTCTCCCTTTAATCTCACCAGAGTTTACTGATTTAATCTCTGTTCTTGTTTTTTTTTATTGAAGTACAGTTGAGACACAATGTTACATTAGTTTTAAGCCTATAACATAGTGATTTGACCACTTAATCTGCCATGAGTCATAGTTTCAGTTTGGTCCCAAAGGTCATATTTGGGCCTTGAGATATGCCTTCTACATGGTTGGAAGAATAATCCAAAAATAATTAAATAACCATTTACTAGTTTTTACTGAAATCCATATACTTACCAATATAATTTAACTAAAATTTTTCTTTCATATTGAAGTGTAGTTGACATACAATGTTAGATTAGTTTCAGATGTACAACATAGTAACTCAACTTCTTTATAATTATGCTGTGCTCACCACAAGTGTAGCTCCCATGTATCATCAAACAACACTATTGCAATACCATTGACTATATCCCTGTGCTGTAGCTTTCATCCCCATGACCTATTCATTCCTAAACTGGAAGCCTGTATCTCCCACTCCCCTTTACCCATTTGTCCATCCCTCCACCCTCTCCCCTCTGGAAACCATCTGTTTGTTCTCTGTATTTATGGGTCTGTTTTTGTTTTGTTTGTTCATTTGTTTGAATCTCTGCTTTTTTCCCTTCACCTTCCTAAAGTCTAAGTATATTGTGGTGTGGCTTAGACTCACTTCTTCCATGGAGTGACTCTTCTTTGCATTCTATATTCTTTATCATGCTATTTGGAACTTAATCATAAGCCATTTTATTTTTTAGCTTATGGTTACTTGGTTTATGTTTTTCTTATTTTTCCATTTGGATTGCAAGTTGTTTTGGGGTAATAGATACCCATAGAATACCTAGCATAATGTCGAACAGTAACACATTCTTTTTCTTTTTTAAAGATTTATTTATCTATTTTAGACAGCACACGCATGAGTTGGGGGGGTGGGAGGGGCAGAGGGAGATGGAGAGAGACAATCCTTCAAGCAGACTCCCTGCTGAGTGGGGAGCCTGACATGGGGCTCTATCCCAGGACCTTGAGATCATGACCTGAGCCAAAAGCAAGAGCCAGCTGTTCAACTGACTGAGCCACCCAGGTGTTCCGAACAATAACACATTCTTATTAATTGCTGGATGGATTATATATATATATATATATATTTAAAGATTTTATTTATTTATTTGAGAGAGAGAGCAAGAGAGAGCACACATGTGTGCTCGAGAGCAGGGGAGGGGCAGAGGGAGAGGGAGAGAGAGAATCTTAAGCAGACTCCACGCTGACTGCAGAGCCCAAGGGGTAGGGGGGCTTGATCCCAGGACCCTGAGATCATGACATGAGCTGAAACCAAGAGTTGGTATCAACTGACTGAGCCACCCAGGCGCCCCAGTTCTGTGACCCATTTTGAATTGTTTATATGGTGGGAGGTATTCATCTAAGTGTATTTTTATTTATTTTTTTTGCATATGGATATTCAATTGTTCAAGCATGATTTGTTGGCAAGGAATGTGGAGAGTCTGAGCTGGGCCTGAACCACAGAGGACAAAGCCACACCAAGAACTCGTGGTAGGATCCAGTGTGTTCTTTGGTGATCATCACATCACCACTGCTGAGCTCTCGCCATGGCACTGTTCTACTCTGCTGCCTGTATTTGCCCCACACTGCTAGACTCCCACCTCTGTGGAAGCCATGGAAGACTTAGGACATTGACCTACTGCATGTTTGCAGCTAACCCTTAATATTAAAAATCCTGGGACTATGTGATTGGGTAAGCTGAAATCACTATTTCAGAAAGTGGGGCAGATAATATTTTCCCCTCTTTGCTTCTTCAGTGGGAGGTGCCTCCCGTCTACCTTGGAATTCTCTCCAAATATGGAGAGTATTTAGATTCTGGGAGGAAAAATGACAAAAGTGTTCTTCACAGGAAATTAAAGATAAAATCAAATGCAAGTGACACTTTTAATTCATAACTTATATGGGCATGCTTATAGTGCCCAGTGTTATTTGCAATATCAAATACATTAGGAAAAGGTATAGTTCTGTGTGTTTGATCAGAAATAAGGTGTCCTTTTGTAAAAATGCTGCTGATTTTGTTTTGCCACCGCTGGGTAACAGCAATTTTGACTATAATTGTGCAGGGTCCACACAATCTATCTTTATATAAAGCAGTACTTGGATGAGGTCCTTTAACTCAGTACGTTATAAGGCACTGAAAGCAGTAGTTGAGGATGAGTTAATGTATGTCTTGTATGAGAATACATAAACAAATGCACACACATGCGTGTACACAGATATTGCTCTAGAGACCGCAGGTATGCATGTATACCACAGATTATAAATGATTATAATAGGGTCCCTGTATAAATCTCTAATTCTTCCTTGTTAACAAATTCACCACCTGCTCTTAGCTGAGGGAGTTGCACTTATCCTGGTTCTTATTTCTCTTTTTCTGGAAAGATTCTGCTGGTCTTCCTTTGTGAACCCCACACTGTTTTTGACATGTGTCTTACTTCGCTGTTTCAGGGAAGTAGTGCTATATCCTGAAATCTTTGTGCCTCAAAAAGTCCCTTCCTTAGCAGTCTGTATTTTTGCTCTGCAGATAGTAGCTATTTATCACACCTGTGATCTCTGTCTGTCTGGTGGTGTTTGGTTGTCCAGGCATGCCTCGCTGTGCTCCCATCCTTCACTCTTTAGTCAGCTCTTTCTGTATGGCGTACCCTACAGTCACGGGAGAGGTTAAATTCTGATTAATTTGTTAGAAAGAATGACTCCTCAACTGTGATCTTATCTAAAAAGAATTTTATGATTGTGCAGAAGTGACGTCCTCATATACTGAGTCTGTAAATCCAGGAGTCTCATGGAAAACACAGAGCATTTTCCTTATTCTCCCTAAATTGAGCGATGATCTATGAATCAAATACAACAGGAATACAAGCTTGGCTTTTCCCTTATCTGGGCCACCTCTTAGTAAAGACAGAGGCAGTGATATGGAGTAGATGTTGGCAAACTGTGACCTCCCCATTCTGCCGCCCACTCCCTCCCGCCCTCCCCAACCCCCCAACCACCACAAGTAAATCAGCCCTGCTGGTTGTTTTTGTAAATACAGTGTAGCTGGAGTGCAGCCACACTTGTGTGTTTATGTGTTGTCTGTGGCTGCTTTTGCACTACAATGGGAGAGAAATAGGATTGCCAGATAAAATACAGGGAGCACAGTAAAATTTGAATTTCAGATTAACAGCAAATATTGCATAGGACATACTTAGACTAAAAAATTATTTGTTGCTTATTTGAAGTTCATGCGTAACTGAGTGTTCTACATTTTTATTTGCAGAATCTGGCAGTCCTAGACAGAGACTGTAGGGCCCACAAAACCTAAAATATTTAACACCTAAACTTCTACAGAAGTTTGCCAAATGGTGATATGGAGGTAAGATTTTTGAACTGGTAAGAAAAAACACTTGAGTGTCAAGTCTTATTTTTGTTATGAATTTGCTGTCTAACCTTGGGTTAGATATTAGTTTTCATCTCTACAAGTTAGCCTGATGATGCAAACTCACCTGCTTCCCAGGGTTGTTTGGGGATAGCCAGTGTATTGAGGGTGGCAACTCACTTAGATGGGTGTGCAGATGGAATGGGGATGGCGTTTACACTAGGAGTCAAGGGTGTATTAACATTATACTCATGGATCCTTAGTTTAGAGTTTTTTGTTTTTGTTTTTGTTTTTTTTTGCTTCCATTGATCTCTTTTGTTTCCAGTCTCTGTTTTTCCTCAGTGCAGGGCCAAGAGGAAACAGTGCACAAAGTTTGGTGCTAGTTAAAAGGAATGGTGATAGATATTATTCATGAAACCCAGCCAGCTAAACAGGTGCTAAATGCAACCTCAAACTTATCATTTTATTTCTTTCATGTATCTTTGTGCTAGATATTTATTCTATGAATTTTTTATTATTTGAATTAGGAATGAATGTAACTCCTTTTTTCCTGTCTGGAAAAAATTATCCCTTTTTAGGAATCATACGTGGGAGTGATCAGTCCTCTTTTTCATTTTGACAGCTCTGGCTGGATGTGAAGAGCAGCGGCAGCATTTCAAAGGTGTAATGACCCTAAGAATTCATTTCTGTATAGGAGCAGAATGAAACAATTCATTATGAAGAATAGAAAAAGAGGAAGGAGGCTAATGCTAGTATTACGCTGCCTTTAGAGAACTATTCCCACCTACTTAGCATCCTGCTGTAGAACATTGGACTAGAAGCTCACCAAATTACTGCTACATGCTGCAGTAAAAAATTGTGGTGACTTAGTTCCACTTAAAAAATCTGTGCTAGTCGTTAAGCATCTGCCTTCGGCTCAGGTCATGATCCCAGGGTCCTGGGATCGAGCCCCGCATCGGGCTCCCTGCTCGGCGGGAAGCCTGCTTCTCCCTCTCCCACCCCCCCTGCTTGTGTTCCCTCTCTCGCTGTGTCTCTCTCTGTCAAATAAATAAATAAAATCTTAAAAAAAAAATCTGTGCTAATGAAAACTTTAGGGAGACTTGGGTACTATCTTCTATGCTCCCATAGCACAGTAAATGTAGTTCTATTGTAGCCTAATAATTTCTTGGTCATGTGTTTTTCCAGTAGGTGGTGATTATTTTGATGCCATAAATTTATATTCATCTCTATATCCCCTAGCACTTACTGTACTAGTAGGCACTAGATAAATGGTGATCAAATGAACTAAAGAAATTTCAAACTGAGAGAAACATTTTTATGCTCTAAAATTCTTTACTGCTTCACTTTAGCCTCTGTTTTCTGAAATAATTAGTGACTTGATCATAGTTTGATGTGACGTATTTAATTAGAATTATAATCTGACTCGTATTCCTCATTACTCTTTTCTTGTTTCCCCATGTTTGTCTCTCTGATTTACCAGCGTGGATTCCAGTCTTGTCTCAGTGTGATTAACTCCTAAATTGGTGACTCTAAATTCTATACCTCCTTTCCACTTTCCAGTCCTGAATATCTCTCCATGGATACTCTGCTGATGCTGCACACGGCATATGCAAGGTGTGCTAGAAAATGAGGTGGATGTGGAGGCAGAAGACCGATTCCTAATTCCACCTTTTTCACTAACTGACTGGAGAGCTTTAGCAAGTCATTTAGCTTCTCTGAGAGTCAATGTCCTTAACCTAACAGGAGGCAGCGGCTGTGATGATGGTTCCCCATACAGAGCACAGTGCAGCTCTGTAGAGTTAAGAAACACGACAGAAGCCATCATAAGTACTTAACATTGGCTATGTGTTACTTATGTGAGGTTGTGGAAATGTAGAACTTAAAGGAAATTCATGAAAAATGTGTCGTAATTCTCTTAGGCAGTTCTCTGAAGCAGTAAAAGGGAGGCTTGGTTTAGAAGGAAATCTGTTTGCATTTTGCCATCGCAGTTCCCCTGGTAACAAGGTAGAGCCTTGATATCAGGGGAATGCAATGGAAGCCCATGCACTGGGCATGACTCGTGTTACTGCTTGGCTAGTTTTGAAGAAAAGCCTGTGTCAGCACTTTCCCTGATGGTCACTCTGCCTTGCGGAGCTGCTTCATCTTGAACAGCTTGCTTCAGGACATACTGGTCCTCATTACGGCTTCCAGTAACCCAGTTGCTAAGGCCAGGAGATACTGGAATGTGAACACATAGCCCACTTGGCAAGAAGTACATGTCATCAGAGCAGGGGCCTTCGGCTGCGTGTCTTTTGGTCGAAATGGGTGGTCTGACTTGAATGGGACTTGGCATCGGAGCATGCAAGGTTATTAACATCCTGGAGCCTTTACTTGGGAATAGGATATTGTGTTTTGATACCAAATATGTCAAAATGTACCATTTGTTTTTATGTACAGTTTTTTCCTAGGTCCCTTTCCTGATACTTTTTTTTTTTTTTTTAAAAGAAATGAAATGGAAACCTCACCCAGAGCTAACTTGGACCTTTCTGAGTGTGATCCTGTCCATGCCATGTCTGGTCTTTATTATCAAGCCAACCACCCCCACACAGTGAACCCATGACCTCATGGAGACAGGTCACACACACACTCTGGTGTTTGTTGACAGTGGCTTTGTAATTCCACTGATATGTTCCTTCCTGGTTACCAGTATGATCCTAGCACAGTCCCACTCCAAATTTTTAACTGCGTGACTTGAAATTGAAAACATCTCTGACTTGAGGGTTGCTTTAGGTATGTGAATTTGAGGCATCTATGGGATTTACAGGGAGGGTGCCCTGTTGGAAATTGGAGGCATGTATTTTCAGCTCGGGGAAGAGTTCTGAGCTGGAAATATGAAATTAGGATTCACCAGTGCTACATATCTACATAGTGAGATAATTGAAGGAGAAGAGATCATGTAGGGCATGTATAGAATGAGGATGGTGTCTGAGAAAATGGAGAAGCATTTAATGGGTGAGCTGAGCTGAGAAGACCAAAAGTTATCCTGAGAAGAGTCATTTGCTTCCTTTCAGGCTCTGCCTGAAAGCTGTTTTTCTGCTTGTCTTCTGACTGTAGGCACTGACTAGTTTTACCTCCTTTCCTATTAATCACAGTTTTGAATTGATTTCTGTTGAATTTGTTACCAACTCCCTATTGACCTTTTCTTAGTCCAGAGATAGAGAATTCCTCCTTATTGATCATTTCAGTGGTCTGGTTAGATTCCAGCTAGTATTTTTTGAGATCTTCCTTAGAAGATTTGCACTTAGTCGCAATTAAGAAACAATTCACATTTCAAATATGAAGTTCAGATTTCATATGAGTAGAGCTTTGGTTCTCAACTGGGTGGCTATTTTCCTCTCCATGGGATACTTTTTGAGACATTTAAAATTTTTCACTACTGTGTGTATATGAGTGTGGGGCTACTGGAATTTGGTGGGTAGAAATCAAGGATGCTAATAAACATCTTACAGAGCACAGGATAGCCCCCCACCACAAAGAATTATCTGGTCCAAAACGTCAATAGTGCCACTGTTGAGAAACCCACATGTGAAGATATGCTATTGAAAGATTTTTGAACAAAAAAGTTGTATCCCCAGATTTGTATTTAAAAAATTACTCTGCTATAAGAAAAGTAGATTGGTGGCAGGGTTGGAAGGGAGAAGAATGGAAACAGGGTAGGATGCCATTGTAATATCCTAGGCAAGAGATACTGGTTTCTTGAATTATTGTGGTGGAAGTGAAGATGGAGAGAAGCAGATGGTATCAAAATATGTTTTGGGCTAGAAATGTCAGGACTTGTCAGTGATTGAATGTGAGTGTTGAGGGAGAGGAATAAATCATGCTGGACTCTTAAATTTCTGTCTTGAGAATCTAGGGGAATATGTATAAAATGAGATGGGGAAAATGGGCAAGAAGTGAGTTTGGAGGCTGAGTTTAAGAGTTCTGTTTGAGGTCTATTAAGTTTGAGATGCCTGTGTGAATTTCAAATGAAGCAGGCAGTTGGATATATGAGTTGGAAAGTCAGAATACTTAAAATGTGGCGGCACACAAACTGTGGAAAGAGCCAAGATGTCCATCAACAGATGAATGGATAAAGAAGATGTGGTATATATATATACAATGGAATATTATGCAGCCATCAAAAGGAATGAGATCTTGCCATTTACAACGATGTGGATGGAACTGGAGGGTGTTATGCTGAGCGAAATAAGTCAATCAGAGAAAGACATGTATCATATGACCTCACTGATATGAGGAATTCTTAATCTCAGGAAACAAACTGACGGTTGCTAGAGTTGGGGGTGGGGTGGGAGGGACGGGGTGGCTGGGTGATAGACACTGGGGAGGGTATGTGCTATGGTGAGCGCTGTGAATTGTGCAAGACTGTTGAATCACAGATCTGTACCTCTGAAACAAATAATCCAATATATGTTAAGAAAAAAAAAAAAGAAGAAGATAGCAGGAGGGGAAGAATGAAGGGGGGAAAATTGGAGGGGTAGATGAACCATGAGAGATGATGGACTCTGAAAAACAAACTGAGGGTTCTAGAGGGGAGGGGGGTGGGAGGATGGGTTAGCCTGGTGATGGGTATTAAAGAGGGCACGTTCTGCATGGAGCACTGGGTGTTACGCACAAACAATGAATCATGGAACACTACATCAAAAACTAATGATGTAATGCTAATGTATGGTGATTAACATAACAATAAAAAATTTAAAAAAATGTGGCGGCATAAATCATATTTCTACATCCTAAAAGAAGATATAACATGTTTAAGAGGCAAATACTTTGACTGAAAGATAGTTTCTAACTCAATCTGCCACTTACTTGTGCCGATCTGGACAATATGCTTCCTGTCTCTGATGATACCCATTCCCCTCTGTGTGAAAGAAATGTATTAAACTAGTTTAGTTCTTTTCAACCAGTTCAGCCCCAACAATTCCTTCTATTAATTTTCTCTCATTATCCCCATGTTTTGAAATTTTTAAAAAAGGTTTATTTATTTCAGAGCAAGAACAAGAGAAAGAGAGAGAGAGTGAGAGTGTTGAGGAGGGGCAGAAGGAGAGGGAGAGAGAGAATCTCTAGCAGACTCCCCACTAAGTGAGGAGCCCAATGGGGAGCTCGATCCCACAACCCTGAGATCATGACCTGAGCCAAAAGTCAGCTGCTTAACTGACTGAGCCACCTAGGTGCCCCTTCAATTTTTAAAAAATCATCCTAATATGTTGCATTCATTAAGAAATCATACACTAATTCCAACTATGTCATCAACATTTTTCCATTTTAATGTCTTGTCCACATTTTAAAGCCTTGATAATTATCTTGTTAGGTAAGATGATATACATTCTCAGAAATGAAGTTTAAATGCTGCAATACCTTAGTATTGTTGACTGCTACTGATCATTAACTTCTTTCTCTTGCTGTCTTTTCCAATCTAGGGTCAATTATATATTGGATGTATTTAGTTTTGGTCCTGAGATCTCCTGGCTTATGACTATATTAATAAGTGTGAAGCAGCTATCACATATAACTAACCAAACTTCCGATCAATAACAGGACTCTGTTACTCTTCTACATAGTACTACACAGATTTGATAAAATTCTATGGAAAAGCAAAGACCCTGACATTGCAATTAGTCTGATATTCTCACTGTGAGCAAATATTTCCATTTTTTTTAAATATTAAAAGATATTTAATGATTGTTTTTGCTACATTCATTGGTCCCACATGGAAACCATTGCACTTGATTACTATCTAGTGCTTCCAGATTTATCATTCTTTGATTCATGTCACTTTATATTATATTCTAGTTCCTACTAATGAGACTTTAAAATTTCAAGATCATGTAGCCATATACTTGTTTTGCTACTAGATGTCAACTTTTAGCATTGCAACTCTTCAGCAGTGGGACTTTATTAATAATTTCAAGGTGGTGATTTTGTAAGTCAGGGTTTATTAAGTAAAATTATTCAATTTCTTCTTAAAATAATTGTAGAATTTTTATCCTGTAAATCAAATACGTATGCAGAGAGGCGGGCCAAGGTTTTAGGACTATAATCTGAAAATAATCATGCTTGAAGAAGAAGCAGGCACTGGTAAGGTAGTAGGAAATCACAGACCTTATTGTTGATGATGAGGAAAAAATCCAGGTAGGTATAAGGCCACAGCATGAATATATAGGAAATGATAATAGGCAAGCAAACAGCACAAAGAAATCCCAAAGCCAAGTGTCAGGAGCACTGAACAAGCAGTTCTTTGTCATTCCAGGTGGGAAGTAGACATTCAGGGAATCTGGGGTATAGTTAATAGGAGCTCAGTCCTAGAGCAACTGACCTCTGGGTAGTTATCAGCTTTGGAGGTTAGGCACAGAAAAGCTAGGTAAGGAACAAGTATCTGAATAATTCTATCAGCGGACATCTCAACCTTTGGAGAAAGCTCCACTTATTAGAATGTGGAATCAAGGTCAAAGCTAGAGGAGTGAGTGTGATGATGCCAAGTCCCCACCTAGTAACAGCAAGTGGCAGAAACTCAATCTGATGTAGTTCAAGAGAAGTGGAGATTGTAGAGTCATATAATTTGGAAGTCCAGGGGTGGTTGGTAGTTTTAAATGCCCACATGTGCTTTGTGGACACTGAACCTAATTCCCCTCTCTCTGAGTGTGGGCTGAATGTAGTGGCTCACTTCCAGTGAATAGAATACAGTGGCAGTACAGTGTGTGACTTTGGATTGTGACTTCTTATCTGCTCTCACTCTTGGGTCACTCACTCTGGGATCACTCACTCTGGGGGAATCATGTCATGAGGACACTCAGACAGCCCTGTGGAAAGACCTGTTTGGCAATGAACCAGGGCCTTCTGCCAATGGCCATCTTTGGAGTAGATCCTCTAGCCCCAGACAAACCTGCCTGATCCATCACTGCACTCAGCCATGTGAGGTATCCTGAGCTAGACTCAAGCAGCTAAACCATTCCCAAGTTCCTGACTCTCAGGAACTGTGGGAAATAACATATAACATATTGTTTTAAGTTGCTAGGCTTTGGAGTAATTTGTTATGCAGCAATAGATAACTGATGAAGGAGGACACAGTTCCAGGCAAGGCTAGATCCTGGAACTCAAATGCTAAAGTCAATGCACCATGTTATTCTCTGGTTTTCACCTTAACTTTCCAAATTTGTTGTTGTTGTTTGTTTGTGTGTTTTTTCGTCCTCAAAGTAGCTCTCTGCATGTGGCATAGGAGATTGCTTCAGTTAATCATAAGCTCATATCTTTATGGCTTGTGATTTAGAAGAGAGATTTTGTTTTTTCTAGGGTTCATATATGACAACTTAAGAGAGAGTTCTTACCTGGTTCTGTTGAGTCATGTGTCCACTGTGCATCCCCTGTCTCAGGAGATACAGAATCATTGTGTGAATCAGCTCTTGCACCTACTCTTGTGGACACATGTGGAGTCTCATTGTTAACATCCTTCTCCCAACTCCAGGGGATGTGGGAGAGGTAATTCTCTCATAAGCAGGGTGCAGTTGCCAGAGGAAAGGAGTTAGGAGTGTGGGTAAGGAGAAAACAAGAGATATTTAGCACAGTGGAACCAAAATGGGTGGGGGGATATACAAAGAAGATTCTGATTTTTTTTTCATTTACAATTACCCTTTCAGCACAATCTTGATAATGTTAAATAACTACACATATGTTGAAAAAATTCTTAGTATCGACTTAAAATACAGTAGCACCACTGCTACCATCTGGCAATCTTGCACATTCCAGATGAGCTCAAGAACCAAGAAGTAGATAGACATAACAATAGAATGTTTGGTTTTATTTCATTTTAGAAAGAGAGAGAAAGAGAGAGAGAGCATGTGTGTGAGTAGGAGGGGGAGCGGGAAGGGGCAGAAGGAGAGGGAGAGAGAGAATTTTAAGCAAGCTCCATGCCCAGCATGGAGCCTGATACGGCTGTCCATCTCATGACCCTGAGATCATGACCTGAGCTGAAATCAAGAGTCAGACGGCTAACTGACTGAGCCACCCAGGTGCCCCATAGAATGGGTTTTATCAGTAGATATGCCCTCTGGTCCTGTTTCTGAGCCCCATTTTTTTTAACCCACAATTCTTAGAAACTGAATGTATACCACAGGATAAGACACTCTGGGAGCTCACCATATCCACAGCCCACTCCAGAGAAGCAGCTGCCACTGTCTCCTTATGCATATCTAATAATGAAAACAATGGGAAAATCTGTTGAGTGCTTTACTGTATGCTCCAGACCCTCCTGTAAGTGCTTGTATCAGTCAGGGTTCAAGTAGCTGGGCAGAACCAGTAGAAGATTGCATGTGTGTATGTTCTTTCCCAAGCTCACTTAGTATTGGAGTGCCAAACATAGGACTCACTTCACTTTAAGAGTTTTAGAGAGAGGGTCTAAAGGGATATTCAACGGGGCAGTCTGGCAGGGGCATCCAGCATCTTTGTAGTCCAAAGTGGCCTGTTCCAGCTAGCAGGTCCCCCTCAAGTCTTCACAAGGGGATGTGTGACACAGGTGGTATTTATCACTAACAGGTCACAACTCAACATACCCAACAACCTTACTACTTGGGGTGGTCCATCATAGGCATCACCTGGGAGTTTGTGGAGCATGTAGACAGTCAGGCGCCACACACACCACAATCCAAATCTGTAATTTAATAAGAGCCTTAACTGATTTGTGTGCACATTAAAATTCAACAGAATACATTATTCAGGCATAACAGGCTGCATCTGAACATGTTCCAAATCCTTTTCCCTGGTGATGATAGTCCTAAGGGGCCCACAGTTTCATCCCACCCACTCTGTGAGCCTCCACTTTCCCTCCCCATGGAGAATATGATAACTGGGTCAGAAGAGCTGGCCCATGAGTGCTGGACAATATTCTAGCTCCCCATGGGAGCTGGCATTGGGAATGCTGAGCCTTCTTAAATTTTGTGTGTGTTTTGATATCATCCTCCATTAACTGAGGAACATGAGTGTATGACTGTCCTTGCAACCTAATGGATTGTGACAAATAGCCTGGGTAATTTAATTTGCAAAGCCACAGGGATTATAACTCTAGTAAATTAAACATGGGAAGAAGGGCTTTTAGAAATAGGTACACCGAGAGCAACAGGAAGCTGTTGACCACAGATAAACCACTCCCGAATACAATAACCTGTGCCTTTTTATATGGGTGAAAATAGCCCACAGGCCTCCCTGAAAAGGAACTCTGGCTCTTTCTGTTTTGCAGAATGTACAATACATAATGGTGGTAAGGATGGCTGAGTCATAAGAGAAAGGCTTAGCTGCCTACAGCATACTGATTAGGAAGGTAGAGAAGTTTAAACTACATGTTTAAAAGATTTTCAATAAATATGATGACAATAATATATAATTTGGGGCTTACATAAAACGTTGGCTCTCTGAAAAACAGATTTTTCAGCATGACTCACTCTCCAGGCCTCTAGAGGACAAGGTGTACCGAGATGCTCAGCACTCCTTCCCACCCTCAGGGAGCGTGTCTCGCACGGCACCGGGGAAGCAGCCACAGGTGCTACTCGGTCCCTTCCTTATCACCATGACTTATTTCTTCCCAGCTGGATTCATCAAATTCACTCTCTCAAGAACCTGAAATGGGACACAACCTTTTGTGGGTCTTTGTTAGGCACATGAGTTGAGGAGCCATATGAAGATGGGTCTGGGTCCGCTAAGGTTTGCCAAAGCACAGAAAGTTGGCTATAGAGAAAGTATGAGGTAAAAAGCACTCAGGCTCATGGATCTGGAAAGCAAAACTTCCTCAGTTCCTAGCACTTGTTCTAATCCTTCTTGAGGTCCTATTATATTACCTGCTTTGGGTACCATGAAATACCTCGTCCTTCCCAAAAATCACACTATTTTTGGTTAAGCTAATTTGAGTAGTGTCTGCTCCTTAAGAACAGTTGTTCCTGGTTGAGGATAAGAGGCTTTTCTCTATTAAAATCTATGATGATCCCTTACATTTTACAAGCAATAGGTCATGGTGGCCATGGGACAAAATGGGGTACAGAGGACAGAGCATAGAGGAAGAACTCGTCATAGTCATTTGGGCCAGACAGGCAGCAGAAGGAATGGTGATTTGATGGCAGATCACAGATACCAGGCTGGAGTCCCAGGCAGAGGTCAGTGACTGAAGGCACGTGATGGGTAGGGGACCTAAGAATGTGCCTGGCCTCAGGGTTCAAACTGGGCATAGGGAATAGGCTGAGGGTGATTTGGAAATGGCCCCTGAGATTGGGGCACAGGTGTGGGAAGGTTGGCCCTCCCGCAATGAAAGGGAGAGCTCTGCCTGATCACAGCAGCTACTTTAGTGTAGGTGAAGGGGTGCTGTGGCCCTGGAGATCAGAGCAAAGGCCTGTGACCCTTTAGGCCCACCAGAGACATCAGAGATCACAACTCCCATGTCTTCTGGCTCTACTGTTGAGTAATTCTCTTTGGAGGGCAGGCCCTTTCCTTCCAGGCTACTTTTTATAGCAGCTATCCATTAATGTGGTTAGTTAGGGTCTATTCTGTAAATCTGATTCTCTCTTCCTGGAAAAAAACCCAGTATATTGTTTCTATTGTTCTTTTCCAAGCTTAACCTAATCTTGCTTGTGTCTTGCTCACACCCATTTGATACTTGGTCCAATTGGTATCTCTCAAGTCCAGGTTAAAGCTGACCAGCACTTTTTTCTTTTTTAATATTGGAGATTGTCTTAGGCAAAGCTGTGGGTAATTCTTGAGTATCCATTTAAATTAACTCGAAGTAGCCTCTGTAAATTCCCAAGTGTTTTTGTTTTTGTTTGTTTTTCCCTGATGTCTGTGACTCTGTAGTGAAGAGAAAGTAAATGTCCTGGGAGCTATGTTTATGCATGTCTGTGTGTGTTGGTACAAATTTCAGAGAACCCAAGAGAGTGTGTTTTTAAAGATTTCTCAGAAATTTCAAATTTTTGAAATTCATGCAGTTAAACAGTGGGAATGTTCAATGTTATGGCATTTATGAAGATGAGACTAATTTTAGCTATTCAGGTACGTTAGACTTTATCCCTGCTGTCAACTTTTGACTTGCCATCTATTAGTCTGATTTTAATATAACACGTTAAGTTTTGACAATTTTAGATTATATCTTCCTTTTCAGAAGTATATAATTTTTGAAATTCTCTGACAATCATGTGTGTTACGCACTAACATCAAATATCTATATAAAAAATGAAACAGGTTCCCATCTACTTTATTCAAATGGCCTGTCTTTTCTTAGAATTTATTGTAAAACATTCATTTGCTTGACAAACATGTATTAAGTATGTACTATATTGGCACTATGCACAGGGACAGTGCTCAACTCTTCTGGAAGTATAACATTGTAATTAAGAGCAAGGGCTTTACACTGTGAATTGTGCAAGACTGTTGAATCTCAGATCTGTACCTCTGAAACAAATAATGCAATATATGTTAAGAAAGAAAAAAAGAAGAAGAAGAATGTAGCAGGAGGGGAAGAATGAAGGGGGGGAAATCGGAGGGGGAGAAGAACCATGAGAGACAATGGACTCTGAAAAACAAACTGAGGGTTCTAGAGGGGAGGGGGTTGGGAGGATGGGTTAGCCTGGTGATGGGTATTGAGGAGGGCACGTTCTGCATGGAGCACTGGGTGTTATGCACAAACAATGAATCATGGAACACTATATCTAAAACTAATGATGTAATGTATGGGGATTAACATAACAATTAAAAAAAAAAAAAAAGAGCAAGGGCTTTAGAAGTTGTCACAGGATGGGTTCCCCCAGAAGCAGATCCTGGGACAAATGCTTATACACTTTTGCTTCATGAAGGAAGTGCTTCCCTGGGAGACAAATAAAGGAGATGTGCAACAGACCAATAAGAGGAGGAAACGAAGCAAGGGTATGATCTCAGGCAAAGTCTCACACAGGTAGGCTTCACCCTGAACGCCTCCACCCCACAATAGTTAATAAAAAGGCATCTCAAGGGAGCTGGGCAAAGCATCAGTATTATTTCTTAAAGAGTCACAGTTTAGGTATGAATGGAAAGCCAGAAATTAGCAGATAGTAGAGAAAAATCTCTAGGATAAATATCAAAGAACAAAGCAAGCCAAAGAAATGAGAAAGGAAGAAAACATAGAGTCTAATCTTTTAATTAATGTCTTCCAAGATAAGACAAGATATTATATCCATGAACAATAGTCTAACAGAAGGGATATGTAGGAATAAAAGAACAGTTTTAAATTAAAAATACGAAGGCTCAAATATTTTAGTAGAAGGGTTAGAAGGTAAAATTGAGGATGTTTTCCAGAAAGTAGAACAAAATATAGAAAAGCAGTAAGAAAATTAGAAGATCAATCCTGATTGTCTATCATCTGATGAGTTACAATGCAAAAAAAGAGAAGAGGAAATAAAGGAAAATTTTCAAAGAAATAGGATGATTTAGAAAAGCAGATAAACACGAGCCTTCAGATTTTAAAGGTCTTGTGGTGTGCTCAGACCAATGAATGAAAAATGATTTACAAGAAAGTATGCTCTTGTAAAATTTCAGAAAATTGGAAATAGAATATTTTTTTGATAAATTAGAAAGGGGAAAAGATTACATCCAAAGGTTAGTGAATACAAATGGCATTGACTTCTCAACAGCAACACTGGATGCAAAATGCCAATGGAACAACGCTTTCAGAACATTTTGCCATAGCAGGACGCAGGCATGGTTGTTACAGTCATTGCACGGGTCACCGTCTGCTACCACCAAGTGATTTGGCTATGACATACCTGAAAATTATTTCTCACATCTTCATGGCACCCAGTCATCACACAGAACAGCTTTTGAAGTAGGAGCCCCTCTGCCTGTAGGCTCTTCTTCCCAATCTTTATTAGAGCTGAGAAGTGTTGACTTACCCCAACTCAATTTCACTGTTAGAGACTGTCACAGGTATTTAAGACAGACCCTTCAGGAAGGTTGGGCTGTGGGAGGCAAGGGGCAGTATGCAGCTTCCAGAGCTTAGGGGGAAAATGCTGGAGGAACAGCTCTGTGGTAAGAAAAGGGGGAGACTGGCCATGACAGGACCTGAGAGCATGAGGAGCCGGTTTGGGGATAGAGAGAAGTGAAGTTCTCCTTCCCTTCTTTCCTCTGCTTCCAGCTTCCATGACCCGCCCCCCTTCCCTTTCTAGCTTCTGCTCTATCCTGGGATGGAAGAGGCAGATTCAGGGGCCCTGTGTGGTAGCAGAGAAGGGGTGTGCCCTCCTTTTTTTCCCCCTCACCTCACTTGGCAGCAATGAAGGAGACAGTAAGTAGAAAGTAAGTGTTGAGTCTGGAGTTAGGGTCTGGAGAAGAAAGAGGGATATGTAGAGGGGTATCCCCCTACTACCACTTCAATAAGACAGACCTTTTCATCAAGCAGTGCTTGACGAAGGGGATGAAGAGCCGATGCTAACGGGGCTAGAGGTGTGGAGGAAGAGCAGAATCTGTGCGTGGCACACAGGAGGACAATCTCCCAGCAGCCTGGCCACCATGAGGAGGTGGTGAAGGAAAGACTATTTCTGGTTCCAGCTGCTATACTGCGACTTGAATTCTTACATAAGTAAGGTACATAAAGAAGGTGCAGAGATTTGGAATTTTTCTCCGTGGTCCTCCTTCCCCTCTTTCTTTAACCACTGATGATATGGGCACTTTCCAAGTTTCTTAACATACAGCATCATATGAAATCTCAGCCTAGATGTAGGTTTTCCTCTTTTTATAGTAGAAAGTGCACAGAAATACAGTGCACAAACCAAATATGAAGTCATCAGGCAAATCCCAAACACCTATAGCTTAAGAATTAGAGTTTCTTTTCCTTCAGCCACATGCCATCATAAACCATTAAAATATTAAACCTGGTTCTATTCACAAAATATTCCTTATTTCCTTACCTGGCCTTTGGCTCCCAACTCTGGTTTTATGGTGTGGGTGACTTGGGGTGATGCACATTTAGCTGGGAGGCACAGGAGGCCTAGGATTTGGTGTCTGGTTTCAGGATGGTGAGATGCTTGCTGCTCCTCTGGTTCCTGCCCAGCTCCTGTGAGAGTCCAGAGCAATTCCAGGGACATATGGGGGCAGAAGAGGCAGTGTCCTAGCCTAGCTTCCTGTGCTGGACTGGGAAAGGGTTTCAAAGTGTTTGTGGATCTTGTATGGCAGGGATTAGAATTAGAATCTGACTTCTGTGCTTTTCTCTGTGGTTGAATTCAGTGGCAAGTGTGGCATTAAAGAGAGAGCAAGAGGAGAGAGGAGGAGAGATTAGTGGGTATATAGACTCAAGTGTGTACCCTTTGTGGTATGGATTGGATCTTGTCTGGAAAAGTCATGTTACGTTTTTAAGCCCCTTTCTTAATAGAAAAAATGAGAGAGAATCAATTATCTAGAATGGAGGTAGCAATATGTTAGAAGTTAGGAGACTTCCATGTTCATCCTGACTTTGATACTAACCAGTTTTTTTCACTTTGGGCAAGTCCCTTTTGGTCTTGGTTTTATTGTTTTTAATCTAACCAGTTGCATTTGATGGACTCTGAAGTTCTTCCTTTTTCTTCCATACTTGTTTGGATAAAGACTGTGGGACAACAGAAATACTGAAGCAATTAAGAATGGAAGAGTAACAAAGCAGGCATACAGATGGCCAACAGACACATGAAAAGATGCTCAACATCATTGATCATCAGGGAAATAGAGATCAAAACCACAGTAAGATATCACTTCACACCTGTCAGCATGGCTAAAGTAAAAACCGTAAGAAACAACAAGTGTTGGCAAGGATGTGGAGAAAAAGGAACCCTTGTGCATTGTTGGTAGGAATGCAAACTGGTGCAGCCACTCTGGAAAACAGTATGGAGGTTCCTCAAAAACCTAAAAATAGGACTACCTTATGATCCAGTAATTGCACTACTAGGTATTTGCCCGAAGAATACAAAAACACAAATTCAAGGGGATACATACACCCCCATATTTATAGAAGCATTACCTACAATAGCCAAATTATGGAAACAGCCCAGGTATCCATCAATTGATGAATGGATAAAGAAGATGTGGTATGTGTGTATATATGTATATGTATATATGTATGTGTATATATATATGTATGTATATATATATGTACACACATATACACACAATGGAATTTTACTCAGCCACAAAAAAGAATGAAATCTTGCCATTTGCAATGACATGGATGGAGCTAGAGAGTATCATGCTAAGCAAAATAAGTCAGGAAAGACAAATATCATACAATTTCACTCATATGTGGAATTTAAGAAACAAATGAGCAAAGGGGAAAAAAAAAAGAGAGAGAGGGATGAAAACCAAGAAACAGACTCTTCACTGTAGAGAACAAACTGATGGTCACCAGAGGGGAGGTGGGTGGGGGGTTGGGTGAAACAGGTGATGGGGATTAAGGAGGGCACTTGCTGTGATGAGCACCAGGTGTTGTATGGAAGTGCTGAGTCAATATATTGTACACCTGGAACTACTATTACACTGTATGTTAATTAACTGGAATTTAAATGAAAACTTAAAAAAAATGGAAGGGTGAGAAAAGCGAGGGATTAAGAGGGCGAGGCACATGTCACAGAAGGGGAGGGGTCCAGGGGAAGGAGGGGATGAAAAAATTTAGTTTTCTCTATTTATAGGACAGCCATATGTGATTAATTGGATGTTCATAGAAATATTTTGAGGAGTAGAAGAATAGTTGTAAATAAAAATGAAAAGATATTAAAAAAAACAACAACAACCTCTCTCTGTGTGACAGACCCTTCAGGCCCTAGTTGTCTGAGGAGAAAGCAGCAGAGGGTAGGTGCTTATACATCCAGCACTGATGTTAGATCACCTGTGTGGGACTTTCAAAGGAGGTAGTCAAGAACAATATGTATTTTGAGAGTAAGAAAGGTTGATATTTAAAAGGCCAAGAGAAAGAGTATTTTTGGTGAGTCATCTGTGTGCGGGGATTCACCGCCTACTCCCAACACCAGAAGAGTATTGGGTGCTTGCTTCTCCCTTCAGCCTAGCAGGAAGGCCTATAAGGAGACCAGTCAGAAATCGTGATACGTGTCCCTGGATGTGGGGGTAATACTGGACTGCTGCCTGAGGTACTGTGGAAAAGAGACTCTAAATGAAAGACTGGCTGCCGCCACACATAAAGGCAGGGCAAGGGCAGAGGCTGCACATTCACCATTTGGCAACAGCACATGAACTTCCCACAGGCCAAAGGGCTGTCATGAAAGGGAATCAGGTTGGCACCTTCTGAACAGACTCAGCAAAGTGGTGGGGTTCCGGAAGTATGAGGCCGTGAGGCTCACTGAAGAGGCAGGAACTGATGTGAGGGAGGTGGCAACAGGTCATCTACAGGAGATGCATTAGGGACTTCTGAAAAATCCACATGTGCCCCTAAGAAAAAGAGTTAGCTTTGGTTACCCATCAAATAACCAAGAGCATCAGTGCTGAACAAGTCAAGTAGGTCTTTTTTTGTCTTCGTGTCTTTTCCCCCCCTCTCCTTACAATCCTGGGGATTTGGGTGTGGGGTAGGGAGAGCTGACAGAGAATTGGGTTTATTCTCCTTCCTTTCTCCCAGCAGGTCTTCAGACTCGGACAGGCCCAAGCTACGGGAATTCAGTTTGCTGCCCTATTTTAAAATATGATTCCAGATTATTATGAGAGGGCTAAGTAGGAGACAGAGCAGGACTATCTCCCACATTTTCTTCTGGAAGTCACGAACCGAGCATCCACAGGCAATAAGCCTTGTTTTACAAGCTCGTCAGTGTACTAAACTGCATAAAACAGTGATCTATTAGTACTAAATCTTAAATTAGCTACTGGATTTTTAGAACTCGGGGACAAGAGCCAAACAAAGAAGTTTCTTCTAAATCTATAGCAGCTTCAGGCAGCTGAGAGCTACCAGCCGATAGTCTTATGAACAGATATTCTGGGATTCCTATTTATAGAGGCCATCTTGTCACGTGGGCAAGCCACATTTTTCTGGCATTGTTCCTTACCATATCATGGAGCTTTACTTTTGGAATGTCCAATTCCTTTCAATAAGCTTGAATGGGTTTTTAGCCAGACCAGCACTGAATCCTGAAATGTAAGGTTTGAAGGAGTATCAGGACTCTAACTCCCTCATTTTACAGAAGGGAACACTGAGGCCTCAAGAGATTAGAACATTTGTTAGTTACAGAGTTAGGAACACACCCAGGCTTCTTGACTCCAAGTCTCGTGCCTTTAAATTTAAACTAAGGATTTTGTCTTGTTTTGTTTGGGGTGGATGAGTTTTGGATATGAGAGGAGCTGAGAGTAGCTTTTATTTTTTATCCTTGCAATTAAATAAATTAAAAGTTTTATAGGTCTAAGGTTCCTCTCTTATTTAAATAGACCAGAGGACAAAAAAGAGATTTATATTTTCTCAGCACTCACCACTCATATTAGTAAAAATACATTTAGAGTGGCATGATCTGAATAACTTGAAGGAGAGACTCAATCCTGCCCATCAGGTGTGGTCAGAATACGTGTAGGTTTATCAGTTGGCTGTCAGTTCTGCCACTTAGGAGGGGTGCAACTCTGCAGAGATCACTGATGTTTCCTGTAACTGTTTACTCTGTTGGTAAAAAAAAACAGATGAGCCACATTGGCTCATATGTTAACCATCTTTTAAATTGTAGAACATTTTTTTAAAATTTAAATTCAATTAGCCAACATACAGTACGTCATTACTCGTTGGTGTAGTGTTCAATGATTTGTTAGCTGCATATAACACCCACTGCTCATCACACACACAAAAATAAATAAATAAATAGTAAAACATTTATAAATGAAAACAAATTATTACAGTTGTTTTCATGGTTGGCCGTGTGGTAATCCTAGAGTGGCTTCCTCTTCCATAGATATCTGCTACCAGGGTCACTGCATGGACAGCATTCACAGGCTCCTCTATAGAGTTGTGTCCTAGGGGTACAACTGGCTTATATCCCAGTACGAACGGTGCTTCAGGGGCTTTGAGCTGTGCTGGGAGGCCTGTTAACTGTATGTGTCTATCTCCTGCCAGACTCGGCGTGCACACTGTGTAGCCATAGGCGTGCTCTGCAGAATGTCTTCCTGCTTAACATTGCTCGGGTAGAATGCCTCTCGATTTTTAAAACTTAAGAGAATATGCTTATGTCTTAAATCAGTGTTTTTCATCCATATTTAAAAATTACGTTTATTTTTCTAAAATACAACAAAATACAAACAAACTGGTGTTGAAATTTCCTGATTTATATTCTAAACTCAACTGATGGGAAGTCAAAATCACATGAGGACAGTTTGAAAATGTACCAAATGTTGGGGCACCTGGGTGGTTCAGTCGTTAAGCGTCTGCCTTCGGCTCAGGTCATGATCCCAGGGTCCTGGGATCGAGCCCTGCATCTGGCTCCCTGCTCAGTGGGAAGCCGGCTTCTCCCTCTCCCACTCCCCCTGCTTGTGTTCCCTCTCTCGCTGTGTCTCTCTCTGTCAAATAAATAAATAAAATCTTTAAAAAAAAGAAAGAAAGAAAGAAAGAAAATGTACCAAATGTCAACAAGAGGGAGCTTGAAGGTATTAAGAGAGACATTTGGGTATTGATGGTCCTTAAAGAGGCCTCTAAGTGTCAGACAGTGTGTGAGCCAATGACCGCCAGGTCCAGTTATGTGCTCTGTTGGTCCTGAGCATGTTTCCACGGTGATTGATCTTGCTTGTCCACTGGAACAACTTCTGCACTTAACAATTCCTCTGTATGAGTTTTTTCAAGAGCTCTTTGACAACATTTTAATCCATCATTTTTTTTTTTTAAGATTTTTATTTATTTGTTTGAGAGAGAGAGAGAGAGGACATGCAAGCACAAGCAGGATGGGGGGCAGAGGGAGAGGGAGAAGCAGACTCCCTGCTGAGCAGGGAGCCCCACGCGGGACTCGATCCCAGGATCCTGAGATCATGACCTGAGCCGAAGGCAGACACTTAACTGACTGAACCACCCAGGCGTCCTTTTAATCCATCTTTTCAAAACCAACCTACTTTGTAAGAGCAGCAGTTTTCACTTTGGCTTCAACCCTCTCTTCAAAGTCTGACATAGGCCACAAATTACAGGGTTCCTTTTTTACATGCATTCTTCATCTCTTATGGAAAACCTTTTTGCTATTATTTGTTGCTAAACTCTAGAATTATTTTTTACTTATATACATTTGATTCCATTGGGAATACTGCAGTGCCCAGCAAACAGCATATACCTGAGCCTCCCTTGCAGGTAGAAGGTAGCCATGTGACAGAATCCTAGCCAATGAGATATAAATGAAAGTTGTTGGGGAAGCTCCTCAAAGGAGAAGCATATGCCTATTTATTCTAGCTTTTCCTCCTTCCTTTTGTCTGAAACATAGACATGATGGCTGGAGCTTCAGCAGCCATTTTAGATCCTAAGAATATAAGGGTTATATCTCAAGGATGGTGAACCAGAAAACTGGAAAGAGCCTGGGTGTCTGATGATATCAGGGAACACCATACCAGATCTGGATCAGCTCCCTTTGGATTTCTTTTATGTGGGAGAACAATAAATCCCAAATGTGCTCAGTAATACTATTTGGGGGTTTTGGAACACAGTTTCTTTTTTTTTTAACTTTTTTATTGTTATGTTAAGCACCATACATTACATCATGAGTTTTTGATGTAGTGTTCCATGATTCATTGTTTGTGCATAACACCCAGTGCTCCACGCAGAATGTGCCCTCTTTAATACCCATCACCAGGCTAACCCATCCTCCCACCCCCCTCCCCTCTAGAACCCTCAGTTTGTTTTTCAGAGTCCATCATCTCTCATGGTTCGTCTCCCCCTCCGATTTCCCCCCTTCATTCTTCCCCTCCTGCTATCTTCTTCTTCTTCTTCTCTTTTTTTCTTAACATATATTGCATTATTTGTTTCAGAGGTACAGATCTGTGATTCAACAGTCTTGCACAATTCACAGCGCTCACCATAGCACATACCCTCCCCAATGTCTATCACCCAGCCACCCCGTCCCTCCCACCCCACCCCCCACTGCAGCAACCCTCAGTTTGTTTCCTGGGATTAAGAATTCCTCATATCAGTGAGGTCATATGATACATATCTTTCTCTGATTGACTTATTTCGCTCAGCATAACACCCTCCACTTCCATCCACGTCGTTGCAAATGGCAAGATCTCATTCCTTTTGATGGCTGCATAATATTCCATTGTGTATATATACCACATCTTCTTTATCCATTCATCTGTGGATGGACATCTTGCCTCTTTCCACAGTTTGGCTATTGTGGATATTGCTGCTATAAACATTGGGGTGCACGTACCCCTTAGGATCCCTACATTTGTATCTTTGGGGTAAATACCCAGTAGTGCAATTGCTGGGTCGTATGGTAGCTCTATTTTCAACTTTTTGAGGAACCTCCATCCTGTTTTCCAGAGTGGTTGCACCAGCTTGCATTCCCACCAACAGTGTAGGAGGGTTCCCCTTTCTCTGCATCCCCACCAACATCTGTCGTTTCCTGACTTGTTAATTTTAGCCATTCTGACTGGTGTGAGGTGGTATCTCATTGAGGTTTTGATTTGGATTTCCCTGATGCTGAGCGATGTTGAACACTTTTTCATGTGTCTGTTGGCCATTTGGATGTCTTCTTTGGAAAAATGTCTGTTCATGTCTTCTGCCCATTTCTTGATTGGATTCTTTGTTCTTTGGGTGTTGAGTTTGATAAGTTCTTTATAGATTTTGGATACTAGCTCTTTATCTGATATGTCATTTTCAAATATCTTCTCCCATTCTGTCAGTTGTCTTTTGGTTTTGTTGACTGTTTCTTTTGCTGTGCAAAAGCTTTTTGTCTTGATGAAGTCCCAATAGTTCATTTTTGCCCTTGCTTCCCTTGCCTTTGGTGATGTTTCTAGGAAGAAGTTGCTGCGGCTGAGGTCGAAGAGGTTGCTGCCTGTGTTCTCCTTTAGGATTTTGATGGACTCCTGTCTCACATTGAGGTCTTTCACCATTTTGAGTCTATTTTTGTGTGTGGTGTAAGGAAATGGTCCAGTTTCATTCTTCTGCACGTGGCTATCCAATTTTCCCAACACCATTTGTTGAAGAGACTCTTTTTTCCATTGGACATTCTTTCCTGCTTTGTGGAAGATGAGTTGACCATAGAGTTGAGGGTCCATTTCTGGGCTCTCTATTCTGTTCCATTGATCTATGTGTCTGTTTTTGTGCCAGTACCATACTGTCTTGATGATTTCAGCTTTGTAATAGAGCTTTAAGTCTGGCATTGTGATGCCACCAGCTTTGCTTTTCTTTTTCAACATTCCTCTGGCTATGCGGGGTCTTTTCTGATTCCATACAAATTTTAGGATTATTTGTTCCATTTCTTTGAAAAAAGTGGATGGTATTTTGATGGGGATTGCATTGAATGTGTAGATTGCTCTAGGTAGCATTGACATCTTCACAATATTTGTTCTTCCAGTCCATGAGCATGGAACGTTTTTCCATTTCTTTGTGTCTTCCTCAATTTCTTTCATGAGTGTTTTATAGTTTTCTGAGTATCGATCCTTTGCCTCTTTGGTTAGATTTATTCCTAGGTATCTTATGGTTTTGGGTGCAATTGTAAATGGGATCGACTCCTCAATTTCTCTTTCTTCTGTCTTGTTGTTGTTGTATACGAATGCCACTGATTTCTGTGCATTGATTTTATATCCTGCCACTTGACTGAATTCCTGTATGAGTTCTAGCAGTTTTGGGGTGCAGTCTTTTGGGTTTTCCACATGAAGTATCATATTATCTGCAAAGAGTGAGAGTTTGACTTCTTCTTTGCCAATTCAGATGCCTTTTATTTCTTGTTGTTGTCTGATTGCTGTGGCTAGGACTTCCAATACTATGTTGAATAGCAGTGGTGATAGTGGACATCCCTGCCATGTTCCTGACCTTAGGGGGAAAGCTCTCAGGTTTTCCCCATTGAGAATGATATTCGCTGTAGGTTTTTCATAGATGGCTTTTATGATATTGAGGTATGTACCCTCTATCCCTCTACTCTGAAGAGTTTTGATCAAGAAAGGATGCTGTACTTTGTCAAATGCTTTTTCTGCATCTATTGAGAGGATCATATGGTTCTTGTTCTTTCTTTTATTAATGTATCACATTGATTGATTTGTGGATGTTGAACCAAACTTGCAGCCCAGGGATAAATCCCACTTGGTCGTGGTGAATAATCCTTTGAATGTACTGTTGGATCCTATTGGCTAGTATTTTGGTGAGAATTTTTGCTCCATGTTCATCAGGGATATTGGTCTGTAATTCTCCTTTTTGATGGGGTCTTTGTCTGGTTTGGGGATCAAGGTAATGGTGGCCTCATAAAATGAGTTGGGAAGTTTTCCTTCCATTTCTATTTTTTGGAACAGTTTCAGAAGAATAGGTATTAATTCTTCTTTAAATATTTGGTAGAATTCCCCTGGGAAGCCATCTGGCCCTGGGCTCTTGTTTTTTGGGAGATTTTTGATGACTGCTTCAATTTCCTTAGTGGTTATAGGTCTGTTCAGGTTTTCTATTTCTTCCTGGTTCAGTTTTGGTAGTTGATACATCTCTAGGAATGCATCTATTTTCTCTAGATTATCTAATTTGCTGGCATAGAGTTGCTCATAATATGTTCTTATAATTGTTTGTATTTCTTTGGTGTTGGTTGTGGTCTCTCCTCTTTCATTCATGATTTTATTTATTTGGGTCATTTCTCTTTCCTTTTTGATAAGTCTGGCCAGGGGTTTACCAATCTTGTTAATTCTTTCGAAGAACCAGCTCCTAGTTTCGTTGATCTGTTCTACTGTTCTTTGGTTTCTATTTCATTGATTTCTGCTCTGATCTTTATTATTTCTCTTCTCCTGCTGGGTTTAAGCTTTATTTGCTGTTCTTTCTCCAGCTCCTTTAGGTGTAGGGTTAGGTTTTGTATTTGAGACCTTTCTTGTTTCTTGAGAAAGGCTTGTATTGCTATATACTTTCCTCTCAGGACTGCCTTTGCTGCATCCCAGAGATTTTGAACAGTTGTGTTTTCATTTTCATTGGTTTCCATGAATTTTTTTAATTCTTCTTTAATTTCCTGGTTGACCCATTCATTCTTTAGTAGGATGTTCTTTAGCCTCCATGTATTTGAGTTCTTTCTGACTTTCCTCTTGTGATTGAGTTCTAGTTTCAAAGCATTGTGGTCTGAAAATAGGCAGGGAATGATCCCAATCTTTTGGTACTGGTTGAGACCTGATTTGTGACCTAGGATGTGATCTATTTTGGAGAATGTTCCATGGGCACTAGAGAAGAATGTGTATTCTGTTGCTTTGGGATGGAATGTTCTGACTATATCTGTGAAATCCATTTGGCCCAGTGTGTCATTTAAAGTCTTTATTTCCTTGTTAATCTTTTGCTTAGATGATCTGTCCATCTCAGTGAGGGGGGTGTTAAAGTCCCCCACTATTATTGAATTGTTGTCAATGTGTTTCTTTGCTTTTGTTATTAATTGCCTTGTATAATTGGCTGCTCCCATGTTAGAAGCATAGATATTTACAATTGTTAGATCTTCTTGTTGGATGGACCCTTTAAGTAGGATATAGTGTCCTTCCTCATCTCTTATTACAGTCTTTGGTTTAAAATCTAATTTGTCTGATATAAGGATTGCCACCCCAGCTTTCTTTTGGTGTCCATTAGCATGGTAAATGGTTTTCCACCCCCTCACTTTCAATCTAGGGGTGTCTTTGGGTCTAAAATGAGACTCTTGCAGACAGCATATCGATGGGTCTTATTTTTTTATCCAATCTGATAGCCTGTGTCTTTTGATTGGGGCATTTAGCCCATTTACATTCAGGGTAACTATTGAAAGATAGGGATTTAGTGCCATTGTATTGCCTGTAAGGTGACTGTTACTGTATATTGTCTGTGTTCCTTTCTGGTCTATGTTGCTTTTAGGCTCTCTCTTTGCTTAGAGGACCCCTTTCAAGATTTCTTGTAGGGCTGGTTTTGTGTTTGCAAATTCCTTTAGTTTTTGTTTGTCCTGGAAGCTTTTTATCTCTCCTTCTATTTTCAATGACAGCCTAGCTGGATATAGTATTCTTGGCTGCATATTTTTCTTTTTTAGTGCTCTGAATATATCATGCCAGTCCTTTCTGGCCTGCCAGGTCTCTGTGGATAGGTCTGTTGCCAATCTAATGTTTCTAGCATTGTAGGTTACATTTCTCTTCTCCTGAGCTGCTTTCAGGATTTTCTCTTTGTCTCTGAGACTCGTCAGTTTTACTATTAGATGTCGGGGTGTTGATCTATTTTTATTGATTTTGAGAGTGGTTCTCTGTGCCTCCTGGATTTTGATGCCTGTTTCCTTCCCCAAATTAGGGAAGTTCTCTGCTATAATTTGCTCCAATATATCTTCTGTCCCTCTCTCTCTTTCTTCTTTTGGGATCCCAATTATTCTAATGTTGTTTTGTCTTATGGTATCACTTATCTCTCGAATTCTGCCCTCGTGATCCAGTAGTCGTTTATCTCTCTTTTTCTCAGCTTCTTTATATTCCATCATTTGGTCTTCTATATCACTGATTCCCTCTCTGCCTCATTCATCCTAGCAGTTAGCGCCCCCATTTTTGATTGTACCTCATTAATAGCCTTTTTGATTTCGATTTGGTTAGATTTTAGTTCTTTTATTTCTCCAGAAAGGGTTTCTCTAATAACTTCCATGCTTTTTTCAAGCCCAGCTAGTATCTTTAAAGTCATGATTCTGAACTCTGGATCCAACATCGTACTAATGTCCGTATTGAGTAGGTCCCTGGCAGTCAGTACTACCTCTTGTTCTTTTTGTTGAGGTAATTTTTTCCGTCTTGTCATTTTGTCCAGAGGAGAATAGATGAATGAGAGAACAAAATGCTAACAGGGTAACAACGTCCGCAGTAAATATACTCTAAACAAATCAGAAAAGACCTGAAGCTTGGGGGAAAAAAGGGAAAGAAAGAAAAAAGAAAAAGAAAAAGATAAAAACAAACAAAAACAGAACAAAACAAACAAAAAACATAATATGATCAAATATGGGCAAGCTGGTGCATAGATCAGTGCCACAGACTAGATTTTGAGTGTATTTTGGTCTGTTAGAAGAAAGTGCCTCCCGAAATTTTAAAGAAAGAAAAACTTATATATGTACAAAAATAAGGGTTGATATGATGAAGGGATGTAATATGACTGTAAAGATGAAAATTATAAAAAATTTTATAAAAGGAATTGATAAGAAGTTGTTTGAAAAAAGAAAGAAGAGGATTTAAAAAAAAAAGAAAAAAAAAGGGAGAGAATGTGATCAGGCAGGAGACTAGAACAAAGCCATACACTAGAGATTTAGGGTATATTTTGATCTGTTAGAAGAAACTGTATCTCAAAATTTTAAAGAGAGAACAACTTATATATATGTGCCAAAAATAAGGGTAACTACTATGAAGGGATAGAATATGACTCTAAACATGAAAAATAAAAATGTTTTTTAAAAAAGGGATTGATAAGATGTTGGTTGAAAAAGGGAAAAAGAAAAATTCAAAAAAAAAAAGACAGTTAAAAAAATTTAACTTTGAAACACTAAAGAATCGTGGTAAAAAAGCCATGAATTCTATGTGCAGTATTCCCCTAGCGCTGGAGTTCTGCCATTCTCATTGATTGGTAAACTTGGTCTTGGCTGGCTGTTCTCGCTGATCTTCTAGGTGAGGGGCCTGTTGCCATGGTTCCCAAATGTCTTTGCCGGAGGCGGAATTGCCCGGCCCTTGCCCGTCTGGGCTAAGTCATCTGCTTGGGTTTGCTCTCAGGAGCTTTTGTTCCCTGTAAGCTTTCCATACAGCTTTGGAGGCGGAGAGTGAAAATGGCGGCCTCCCAATCTCCACCCCGGAGGAGCCGAGAACTCGGGGCCCCACTCCTCAATGCACCCCCAGAGGAAAACCGTCAGTCACTCCCGTCTCCCCAGTCTCTGGCCGCACTCTGTGCTCACCCGGCCTGTGACCGAGCGTTTCTATCTCTGGCACCCGACTCGGTGTGGAGTCTCCAAACCCAGCAGATCCCTGTGGTGTGCTCCCGGGGGAGGAAGGTGAGTGTCCCTGGATCTGCTGCTTGTTGGGTCCCTGCTGGAGGAGCAGTGGCCCGACTGTGCTGCAGATCACGGTTTATGGCAACACCGAGCTGAGAGCCCGCTCCTCGGCTCCGTCTCTGCAGCCAGCTTCCCCGCTCTGATAGCTGGGAGCTCCGCCGCACTCAGGCACCCCCGGTCTTTCTGTGACCCTGAGGGTCCTGAGACCACACTGTCCCGTGAAGATTCCGCCCCCTGCTTAGCCACTGGAGCGACGTCCCTCAGCGGAGCCGACTTCTAAAAGTTCCAATTTTGTGCTCCGTGGCTCTATCACTTGCCAGAAGCGGCCGACGGAGGTCCCCTCCCCCGCTGTCTGTCCTCCCAAATATCGCCTCGGATGCACTTCTCCGCACATCCTACCTTCCAGAAAGTGGTTGCTTCTCTGTTCAGAGAGTTGTTGCTATTTTTTTCTTCGATCTCCTGTTGAGTTCGTAGGTGTTCAGAATGGTTTGATCCCTATCCAGCTGAATTCCTGGGACCAGATGAAATCCAGGTCTACTCCTCCGCCATCTTGCTCCACCCCCTTGGAACACAGTTTCTAAGTGATAAATATATCTTGCTTATTTTTGTCTACCTTTCCCCCAGATAATTCCCACCACCCTTATTTGGAATGACCTTACTTACTCCAGCCAAGCCAAGTTCTCCATTGCCTCAGGACATTTCTCAGAACCACCTCCTGTGAGAGACCTGTTACTCCTCTTCTTCCTCTCTGACCAGCCCTATAATTAAAAATGATTAAAATTTTTTTGATGTAGGAGTCAATCTCTCTTACATATAATATTCTTTTCTGTATAGTCACTTTTGTGTGTTTCATATCCCTCAAGATAGAAAAGTCACTGGGAACAGATTCTATTCTAGTTCATCTTGCTATCTTCCATTACTCTGCAGCAATTGGGAGTAGCAAAGGGGTGAGTCTCCAAAAAATTCTGAGTGCGGATTAAATGCATTTTGTCAAATCTAGAGAAACATGGGGTGCAGGTTGATAATTGAATAGTTCCTTATCTTATGTGTTTATGTGAGTCAGCCCTGGGTTGTAGAGCAGGTAATGGTCCTCCTGCCTCAGCCTATAGTTGGCTTCAATGTTCCCCATTTCCCACAGAAACAGTGAGGACTTCTGCTCTTTCAGGAGTTCTAACCCCAATCTGTCCCTGGGCTTCTCCCAGGGCTTTTAGGGCCTTCTTCTTCCTCTTCTCTCTTCCCCCACCGCATGCCTCTTCTTCTTTTTTTCTTTTTCTTCTTACGTTGATGCAATTCTTTTTAAAACAAAACCAGAAAACAAGAGTTTCAAAATGCTGTGAAAAATTACTTATAAACCTAACCTTTCCCATGCCATTTCTTTGCCTGAAAACAACCCCCTGCTTGTGAACTCCAATCTTGTACTTGTCACTCACATGGCTCCTCAAATTCTTTCTTTTCAAGGAAATCTTCCATGGCCTGACAGTGTGAGGGGCAGTTTACTTAGCATTTGTTCATTTAGTAAAGATGTGTTGAAGCCTACTGTGTGCTCAGTACTCTAAGATGCTTCTGGAGGGAGTGTGTGTGTGGCAGGTCAAGTATAAAATGAAGTCTGATTTTGACTAAAAGGAATATACAGTCTGGTTAGGGAATTCTCATCCACAGAATTCAGTAAGGCTATGCATCCTATCATAAAGAGGTTTAAGATTAAGTGCATCCTCTCTCTAGCTGCCCATATCATGTCTACTCCTTACTCCTCATCCAGAAGGATAAGCAGTGAACTCATGAAGTACCTATTGAATCCCTCCTTACTGGTCAATTCATTTTCCACACTTACTCTTCTTTTGCTCATAATATAAGTTCTACTTAGTAAAGTCACGCATTTGTAACTGGATTATTGTTTCAAATATTAATACACCAAAGAGCAGGAATAAGCACTCACATGGCTAACCTAGGCTTGGATATTTTGGGCAAAATGATGTGGTCTTGCCTCCTCCCTTCATCACCTCTTCTGAGAAGACTTTGTTGACCCTCTCCCATCCTTGGCAGAGTTATTCATTCATAGCAGTTTCCATAGCAGTGATAGTGATGATTAATGTTAGTTGAGATTTAGTAAGTGCCAGACACTGTCCTAAGTACTTTACTTGGCTTATCTCATTTAATCCTATCAAAAAGCTGAAGAAGTATTATTAATTATTCTAATTTTACAGATGAGGTACAGTTAACCAACCTGACCAAGGCTGTTAAACTAGTAAATTGGGAGAGACATTCCAATGTGGGTAGTCTAATATAATCATCTCTAGTTTCAAGGTGAAGGAACTGTGTCAGTATGTATGGGCTACCTTAATGAGATACCAGACTGCATGGCTCGACAAGCAGAAATTCATTTCTTCACAGTTCTGGGGGCTAGAAAGTCTAAGATTAAGGTCCGACAGGGTTCTGTTTCTGGTGAGAGCGTTCTTCCTTGTTTGCAGATAACCACCTCTCACTGTGTCCTCCCATGGAGAGAGAAGAGAGCAAGCTCTTTGGGGTCTCTTCTTATCAGGGCACCAATCCCATCATGAGGGCTTACCTTTATAACCTCATCTAACTTCAGTTACTTCCCTGAACCCCCCTCTTCAAATACCATTGTATTGGGAATTAGGGCTTCAACATATAAAATTTTAAGGGGACACAAACATTTAGTTCATACCAGGAACCAAGGCTTAGGGAGATTATATATTATAGTCAGGGTCAGAGTTATTAGGTGATAGATGAAGGACTGGATCCCAGACTCCTAGAGGCAGGTGGCCTCTATGTTACTCTGAGTCAAGAAGGCAAGAGAATAAGAAAGAACAAGGAGGGTGCACGATACTATCAGCCATTTTGGATTCCCAAGCAACATTGCACTTCAGGGCACCTTAACTTCTGATAATTACAAAAATAAACATATCTTTTTTCCTTCTGATGTGTTATATTTGCAGTGTTTTTACTTACACAGAAAGAAATAGACCTTCTTGTCTTCATCGGATTCAGTCAATGAGTGGTAATGTTTTAGTGAGGCTCTAGGTTCTTGCCAACATTTTCAATATTGTATCAGTCAAGATTTTGACAGGAAACAGATGGCACATTAAGATTGGGTAATTTGAGAGGAGTTTGATGAAAAGTCTATTTTCACGGGTGTGGGCATGGCTTCAGAAAAGCACCAGGGGTGGTGTGTACCCTATGCCAATATGGGTACCTGTTAATTCTGTCAGGGCTGAAGGAACAAGTGGAAGGAGAGGTAAGGGCAGCCCCGCGGGAGCTGTGTCCAGAGGGCTTCCTGACAGGAACTGTGGCCTACAGCGGAGGAGTGCAGCCAACCCACGGCCCAGCACAGAACCCGGGAATAACCCCCTGCCCTCACTCTCTTCCTGCTTCTGATCTCCTGACCCTGCTTCCCACTGGCTGAATCTGACAAGAGCCAATGGCAAGAGGTTGTATTGAAATATTCTGAATGTATCTGCCTGCTCGGGTCAGAAAGCAAGGTTCAGAGGGACAGGGAATAAACTAAATGGAGATAAAGGGTGGATATAATCACAAATGCTGTTTTCAAAGAGGTGGAGATTTAGGAAATGATCCTCATTGACATTTAAGTTGTTCTGCCTTCTGTTAAACCTCATAGGTGGTAGGCAATCTAGCAGTTGTCATGGTTCACTTTCGTATGTGAAATGAGAGAGAAGGGCAGATAGGACATTAGACATCTTCCTTACCTAGTGGTGGTGGAGAAGTGGATACTCCAACCTAGCATACTCAAGAACTGGGTTTAGAGTTACTATAAATCAACAATACAGTTCAAAGTAAACACATTGAGCAAGTGGTATTTAAGATTAAGTTATTGATGGGAAATTCAAACCAGTTTATCGAGAGTATTTTGTAGAAACAGCTCTGGCAGCCAGTTTGAAGAGATTTGGTCTGATCAACTAGGGCATTTATTTCTTTTCTCGCAGGAAGCAATAGTCCCTGGGGCCAGGAGATAAAGAAAGGGTCGGTGTCTAGCTCTGCCACTCACTAGGGCATAGTCAGGGCAAATCAGATTATTTCAGCTTCTTCAACTGTGAATTGAGGAAGATAATCCTGCTTCCCTCAAAGAGTCATGAAGACACTGAGCATTGTGTCTGGCACGGAAGAAGTGTTTGGTAGATGTTAGATATTCTAACTTGGGTGAGTTAGGGAGTCTGGCCAACAAACAGCAGACAATCCTTTTCTAAATAAGGAAATGATACCTCCATGAGAATGCTGGTTTTTTAAAAGTGAAAATGAGGTTTCAAAGGGGACATGGGCCTCCTCCAGAAAATGATTAATTGTGTATTCTTGTGGTCCATGATACAACACAAATAATTAAATCAAAATTTGCCTGGAATATGTGGAAACTGAGAGTCAAAAGTGCACTCAGAGGTATCGAAGTGGGATGGAGGGTAATAACTGAGAAGTAGCAGGGGAGAAGGAGGAGAAGCTGACCAGGGGCATTTTGCTATAGGCATGGCAGCCAATTCATAACTTGAGGGTCAAATGCAAAGAGGATATGCACAGCTGTTCTTCCCATGACTATATGAGATTCAGGAGATGAGTTTTCTCTTTTTTGGAAATCTGCCTTCTGATAGGCCTCCAATAACCTGGTGGAGTAGAGAGGTGTGATCATAGGGTCCTGAACCCTGTGACATAATAAAGTGGTTGATCAGTATAGAAAAGGGAGTTCTTTTTCTTTTTAATTAAAAAAAAAAGGTGATCTTTACTAAAACTTAACTTAATAAACCTCAAATGTTTAAATAATAATTAAAAAAACTCCCACAAAAAATAAAATCCTGTCATCACAATATTTAAGTAGCTCTGGACTATTTTTAAGAACTATTACCAAGAACACTGTTTCTCAGACTCAGAGTGGGCTTTCCCACTCTAATTTCCTCTTTTTATTTGTTCTCAAAGACTAGCTTTTTGCCCTGTCCTTTGACCTTTTTATCTTGTGTTGGAAAGTCATCTCTTTCTGACTCTTCTTGGATTTTCTACCAAGGAAGTTCCCTTCCTACTCCCCTCACCCTTTTTTAGTACCACTTCCAAGGCAGTTCAACCATCATGAAGACAGCAATCCAGTGATTACTAAACCTTGAGTTTAATTCCCCTGTAATGCAGCCTTCCCTTCTTCTGCCTCTCTCTGAATTCAGCTGGTTAATTTACTCTCTATAGAATGAGTTTCATTATTTTCTGCATGTCTCATCCCTCTTTTAGAGAATGTTTTTCTGTGCAATGAAAATTTTTCAGAGTTTGTGTATTTATAAAACCAGAATACCATCCGAAGATGGTAAAAAATAAAGCTTCTTAAATCCATACAACGGGGAAAGAAATTTTTTGTTTGTTTGGGGTAATGGAAAAGTTATTATTAGTAGTGGTAGCTATATGTTTTTAAAATTGAAATATAGTTAGCATACAAGATTAGTTTCAGGTATACAACTTAGTGGTTTGATAATTATATACCTTATGAAATGCTTACCATGATAAGTGTAGTTACCAACTGTCACTGTACAAAGTTACTGCAGTGTTATTGACTGTATTCCGTGTGGTGTACTTTTTATCCCTATGACTTATTTATTTTATATCTGGAAGTTTGTACCTCTTAATCTCCTTTACCTATTTCACCCATCCCCACACTCCCTTTTCCCCTGGTAAGCACTAGCCATCAGTTTGTTCTCTAGGAGTCTGTTTCTGTTTGTTTATTCACTTATTTTGTTCTTTAGATTCCACATGTAAGTGAAATCATGTCGTATTTGTCTTTCTCTGTCTGACTTATTTCACTTAGCATTATACCTTCTAGGAGCATCCCTATTGTCATGAATGGCAAGATTTCATTCTTTTTTATGGCCGAGAAATATTCTATTATATATATACCACATCTTCTTTATCCATTCATCTATCAGTGGACAGTTAGGTTGCTTTCATAACTTGGCTTGTAAATAATGCTGTCATAAACAGGGGTGCATGTATCATTTTGGATTAGTGTTTTCATTTTAATGGGGAAATAAACTACAAAAGGGCTCTGAATGAAGTGGCTGAGAAATTGAAGGAACTCTTATACACCATTGGTGCCAAGGAGGTCTAAGGGCAAATATTGCCCTTGAATGAAACACCTGGTTGAGGATTATGTTACTCGAGGTGCATCTTGGGAACCTGGGGAAGAACATTTCCTTCTTCTCATGGAGGCAGTGAGATTCTGTCTCCTACAGAAAAGTGGATAAGAGGAAGTGAAAATTTCTTGCACAGTAATGCTGGGATGTAGAACTGCTATCTGAAGACAGTTTGAAGGGGGCCCTAAGGCTGGCAAGGGTAGCCCAGTAGTTGGGCTCTATGGAGCTAGATTTCAAGCTTATTTTTGAGATCTGAGATTTTTCAGATTTGAGATCCATAGCTTTGAAATGATACTTTTGTTTATCTTCTCTTATGCAAAGGACTGAGGAAAATGTCGGTTTACAGGAGAGAGCTGAAGGATTATTTGATCCAGAGGGCCTGTAGCACCTCTGCTGAGCAAGCTAGTTGGTCCAGTCTTACTGCTGACTGAAGGTATGGAGAAACTAGTGCAGAGTGGTCTCCCTTTTACCACCTACCTTCAGCTGGCAGTTGGTTTTGCCTGCAGTATTTATTTATTTACTTGTTTGTTTTATTTTATTATGTTAATCACCATACATTACATCATTAGTTTTTGATGTAGTGTTCCATGATTCATTGTTTGCGTATAACACCCAGTGCTCCATTCAATACATGCCCTCCTTAATACCCATCACTGGGCTAACCCATCCCCCACCCCCCTCCCCTCTAGAAACCTCAGTTTGTTTTTCAGAGTCCATAGTCTCTCATGGTTCGTCTCCCCCTCGATTTCCCCCCCTTCATTCTTCCCCTCCTGCTATCTTTTTTTTTTTTTTAACATATAATGTATTATTTGTTTCAGAGGTACAGGTCTGTGATTCAACAGTCTTGCACAATTCACAGCACTCACCATAGCACATATGCTCCCCAATGTCCATCACCCAGCCACCCCATCCCTCTCACCCCCTACCACTCCAGCAACCCTCAGTTTGTTTCCTGAGATTAAGAATTCCTCATATCAGTGAGATCATATGATACATGTCTTTCTCTGATTGACTTATTTCGCTCAGCATAATACCCTCCAGTTCCATCCACGTCATTGCAAATGGCAAGATTTCATTACTTTTGATTTGCCTGCAGTATTTAGAATATGTATTCTATAAGCTGGTTACTGGAAGATAGAGTTTAGCTTTGTTGTTTATTCTGGAACAATAGCCATGATAGGTCCGCATGTATCAATTACCTATTACTACATTACAAACTTAGGGGCTTAAAATAATAACTGTAATTTATTAGAGTTTTGTGGGTTGGCTGGGCTCAGCTGATCCATGTTTTCTGCTCTACATGGTGTCAGGTGGGCTCACTTATATGGCTGCATTCTTCTGGGGCTTGATGGTACATGGTGGTTTGTTTACACATATGCTGATTCATACTGATTATTGGGTTGGACTCCTCTTTACAAGCAGTGTGCCCACCAGAATAACTGAGCTTCATTACATAGTAGCTCAGGGTTCCCAACAAGAGTGAAAGGAGAAGTTGCTTGGTCTCTTGAGGCCTGGGTCTAGAACTCAAACAGCATGAGTCACTTCTGTCACATAGTCTTGGTCAACACAAACCACAGAGTCAGCCCAGATGTAGTCTTGAACTCTTGACGGGCATGTGCCTATAAAGATGGGAATATTTATTGGTGACCATCTTTGCAGATCATACACCACTCATGGGGGGTAAGTGACATCAGAACTGGTAACAGTCACAGCCCCTCAGATGTTGAGCCAAGGGCACAGAGACACAGGCATAGGGATACCCAAATTGTTCTGGATTCCATAAGCACAGCTGGTATCTGTTTACCTCACTAAGATTGCCAGGTTGGGTTCATAGGTGATCTGATAATCACATATACAAAGATCTTTTTTGATTTAATCTACTGAGTAAACTGTCACAGAAAGAAAGAGCAGAGCAAATGCACAAATAATGATTTAATGATCCCAGAAATTATTCACCTCAAACTGTCAATTAAAATGTTTACCATTGATTTCAGGATTAAAGAGACTTAGTTGTAGTGGAAAACAGAGAGCTTTGGAGGGTCAGACTTGAGGTTGAATCCTGACTCCATGAAGCTTTGTGATCTTGGACAAATTACCTAATTCTCTGAGTCTCATTTTCTTCATCTATAATATGGGGATGATATCACTTCCTTCACAGAGTTGTTGAGAATATAAAGTACCTAGCACACAGATTCTTAACAGAAAAATAGTTTAGTAAATATTAACTATTATTATCTTTGAATCATTTGCTATCAGAATATGGCCCATTACTTTAGGGCTTCCTAAGGAGCAGATAGTTCCTCCACACTCAAATGTAAAAATTTGGGAAAAGTATAAATCTTTCCAACTCCATGGGTATCCATGTGGACCCTTGTCCTCCTGGTCAGTTGGCTCAGTGAAGAAAGTCTTTGTGGTAACTTTTCCTTCTTCCTCTCTTACCTGTTATCACCAAATTTACTGTTTCCCAAGTTGGAAATTTAGGAATTCAGCAGCTCTGTTCATTGGGGCATGGTTATACATTGAATGTATCTGATTAAGCTTTATTCTGTCCCTGTTCTACTTTTCTTGGAGAAGATAAGAATTAACAATTAAGATCTAAAAAGCAGTTTCAAAAAGTATCCTGTTAAAAAGAGAAGCTGTGGAATTTTAACACTAAACATCCAGCATTTCCTGGGATATTACTGAATTCAATTGTGTTCCCCTGTTAGAAGAACATCTCTTAGATCATATAGCAGCATGTCCAAATTTGGGTATGTAAAAGTGTGGACACCATAGTTACTGAAATTAAGAAATGCATTTCCTGACTATGTATTTCTTATTGTGCCTCCTTAGGAAATCTTTGTCCTGCAACAGGACAGATGAGGGCTCTGGGTTCTCTGCAATTCTTTGTTTGACTGCTAACCACTGCTTTGTTATCTTTGCTTGCTGAATCAACCCCTTGTCTCAGTTCCAGCAACGTGAACCATCATCTTATTTTGACATTAAATAGATCTTTTTTTAAGGAGGTAAGAGATGAAGATGCTAAATGAGCAGGATAGCCAATCACATGCTCTTCTTAAAATTAGACTTCCAATTCTTTCTTCTCGGGTCATGTTACCTGATTACAATAGCTAGCAGGTGGCTGAGTAGAATTCATTTGGACATTGTACATTTTCCCTCTTCTAGGAAGAATAGATTCTGCTCCTCTCTCCATTCAATAAAACTCAGAAAATTGCCATGCATTTTGAAAATAGATGCATTGGCATTTCTAAATGATTAGGAGTCCTTGCAGAATTCCAAGAGTGCATCCTCTAAAGAAGGTCTCTGTTAGAAGCTCTGTGAAAGATAGAAAGAACCTATATTTCCCTTTGTTTCAGCTGTAACAACAGAAATGTCTTACCTTCTTGTTTGATCTTTGGTTGTGAAGGTAAAAACCTTTTGTTTTTAGTCCTCTGCCTCAGATCACCTGCCTCCTCCCTCAATTCTTTAAGGACAAAAATAATGCTGAGTAAATAAACACATAGAGAAGCAGAGTTTGATTAAATTAACACTGAAGTAAATCCCATTTTAACTTTGTATAAAACAAAGCATGAGAATAGCATTACTTAATTAGTTTTTTATATTTTTTATTCAGTTTTTTTTTGGGGGGGGTGACAGGTGTTTCTAGTATCACTCTTTGTTGGAGATCAGTTTCCCCAGGAAATAGACTCTGAGGAGGAGATAGCATGCAGGAGACATTGGGGGGAGGGAAGGAAGCAGGATTGGGCACAAGAAAAGTTGGCTGTTGCACAGGCTCGGTAAAGTCCTCAGCTAACCCTGTGGGGAACTTCTGAGGCTGGGATGACTCTTGAGAATTTTCCACAGTTGAAATGAGGGGCTCAGGACTTTACACACCTGTAAATCAATCAGCCACTGGATATGGGAATGGTGTGTGACTTATTTGAGGTAACTCTCTTCAGCCTGGGACAATTGTGGGGGGAAGAGAGAGCAGGAGAATGCTCGCAGTTGAGGCTGAGGTTGAGGGCTGTGAGCTACAGTACTCCTAGCATCTGTAAGTCCTTCAGTCACACAGGGATTCTGGGGTGAGCATCACAATCTCTATGACATCTGAGACCTGGCAACTGGATCCTTGCTTAGGGTCTGGCATTTTGGAGGACTCCACTCTGACCTTTCTGTTTTTCCCAGCCTCACCCCTCCTTAAGGGGCAAGGGTCTTAAGCGCCAAAGCCTGCATTCATTTTGACTGCACTTTGGATACTCAAGACCCAGAAGGCCCAAGGCTTTCCATCCTAGGCCATAGGAATGGCTGAGGGATAGGCATTTGGGAGAGTAGATATACATGGTGGGCGGTCCACAAGCATCCACGTGAAGCCCTTTATATGTAGCACCATGGAGAGTAGGAAGAGCAGAGCATCTGGGGGTATCTATTTGTACTTGTGCTCCAGGCCCCATAAATATTAGGGGTCTGCCCTATTTGACAGCAAACCCTAACTCTCCGTATAGCTGAAGAAAAGGAGACAATTAGGAGACTAATCTCTGGTTGTGGAGAAGCATGGGGCCACAGATGGGACTGGAACCCTGGTTATTCCCACTAGACCAGCTGCTCTCCTCGCTGGAAAATGTTTACTGAGATACAGACGGCTCAGTTTTTCCTCTGATGCCTTAGGAGAGCAATCCAGTCTTACTTACTTTATTTGTGGAACTATTTGTGAGGATTAGAGTAAAAGTCTGTAAGTCCTTTGCAATTCCCCGGAGAAAGGTGCTGTAAAAACACAAGATATTATAGTATAATCCTCAGAACACACTAATTCCGGAGGGCCAGGAGAAGAGACTCTGAATAATGGGTTCTGCCTGGCTCGCTCAAATGCCAGGTTTAGCATTGAAGTGCTCTATGATTGATAGGTCAATAGCTGCTAAAAGATGAGGAGCTTTTGTAAATGAGTGACCAGCTCCTGAAGAAAGCCACATATTTGACCTGTTAATACCCAAGTAAAATAGTTATTGTAACTTTTAAAAATGTTACCATTAATAAATTGAGGTACTTTATGTCTTAAAATTTGGTGCTACAGTTTCTTTTCAGCTATCACTGCTCTGTCTCCTATTTACTGAAAATACCTTCCAAAGTTCTCTCGAGGTAAACTCAGTATTCCAGGCAATCTATAATGGGCATCTTCTTGCTCCTGAATCACATTTCACAGTAGACTTCACACCAAACAGATGACTCCCGCAAAAAAAAAATCCACAAAAGGCAGGGGAGCCTTGTGCGTCCTATGCAACTCCATCCAAACAGCAAGAAAGCTGCTCCACCCCAACCAGCTCCCTGGGAACCCAGCTGCACTCCTTCCTTATGTGATGTTCAATTAATAGTCCCTTTTAAATTTATGATCTTCCTGCTTTCTCAGCTTGCTGGCTTTTTGAAAAATTTGCATTTAATGAATGAGCAAATGAGCTAGAATTATGAAGAAATATGCACTGTGAAATATTGTTCTCACTTCGTCTAACTAGAAATAGGCAAGCATTCCGTTCTATGTCCCACTTTCTTAACAGAGTTGGAAAAGAGCTAAGAAAACTCAGAGTTCTAGACACTGTTTATATCCTGTGTATATATACCTATTTCAGCAAACAATTGCCCCAGGGATTGTTATTGGTAAACTGTATTTACTTAAATGAACAGACCCGAGATGCTATCCTATCACAGAGACATGTTTCTCTGGATGAAGCAGAATCAGAGGAGCGGCTCTAATCCTGTGCTTTCACTCACTAGGTCTGTCATCTTGGCTTCTGTTCACTACCTATAAAAAGAAGGGCCTGGGGAGTTAGGTTGATCAGTGTGGTTCCCAACCTGAGTGCAGAACTGGAGTCCTTGAGCTATTTCAATATTTCAAACAGCCTAATTGAAATAGTAGTCGATAATGAAAACTGTATCAGGGGTACATAGTCTAAATAAAAGAAAATTCCTTTGTTTTTTTCTGGAACGGTATCAACTTAGTATGGTAACTGTGGTTTTCTCATGCTAAACAGAATGGGGGAAGGAATTAATCATGAAGCTGAATTATATAAAATTGAAGATATTTGACAGTTTTGACCTAGAAAGACAGCAATCGCCTATGGTTCTATCTAATAATATATGTTTATGTATTTTAGCATAGGGAGGTGTTATATCATAGAGGTAAGAAGCTTTGACTTTGAAATCAGCCAGATCAGAGTTCAAATCCCAGTTCCAGTGGCTGTGTGATTTCAGGTTACTTAGCAGCAATTGTCTTCTGTTTCCTCATATATGCAATCGTGATTGATAGTACCTGTCCTGCAATTTTTTATATACCAAATGAGATCACATATATAAAATGCTTATCATGATAACAGGCACATATTAAGCCCTCAATAATTCATAGTTATTAGCCTCAGTAACAAAGCTTTCGGCCCAGAGTGCATTGTTGAAAAAATAAGAGGGCTTTTTGGTGACCAAAAGTTTGGGGACCACCGGATTCACTAGGATACCCTTTCATTCATATGTACGTATTTAAGTGCTCAAAATGGTAAGATCCATGAATCATTATCATTCTCGCTGATTCATTTTGCCATATTTTCATGCACTTTTTCGCAGTCATTCTAGGCTAGGGTAACTTTGAATTTGAAGATGCTAGATGTTCAGGTACCAGCATTGTTGGAGGAAGGTTTAGTCCCCCTCAGAGCACAAGATCTGTGATCCTCAGTCAGTACCTGTAAGATACTTTACCTTGGCCAAAATAAAAAAAACTAAACTTACAGCCAGAGATAAAACTAACATATTAAAATCCTTTATGTGTTTCTGTGTATGCATGCACATGTGAGTTTTGGTGTCAAGTCTAAGGACTCTTTACCAGTCCTAAGGAATCATGAAAATCAGCGATTTTTTTCTGGAAGTTCTATAGTTTTATGTTTTACATTTAATTAAGTCCATGATCCATTTTTAATTTTTTTGTATAGGTGTAAAGTTTCAGTCAAATTTCATGCTTTTGACTGTAAATGTCTAATTATTTCAGTACAATTTATTTGCACCTTGGTCACAAATTAATTGATCATATTCACTTGGATATAATTCTGGTTTCTTTGTTCTGTTCCACTGAGCTATGTATCTTTCCCTCCACCAGTACCACATTATCTTGATTACTGTAACTATATAGTAAACCTGTGAAGTGTTCACTCCCACTTTATTTTTCTTTGTACAAAATCGTTTTGGCTATTTTAAGTCCTCTCTATTTTTGCATACATTTCAGAATACACTTGTATATTTATGTGAAACATCTTACTAAGATTTTGATAGAAATTGTGTTAAACTATAGAACAAATGAGGAAGAATTGACATCTTTACTATGTTGAAATTTCTAATCCATGAACACAGTATATTTCTCCAAGTATTTAGATCTTTGATCAACATTTTGTGATTATCATCATGTAGATTCTGTATGTGTTTTGTTAAGTTTACACCTAATAATTGAATTTTATTTTCTTTGGAGCAATTGTAAATGCTTTGTGTTTTTGGCTTTGTTTTCCACTTTTTTGTTGCCAGTATATAGTAGTGTAGTTAATTTTTATGTGCTGATCTTGCATTCTGTGACCTTGCTGAATTCACTTACTAGTTCCAAGATTTTTTTTTTTTGATAGATTCCTAGGAATTATCTACATAGCCAATCATGTCTTCTGTGAGTAAAGACAGTTTTATTTCTTCTTTGCCAATAGGTATGCTTTTAATTTATTTTTCTTGCCTTATTGCAGTGACTAGAACTTTCAGTAATATGTTCAATAAGAGTGGTAAAAGCATATATCCTTGTCTTATTCCTGATCTCAGAGGGAAAGCACTCAGCATTTTACCATTATCTTCGATGTTAGCTATAAGGTTTTTTGGTAGATGCTCTTTATGTTATTAAGGAAGTTCTCTCTTCCTAGTGTACTGAAAGTTTTTATAATGAATGGGTTTTTAATTTTGTCAAAAGCTTTTTCTGAGTCAACTGGTATGAGTCAATCTTTCTGAGTCAAAAGATTTTATGAGTCATATGACTTTTCTTCTTTGGCCTATGAATATGGTAGATGATAATGATTGATTTTTGAGTACCAAACCTCTGTTGCAAACCTAGAATAAATCCCACTCTGCTGTTGTGTATTATTCTTTTTTATACTTTGCTGTATTTGAGTTCCTAAAATTTTATTGAGGATTTCTGCTCTGCTTTTAAGTGACTTTTGTTTAGCTTTTTAACCTCTTTTCTTGTGTAGCTTAAAGTTTGGCAAATGCCTAAAGGCAGAAATCTTTCCTGTGGAGAGCTCATATTATATTAGTTATCTGCCTGTAACCATAACCACTTTAGCTGGAAGGTGACACAAAAAAGTGACCTTAACTTTGTGTTTCTTTAGAGCATACAAAAAGAAAATGATGTGATTGGGAAGATAAAGTGATACTTGCAAAAACAACCTGTGTACACCTTTTCCTCTTTATTTATAGGCAGAGTTGAAGGATTCAAATTTGAATCCATGTTTCCTGTGAGATCATGGCATGCCCCCAAATGTTAGCCCATCAAGCCTACTTGTACATGAATTCATTTATGATGAGCCCTGATTCCATGCAAAGCACCATTGTAAGAGTACCAAGTGTGAAGCTTCTTTAATAATTCCCTTTATTTTGTAGCAGATGGAATTTTCCATAGCTATTGTAATGAAGACATGTACTGTATGTTTTTTTTTGTCCAAATAAAGCCACTGAAACATACAGCCTGGTTGGGACATCAGAGGAGGATACTCAGACTCAGTATTTCTTCAGTGTATCTTGGGAGGAGAGTGCTATAGGAGACAGACTTGATCTGAGCCATCTCACAAGAGTAGGTCTTTGATGGGATCTTTGTGGTCACTTTTAAGTGGGGTCAAGGCCCAGGAAAAAAGGTCACATTTTATAATCTTCAACTAATTGTGCTGGCTTTGCCTTAGTTGCTTATAATTCTGGGTCATAGGATTTAATGAACCTCTATACATGAATAGTAATTCATTTATGCAAACAAAATATCTCTTTGGAGGCTGGATGATTTACTAGGCAATTATCTTAATTAGCCCAAGAAAATATAGGTTTTTGGGTGAATTGCTGGTCATTAAAGGAATTCTCTTACTGCTTTAGAATTCATGGGAACATTTTGTCTTTAGGAGATCTGATAAAAAAAGGAACCATATTTTTGCTTTTTATACAGCTGGACCTGTAACCAGACAAAGATGTAGACTTTTCAATGATAAATGTTCAATTGATTTGGGTAATACTCTGTTTGTCCTCTGGAAAACAGTGCATCATCCCCAAGCAGAAGAGGAGAAATGGCTTTGGCTTCACTCCATTTTCCAGGATAATTTTCTTCAAAGACTGATTTCAGATGACTTTGAAAGCTCTTTTCAAAGTGCTTCCTGGATATTCTTTTTAATGTTGGTGGAAATACTGTTTGGACTGTGCCTGACACTTTTGTACGCTATTCACAATGCTTCTGTCATTTAATAAAATGTGTTCCAGGCCTATGTTCTTGAGATTCAATATGTTTATTACATTTTTAATAGCATAAACAGATTCTCTTTGTTATTTAATGACTGTCAGAAGAAGACAATTAATCCAGAGACAAAACACAACCATGGATTAATTTAAATTTTTCCATGGTAAGTCAAAGCTTGAGTTCCTATTTATGTTTTTCTGCCTGTCATCATCTTCTTCTGTAGACTAGAAAATGATGAAGTCAAACTTCCCATTTTACCAGTGGTAAAAATCGTTATCACTCTGGAGGGTCTCATTTTGATAGGGGTTTGAGCTTTCTGTACATTTAGCTCTCTTCATAAAATTCTTAATGAAGTTATTCCTGGTATCTCATGATGAAATGACCATTCTTACCAATGAAACTTTCTTCTTGTTTCCAGGTTGAGTGGTCTTTCAGAGACTTGTATTTATAAAGAGACCTCCATTTAGAGCATCTTACCAAATCATTCACCTTAGTTTTTTTTTTTTTTTTTTTTAAGATTTTATTTATTTATTTGACAGAGAGAGACACAGCGAGAGAGGGAACACAAGCAGGGGGAGCAGGAGAGGGAGAAGCAGGCTTCCCGCCGAGCAGGGAGCCCGATGCGGGGCTCGATCCCAGGACCCTGGGATCACGACCTGAGCCGAAGGCAGACGCTTAACGACTGAGCCACCCAGGCGCCCCTCACCTTAGTTTCTTAAGAAGTCAGAAGTATTTCTATTTTTTTTTAAAGGTTCTCAGGTGTTTGATTATAAATATCTATCTTCAACTGTGAACATGGTTCTCTGTGGAGTTGTGGTTGATATTTTTATTTCAGTGACGAGGGCTGTCACCAATGGATATTTATTTAGCAGTTACTGCTATATACAGTCATTTTTTTTTTTAAACATTTTGTTTATTTGAGAGAGAGAATGTGTGAGAGAGAGCACGAGCGGGGGAGGGGCAGAGGCAGAGGGAGAAGCAGATTCCCCACTGAGCATGGAGCCTGACTAGGCTTGATCCTAGGACCCTGGGATCATAACCTGAGCCAAAGACAGATGCTTAACCAACTTAGCCACCCAGGTGCCCCTACAGTCACTATTTTAAGTCCTAAGGAGCTGATAAGTACTTTGCAGGCTATTGCATTATATTCAGGATAAGGTAGGTATTTTGGATAAGTAAACTCACATTCATCCATACATTGGAAATTAAATACTGCCAATCTCCTTTCTGAGCTCTATTCAAATGACAAATAGAGACAAGAATGTAATTAAAGATTTAAAACAGAATTAAATTTATTTATGGATTAGATAATCCTCAAAGTGAGAAGGTTCTTGGTAAAGCTGAACTATGGAATGAAGTTATTTCTTGTCTTAGATCTAAAGGAGAGTTGAGTTTTCATATCCAACAGTTATCTAGCTAGCTGAAAGGAAGTTATGGCCTGTTCCACAAAATCTAATTGCTCACAGAACCAGAAATAACCCACCTTTCCTTTTATAATGCTGTGGTCTTATCCATGGGTTAACAGAGCTCAGCAAATGTCAGACTTCCCTTGGTCTTGCCAGTTAGGTAAGTTAGAGGAGTGAGTAAGCTGGGGATAGGGGGACCAGAAGTATTAATCCCACTGCACTGCTCCTCATCTGCACACAAAAAGGAAGTCGCTTCCCCTCAGGGGAGTCAGGAGGGATGCCGTGGCTGTGTAAATGTGTCCTTCAGGTCTCCTATTGCAGGGAATGTAGTTGAACAACTGCCTCATCTGCGCTGCTTTGTAATTCATCATTATATTTGTTCTTAGGTCTCACTTTCCAAAGCCCATTCCTAGCCAATGCTGAATGTGACAGGGATACTGAGGTAGGCTCATTTTTTAAAAAAGATTTCTTTCTTTCTTTATTAGAGAGAGAGAGAGAGAGTGCATACGCATGCATGAGTGGGAGGAGGGGCAGAGGGAGAGGAAGAGAGAGAGTCTTAAGCAGACTTTATGCTGAGTACAGAGTCTGATGTGGTGCCCGATCCCATGACCTATGAGATCACGACCTAAGCTAAAGCCAAGAGTTGGCTGCTTAACCGACTGAGCCACCCAGATGCCCCAAGGCAGGCCCATTTTTGAGAGATAATTTTTGAGAGGTAATGTTGGTTCAAGGGGACTCCAGGCCAGCCTTGCTGAACTTTCTTAGAAATGCACTGCAGTTCAAGACCTTCCTTCCCCTCTCTTTTCCTTCCTCTCTTGCTTCCCCCTTCCTTCACAGGGGTCAGTCCTGCATTTTACTTCGATGCTCTCTCAGCCTCCTCCACCTTCCCCTCCTACTCCCCCACTTTCCCTTGCAGGCATTACCCCAGTAACTCTCTTTCATCTGTAATTCTGTGTTATTGTCTGCTTCTTAGAGGACTTGGACAGATTCAAGGAGTAAAGTCCAGAAGCTATCCAATAACACCAAACATAGACACATATTGACAGAATTTGGGGAAGTGCAATACTTTGTGAATTTGCCCATAGCAAAAGCTATTCCTCAGGACTAAGACAAAAACAGAATCTTCCACACTGGAATTTTTCAAATTAACAGTGGTAAATAAAGGACCCTTTCCTTTTAACTTCCCGATCCGTTGTAGGCTGATCATTTTGTAAAATATGAGAAAAATGAATTGTTGAGAAAAGGAAATAAGAGACATAAAATAGAAACCCCAATTTTTTATTATTAGAATAAACAGATACAAAATTATTCTGTCGAATTGCAATTATGGTTTTGAAATGCTTCTCATGGTGGACTGGTAAATAGTTCTCAGCCTGGCCCAGGTCCGTGGGACCACCGCTTGGGTTGTCTGGTAGTAAGGTACATGGCACTGAGTTACGTCTACTTGACACTGGCTCAAATGGTAGAAAAGTTGAAGATTCAAACCATCAAGTTTCTGTTTCTTGAGGCTTTGGGGTTTCCATGTGGTAAAGGGCAGGTTTGAGTAAGTTAGTGAATTGACTGCTTTCATTGGAGGGAAACTGACTACCAAGCCATGGGCTTAAAAAGAAGGCTGGTGGTTTAGGTTTTGGTCACAGGGAAATATCTGGCTTGTGGTTTACCACAAGAATATTTCTTAATCTATTAAGATGGATCAGGGTAGATACATTGGAATCCCCACAGATTGCTAGCAATTTCAGAACCCGGGCTGGGGAACCACTTTTTTCCTGACCCTGATTTTCGCCTTCTTATCCTGGTTCCCTAGGTCCCTTCACTGCAGTTGGAAGCTTTGTAAATTTTTAATTCAGGGGACCCTGAGATTTGAGAGAACCCCCAGTGAATCTGTGGTAGCTTAGGAGAACATACCCTTGCCCTCCTTCTATGTTTTGCATTGATTTTTGAAGTTTACTTAAGTGCTGAACACAGTTTATACAAATATATAATTTTGGTTCTCCACCTTGTGGTTAACAAAGCTATAAGTAGAACCGTATGGAAACTTACTGATAATTTTAAAGCATTCGAGTGCCTTCCCTGGGGCCTTCTCCTTGCAATGAAAGAAGCTGCTTTTGCTTATAATATCATTCTTTTGAGTGGACTTAGTAATTTGGAGCATGATAAATGTTCACAGTGCTTTGAAGTCATTTTTATTCATTTTTATCCTTTGTGGAAGAGTAGACTAATATGTACCAACTGTCATCTCCTGCTGTATCAGTTAACAGGCTCAAGTGTTTCAAACCCGTCATATCATTTTTTAAAAAATATTTTATTTATTTATTTGAGAGAGATAGAGAAACAGCATGAGGGGGAAGAGGGTCAGAGGGAGAAGCACGCTCCCCGCTGAGCTGAGAGCCTGATGTGGGACTCGATCCCAGGACTCTGGGATCATGACCTGAGCCGAAAGCAGTCGCTTAACCAACTGAGCCACCCAGGTGCCCCCGTCATATCATATTTGCCAAATGGACAGAGCGAGAGAAATAAACATGGAAGGAGGGGGAGGAAAGGATGGTTTGCAATGGGGGTATTTGGTTAGAAAGAAAGAAAACTGGCATCAAACTGTTTCCCTGCTGTGGAAAGGGGCACAGACACAAGGATGGCCAGTGCCTGCAATTTTCTTTCTATTTCTGATATCCATAGGAGTGCACTTCTTCCTCAGCCCCCTGAAGAGTTGATGGCAGCCTGGAGCTTGTAACGGACAGGGCACCATCCTGGGACTCAGAGAGCCCATCCCTACCGAAAAGCCATTTAGTAATGCAAGCTCAGTAGGCAATTTACAACCTGGACAGTCAGCTTGTTTTGAAGCCCCTGAACTTTGGTAGACCTCACCCTCTGCATGCTTTTTTCCTGCAAATAAAGATTACACAGCTGGAGAATAACAACTTTCCCATCATGTACAAATAGCTAATGCTATTAAGCTACAGGACAAAGTCTCTTTCTTTTATCATTTTGGTGGATGACCCTATAAAAATACATTACACTTAATAAAAAAATGCATCTAGGCGCTGCGTCCTGAACATCCGAATGAATGTATTTAATCTGTGGTTTCTTCCTCTTAAGCTATGATAGCAGGAGCTTGACTGGTTGTTAACCTTACAGTCCTTCACTGAAGGTCTTTAGTAGAGTTATCTGTATTCAGAAAAGAAATGGCTAAAGGAAAGCAGAATAATTTGCTGGTTTGTTAACTCAGAGCATGTGTTTCATATTTAATAGAGATAAATCTGTAGTCTGTGGCACCCAGAAAATATCTACTTTCAAACAAAACTAGGGTTAATGAAATAGTGCAGATAATAAACAGGTCATATCCCAAAAATGTTTGGTGTGAGTCATCCTTAGTGGAATATGAGCCATTGTCTTTTGCTTTCCCTAAAATTCAGTGTTTAAAAGACTAAATTGTGTCTGCTGTGTGTCTAAGTGTACATGCTCTTTCTGCTCAAGTTTGCTTTTTCTCTTCTCCTATACTGAACATATAACTGGTTAAATATAGACTGAACAGCATTTTACAATTAACTTATAGAAAATGATGGTAAGAATAATTGACAGAAAAGGTGTCTTTGAGAGTTTTATTTCTAGACTTCCCAAATTTCTGTATAGGGAGATCAGAAGTACAGAAGAGATTATAGTGTGTGGCTGGAACCTGAATTTAAATCAGGCATAGGCAAAGTGTCTGCTTTAAAAAAAAAAAAATTTCCCCATGTCTCTTCTTCCTTCTACCGTTTTTACTCTAAACTTGATCCCAGAGAGCACAGAGCCTAGGTTATGTGTTGTTTAGAAATTATTTTGATTCACAGAAAATACATCTAACCCAAGTAGGGAAGATGCTTCATTTATGGCACAGGCTCAATGCAGCCTCTCACACATTTTTACCTTACAGAGGAACCACAAGATGAAGCCTTTGAACGATACACGAAAGACACCCTTCCTACAAATCTTTGCATGATTCCATGGGGGAATTCTGCTAGATCCTGTTGACATTCCTGACCTCATGTTCATCCCACTGGAGACTTGGAAAATGGTTCTCAGCCTCCTTGCTTTTCTAACCTCAGTGGCACTACATCATGCCAACAGGGTGTGATTTGAAAAACAAGCAAGGCTTTGGGAACTGGTTAAACATGCATGTAAAAATCTCTCTATCAAATCATTGAACAGTAAAATTAAATAGGACAAGTGAGCAGGTGGTAAATGAATAAAGACTGATGTGAAAAGTGATGTTTACATAAATAGCAGCTAATCCTTTGAAATAGGAATGTAAAGAATTTAAGATGTGCAAAAACCTCAAGTTCCAGGCATTTCAAGCACTTCTAGCATCTTTTAAACCCCCCTACCCCCACCAGCATCTGTTAAAGTAGGAAAGAACAGAATAGTTTCCCTTCTCAAGGTGAGATTTAAAACTAGTCTTGGATCTCACTCAGCATTGGAATGCATATTCTCCTTGACCCAGCACAGGAACTGTAACTCTCCAAAAAAAACAAGTTGTTTTCTTGCAGCTCTCAGAACAAAAGTCAATCATGCTAAAACGTGTCTGAAGAGAACGACTTCGGAAGGCATTTTTGAAAGAGAACAGGAACTTCCTTGATGATAAGAAAAGGAATGGATCTGGCTTAACTACATAAAACACATGTGCATGTCCCTCTCTTCTCATCTCGCCTGCTCACCCACACTTTTTTCAATTCCCAACACCAGTCAGGTTTGTCACAAGTTCATTGCCAAACTTCTCCTTGTGATGAGAGTGAAGTTTTTGTGCTTTGATAAAATAAATGCTTGATAGAGGTTTACTTGGAACCTAAAATTATTGAAAGAATAGCATCAGAGTTAGCAGACAGATATTGTGGCACTCTCATTTTAAATTCTGTATTTGCAAGAAAAGAACTCAGAAACCAACTTGGTTTTTTGGTAGGAGAGTGGGGTGGGGAGGAAGTAGATTTGTAGTGAAGAAAGTTCAATATTTGCCCTGTGTCAAGTCCATGAAGTATTCTAGGCCCTACCAGGAGCTTAATAGAAAAGAAGGATAGGGGCACCTGGGTGGTGCAGTCGGTTAAGTGTCCGACTCTTGGTTTTGGCTCAGGTCATGACCTCAGGGTAGTAACCTCAGGGTTGTGATCTCAGGGTTGTGAGATTGAGCCCTGTGTCAGGTCCACGCTCAGCGCAGACTCTGCTTAAGATTCTTTCTTCCTAAAAAAAAAAAAAAAGACTCTCTCTTCCTCCTCCTCTGCCTCTCCTCTGTGCACACACACTCTCTTTCTCTCAAATACATAAATAAATCTTTAAAAAAAGAAAAGAAAAGAAGGAGTTAAGCAGACTAGCTCTTCACCAACCATTTCCCTTTTCCTCTTGGCACACAGACGATATTTCTCAGATCTCCTTGCAGTTAAGCCACAACCATGTGACCAGTTAGTTCTGTCAATGGGATGTGTGTGGGAATCATGTAGGCCACCTCCAGGCCTGGCTGATAGGTTCCCTCAAATCTTTCACCCATTCTCTCTTCCTTCATCTGCCAGTGGGAATCAGAACATCCATTAGAAGACTCTGAGCTCCAAGAGGCTCAGGATCTGCATCTGAAGTATAACATTCTCTGAGCAAGTTGGGACAATCAAGGACTGACCAAAGTCTTGTTTGGCTTTATTATTATTTTTTAAGTTGAGGTATGATTGACATATAACATTATCTTAGTTTTCAGGTGTACAACATATTGATTTGATATTTGTATATGTTGCACAGTGATCACCACAACAAGTCTATTTAACATCCATCCATTGTACATAGTTTCAAAATTAGTTTGGCTTTTAAAGATCACCTATGTGAGGCACAGTAGGCATAAAAGGAAGAGAGGAAGCACAATATAGATGTAGGTATATAATAATACACATGAAACTATTATGTATATATAGGGGCGCCTGGGGGGCTCAGTCGGTTAAGTGTCTGCCTTCGGCTCAGGTCATGATCCCAGGGTCCTGGGATTGAGTCCCGCATCGGGCTCCCTGCTCAGTGGTGAGCCTGTTTCTCCCTCTCCCTCTGCCTGCCGCTCTGCCTGCTTGTGCTCTCTCTCTCTGTCAAATAAATAAATAAAATCTTTAAAAAAAAGGAATTATTATGTATATATGAATACATATTTAAATGTGATATATATAAATTCCCTGCGCTGCTCATCTAATCTGGCTCATCTTGCGTTGCTTCTAGAGTCTTCATTTCCTAACAAACATTTATTAAATACCTATGTGTGCCAGGCCTTGCCCTTAGAACTAGGGATTCAGAAGTCAGACCAAGGAGGTCACATGTAAGGGGGCAGAGAGAGCAACAAGAAAATGCATGATTGCATCAGGTTCCCATGAGGAAACTGGTATAGCAAACTGCAGTTTGACAGGTGCTGGCATTCAGGAGCAGTGCTCCGGGGCGGCAAGGAATAAAGGCAGCAGTCACCGGCAAAGCCCAGGCCTCTGTCTTTTTTTTTTTTTCAAGATTTTATTTATTTGAGAGAGACAGAGAGGGAGAGCACAAAGGGAGAGTGAGAGGTAGACTCTCCGCTGAGCAGGAAGCCTGAAGCGGGGCTCGATCCCAGGACCCTGGGATCATGACCTGAGCTGAAGGCAGACGCTTAACCGACTGAGCCACCCAGGCGCCCCAGGCCTCTGTCTTTTAAGCCCCTTAATGAGATCTTTAGCATAACCACATCTACACATGAAATTTTCTCCTCCTTAATTGTGGGAGGCCCTAATTGTATCTCTTTAGTTGCCATTAGGATTGTTAGCATAATTCAGTTTTAATTGTGGTTGCAACTGCACCTGCTGCTATGAGTTAACCTCATGGGCAACTGCATGGAAAGCAGACTTGATAAACCACTCTTGGGTAAGTGTGATCATGAGCTTTGTAGAGCAGATCCACAAAGCTACACTCTACAGACTCGTCCTCGCTTGGTATCTGTGGCATTCTGCTGCTACTGGCCATGTCATTTTCTTGTGGCTCGTTTACAGAAGGGAAAGGCAAGGCGGAGAATTCCACCTGCTGGCTTAGCCGCGTCAGAACTGGGGTGACAGTTCCCCTTGTTCTGACTCACAGCCTGCAACAGAACAGAGGCCTTCTCATGGGCTGTTTTCAGCACTTTCAGGGGACAGTGGGGTTCTGTTTTATTGCTCCAAGTGATAACATGAGTAGAGTTCTTTACTACCCACACACAGCAGTAAAATTAAGTAAACATAAAAGGCTAATATGTAAAAATGAAAGGCATCTCCAAACACAATTTCTCGATTGAAAGGCCAAAGATCCAGGTCTTAGGGGAGAAAGGTGTTTTCAGCTAGCCATGTGTCCAGGTGTCCAGCGATTTGGAACTCTTACATCAGGCCTTGTTTCTGGACTCTCTCTACTTTTCCCTGGTTACAGTGTTCCAGGTAGCTATTGTCACATAATAAACCACTTCAAAACCTAGTGCCTCAGCATAATAATTTGATACAGTGTCTATGAATTGAGTGGTTCTTGCTTAGAGGTCTCTCATGTGGCTTCGTTGAGTTGTTAGCTAAGACTGAAGCCATCTTCAGAACAGGCTTGACTGGGCTCAACACCCAGATGGTTCTTCTGCTTCTATGTCTGGTGCCTGGGCTAGGATGACCGGACAGTAGGTTTAGCTAGGACTGTTGACCTGAGTGCATACACGTGTTCTCCCTAGCATCATGGTTTCTGGGGTGCTCAGATTCCCACATGGCAGCTTGGGACTCCAGGTAGAAGCTGCAAAGTTTCTTTTGACCAAGCCTCAGAAGCCATGCGGCATGACTCCCTCTCCATTCTAGGAAGCGAGTCACAGGGCAGCCCGGATTCCACAGGAGGGGCCTGCATGAGGGAATGGACATGGGAGATGGAGTTCATTGGGGAGGTAGCTTTTGCAGTGTTTTGTATGAAATTGAAGAAGAGTTGAGGGATTATAAAATCCCCAAATCTTATTGTCAGTAAGCCGATGATGAGGGTCGGTTAGTATATAGCGCCCAGCCCTATAGGGACTGGCTAAACTTTGTCTGCCAAGGTCATGAACTTTACTGTCTCTGGTTGAGCCTCCGCTTTCTGGGAAAGCAGACAATTTACTCTGACTTGGAAAATTTTATCCATACCTTCCTGGGCAGCTTTCTTAGCAACAACAAAATCCACGTTTGATCATTTTGTTACTTAAAATAAAGATGTAGTGAGAGAAACAGGATTTCTCATGGCTACATCAGTTAATGTAGATTTGGCTTCATCAGTTTGTCAAACAACAAATATTAGGAAGGGCCTCCCATGTGGTAAATAGCCCCTCTGTGAGGTGCTTGGGAGGGAGAAAGGACTCTAAAGTGTGATTTCTGTCCTTGAGGAACAGGTCAGTTCTGAAACCAGAAATAGGAAGTGAGGTTTTGAGCCTTAGAAGTAAGGTTGCAGCCTAAAATTTGGTTGAGAAAGCCAAGCATTGCATATGGGGAAGTATAAAGAACAGCAGAAATTGCTAAATGGTGCAGGACAGCTTCTACAAGGTTTATGGCTTTCTTTTTTTTTTTTTTTTTAAGATTTTATTTATTTATTTATTTGAGAGAGAGAGCGAGAAACAGCATGAGAGGGGATAGGGTCAGAGGGAGAAGCAGGCTCCCGCTGAGCCGGGAGCCCGATGCGGGACTCGATCCCAGGACTCCGGGATCATGACCTGAGCCGAAGGCAGTTGCTTAACCAACTGAGCCACCCAGGCACCCGGTTTATGGCTTTCTAATCATTCTTTATCCTTTGAACTATAGAACTTCAGGTTTGAGATTAGAGATCAGCTTGTTGGATATTTTCTTTCCACCAGTCACTGTTTCTGGCACTTGGAACACATTTAGGATGAAGCGTTCGTCTTCTACATCTTCATTGATAATGTGGTTGAGTTTTGGTGTATAGCCTATGTGTACTTAAAAGCTGATACCTGGAAGAAAGTAATTTAATTTAATATTATAATGACTTATTGCATGTTGGTGGTTGTTGATAGAGCACAACACATTCTCTGCCCAAAGGGAGAGAGAGGTCGAAAGTGCCCAGAATTATTTATCAGTAATTGACCAAAAGAGAATTAAGCTTCTCCAGTGATGAGTTCTAGTCTCTTGGGTCACAAAATTTAGGAAGAATTAGTTCTGCCTGGAGGGGACTCACAGTTTGCTGAAGAAAGCAACATGCAAGCAGATGAAATTACTACTACAGAGGAAGTACTGTAAAGAGATATAAACCAAGAACAACTGACCACATAAGGGTCACAGCAACATCTGAGCAGGTTCTTAAAGGCTCAGTGGGGTACTGCCTGCAATGAAGGAAGTTTAATCCAGGCAGAGAATAGCACGTGTAGGGGCACAGAATGGTGAAAAGATCCAGGATGTGCAAGGAATAGCTCGAATCACAGGGCCCGATGGTACAGGTTGTGTTTGTGGGGTGCGTCAGGCTTTGGGTGCAGGTGAGAGGATTGGTAGTAGAGGAGGCTGGAAAATAGACAGGCACGCGATGACACATGTGGGGTGTTTGCCTTGGTCAGAAGTAGGGTGTGGCTAGTTGTGGGTTGGCCAGCACATAGTTGAAAAGAGGCCTGCAGAGTTTGACCAAGTCCAGCTGCTAAAAAATAGATTAGGTCAGGATTTGGCAATTGATCTCAGATTGCTCCACATCTGGAAGATTGGTCTAGAAGGACAAAGGACAAGCAGGATTCAAGCATCAGGAGTCAAAATTGAAAATGAGTCCAAGACTGGGGTAAACAGAGGCTCAAACAGCAGACAGAGAAACCCGTCAGCTTTTCAGCCATGTGAGACTGGCCCTCCAGGGTGGGAATGCCAGTCCATGTAGGATAGGGCTACTTGGCAGGGACTTGATCAATGGAACAATCCAAGAGTCTAGGTAGTAGGCATTCAAGATCCAATTCAAGTTGATTATGTGGCAATCCGTTATCCAATGAGTCCCTGACATAAAGCTTACTCATAATCTCTACATAGAGAGACTATCCCTGAGGGAAGAATTAAGAATCCCAGCCTTTAGTATCTAGAAGTATATAAGACCATAGAAAAGCCCAAGTTTTCACAGACAGGTGTATCAGGCCGGTTCTCCAGAGAAGCAGAACCAATAGGATGTGTGTATATTTAGAGAAAGACACTTATTTTAAGGAACTGGCTCATGCCATCATGGTAGCTGGCAAGTCCAGAACCTTCAGACTGGGCATCCAGGGAGAGCCAGTGTTGCAGTGCAAGTCCATCTGTTGGCGGAATTCCTTCTTGCTCAGGGGAGGTCATCTTGTTTTATTCAGGCCTTCAATTGATTGGGCTGAGGCCATTCTCATTATGGAGGGCAATCTGCTTTACTCAATCTCCACCAATTTAAATGTTAATTTCATCCCAAAACACCCTTATAGAAACATCCAGCATAATGCGTGACCAAACATCTGGACACCATGGCCTGGCCAAGTAGACACATAAAATTAACCATCACAACAGGTGAGGTGTAAATGCCAGAGATCTAAAGTTTATGAATAGATTTTACAAATGGGTAATATAAATAGGAAATAAAGAAGGATTCAAATTAAATTAATTTGATGGAGTACCCTTCATTCATCCTAAGCCAGTGTTTAAAAGAATATGGATTTTATGTCTCTGTGTGTGTCTGTGTGTGTGTGTGTCTGTGTGTGAGAGTGAGAGAAGGGGGCATGTTTTATGTATGGTTTTTATAAAACTATCCTGGAGATTCTTCTTTTTAGTTAACTGTATCTGTTGGACCAAGATGATTAAAGGGTGGTCAATCGATTCATTTTAGCTATCTTTCATGATTAATGTTTCCTCTGGTTGACTGGTATACCAGTAAGTGTGTCAGTGGTTATAAAGGTCAGTCGGCCTAACTGGTATGGGGGTTTGGGCTGGAACCTTTCCACTCTAAGTGTAGTCCATGGATCAGTAGCTCGAAACAGTTATAGACCCAGTTACTTCACTTAAATCACCTGGAAGTTTGTAAGGAAGAAGAATCTTAAGGTTCTCCCAACTTGCAAATCAGAACTCACATTTTAACAAGAACCCCGTAATCATACATACAATAAAAATAAAAATAAAAATAAAAAAATACTTAGAATATCCATTGGGTGCATTATTCAAATGGCCAGCTCTCTGAAGCATCTTCTTTACTCACAGAAAATGAGAAAATACTGTGTTACAACTCCATTTTATTTTTTTAGAGATTTTATTTATTTACTTGAGAGAGAAAGAGAGAGAGAGAGAGAGCGCATGAGCAGGGGAGAGGGGCAGAGGGAAAGGGAGAAGCAGACTCCTCACTGAGCAGGGAGCCCAATGAGAGGCTCGATCCCAGGACCCTGGGATCGTGACCTGAGCCAAAGTCAGATGCTTAACTGACTGAGCCATGTGGGTGCCCGTTATAACTCCATTTTAAAAATCAGTGTATGAATCCCATCGATATAAAGCCTCTATTGACAAAGCCAGCCCATGATGGAAGGCTCTTGAATCTGGATTTTTTTTATTTTTTTCTTTCTTTCTTTCTTTTTTTTTTTTTTTAGAGAGCAAGCAAGCACATGCGTGCGAGTAGGAGTTGGGGGTGGATGGGACAGAGGGAGGGAAAGGGAGAGAGAATTTCAAGCAGGCTCCACAGACACGGGGCTCAATCTCACCACCCTGGGATCATGACCTGAGCTGAAATCAAGAGTCAGATGCTTAACCGACTGAACCACCCAGGCGCCCCCAATCTGGATTATTTTAATGGTTATTTTGCATCATGCAATCCAGCCTTTGCTATAAACTGTGTTTTATCCTTAAGCTATTTTGTACATGGATCTCTTGAAAACTATGGATTCACATGTTAGACCCTATTTCAAGTCACTCCATGGTTTACATCTAGCCTACAGGACAAGTCCAGAATTTCTCAGCCTGGTATACAAGGCCTTCTGTAATGTAAGCTCTCCTCAGCTTTTCTACCACATCTTTTTTACTATCCTTTAAAAAATTATTTTGTTATTGTTTGCCTTAAGTGAGCACCATATTTACTTTGTCCCCACCCTAGTCTACTCAGCCATTCTTCTCTTTTCCCAGGCTATCCTTACTCTGTTCTTATTACCTCTGCTGTTTCTCTAACACTCAGTTCAAGATCCTTTCATTTTATTTACCATTTGATGAATAGATGCTGTATCTTCCCACAGGATTTAGGACCTTGAAGATAAGGACTGAGTCACACTTTTTCTCCATTTTCCTTTCCTAGTGCTCTGAGCACAATAGGGGCTTAATTAACATTTGTTTATAGTGTAGTTTGGCCTAGGAAAGAGCAGCTCCTCCAACCCCACCTGAATCACATTATAAGAAAACCTGAATAGAATATTTTAGTGGAACTATTTTGCATGGCATAAACATGATCTAAGTGATTGGTAATAACCAACTAACCAAACTCTTCATGTTAAAAAAAAAAGTCATTCTGTGTGTTTTCTGTTAGGTTTTAATTCACTTCTCATTTTTATTAGTTGAAAGGAAAAGTGAAAGTGCAAGACAAATGTAATTTAAAGGCATACAGTAGGTTATAAAGATTTTTCTTATAGCGTTTCCCTTCAAAAATCGACTTTATGTTTATCTTTTGATGTCTTAAATTTCCCTTTTCCTTTTCTGTTCTGTACCCCTATTTTGTTTCTTTTTTTTTTTTAAGATTTTATTTATTTGACAGAGAGAGACACAGCGAGAGAGGGAACACAAGCAGGGGGAGTGGGAGAGGGAGAAGCAGGCTTCCCGCTGAGCAGGGAGCCAGATGCAAGGCTCGATCCCAGGACATGCGGGGCTTGATCCCAGGACCCTGGGATCATGACCTGAACCGAAAGGCAGATGCTTAACGACTGAGCCACCCAGGCACCCCTATTTTGTTTCTGAATAATGGCAAAATATCCACTTTCTGTGAATATCAAATCACCACACACTTTCCTAATGGGTCAAAGCCTAAGTTTTCAAGATACGGTTTTGTGATAGTTTTCTGGGGGGAAAGGGTCTCTAGTTAAGCAGACTCATTAAAAGGGCCCCTTGGATCAGTTTTGTACATAAGAACCTTCTTTAATTTCAATGACTAAAACCAGATTATATGATATATACATTTGAATTCCAGAAAGCCCTCTAAAAATGGGAACTCCACTGTAATTATAAAAATACTTGGAGATCACCAAGTGAACTGGGAATATACTCTGTTTGCTCTTTTTTTCTGTACCAACAGATTTAGGAAATGCATACAGAATCTCTCGAAGGACATAATATCCTAACATCAATTTGTAGAGAACATTAACTACTTCAAAATAAAAAATGTTAGTGTATTACATATTCTTAAAGATGACTCTAAAATAACCTTGCCTTTAAAAAAAATTGGTGTTCTAGATTACATTTCCTGTTGCCTATCTCTGGGCCCTGATTCCCCCCATCCCTCCACTGCCATTCACTTTCCATCTTAAATCTGAGATGCAAGTCTGATCATGCTCCTCCCTTAGGATATTGTCCAGGTTTAGCTCTCCTGATTCTCCTCTTACCCAATCTTTATCCAAGTCAGTGGTCCTTAAGACTGTCTTTACCACCCAGGGTACTTAAACAACAGGAAAGTAACAACAAAATAACTGATGTGTCCACCCCACCAATTAAATTTGATGTCCTGGGCTCCAAATTTATTGAAATCTTTCCAGGGTAGCTAATGTGTATGCAGGATTAAGAACTTCTGAAGCTAAATATTTCTTTTCCTGTAGAATCCATATGTCTGTCTCTTCCTCCAGGAAATTTTTCTTGGATTTCCCAAGACTGGGTTGGGGCTATTCATTTATATATTATTATGGTATTTTATTTTTATGGTGCTATTAATTGTATCATTCAAAACATACCTACTGATGACAACTATGTATAGGTACAGTGCTGAGTGCTGGGGTAATTGTCATGAAAAAACAAAACCAGTCTGTTTTCATGAAGCTTGGTGTCTAGTGATAATCCAAATTATAAATTGTGACAAGGGCTGCAAAGTGAAAGGAAAGGATGCTATGAAGGAGCTTGTGGAGGGAAGGTTAAGGGAGACATTTCTGAGGAAGTGGCATTTAAATTGATACCTAAAGAATGAATGGAAATTAAGCTGTGAGTGGTGGGGAGAGGATATTCTAGACTTAAGGTCAAGCATATGAAAGAGTTCTAGAATGATGCATTTGAGGAGCTAAACTGAAAGGCTGGCAACTGGTTATTGGAAGAGAGAATGATATGAAAAAAGGCTCTAGAGGAGGCAGAAGCAAGTTCACAAGGGATCTTGAATTTTATCTTAAATGCAATGGAAAACCAGTAAAAGATATTTTAAGAAGAGCAGAATAAACATGTTAAAATAAATACATTAAAATAAAAGTTAATGCCTCAAAATACATTTCAAAATAGTCCTGACTTTTATATTGAACCTGGACTGGAGTGGAGCAAAAGCTGATAGAAGGAAAACCAAATAAAGGCTTAGTGTAGTAATCTCAGAAAGAAATCATGGTGGCCCACCAAGGAGCCAGCAGTACAAATGGGGAGAAGTGGGGATATCTGAAATGTGTATTGTAGAAAGGATCAGCAGGACTTACAACGGGTTGTGTGTGCTGGCTAAAGGGGGAGAGAGGTCACAGAGGACTCTTAGATTTCTGGGTGAGGAACCGGAGTAAGCAGTTATTATTTCCTGAAAAAGAGGAGAAGTAGAAGAGGAACAAAGTTACTGAAAAAAATAAACACAACAATTCAGTGTTGAAAATTGTATTTCTGAGATGCATAAGAGATGTGCATCTGCATTTCAAGCAGGTAGTTGTCTATTTGGGTCCGGAACTCCAAAGAGGGAATTTAGACCAGGAGCTATTGGTATATTTTACTGAATGGTAATTGCCTATTTACCTGTCTGCCCCTGTCCTCTCCTTCCCACTGGACTAATCATTACTTGAAGACTAAGATTGCATTCGCAGCAATAAAGATAGTGTCCTCTTTGAATTGTTAGTCGAGTAAATTAGTCAGTACCCATAGCAATACGGATGAGGGGTAGTTATTCAGCATTTGCACTGTGCTAGGCATTATTTCAGCACTCCACACGTGTCATTTCATTCCATCTTCTCTACAACCTTGGGTGACATGAATCCTTGTTAACTCCATAGTATAGTTAGGAAAATTGGGGCAGAGGGTTTTCCTAACTTTCCTATGCTCTCATAGCTGGTATGTGAAAGAGCCATGATTCCAAGCCAGGTCATCTGCCTCCAGAGTCTATACACTTAGAGCTTCTGTATGTACTTTATAATGTATTCAAAACTGTGGTGGACACCACATAGATGCTCGTTGAATGGAGAGTTTTAAAATGCCTTGATAAGATGGTATTGGAGGTGATGAGCCCCTGAAGTCTTAACAGAGGCAGTTATTTGCAGGGCATGTATTGCATTTTCTATTTCTCACCCTTTCTGAGGTTTCCATGATCCTCCAGGCGGCTCCATGCCATTTCTAAAGGACTGCGGGGACCGCATAGAGTACTGTCTTCTGTCATTATTTACTTGTTTTTTACTTACATATTTCCTTTGCTCTGTAGCATTCAGCAGGGTAGAATATTCAGAGTCATTGTTTATAAATTGTATTACTAGAAAATTCTAATAATTTTATGAAGGTAAGTAACTGATCCCTTAGATTCAATTTTAGAGATTTAAATGTGGGAAAATAAATCCACATTTGGGGTTACTTTTCATATATTTTATCTCTTATTAGAAAAATTCACAAGCAAATCAACATGGGTTAAATCTGTCTACTTGCTGCAATAGATAGTACTTAAAGAAATTCTCTATGAGTCTTAAGAAAGCTGGGAAAATAAAATTACTTTGCTCTTAACTGATAGAAGTGGTAAGAGGGGGGCGCCTGGGTGGCTCAGTTGTTAAGCATCTGCCTTCAGCTCAGGTCATGATCCCAGGGTCCTGGGATCGAGCCCCGCATCGGGATCCCCGCTCTGCAGGAAGCCTGCTTCTCCCTCTCCCACTCCCCCTGCTTGTGTTCCCTCTCTCACTGTTTCTCTCTCTGTCAAATAAATAAATAAAATCTTAAAAAAAAAAAAAGTGGTAAGAGGTTTCTGACAATTGGATTATCAGCTAAATGTCTGAATGTGGTGGTTATTTTAAATCTGCCTTTCCAGACACACTGTCCACCCTTTTGTAATCCTGCTCTGCTCCCCAGGGAGGCTGAAATCTAAGCCCAAGCCTTTTTGCCCTTGGCCTTTCTTTTGGGATTGGCCAGGGGGAGAAACCAGCAGGAAATTAGAGGGTAAGAGGAGAGACAGAAACTTTGGTAGTTTGGCCTCAGCTCCCCCTCTACCGGCCACTGGCTCGGGGTGGCTGTGTTCTTCACCAAATATCATGCCTCTGGTAGAGTGGCCCTGTCCTACGGTTACAGATCTCACCAGGCTCTAGTAACCACTCCATCCCTTGCCACTTCAGGCCTAGAGGTAGTAATGGTTCACCATTGTTGTTAGCTCTAGTTGCTGCAGCATCTTGTCTACAAGACAAGGACGGTGCGGTGTGTCATCTACAGCCAACACTCCAACACTGAGGACCTTGTTCCATTCACCCCTGAGGCAATTGCCTTTTATCAAAGGCAGGCATCTTGGACAAGTTCCCCAGGGGGCAGCCAGCATCCAATGACAGTTCTACTGGAGGGTGTAAGGACCTGACCCTATTGCCTGAAAAGGCACCATTTTGAAGGGCCATACCAATTCCAGAGCTCCCTGTGGGATGGGTTGAAGCGTTTGTCTTGATTACATTAGAGTTTGGCTCCTACTTCTGCCCAGTCTTGCTTCCTTACCCTCATAGGTGTTGATCCCAAGGGCATTACCTGATAAACTTCTACAAGAAAATCTCCATCTCAGACTCCATTTCCCCCAAGACATTCCTTTAGTAAGAGTCTTTTCACTAAACGCTTTTCAATCACCAACTTTGAGTATGCTCTTTGTTTCCTGTTCAGATACTGACAGATATACTTGTCATTTCAAATCAGAGCATCTGATAACATTTAATTTGTTCCACCTACAAATTGCTTTCAGCAAAATTTTCAGATGCAATGGGAGGGAATTATTATTCTGGATTAATCTGGACCATTAACCAGATCAAGGAAAAATGAGTTAATAAAACAAATGAGAGGGAAACCTGGAGTAAATGTCCTTGTCATCTTAAAACTTACACCAATGTTTTTATCAATATATGAGTACTGAAGTTTTTACCAAGAATTGAATGAAAACTAAATGTTGGATTTTTGGGAATAATTTTTAAACATGGGTATTGTTCTACATACTGTCACAGGGTCCAAAATGGAGTGATTCTTAGGAGAACCAACAGGCTGTTGAAAACAAAATTCTTGTAATATAATTATAAACCATCCTGATGGAGAAGTTAGGCCAATGTCTAGCACATAATAGGTATTCAGTAAATAATGAAAGAATATATAAATAAAATCCATTCATCTTTATAAGGAGCTCTCTGAATAACTCAAATAAATAAATTTTTAAAAACATAGAAAGAAAGGCAGGAAATTAGAGGGTAAGAGGAGAGACAGAAACTTTGTTTTAGTCTCAAACAAACAAACTTTGTTTGTTTCATATCATTCTGCCCAGTCTTGCTGATATGAAATGATATGAAAAATTGGCAACGATTACGGGCTTAGGACAGGTGATATAATGACAGAAGAAGGAAAAGGAGAAGAATTACAAATCTTTTTTTTTTTTAACAAACAAAATAATCTTTAACTTAGAAAGGGGAGCATTGATGTGTTTAATTTGTGAAGTAAAGTCCATCTAATCAGATAATTAAATTAAGGGCATAACTTACATGCTTTTGATAAATTCACATTTTCAACCGAGACAAATTGCATGTGAGTTTGAACTTCCAGCCTTGTGTGAAGACTGTGGCATGGCCTTCACAGGGAGGTTTGAAGGGAGTCCTTCACTGGGCAGTAAGTTGGATATATAATCCATGATATCTCATCTAATGTTTTCCACAAATTTGGGTGAGAGATATTATTCAGTTATAAAGCATTCCTTTTGGGGTGCCTGGGTGGTGCATTTGGTTAAGCGTCCAACTCTGGGTTTTGGGTCAGGGTCGTGGGATCAAGCCCTGCGTTGGGTTCTGTGCTCAGCACAGGAGTCTGCTTGGGATTCTCTGTCCCTCTCCCCTTCCCGCTCGTGCTCTCTCTCTGTCTCTTTCTCTCAAATAAATGAATAAATCTTTAAAAAAAAAAAAAGCATTCATTTCTTCATAAGAGATAACTCAGAAGATCACACCGCTTAGGTAAGGTGTCTTGGGAAAAGGATGAAGAAAAATGACTGCAAAACTAGGAAGACTGAGTAGCTACATACTGTCCCACTGTTATTATTCCTTTCAAAGATTTAGTTTGAAAATTTTAAAGCATTTTATTATGGTGACTATTTAGAAAAATTAAATGATTTGGAATTAGGGATAGGAGTGTCTTAGACTGAGTCATAATGATTCACGTATTTGGTCTATATAATAATAATAGCAATAATCAATTCTCCACATTTGCTTATGTAAAACTAAGCAAAATTTATGTTTTGACTCAATTGTCTGGACTGAGTCAATGGTGAGTGTAGTGTAAATAGTCTTTAATAAGAAAATAAATTAGAAGAATTTTTTTGTCAAATAATTGTGAGAGATTATTGTTTTGATAAAACAGTTGATTAAATTTTTTCACACTTGAACTGGTTGTGACACCAATCCAGAAATTATTTTTGATCTGTGTAATAACCAGCTGTTTTCCATAATTTCCTGGGAACAGAAGGAGAATGAGCATCAGTTGCAGAAGGCAATTTTCCAGCCAGTAGAGGCGAAATTCTGAGATCTAGATTAGGTTACTGAGTATGTTTGCAAACTCTTTCCCTGTATACCTTAGAAAACAGAAAAATGTCTGTTTTGGATGGCAAAATCGCAGCGCTGTTCTGCAGTCGGTGGGGTCTGAGCTCAGAAGTACAACATGATGACTTTATTATTAGAAAGATAGAGAATCAGCATTCCTGCACCTTAAGAAGAGAAAAGGAGCCAATTAGAGACCAAGTGTCTTGCCTATGATGAGAGGTAGTGTGGAAATGAATTCCTGCCTTCCTTATGGCTGAACAGGTAGCATATTATGCTTCCTATTTTAGAAATCTAATAATCAGCATTTGAATATGGTGCCCTTATTCCTTGTCTATATCTCTTATGGACCGTTCATCTCTGGAGGTAAATGGAGTTGTTCTTTTTTTATAAGGTAGAATGACCTTAATCCTTCCAGACAGACATTCCCAAGGTATTTTTAAGAGGCAGCCAGGGAAGGAGAGTGTGACTTTTGACAGTCTGCTGACCTCTGCACGCCCCACCCTGGAACCGCCTGGAAAGGCCCAAGCGGTGCGGTGGCTCCTGGAGCTCAGCCGCTGACTCATCAGGGGCCAGGCAAACTTGAGGAATTCCAAGTTGCAAATGTTAACGAATGAATGCCAACCTCTGTTTTCCCTTCAGCCGGTTCTAGTCAGTTTTTATGGAAGCAGAACGGCACCCATTCTCTGGTCACATTTTTCCTTCACATGACTCCCAACAAATGATGTGTCCCTGAGGATAATCTGTGTTTAATCTCCATATTTACCCTGTAAAAGACCATAGAACTAAGCAGGAAGGAAAATATTTATGCGCATGCACATACATATATACATGCTGTATTCTGTCATTCTGATAGCTTATAATGACTTGTCCATCTTGCCCTTGAATCTGATAAATGGGCTTTGTAACCAGGGTCTCTGTCTAAAGAGATAGGAAATGTCTTGACTAAAGGGGGGAAAAAAAAAAAAAGCCACAGCACAGATCAGCTTCTGATGTGGAACAGTGTTACAAAGTCAGGCCCCCCCCCCGACTTCCCTGCTTCCTCCTGTCCTCCCTGCCAGCACTTATAGGAATAATTCGAATCTAGCACATGCTTCGACTGAGCAGTGGAACAGGGTTCTGGTGCTCTCTTGAGTGGCAGTCTTCCAGGGTTTCATAGCCATGAAAGTGCCCTAAACAAAGAGAACGTTGGAGTCCCTGAGTCCTGAACTATAGATCTGTCTTCTCATCATCAGAACACCAGCTCTGAGCAGCCACGGGTCTAGGGGTGCGGGTGGGGAATGGGGTGGGAACGGGTGGGGGGTGGCTATGTGCACCTGGAGAGGGGCAGGTGGAAGAAGGCAGGCCCCACACGCTGGGTTCTTTCCCGGCTGACACCTACTCCTGTATGACAAGTGCCCTTTCAAGTAAAAGTAGTAAGTTTTCTCCTGTTTAAGTCACAGGCAGTGGAGGTTTTTATCTTTGCTTTTGACAGTGAAGCCACATGGTCTGGAGACTAGGGATTAGGTTGAACACAAAACCTAGAGCTGGAATCCTCTGTATCTGTGTCATGAACAGTGGAGGAAATTTCCTGCAGGATGGAGAGGCCTGCCTCTGATCGCTCACTGTTGTAGGGCTGTGGGCCCACAAAGATTGTGAGAGGCCTTTGGGGGCTGGATGAAGGGGAGATTTATGAGCCATCGTTGTTCTTTCTTCCCCTTCCGTGTCCTCCGAGAGGCCATGTGTGGAAACAGAGGCCTGGCGTCTGATAGGATCTGGACTGCTAGCCAGATCGCTTTCCCAAGTCCTAGCTACCTTTGGTACTCAGCCAAAGTCATACGTTAAAGAGCAGTCATTCTCCTTGAAGTCCTTTGGCCAAATAAATCTAAACCAGGGACTTTACTCTACAGAAACTTCGTTATAATACGAAGTTTTATATAAGACAGATAATACTCTGTCTCCGTCCTGCACTTCCTGGAGAGGTAGGGGGAAGCTGTCGATACTTCTGCCACTGCTGGGCTCCTGAAGGGAACCTTCACGGGCAATCCCAGGGGCTCTAAACTGTCGGGAGAAGGGTATTACACCAAAGTCACTTGGAAAAGGAATTCTTCATATAGTCCGGGAAGTCAAGTAAATGTATTTTCTTCATCATATTCCTTCAGAAGTCTTTGAAATAATTTTAGAGGGGATCTTTTCTCCAGCCGCCAGTAAAGATGTCCATTCACTCTGTTCCGTGGTCCATTTGTGAATAACGAGGCACAGCTAAGGAGCACGGTCATTCACGCAGGTGAGCTGTGGTACAGCCTGGCTGGGCGCACCCAGTCGTCCGCCCTGTTCCGCAGCGGCTTCAGCCCGGGACGGTCACCTTCTGGGTTGAGACTGGCCGCGTTTCTTGTTTACGTTGTTTCTTCATATCCTTTCTGTCAAATGAAAATTGTTTTGTGTTTTTTCTCACTTAAAAAAAATTATTAATAAACTTGGCTTGCATTCAAGGAATATAGGCAAGCCAGGATGATTCAAGTTTGGGGCCTGTAATTTTGTCTTCTGCGCGCATCGGGCTGCAATCTCACAGTGGGGATGAGTCTTCCATATGTGGGGCTGTATAAATAGCAGGGCTTTGTGATATGGGAGTACAGCAGCCTTAAAATAGTTGAACTAGAAGATGTTATGAAAATGCTATTTTTAAGCCTTATACATCTGTGCAGAGTGAACATCTTATTATGTGTTCATAATGTGTTAACCAAATGCCTAGCAGAGAGTGGTTGTCTTTGTGTGGAGGAGAAGGAAGGTAATGACAAAGGCTCAGTCCATTGGTGTGCAGAGAAGCAGAAATTAGACAAGGAGTCACAGTGCTGGAGAGGCAAGATAACATCCTTAAAACAGTTCTGATAACTGGCTAGACACACCATTAAAAAAAGAGAGAAAATGAATCTGAAATGCTTACGTGCCAGATGGCTAAAATCTAAATAACAGTTTTCTATTGTCCAAGGCTATTCACTTGTCAGCCCTCGAAATTTATCTCTTCAAAACTTCCTATCCAGTTAACTTTTACTCGAATTGATTTTTTGGAGGGAGGATGGAGTCTAGTAACTTGCCAGCTATGTGATAGAGTAAGTGTGTTTGGATTGAATACAGAAGCCAAAGTCAACTTTTTTTTTTTTTTTCTTCTTAAATAATAGATTACTGGTTGGAGTGGAAGAACAGGGATATTTATGTTAATATCACTTTTTCTTCCCTCTTAATTCTTTAAAACCTTAAAGGTCCACTGTATACATTGTTTGCATGCTGTTTGCTGATAGAATATCATGTGGAACTCCGTATAGTAGAGTAAGCTATCCATTTCTCACTGTACTATTTTCATATGCAATTCACTCAGTTTTATTTGTGGAAGGTCCCATATCATCATTTCGAATGGAAGAGTGAAGCTTTGTGTCTTCCTTCCATATATACCACTCACCGTGACCTTTCCAAGATCCAAGGGCAACTTTTCTGATTGAGATTTGAGTTTATAACTTAATCTAAACATGGAAAGGAAACTGAGTATCATAAGGCCAGATACCCCCTCTGTGTGGCAAATAAGGCTTGATTCTCTTAAGCCACAAGGTCATGGGAAAGTGATTTTGGTCCCCGATGACCCTTGAACCTCAAACTGAAAGGTACACATTCTCCACTATGCCATGGCTTCCTTGCATTGTATTGGGCCGTGTCAACAGGAGCAAGTGCTCAGACTTCAATCAAACGCATGGACTCCATGGCTGAGGGAACTCCTTAATCCGATGGATGGAAAGTTAAGTTTAGATGAACAAAACATGAGACTCATTGTATCTTAGGCGTGTGATAAGAACAGAGGAAGGAGCCATGAAGAGAGCTGTGAATAATACTTGCATTTCAACAGGAAGTCAAATTAGGTCCTGATATTTTAATATGGAAATGTTTTTAAAGATCAAACCATAAATAGGAAATATATCCCTTGTGCAAGAGAAACCATGAAGAAAATGAACTCAGTCCTAGAAACTATGGGTTTAAATTTTGGCAGGATGAATTTTGTTTTTCCTAGTTTTTATTAGGGAAAATTCCTCTGGAGTTTCACAAGTGTACCTTTTGGGTGATGTATTTTTATTTATTCTACTTATCAGCCACAGTCAGAGGCCCAATTCTGAATCAGTCTTCATTGTATACTAAGTTGAGAAAAATGTGAACTAAATGCAAATTATTCTAATAACTTAAAAGTTACATAAAACATGAAATTTGTTCATGATTCTAATTATGTTCAAGCATTTCTAATGTGTGTTATGTTACAAATTACACATATTCATCTTTTTTTAATTATTAAAACATTTGGCTAACATTGTTATATTCACTTTTCACATGAAGAAATTGAGGCCTATCCCACATTATAGAGAAAATAAGCTGAAATTACAATTTCGGAATTCATACTTTGTCATTTCAAACCATTCTTTTAATGCTCTGTTTCTATTGCAGTGCCTTAATATTAATACTTAATAGGTTCTTAAGTGGTTTCTTTTTCAATTTTCTAAGTAAAAGGCACTGAGTAAGCTAAAGGGAGATTTAAGACTGAGGAAAAATATCTGGCCTGGCTTTTCATGGAGCCAAGGTAAATGAGCATATAAGGCACATGCATGGAAAAGCAAATGATACCCTTCACAGTCCTGTGATTATTGACACATGGCTTTGCAATGCAAATACTCCAGGTGAAGAGGCTGCTTACATAGTGACAGGATAACGTTCTCACTTCCCACTTACCCTCAGAATCACAATAATTCAATGGTAAAAGCCAGCAAGCTCATGTGTCAGGCCTGGATTCTGTTCCCATCTCCCTTTTTCTTTGTATATTATATGAAAATCGGCATAAAGATAGAGACCAGAGACCACAGTGATATCCTACACAGAAGTTGTTTCATAAATTACAAGGGCAGTTGTTTTATGAGTTTGGAAGTGACCAGTTCAATGAAGAGATGCAATTGATGTCTGCCTTTATGATTGAAGCCAACAAAAGCTTTCTCCTCTCTCATTGCTGATCTCTAAATATCTGGTCTGTGGACACATGATCCTTGCTGGGTAATCACAGAACTCAGCACACTGGCCCAGTGGTTGGGCCAGGAGGAGGCATGTGCGCAGCACAGCTCATCAAAGTCTTCCCTGATGTGCGGGCACTGGAAGAGAGCTTTCTTCTGTTTGGCCTGTCAGGAGCCCACGGACAGACTTGTGCTGCCAGTGGTTATTTTTCCTGGGATATGAGGAAAATCTGTCTGGAAATGAACCCCAGACTCAGAGATAAATAGAACCACAAGATTGGGAGGAATTTTTGATGGCATTAGGAGAGCCCTCACATCTAGATGACCCTTTGGATTTCCTAGTGACATAAAGTAGTATTTTTAAATTTTTTTTCAAAAACCAGTTTGAGTTAGGTTTCTTTTACTTGCAATTAAAAGGCTCCTTATTAAAAGCTTAAGAAAACTCAACCCCTGATGCTCTATAACTTCCCCTTTTGAAGCCTTTTTTTTGGGGGGGTATCTCTCTTATGCTTCTCACTCTGAGTACTTATGGACTATTGCAGTTTGAGATTGAAGATAAAATGTGATAAAATTAAGGAATTACAAAAATTATAGTTGTATCTATTTTAAAACCTGATATTGGTTGTACAAAGGATAAATGCTGTAGGACTTTAGAGAGGGGTAGATAACTGGGAGCAAGTGTGATTCAGGGAAAGCTTAATTCCGGTTGTAAACTTGGACCTTCAATGATGCACAAGGGTTTAAGAATAGATGGTGAGTAAAGGGAAAGGTATTGCAGGTAAAGAAACTAAGAGGAACAAAGGCACAGAGATGGGGATGAGTGGAAGGGACTCCACTCCAGGTGGAAAGATGAGGTCATATTTGAGATGGCAGAAAGGTGTTGCGTTGTAACAGAGGGATGTGAAAACCAGGCAGTAGACCTTTTGATGTCGTAGGAAATAGGAGACCTTAAAAGTTTTGGCCAGGGACGTGACCTGATAAAAGGGATATTTCACAAATATTAGTACTGCTGTGCTGTGCGGTTGGAATGGGAGGTAGAGAGAATGGCATCAGGATGGCTAGTAAGGAGGCTTATTTTCAGCTTTTTCAGTAATGTGCTATGAGAGGAATCAAAACTTGGATGTAGGTTGTAGCAGTGAGAATGCAGAGGGAAGATGAGAATGATACAAAGACATGTCAAATAAAAAACATCCAGAGGGTTTGATTGGGAAGATGAAGAAGGATGGTTAACTCTTAAGTTTTTGATTCTTCATGTCAGGACACGTCCTTGCACACATGGGGTTTGAATTATTGAGAGGTCCACGTTGGAAGGATGTACTATTGAAGGTACAGGATTGGAATTTGGATTCCAGAATATAGAGAAGACAGGACTGGACACAGTGATTGGGAGTAAATTTGCAAAGAAATTATGATAAGGTCAGGAGAATGGATGATGATTGGTAAAGAGGAATAGAAAGACCTGTGTGTTTGTGTGTGTGTGTGTGTGTGTGTGTGTGTGTGTAAAAGAAAAAAAGTAAATTGTGAGTGCTTACTATTATTTCCAATTAAGTATAACAGTTGAGGGTTTTTATTTATATCTTTGGTTGTATACTTTCTCTTATGCTGAAAATCTTGATTATGAATGATGTTAACATAACAGCTTTTAAATTTTGGTTTAAATTTACAAATCACAAGTGATTTAATAATTCCAATGTCTGGCCCCAAGCTTCTTTAATTTGATACTTGGTTTTAACAATGTTTAGATAAAAAAGATGTCTCACAAAGATATGAAGAACCAAACAGAATCTTTAATGGCTTACACTTAATTAAACCATGATCCTTATTTTTCAGTTCTGTCTACCAGTTACAAAGTTCTTTGTTGGAATTCTTTTGCTGGGTGGGGAAGGGAAAAAGAAGGTTGAGTTAAGCTCCGTGGACCCCAGGGCTTCCTTCTCAAGACTCAGAAAAGCATCTTGGAGATGCAGACCAAAAAGAAAACAAACTCCCAGCTTTAAGAAAAAGAAAAATAATAATACAAATTTCTTTTGGATTTGCTTTCTTCACATGGAATTATTGCTAGATAAAATTGCTATGGAGAATAGACACACAGTGACCAGTTTGAGTAGGGGAATGACACGAGGGAAGCAGATTGTAGGAAGAATGATCTGGCAATGGGTAATCTGTAGGTTAGAAGAATGAAAGAGAGAAATAAGGAGTTTGCAATAGGTCAGAAAGAAGTTGTAAAACAAACATGGTAGCAGGAGAAGAAATGGTGAACATGGGAGATTTTGGTTGCAACAAAGAGTGACTTTGGTGACTGATAAATACTTGGAAAAGTTTGATCACATAAGATTCTTCTTTTGTGTGTTTTATTTACCCTTGTTGTTCTGGATATCTGATTTCAGTCTACTCTACCTGACAATGAACTTTCCTTCGACACACCCATGCCGAGGTGACCTTCAGGAATACTCATTCATAGACTCCAGTCTGACTGTAGCAGAACTACACTGAGACTAGGAATATGTTGACTTCACAAATTCTCATTTTTATTTCCAACGAACATGGCTTGAAGGACGATTTTTGCCAGATGTCCTTTCAGTCTTATTCTAAATTCATCTCTTTAACTTTCTCATGGAGTTCCTATTTCATAGTATTAATGTTCATGGGTCGAATGAGACTTTATGTTGATGACACAAGAAACCCGAATCACCTGTTTGCATGATTACAAACAAAGCCCTGTGATTGTCGGCTAACAGAACGCAGAGCGGCCTGTGGCTCCAGTTAACTAGCTGACCAGCAGAGCACAAACTGTAATGGTGGAGTATCTGTTTTCCTTTTAATAATTGATAACCTTGACTTCAAAGACTATCATCAGAGTTTAAATGTGAACTTATGCATCATTTCTGTTGATATTTGGGGGATACATGGTGGCAGATGTTGGGTGAAAAACAGAATGCATTTTGAACTCTCTGTGATTCTGCTCAGTTTTGCTAACTGCATGACCCATTATCTGTTTATTAGAGTGTTAAAAATACACCCATATCCAAGTACATAGCTAAAGGCACAACACCTCTTAGCTGTGCAGATTTTTACTGCAGAGAGTAGGAGGACAGTGCCTCTTTTAAAAATACTTTGTGCTCTGAATTAATAATGACTTTATACTCAGCTTTAAACAAATTACAGTTTCAGAATCACTGAAACCTAGGTTGTTTGGAAATCATTCCCATCTCTCTACCTGGCTTTCAACTCTTTAATGATTACGATTTGAATTCATTTTGTGTTCTGTTAATTCAAATTCTGATAGTCAAAGAATTAGACTTAAGGATCAAGTATCCTGCACCCTAGATATATTTTCACTAGTGATTTACTCACTAACCTTGAGATATCACTTCAGCTCATTTGCCATATGGAATCTCCCTTCCTCTGTCAAATTTGTTAATGAGAATCATTTCCACAGAACTAGGAGATTTAGAGGATAAATGAAATTTGGATAGAAACAAGAGATATATTTTTGCCGATACATGTCTCTGTGTTGGCTTTGAGTATGTGTCAAATATCATTTGCATAGAATTGCAATGAGCTAGGTAGCCACATTTGTTCTCCTGGTTCCTTTTTTAAAAAAAAGCATTTCCTGTAAATATTCCGAGCAGCCCTATGAAATGAGATGTGGTTTTCTTTGAAATGAGGAAAAGAATAAACATATATAGATTGCTCACAAGCTTTTAAAGAAGCTTGTGCTCTACTCCTGACATAATTTCTTGTGGTTCTTATTTCTCCTGGGGTCAGAAATAAAAACTTTCAATTCATCCCGTCAGATTTCTTGGGAACTGAGATTAGAGCAAATTAGCATCTCTTATCTGTGGGTCTTGTCATTTAGCTCTATGGTTCACTTAAGTTATCTGATGGCACTCTGTTATTTGTGAGTGTGATTTGGCTTGTATTTGTGCAGATTTTATGGATTAGCTTTTTTTTTTTTTTTTCCAGTTTGGAAATGACTTTAACATACTTAGATGAAAAAATGGGGAGAAGTGTTCCTCACTGTATAGTCTTTTATTTTCTTTAATTAAATGAATTTAGAAACCATATCCCCAATATCTGGTTGGGGAAATTTTAGATTACACTTACTAGGATAGAGAAATATCTCCAAATATAAACCATGTCTCCTAGGATTTAAATACTTATCTCTAAAATATTAATTGACACACTTAAAACCATTGTCAAAGTCAAATCAAATCCAAAGGAGAAAAGCAAGAGCTTACTTTGGTAATACTGAATCTAAGGGAATAGGCCCAGGACAATTGTCCAACAGGTTTGGCTCAGTAAGTTAAACATTTTTTTGATATAATAATATTTACACTCAAATATGCCCCATCAGTCTTCCTTATACTATTATAGTTAATTATGAGAGTGCTTGGGTTCCAACTGGTTGTGGTCCTTCCAGGGGCCCCTTCTTGTTGCAGTCTTCAAATGTCTGAATGTCTTAGTTTTGTTGTTGTTATTGTTGCTGTTGTTGTTGTTTTTTGAGAGAGAGAGAGAGAGAGAGAGAGAGTGAGTGGGGGAGGGTAGGGGCAGAGAGGGAGAGGGAGAGAATCTCAAGCAGGTTCCACACCTCATGACCCTGACATCATGACCTGAGCCAAAATAAGAGTCCAACGCTTAACCGACTGAGATACCCAGGTGCCCCTGAATGTCTTAGATTTTTATTATACCTTGGACATTGTATAGGATTTGGTCGATAGCTTGGTTGTCCTGCTCACAAGTCTAAGTTTGCCAACTTCACGAGTCCTTTCACTTTTCCATTCCTGCTTAGATAGTCAGTAAGCCATTTGTAATTCCTGGGCTCCTCTGTAATTAAGCCCTTCTCACTGGATACATTGGGTTAATAATCCATTCTTCCTCCTTATTTAGGCCTGTTTCAGATCTTCTTAAAACTGGTCTTATATATAATAACATTCAAAACCACCCTTGTATTCTAAAACGGATTCCATTTTTAACTGACAGTATTTCTAAAACATAGTATTTCACACTTTCTCTTTTTCTTGTGAATGGATTCAGACTCTAACATTTATTTCTTTTTAAATATGTGTCAGGCACTGCAGTAGACACTGGAGATCTAACAAAATCATGGCATCTGATCTGAAAAAAATTTACAGCCAAGTATACCCGACTTTGCTTTCTGTATCTCCAAGATGCCTAGTAAAACATCTAGGCAGTTTTTATGTGCACAGCAGCTCAACAGAAGAAAGTTTTGTAGGAGAGTCCAACATGTTCTAATTTTAGCTCACTTTGGTTTTATTCTCCAGAGAGTTTATTTTGCAGGATATAGGTGGAGTTAATGGGCTTGGTTAATAATTCCTGAAGGTTCTCCTTTGAAGGGGCATGCTTTGCCCAAACAATCAGCCATATACTTAAAAGTTATAACTGGGGTTAGTCATAATTGTCAGGCCTGCACCCCTAATTTGGTGGCATATTCAGGGGCTCTTGAGACATTGCTCAGAAATGCTGGATGGTATCCATCAGATCAATTTTAGCTAGGAGAGCTATTGCTAAGTGGGCTGTAGAGATCTCAAAAAAATTAAAGAGGATAGAATGGTTCTTGGTCCTTTTAGAGTGGAGAAATGGTACTGATTCCAACACAAAGGGCCACAGGTAGATTAGTGTCATATGTAAGTAGTGTCAGGAGACAGCTACAACTTCTTGAGGAACCCTGATGCCACTTACTTTTCTCCACAACTCCATTTGTGGACTTTTCTAAGCAAGGTACATCTGTGAGTCCTGAGGTGTGGAATGAGGACATCTCGAGAGCATGGCAGGGCTGCACGCCAAGTGTCAGCAGTCCACCCTCTACCAGGCAGCACCCCACTTGGAGTAACAACATGAAGGAGAAGCTTCACAACAGTCTTGTATGTATAACTTCTTCTTATGAAAAAAAAAATTCTGGTATTCAAGACACACCATAGAATTCCCATGTGTCTGACCTCCTCAGCTCAAAGGAAGCTTTCCCTTCCCCACCTGGAGATAGCCATATTTTTATGACTTAACTAAGATGAGATAGAAGGAATTACCTTTGCTATTTATTGCTGCCATAGTTTGAGAAGAAGGTGAATTGCACCCCACATCGGATGCAACTGGATAGTCATGAAGCCTCAAATTGCCTCCAGATGATGTAGGAATCCTTTATACTCAGCAATTCACAATTAAGATTTTGTCTTTCCTCTTCCTTTGTCTTCAGTATTTACCTCCATTGTTCTAAGTAACTGCTCCCAGCTTGGTCTGCTCCATGGGTGGCCTTTTCCAAGTTCCAGTCATGGTGCCTCTGTTTACAGGGAAACCCAATCTTCGATGCCAGGCTGGCTCTGGGAGGGGTACCCCAGTCCTGGCAGGGAGCAGTAGTAGGAGATGAGGATTTCGCAATGCACTTTCTTGTGTATTTTCAGAATTCTTTTGGTTTTCTAGGCCAGAGTAGGGCTGTCCCGTTATCAATCTTTAATCCTTCCTTTGCTAATTAGTGTTGAGTTCTCCCTATCAGAGAGAGCTGACTTTGCACTTTCTTCCATAGTATATCATCACTGTTGCCAGTTTTCTCCAGCTGATTTTTCTTCAGCTCAGTAATTAGTTATTTGTGTTTGCAGAGAATGGTTTGGGGATGTTGAGATCAGAGAGATGGCCTTTGTCCATCTTCTGGGAAGACTGCCTTCCTGCTAGTTCAAAAACGAGGAGGAAAAAAATTGAGAAATTTTGACCTTGGTTTCACAGAATTTAATTTATCATGGCTGTGTCGCTTGTTTTTTTCTAAATAATAAAACCACCTAGGCATCCCCTTCATGCTTCTTTTACAAGCTTCTTGCTTTGCTTATAAAATAAGAAATCCTGTAAATGTACAAATGATGTTATACTTGGGAAATAAATGGATGTTTTAGTATTCCACGGGAGCAAACTTATCGTGCTGCTAACTTCTGGAGTAGGTTAAAATACTCAAAACAGTTCTAGATGGATTGTTATCAATTTTTCATTTATTGGAAATACTGCATTTGAATGTCATGCACTTTCCAAACTAATTATTTGCTACGTCCTATGTTACCAATGTGAGGAATTTAGCCTGGGCAAGACTTTTAACATCTCTTTGCTTCATTTGATCTTTCACAAAGTAGAGATGATTTTGTAGATGGTTAAATGAAGTAAGGCTAGCCCAGTATCTGGACATAAAATAAAAGAATAAAAAATTAGGGATGGAACAAAAGACTAAGGACTACAGAAGCTGAGACGTGGAGAGATGGGCACGGAGAGAGGCTTTTCAGAAGAGAAGCCTCTCTGCAGGACACTGGAACTCAGTTGGGTCGTGTCCAGAGGGAGAATTGAATGTCAGGGGAATAGGACTCAGACAGTCGGTTTAGTTTGGCTAAAGGATATTGAGGAATAAGCACTGAAAAGGGAAGTACAAGCCAGATTGTAGGGGGCTTACTGAGAAATATGAACTTTAATTCAGAGACAGTATTTGGTAAACTGCCATCAAGAGTGGAATTAGATTGTTTTCCCCTCAGGGGCCAAAGTGACCCCAGAAACAGTTCATCTCAGGGCATGCAGGGGCTATCTGACACAAAGCTCCCCTACAGAGATTCTGGTCTTCTCTCATCTCTCGCTCTGGGGATGTGGGCCGGGAGCAGATTCATTTCTTTCTGTCATTACCTAAGGATGAGTTTTCACTGTGGAATGACCCTGAGCTGGAGGACTAGTCTACGCCTTTTTCATTAGGTCCCCTCAAACACTCAGTCAGATGAGTTGCTACACGAAGCACATCAGCAAGCCTGGTTTGCAGAAGTGTCAGGTCCCTGCTGTGATCCCCACGAAACCCTCCTCCGTGACCACACACACAGTCACTGCCTTTTAGTGAGAGCGTAGACACTATGAGCGGGCTTTGTGCTATGATTTACGCTGATGGAACATAACAGCAGATTAGCTTGGCAGCTTAATTGGAAGAAGATAAAAATCTAGATGCAGGCTCTCACTAAAAGGCCATAAAGCCCAATGGTTTTAGCTTAGCTTGATTTAAGGCTATAGACCCACTTTGTCTCCATTTCATAAGAGCATGAATTTCTTTTTGATCCTTCATGGTGAACATATGCTCTCTCCTTACAATCAAGGTGACATAAGCCCCAATGGGAGTAAAGTTTATTGTTCCAGAGAAGTTTGGGAAATCGCAACATAACTTTCCAATAACTAACCTATATTTCTAATTTATAGACAGGGCATATTAGATGGTATTGTCAGTCTCCCAGTTATGGGACAATTATTCAAGCTTTCACAGCCCAGTTGGCTATGGCTTTAAATGATTTTGCAGCCATCAGGCATTCTATTTTGAGAACTGTTTCCCTTTCTGTCACTGTTGGTGAACTTCTCTGTCAGTGTTAAGATTTGCTTGTGCCAGCCTCTGATGGACAGGATGATAATTTTATGATGGCTTCCAGGCCCTCTATGATATAGCAGACTTTTATGAGATGTAGTTGTTAGGCTGAAGAGCTATAGAGTAATAAATATATTTGACATTCAACAAGTATTTGTGAGTAACTATTATGAGCCAACACTCAAGTCCTGAGCCATATAATAATGGCCTTATGAAATTTGGCTTCCTTTTCAAAGTCAAACGTCTGTATTGAGTATCTTTTAAATAGAATAATAGATTGGAGGGGCACCTGGGTGGCTCAGTCTATTAAGGGGCTGACTCTTGATTTCCACTCAGGTCATGATCTCAGGGTCCTGGGATCCAGCCCTATGTCAGGCTCCGTGCTCAGCACTCAGTGAGGAGTCTGCTTCAGGATACTTTCTCTCCCTCTGCCCCTCCCCCTGCCCCCGCTTTCTCTCTCTCTCTCTCTCAAATAAATAAATAAATCTTAATAAAAATAGAATAACAGATTAGGAAGACATTTTAATCTTCCTGAGATGCCATTCGTCATTCTGTATGGTCCCACCCACCTCACCATCCAATCTTGTACCACTAGCCTGAGACTTCTCTCTCTCTCTCTTTCTATTCCTTAGACATCTGGACTGTTTTCAATTCCTTGGAGATACCAAGCGATCTCCTCCCTCAGATCTTGCACATACAGTTTTTTCTTTCCTAGAATGCTCTTTACCCCGCTGTTCTTTCCCCCAGCTAGCCCCTACCCTGCATTCAGGTCTCTGCTTAATTGTGACTATTTCAGGGAAGCAGTCCCTGATCTCGCAAGACTCAAATCTGTTTGATTCACATTCCCAGACCTCTGTTTTATGTTTTATGTATTTTTTCTCTCTCAGAAATTTATCCACCTAAATAATTTTTTAGGTCTATAGTGGTCTGCATTAGACCACTATTTCCATGTGAGCAGGTGTTTTGCTCACTGTCACCGTTCTTAGTACGTTTCCACAAGATGTTTGATAATTGACTGGGAGATCATCTTGTTTAAGCCTTCCTTCACGCCGGAACTCTCAAGCACAGAGATGGTCAGTGGCTTGCCCAAGGAACATAGTTAGGAGCTGAGTCAGTATTAAATATTCAGACTCCCAGTCTTCTGTCTACTGTCCTAATGTGCCGAAGTGGGAGTGAGGCCGGCAGGGCTGTGGAGCATCTTCTCCAAGTAGCATGGGTAACAGAGGTAGCATCCTGCATATGTGTTCTTACCTGCCAGCCAAGGGCAATCAAAAAATAGATGCTGTGACATAGTTTCCGATTTACAGAAAGTTGTGAGAATAGTACAAAGAATTCTTACATACTCTTCACCTAGGTTCTCCCAAATGTCAACATTTATTTTTCTTTATCTATCTATCTATCTATCTATCATCTATCATCTCTCTATCTATCATCTACCTATCATCTCTTCATTATCATCATCATCGTCATCAGCCTACCTATGTATGCTTTTTCCCAAACTACTCATCAGTAAGCTACAGATATGATGTTTCCTTACCCCTAACGACTTTAGCCTTATTTTATTAAAAAACAAGAGCATTCTTTTACACAACCCCACAGCACAATGATAAAAATCAGGACATTAAACATTAATACATTATTATATAATCTGCAGTTCTTCTTCACATTTTGCCACTTGTCCCAAGAGTGTTTTCTTCTGGTGAAAGAAAATCCAGGATCATGTGTTGCATTCAGCTGTCACATCTCTTAGCATCTTTTAATCTGGAACAGTTTTTTAGTTTTCTAAAAAGTATAGGCCAAGTATATAGCAGACTGTCCTTTAATTTGGACTTGCTGATGTTTCTTCCTCATTGGTTTGAGCTTATGCCCTTTTGGCAGGAACCCTATGGAAGTGATGTTTTGTACTCGGTGCCCTCGTCAAGAGGTGTGTGTTGTTGATTTGTTCCATTACAGGCAATGTTAGCTCTGATAACTTAAAGTCCTGTCTGCCAGGTTTCTCCAGGTCGATAAAGCTACGACTTTCCCTTTTGTAATTAATAAATATCTGTGGGGAGGAAATTTGAAACTCTGTAAATATCCTGTTACTGGTCAAAAATTTCACTGTGAGTTTTAGCACTCACTGGAGATTCTGGACTGAATTAATTATTATTATGGTTGCTAAATGGTGTGATTTTTCTGATTTTATAATTTCCTCAGTATTTATTAGCTGCTTTTCTATTCTAATGATTTATTTTTCCCATTAATTTGTTTATAGCAGATGGTCTCATGGATTATTGCTTTATTCAATGGGTTTTAATACTATTATTTATTTTGATCCCAATTATCTCAGCTTTGGCAAGTAAGAGTCTTTCAGACTGACTCCTGTATCCTTCTGGCATGTCCTTGTGTTTCTTGTGGTTCTTCTTTATTTTCTGGAGCAACAAGATGTTTCTGGCTCATTTTGTCATCTCTCTGCCTCAGCTCTGAGATTGGCCATTTATCTAAAGAGATGTGCTCATTTCTACTGGAGTATAATCATTTCTAGATCCTTTCACATGTTTATGTCTATTTTTATAACCTCTATCTCTTCTCTCCTCCCTCTTCTTTTTCTCTTTCCTCTCTCTCTCCTATTTATATATAAACCACATGAGTTTACACTAACACCTCCATCTGCAATCCAATACCCTTTCTCCCTTTCTTCTTTTGTTTAGCTTCATCCCTTTTAGTATCTGTAAGTCCCCTTTCCAACAGTCAGAAACCTGCCTCCCATTATCTACAATATAATAACTTGCTTGCCAGTCCTAGAATATGAAGAAAATAATTTCAGAATTGCCAAACCATGCCTCTGCAAAAAGGAAGCCTACTAACTGGAGTTCAATATTTGTTTAAAACTTTTTTGTTCTTGGGATGCCTGGGTGGCTCAGCTAGTTAAGCGTCTGCCTTCGGCTCAGGTCATGATCCCAGGGTCACTGGGCTCCCTGCTCAGCGGGGAGGCTGCTTCTCCCTCTCCTCCCCACTCATGCTCTCTGTTGCTATCTCTGTCTCTCCCTCTCAGATAAATAAATAAAATCCTTAAAAAAATAAAAAATAAAACTCTTTTGTTCTTTAGTCTGAGGGCATTTCGTCTAAATCCTGTATGCAAATGTTACTTAGGTTAGTTCTCTCTTCAATTCATTTGGTGTGGTTAGGTTATTGTTTTGAAATATGCTTTATTTGTTTTTGTTTATACTCCATTTCAGAGGTTTTTTTTCTTTATCCTTTCTGATTTTCTTTTGTGTTTATTCTCTTTCCTTTTTTGAGTATGTAAAACACTAATGTTGTTCCAAAAGTCAGAACTGTACAAAAAGGTATACACAGAGATGGGTCATTACCCACCCTCGACTTCCTTCCCTGCTTTCCAGTCCTTGGCCATCTTGTTTAGGTAACCAACCACATTCGTGTCAGGTTTATCCTCCCTCTGTTGTTCCTTGCACATGTGATTAGATACCATATTTGCTTATATTTCTTAATGAAAAAGGAGATCTCTTTTGCACTCTGCCTCACTTTATAGAGCTCTGCTTCATTACTTTGCAGGGTGGATTCTACTGTGTAGATATACCACAGCTTATTCAACGGGCCACGTTTGTTTGGGCATGTTCCTTCTAGTATTCTGGACTGACAAACAATGCAAGGAATATCCTTGTGCACCAGAATTTTCAAGTTGTTGGATGTATATCTGCACAGTGAATTACTTAACAGTGGGACATCTATATCCTAAGGGGATACATATGTAGTTTTGTTAGATATGGCCCAATGTCCCTATCTAAGGGTAGTACCAGTTTTCTTCTAACCAGCAGTACAGGAGGGGGCTCATTTCTCTACAGTTTTGCCAATAGAGTGTGTTATTATACTTTCTAAGTTTTTGCCAATCAAGTGAGAAATTGTATCTCCGTGAAGCTTTAATTTCCATTTATCTTCTCATGAGTAAGTTTGGGCAAACTTTTCTATGTTTAAGAGTAAATTGTTTGCTTGTCCTCAGTGAGTAGCTAAAGAAACACAGCATCAGACTTCTAGAAAAAGACCCAACATCTAACTCTAGTGCCGTGGTTCTCCAAGTCCAACAGCAGTGGTGGAAGCTGGGAACGTGTTAGAAATGCAAACTCGGGGCACCTTGGTGGCTCAGTCGGTTAAGTATCTGACTCTTGATATCCTCTCAAGTCATGATCTCAGGGTCCTGGGATCAAGCCCCGCTGCTTGAGATTCTCACTCCCTTCCTCTCACTCTGCCCCTCCCCACCACTTGGGCTTTCTCTCTTTCTTTAAAACAAATAAATAAATCTTAAAAAAAAAAAAAAGAAATCTCAGATTATTCCAGGACATATATTCTTTTCTCATAGAGAGATAGCATATCCTAACTTGAGTTCACAAATACTACAGATCAAAAGCTCCTAAGAGTTAAGGGGTCACAGAATCATAGTTCCAGGAAAGATTTTCTTGGTTGAAAAATTTCCCCTGTCAAAGACAGGGACTAAAAAAAAGGGAATCTGGTTATTTGAGTAAGAAGAAGGGAGTTGGCAGAACTAATAGATTGTCATGGTATAGACTGAAGGGGTGGATTCTTGTCTCTGGTGAAATTAGAGAGCAGTAAGGAAATAGGGCAGGAACTGAGCCTGAAGGCTTAGGTTAAGGAGTTAAGATGAAGAATCTAGTAGGAAGCCACAAATGAGAGAGCCTGTGGGCAGCTGAGAGGCTCACTCAGGATATATGGAAACTTGACCTTGGGCAGAAGAATAATTCTAAACCCATAAACACTCAGAATTGCCAGATGTTGTTCTTGTGGGCTTCATGGTGGGGCTGAATCTGAAGATTGTAGGTGTTACAGACCCAAACCCTCTGTGATGGAAAAATGTCACTTATTTTTACCTTTAGGCAGAGATATCAAAGAAAAAAAAAAAAGAAAGAAAAAGAAAAAGAAAAATCTGAGATGGAGTATGAACAGGATGAGGAATGGCATGGAGGGATTGTTGTGTTTATATATTTGGGCAAGGTCGGCTTCCTCTGAGCTGGTTAAGCAAGAATGCCTTCCTTAGGCCCCAACTATAAAGTTTTCAAGGGTAGGTAAATGCTTTAGACAAAAATCATGTTGTTTTAAATTTGAACTCCTTTTTCTTGCATTTTTGCCATTTTCTTCAGTTGGAAACAATGAAATAACAGAGCTTTCTATTAAGTAAAGAGTTAGCTTGAAGTTTAGATATTGGTTTTTGTTCTTATATTCATATAAATGACTGTCACATTTCAGGACATAAAATTAAACATTGCTTTGGCTTTTTTTTCTTCTTTTGTGACTTTTAATTTTGATATCATCTACATTTTGAGCCATTATCTCTCTCTATATACAACACATACATACACACACGTATATATGTAACTTATAGTATTAATATATGTTTTTTGAGAATAAGTGGAAAACATCATTTCCTTTTACTCTTAAATGTGTGTGTGTTTCCCAGAAACAAGGATATTCTTTTACATAACCACAACAGAGCTGGTGATAACAGGACATTTAACACTGATATAATGCTATTATCCACATTCCACATTCAAATGTTTTTTTTTTTAAAGATATTTATTTATTAGAGAGAGAGAGAGAATGATAGAGAGAGAGCATGAGAGGGAGGAGGGTCAGAGGGAGAAGCAGACTCCCTGCTGAGCAGGGAGCCCCATGCGGGACTCTATCCTGGGACTCCAGGATCATGACCTGAGCCGAAGGCAGTCACTTAACCAACTGAGCCACCCAGGCGCCCCTCCACATTCAAATGTTATCAATTTGTCCCAGGAAATCCATTATAGCTATTCTTTTCTTGGTTCCGGATCCAATCCAGGATCGAGTGTCGCATTTAGTTCTCATTCTATTTAGTCTCCTTTTACCTAAAACATGTCTGTCTGATGTTTGCTCATGATAGATCCTGGCAATGCGTTTTTGGCAGGAATATCAGCAAAAAGATGTTCCATCCTTTTCAGTATATCATTTCAAGAGTCACATAATGTCCGTGTGTCCCAATATTGGTGAGGTTAGCTTTGATTGTTTGATTGAAGTAAAATGTCTTCCAGATTTTTCTTTGTCAAGTTACCATTTTTCCCTTTGCAATTAACAAGTAATTTGTGGAAATATTTTGAGACTGTAGAAATGTCCTTTCTTATTAAAGTTTCACCTACTAATTCTAATATTCATTAATGATTTTCTAGCTTCATCATATCTTCTGTATTTATTACTTGGCATTATACAGTAAGGAAGAATGTTCTCTTCCCTCAATATATTTGTTTACTCATTTGTTTATTTCGGTATAGACTCAAGAGCTTTGTTTCACTCAAATAGTTATGTTACCAACAACATTATTCTCTGATGCTCAAATTGGTCCAGACTATTTCAGACTGGTTCTTGTGTGCTTCTGATGCATCCCCATCATTTTTTGAGAGCTCCTCACTTCCTAATGCACCCAGGAGCTCAGGGCTTATACTTTTCCTGCCTCAGCCCTGGAATCAGTCCTTTGTCCCAGGGGCTTTGGCTTTTCTTTTGACTTAATTAGATCAAATTTATGCTGTTACATGGTTTTCCAATCCTCCTCTCACTAGCCCACAATACACGTCTGTATCCCACACTCGTCAGCCTCCTCCTTCCTCCTGCACGTACCCAGCACAAACTTCTACCCTGTTCACACTCGTTCTGATCCTTTTGTTGCCCACCATGGTCTGGTTCCTTTCTCCTGTCTGACAGGGATGCACAGAAAGAGGAGCTGCTGTGACATCTGTAACTCATTCGTCCCCAAGCTTGATTCCACTGAATTGTCTGGCTAGACAAGTGCATTGCTCCTTAAAGAATTCTTCTACATTTCCAGAAGCTGCTCAATTGGGGGGGAAAAAAAACGTTGAACATCTTAAGGAGACTTAAAAAAAAGAAATAGTGAAATTTTATAGGAATATTTTCAATCCTTTGTAACAATATTTAACATATTCTTGAGCTCCCCCTGCCAAAAGTTTCCTGCAAAACCCCAGCCCACATTCATTTCTCCCCTCTTTGAACTCCTACTCCACTTGGAGTCTGAACCACACAATTTAGCTTTTGTTTATGTGCCTGCTTTTTCTCTGATTGATTCAAGTTTTCCATATGGTTATTAACTCCTTCAGGGGAAAGACTGTTTTATATGTGTACATATATATGATTCCCCCCACAGCATCTGGGCTCACTGCCCCCTCCCCACGCAAATACACACACAGTTCCTAGCCCTATGCCACACACATATAGGTACATTAAGAAATGGTCATTGAGGAAATTAACTCTGATCATAGAATTCACGTAGCCACTTAGAAGAAATGCAACTAAAACTTAGGTCCCATGAGCTGCACACCTATATTTTCTTGATGCTAACATATTATAGCACAAACTTCCCCAAATTTTGCCATCTGTTTAGTAGTACTGTATTGTACCGGAATATCACCATCTTGTAATATTGCATGTTTTATCTCTTTTTGAAAAAAATGAGAATAAAAATTCCATAGAAGTGGGAGATGGGGGATAGCATGGATCTCTGACATCCAAAAATAATCTCTAAGCCCAGTGAAGGCAACCTATGCAAGAAGTTGATCTGATTATTCATTTCCTTTCTCCTGGCTGATTTCCACCTAGCAGCTGAAGTCAGTATGTTATCTTTTTTTTTTTTTTATTATTATTATGTTATGTTAATCACCATACATTACATCATTAGTTTTTAATGTAGTGTTCCATGATTCATTGTTTGTGCATAACACCCAGTGCTCCATGCAGAATGTGCCCTCTTTAATGCCCATCACCAGGCTAACCTCAGTATGTGATCTTGATGGTAGAAAAAGGGATCTGTATGTCTGCATATCCATTGTTTAATTCATCACAGCTCTATTTTCTATTTATATTTTTCCCATTAAATCTATTCCACAGATACTCATTTTAATTTTTAGAAAATTTAGAAATATTTAGATTTTAAATGCTGGTACAAAAAAGAAAGCCATATTTAATTCTTATTCAAGAACATTTGTGTGGGGCGCCTGGGTGGCTCAGTCATTAAGCGTCTGCCTTCAGCTCAGATCATGATCCCAGGATCCTGGGATCAAGCCCTGCATCGGGCTCCCTGCTCTGCAGGGAAGCCTGCTTCTCCCTCTCCCACTCCCCCTGCTTGTATTCCTTCTCTTGCTTTGTCTCTCCCTGTCAAATAAATAAAATCTTAAAAAAAAAAAAAGAACATTTGTGGAATCTTTTTTTTTAAAAAGATTTTATTTATTCATAAGAGACAGAGAGAGAGAGAGGCAGAGGGAGAAGCAGGCATCCCGCTGACATTTGTGGAATCTACTCTTCTGATATTTTATTCATTAATTCATTAAACACTTTAATATGTGCCATGGACTGTGCTAGGCTCTGAGGAAGTGACCTGTAAGGTGAGGCCTGTGGGATGAGCATGTGCCAGGTGACACATGGGAGGAAGAGAGTGAGAGCAGAGGAAACCAACCACACAGCAGGTCTCTGGGGTGTGAAGGAGCTTAGAGAAAATGTCTAGAGTATAGTGAGCACGAGGACTGGTTGGGAGGAGGTTGCAGATGTAGTCAGGTGCTCCATTGTAAGGGGCATGTAGGTCCCATAAAAGTTTGGCTTTTATGCCAAATCCAAGGCTTTAAAGTAAAAGTAGAAGAAGCTCAATAGCTTGTGGCAAACAGCTTCATGTTTCCTAAGAGGTCTTATTAGCCCTGTAACATGGTTTAATTGATGTTCACAAAAACAACCTTTTTCATAAAGTTTGTATTTTGTGTCATGTAATCTTATTAGGAAGGCAGGGAAGTTGTATAATGTGTTTTTGAAAGTTTTTTTTTTTAATCAGAAAGAGTTAAAAGTGTGTTGGAAGTTAAAGGGGTAGCCTGTAGTATCCAGAAAATTTCTTTTTTTTTAGTAAAGTTCTGTGTTCATCCTAGTTGCATGCTGACTTGTAGCCTTTTAACTTAATACACGATATTCATCGTCACATATGCAAAAAGCTTTAAAGTCTGTATAGGACAATTGTTTTTCTTCTGTTACTTATTAAACAAAGGAAATCTGATACTGCATTGTTCCAGTCTAAGACCCACTCTTCACTCTGTCCTTAAATTTTACTTGTTTAATTTCCCTAAGAGATGTCAAAATTATATTTTCAATAACTTTTGTGTATTTCATAACATTCTGTGTGTTTTCAGGAGATGCATGGTTCTTCACATAAATGACGACTAACATCTGTCATGAACAAAACAAACTCAAAACTTTAGTGATGCGTATAATGTCATAGTTACTGTACACTATGATTCTTTTCCAGTCAAAATATAGCAATAAGATTATTATCTAGGGTATTAACTGGGGAAATATTTATTATTTGGGGAGAGAGTGAGGAGGGAGAATGACAGTTAGAGCATGGGTGCTATTAAAAGCCACAAGAAACAGAGAAGAAATACTTATTCTGTGGGAAGTAAGGCATGGAACAAATTTCTCAAGTCAGTGATTTCAAATAGAGTGTTGCTATGACTCAGGAGAATGGCAAGATAGATCTTTTGGTCTCAACAGAAATTTAAGGAGGAAATAGATTTATGAAAAGGTGAGAGGGTACTTTACATTATCACAAAGTAAACTGGATAACTGGGTTCAGAGGCATTCCACAACATACTCCAAACCACTTGACAAAGCTTCTCCCGTCTCCACTGAATGCTAAGTGCTGCAACTTACCCAGGCAGTGCTCAATCTCATTGTCATTGTCCTGGTTCTCTCTTCTGCGTGTCTCTGGCTCTCAATTCAAGGTCCAGGTGGAGTTCTTGGAGCTTTCCACAGCAGAAGGCAGGCCCTCCCCTTTCAAAGACTTAAATTGGAGAACTTCCTAAACACAAGAATACGTAGTGGCCAAAAAATATGACAAATTTTTACACGGTTCACCCCTTTGGATATCCTTTGAACATATTTTCATTTACAAACATTGGTTCCAGGCTATCATTCTAAAGATAACCCTTGACAACCAAAGCATGTTTCCCTCCTCAAAATGAGGAAACTCAGAACCTCATCCCTTGTTGCATGCAGTGCATGATTCAGGACCTCTGTGAAATGTCCACCCTTATGCCGGTTCTGTCACAATCATGTGTCCATATTCTATAAACTGTGGACTCAACATGCTCTGTATAAAATTGTGAAAGAATAGAAAATTTAGTTGAATATATAAATGTAAGTCTGATATAGTAAGGAAAAGACCATAATTCATACATGTGACCCTAGGTCATAGATAGGATTTCTTTTTTCTTCAACTCATTTAATATTTTTTTGACTTCACTCAGGAACTCTGATGGTCGTGCCTATTTGGAGTTGTGGTCGTGCCTGGTGGTCGTGCCTATTTGGGGTTGCTGTGGCTGGCTATCACTTTTTTTTAAAGAAAAAATATAAATAAGTATTAAGAGGCCCTCTAGTTTCTATCTCATTCTTTCACCATCCCCATTGTGTTATAGTCACCCTATTTCCCCTAGACAGTCAAGATCAGCCAAAAACGCAACCTTTTTTCATTTTCACTAATCATCTCAATACCAGGGGAAGCCCCAGATATACAAGTGGTTTTTCTCAACTTCTAATTTAATAGAATCACATTTGTGTCTCACAGCGATAATATTCCTCCCATGGGTACCAAAGCCTCTGTCAGCAGAGCCTAAAGTAGCAGGAATGGTGACCAAATATTGTGTTTTCTGTTTGTTTCACAAGCGTGTGTCATGTCCCATCTTGAGGCTAGAGGCTGCATCTCATATTGCTGTGTTCTGAAGGGCTTAGGGTCAAGTGTCATACAATCTCAGAATTAGGGTATACTGCTGAAGAGGTTTAGCATTTTTGAGAATGGGGGATTGGGGAACCTGATCAAATATAAAGGTGATTACCACAGTAGGAAGTCAGTGGTTCAATGTACTGTGCTCAAGGGTTGTCTTTAACTTGGGGTTGATTATAGCAACTTTTCATTTCTATTATATAAGAATGTTCAGTCTCCTGGCTGGAATTTATATCAGATAGACTACTATGGCATGTTCTAATGTGATGAGTCCATTTATAGCCTGGATCTGTAAAGTAGCTAGAGGTACAATGAACAAGGTCCAGCCCTCCAGAGAAAGGGACAGGCAAGAGCTAGGCTGTGTGTCAGAGTCCTGTCATGTAACCTGTAGTTTGTGGGCTAGGAGGGTATTAGAGTGTCATGCATGAAAACCGATGGAGTGCAGCAATGCCACAGTGGCTTGGAAGAGTTGGTCTACAGATAACCTAGAGCTTTTCTTAGCAACTCAAGTGTGAAATGCATGGCAGGGAAAGACCGATTCTTGACCATACTTGCTGGTGGACTAAGATTATTGGTGAACTCTATACTGTGGTTTGGATGTTAATTGACTCAGGAGGTTGGTGGGGCTGAGTGACAGATCTGGAACATCAGAGGCCCCAGTGAAATTAGAGGGAGCAGGAGCTGAAAACAGGAATAGGGTTGTAACCAAATGGAACCTGGTAGGACAATCCCAAGCTTGCTCATGTTTCAGATGTGATAGACAAAGTCTTTGTACCATTTTTGGAGAAAGCCACAGAGTGGTCTCAGGGAGAAATGTCAAGACTCAGTACCTGACTGAAAAGAAACACTGTGTAAAATTTAACAAACAAACAAACATAAAGAATAAAAATAAACTAAAAAAAGAAAATAGACCTGGAGATCTGACAACCTTTCAGTTGTGGAAGTGACAAGGACATCCAAAAAAAAAAAAAAAAAGTTGTGGCTACATTTGAAGCCAGAGTTGTGCAATTACTTGGGGATGATATAACCAGAAGAGTCCATTGTATTTGAGATCCACCACATGGCATGTTACATTTGTTTCAGAGTTTTGCTACTAATGGAGGAATTTTGCAGTCAAAATTACAAGTACTGAGCAACTACTGAGTTGATTTGTAGCACATTTTCCCATGGGCCAGCAAAGGGAAGAGCATCAGTATAGATACGAGTCTGGTACTGCAGACTCAGGCCAGGAAACCACAAGTTGACCAAGAACATTGACCTCTCAAGCATTAATTCACAGCCCCAGATATTACATAGAGGCCTACTTCTTTCTAATCCTTAAAGTCTAGGTTTAGAAAAGAATGCCTGTGATATTATGCACAAGCTCATGCTAACACTATCTTTGTTTTTGTGTTGAGAGTGACGTTGACCCACTTCTGTTTAAACAAATATAATTTTCAATCCATTGCATTTCACTTGGTGGAGAATTTAACTTAAAATGTAAGAGCGAAAAGAGCAGGAGTGAGAGGTAAGCCAGAATTTTACAACTTAATATCATGTGAACAGTGTCAACTTATTTTTTCTGCCAGCTTAATTTTAACCAATATAAACTGACTAAAATAAAAATAAAATTGTTGTCCAGAATTGTGAATATTGGAACGAGAGAGAGGGCTCAGCACTGTTGATTTCTCTTTCTTTGAAGAATAGCTTTGCTGAAAAAATGAAGTTAGTACGTCAGGAACTCAGATTTAAGGGGAAAAAAAAGACCAACAGTTTCATTCGACACTTTTTTCCCTTTCTCAGCATGTAATCAAATATAACACATATCAATATGAAATGCCAACCATTAATCATAATCAGTTTTAGTTAGGAAAGCAGACTGTACTCTTCTCTTATATCTCCCATGTAACTCTTAGAAGTACTCAACAAATCCTTGTTGACTTTGACTTCTTTCCTATTGCAGTAGGACATAACTAAGTTTAGAGGATTTGCTACACTGGAACCCTTTCTAGTCTAGACAGAGATCAGCAGCTGTCGCAAAATTTAGTTCCAAATAAAATTGTATTCTGACTTTTAAATGAGAAGGCAAACTTTCAGTGAGTTGATTAGGCAATTCCTCTAGATCCATACTTTTGGAAAAGCACATAATGGAAACCAAGAGCTATATATCTAATAGGAAAACAAATTCTTAGAAAAATAATGCAGCTAGATAAGGCATTTCCTTATAGCACATATACCATACAAAGCCCGTGGTAGGGCTAGAGCATAGTGAGAGCAGGGGGCAGTAAGGACAGAGGAGGGAGGTGGCTTGCACATTAAGTAGATGATTTTCAGTACTGAAAACTGACTGGGCTTTTATTCTAGGTGAGAGGAAAAGCCAACAGAGGATTAGAATAGAGGAAACAGAATGTGCAAATGCATTGAAGAGAGACAAGGAAATATGTGGGAATTGCACGTAATTCCTCACTTGTCTGTAGTCTCAAATTCTTTAGAGAATCAGGTAAGACAGCCCAGAAAGTGCCAACTGACTAAGAAATCCTGGGTGTTCTTAACCATTTCCTTGGACTAGAGAGAGGGGGAGGAGGAGTCAGATGGTTTGCAGAGCCTGGGGTCTTTAGAGGCAGCTCAGGGACTGAGGTAAGCAGATGGTTTGCCGAGCCTGGGGTCTTTAGAGACTGTGTAGGGACTGCCTGGACAAGCAGAAGTGGAAGCCTGGGTTGGGGCTTCTGTGCTCACCATCCCGTCTTTCAACCAGGGAAGTTGCGCTTGTGTTTATATTTTGTCGTAGGGTCCACGTTAGATTTCATTTGAAAAGTAGTGTTCTGTTACTTTTAAAAAAGTGTTAAAAAATAGGAATAAGTGGGAAGGAAGAAAATGAAGATCCCTGTACAAAATAGCTGAGAAAGGAGAGATGCAGCAGCCCCGGAGGAGGATTTGGAGACATGGTGGGAAATTGTTGCTGTTAAGACAGAACCACGATAAGCTTGCTTCTTTTTAGATTGAGAAGCAGACGAGATCGGGCGCGGTCAGGGTGGTATGGCCGTAGACTAGATTGAGAAGCAGGAACTGTTAGAATGTGAGAGTTTGATACAAAGGGGGATGGGACATGATGGGACCAGGACTGAGGTCCTATTGCAGACAGGAAGGGGTTGAATCTGAAGCTGATGTGAGTAGATTTTCATTCTCTTCACTTTGTAAGCTGCGAGGATAAAAGCTTAAGGATTGTCTTTGACTTTTTTTTTTTTTTCCCCTCTCTTAGGCTTTAAATAAACATTTAAATAAACACATTTCTTAAGGAAGCTAATTCTCACACCTAGTTATCGTTTGGAACTTTTGTCAAGATAACATAATCCAATTATTTTCTCTATAGTATAAACCTTGACAGGAAGGATCTTGGTTAAGTATACCAACTATCTCCCAACAGAATGTGACCAAAGGTTGTAAAAGGAATGCACTGAAAAAATATTGAAAGTCACTTTTATGCGTTTTTTTTTTTTTTTTTTCCATAGACTCCCAGGGTGGACTGAGTCTTTGGAAAGGCAAATCACCATTCCAGTCTTCGGGACAGATGAAACACTTATAAACTTTTTTCCCTTAGAATCCAGGTAAGGATATTTTATAATCTGCTTTAAAACTTACTCTAGCCATTAGCAGGATTTCCAGTCAAGGGGCTCCTCATCATGAAACTGCTTTTGTATTGCCACCAATGTAGTTGATTCCCTCGCACTTCACAGGAGATGAAGAGCAGCCACTCGCTGTCCTCTGTGTGTGCAGAATTGCGAGCCACGGAGACCTCCGTTCTTACTGCAGTGCAGTCCAAGAAATTCTCGCCCTATTTCTCCCACCGTTTCTTGTTGCAGAAATAGCTGAAGTCAACTGTAACTTAGGGCCCGCCACTCAAAGTGTAGCCCAAAGTCAGTAACATCAACATCATAGGGATCTCGTCAGAATCTTCTGAATAAGATTCTGCCTTTTAACAGAATACTCAGGTGAGTCACAGGGACATTAATGTTTGGGAAACACTGACTGCCTTAGGAGACTGGAATCATTATGCAAGGCTGGCTGCCTTTAGAATGCTCTTCCCCCCCCGCCGTGGCTGGCTCTTCATGCTCGTGTCTTTGTCTTACACATCTTTGGATTTGGATAGCCCAGCACAGCGCCCGGCGCATGGCGCTTTGATTTGCTTTAATGCCACAGCTCAGTCCATGTCTGCTGAATGAGTTATAGATTTGGCACATGGCACAGTATAATCCTGCCTGCACCGTGAGATATTCATGCAAATGATTTTTCTGGGGTTTGACTGTAATCACTATTTTAGGCCACATGTCATGAAACAGAGAATACTACTCCAAATTGATACCCTCTTTGTTTCACCTGGAATGATCTCTCCTTTTTTATTCAGAGCACCTCTGTGATTCCACATTCCCATTTTTCTGGGATTCAGATGATCTTGTGCTGTTTAATTAACCTGTTATCTCTTACTTTATTTTCATCCCAAGTGACAGATGCCGGTGGCAGGAGGCATCTTTTGAGTGATTCTTGTATCTCACCTTTATCCTTTAGCTTTCACCAAAGTGACACTTCAGAGGCTTTCGGGGGTAAAAGGAAGGCTACAGAGGGCTTTTTTCTTCCATCAGCATCTGTAAGAGGTTCCCCCCCACCCAGTTGCAACAATAGCATTGATTTTATTTTATTTTTTTGTCTGCTCTAAGCAGGATGATAAATAAAGCCTTAGCATCATAGATAATGTTTGCTTATTTTTAGACCATTTATATTTTTTCTTTCACAAGCACTCTACCACTGCATGCTTTTGAAGTAAAAGTGACAGTTTTTCCTAAGAACATTTCTACTTTCCCTTGCTGCTTGTTTCCCACATAATCATATCACAGGCTGTTCAAATATAGGGTGTTTTGTGGAAGGATGAAGATGAATTATTCCTGTTCTACACAAAGAAAGTTATTTCACCTGTTGCCCAAATTGAAAAGAGACAAAGAATACTGCTTGATTTTAACCTGTCAGCAAGAGCTCAGGAGAAAGGAGTTTCCTAACGAGTTGGAGAACGCATTTCTAAAACATCTGTCGACCCTCAAGTCAGACTAAAGATCAGTACCAGTGTGAAACAGAGTTCAATTTTGATCTATAATTTCACCAAAATCAGTAGGGAAGGAAAATCACAGCTAGGCTGGTGGCTTTCCTAGTCTATTGGAGAATGCTCAGGTGAAGTGTTGAAAACACTCTAAATGATCCAATACAATCTTGTGTGTAATGCCTCTGTATGTATATTTCCTAGGAGGGAGGGAAATAAAACACTTTTGTGGTTGCCAACATTTAGGTAAGAAGCCTGAGACTTTCGGGCACCTGGGTGGCTCAGATGGTTAAGCGTCTGCCTTCGGCTCAGGTCATGATCCCAGGGTCCTGGGATCGAGTCCCGCATCGGGCTCCCTGCTAGGTGGGGAGCCTGCTTCTCCCTCTGCCTCTCTCTCTCTCTCTCTCTCCCTCTGACTCTCATGAATAAATAAATGAAAACATTAAAAAAAAAAAAAAAGAAGCCTGAGACTTTCTGAGAGTTGTTTGAGTAGGCTATAGCCTTCAGTCAAATGCAAGATGTAAAGTGTCACAGCAGATACTCATCAGGAGAGAAAAGAATCCATGGTTGCTAAAATTATGGCAGGTTGCTTTCTGCTACAAACACCCATGGCTGTCTCCCCTCAGTGACCATCCTGAAGGACAAAACAGTTCTTAACTGAATAAAAAGTACCTCAGAGGATGTCGACAAAACATGTGAGAGATGATTTTTAAAAGGTCTCCTCAAGCTTGAAACACCTAAGTAGATGTCGAACAAATATGTTCAGTGAGATCTGTGCTCCAACCCAGAAGCAACCTACAAAAAGGTAAACCAGCATCTCCCTACATTTTTAAATTTGGGGTTTTACTGTAGAACATGAAAAGCATTGCATTATCCCCCCCGTCAATGGAAATGTGCAAATTGTGTTTTCTATTTATGGTTTGTATGTTGGGAGAATGGTTGATTTTAGGGTCAGTGTTGGTCAGACTCTACATCTGATCCCTTGGAACCAGGGATTTCCCCCCCATTAGCCAAAGAGTGAACAACTCTTCTGCTGGCAGTAGGAATATTAAAATTATTCTCTTAGATTTGGTTGATTTTAGTCATGTGATGGTATTTTCAAAAAAGCAGCACTAAAGTGTTCTTACCTCGTATTGTCTTTGTCCTTGACTCAACTGCAACTGTAGATTCTTCCCAGGGATGCTTGTCTAGAGGCGTGGAAACCAATGCACATGCAGTTGAATTTAAGTATTGACTTTAGGTTAATGAGAGCTATTTGAGACTGAGTAGAAGAGACTGTCAACAGAGACTCTTGAAAGTTAAAATACAAGTTTTGATTACTAACTCTGTGCCTGTTTTCCTGAGAGATATCTACGTCAGGCTGGAAAATCACAAATCCTTTTCCTTTTTCCTTTTTTTCTCTTTTTGATTCCACACATTCCCTTGAAAAATTAACTTTTCTCTTTAATGCCACAGTTCAGGTGATCTTTGACACATCCTTATTTCAAGGTTCATCTCTCTGTAGTTCATTAGACAAAGGAGATTTCAATCTCACAGGGACCTTTATTCGTTTAGGGGAAGAAAAGGCCTCCTTTAAAATAGTAAATGAGAGGATTTGTGGAAAGACAAAGATATTTTTTCAAGACCTTTTCTGTCACTTAGATCAATATTAAGGCCATTAATACTTTGATTTATGTTTGGGGGTAAAAGAACAAAGGAATCACACTCAATTAGAATTGGATTCCACATGGATTATCAAGTAGAGACATTAGAACATCTGATGTATAGACCGTTTTGTAATCGTGCATCTGTGTAGCCTATTGATAAAGAAAGAGAAGTGTTGTGTTGTGATTTCCCTATCTTGTTCCGGGCCAAAGCCATGGCCAGCTTCTTCTAGCTGTGACCTCTGAAACTGATTTTAGCATTACTTCCAATACCAGAGTAAGTATCAAAATATTTTCAAGGATACCAGTGGCAGTGCAAAGTGACTGGTGACAGGATTTGTGACCGCCCTCTCTGGCCAGCATCCACTGCCCTCCTGTAGAGCTGGTGCCTTCTAAGCGCACGCGCTGTGCTTTCTGCTTTCTCCTAACATAATCCTCATCTCGTTGCTTTGAAATGGTCTGGTCGTCTTCTGTCTTCTCTAGTTCCACGAAGAGAACAGCTGTAGCGCCTTTGCTTGGGGCCTGGCATGCCTGAGGACTTCACTTAATATGTGCTTGATTAATAAGGAGACAACAAAGAGATTGGACTGACAGAAGAAGCTTGTGAGGCACGTGGACTTGGAGAGCTGTACTTAGATCACTTTCAGAAGTAGAAAAGGAAAGAACATGGAGTCTTCACACCAATAGGCATTTTCTCGTTTCGTGTAACAACTCCTACAAGTTTGATTCACTTATCTGTTTGGGAGGTAATGTAGACATGGCCATTTGAAGGCCAATAGAAGGTAGCCTATCAATGAGGGCAAAGCTTCTATGCATGACATACACACTTCAGATTTTGAAGAGTCTTTCTTGGATTGAACAAGGAGAAATGAGATTTTTAAAAGTATCTCTTGCACCTAGAACAAGCAATGTTTTAAAATATCCTTCTTGGCTTAAGGAGAACATAGCGTTTGTTCTTTAAATATCAAACAGAACGTACTTCTTAGACACCCATTGTTTTCTCAGACTGATCCAAAAATGTGTAGTTAGAGCAGAGTAGAAGAAATGGTTTTGGGCACCAGAGTCAATAATGCAGTTGGGTTGGGAACCACCTATAAACAGAGACACGATAAATTGTTTACTTATCGTTTGGAAATACTTATGCTAAATTACGTTCCTAAATAATTATATCCAAATTCACTGACAACAACTGAAAATGAAAAAGACTCATATAAATAAAATTTTGATATACTAAAAGAATTTATTATTGAAGGTCAGACCGAAGTCTGAGGTTTTGACAGATAGGGATTGGAAACTAGAAATTGAGACATTTTTTCCAAGTTCCTTGCTTACTATGCAAAATGCTAAATTGTTTGGAATTTTCAGATGATCAGCTCGTCTGAAGAATAATGGTAAACAGCTGATCTTTATATCCAGGGTATATTGATCAGTCTTCCAGCTCAGTATTGACCCTGCTGATGAGGAGCTATAAATCAGGATATATGCAGCCAATAGAAAATCTGTAATAAATACAAAGGCACTTCTACCTTGTGCCTCAGACTTCTGCCCCTCCCACTCCTTCCCCACATTCCACAAGATCCCAAACCATTAGAATCAGAGGTTTTATGCTAATCTCCTTTCTCCTTTGCCATATTCATTAACAAAGCAGCACACTCAATTTTCCAATCTTGTTATTCTCTTTTGTCCCAGGGTGCGACATTCTGGCCTGATTCTCAAAACCCTTGCCTCTGCTTTGCTTCCTCTAGGCAGCTGCACTTCTTGCTAATTTTTTTGACCTCCTCAACTGTACAAAGGTCATCTGTCTGCTGCCCTATCCAAGTTGATTTGTGCAATGAGCAAAGATGCAGACTGTTAGCTCTCTCTCAAATCTCTGTGTGCAAGAATGCTGAGACAGTATGCTGTCTTTAGAGTGAGACAGTGAAGCAAATAATTCCCTGGAATGTTTTCTGAGATTCCATTGTTAAACTCCAGTTTCTCATTAATGGCTCTAAATGGTCACGATTGGAATTTTAAAATTCTTTTCTGGTGTGTGTGTGTGTGTGTGTGTGTGTGTGTGTGTGTGTGTGTGTGTGTGTAGGGGTAGGATGGAAGCATTTGCGGTAGCCAAGGGGGGGTGGCAGTGAACACTGTTATTTGAAGGTATTTAGGTTCTGAAGGCAAAATCTAAAAATAAAGCATCTTTTTTATTGTTATGTTAATCCCCATACATTACATCATTAGTTTTTGATGTAGTGTTCCATGATTCATTGTTTGTGCATAACACTCAGTGCTCCATGCAGAACGTGCCCTCTTTAATACCCATCACCAGGCTAACCCATCTTCCCACTCCCCTCCCCTCTAGAACCCTCAGTTTGTTTTTCAGAGTCCATCGTCTCTCATGGTTAGTCTACCCCTCTGATTTCCCCCCTTCATTATTCCCCTCCTGCTATCTTCTTCTTCTTTTTTTTTCTTAACATATATTGCATTATTTGTTTCAGAGGTACAGATCTGTGATTCAACAGTCTTGCACAATTCCCAGTGCTTACCATAGCACATACCCTCCCCAATGTCTATCACCCAGCCACCCCATCCCTCCCACCCCCCACCACTCCAGCAACCGTCAGTTTGTTTCCTGAGATTAAGAATTCCTCATATCAGTGAGGTCATATGATACATGTCTTTCTCTGATTGACTTATAAAAATAAAGCATCTTGCTAGGAAGAAAAAAATGGAAGGTAACCGTGAGTTATAGATTTCTAGTGCAATGCAGTTTTCATTTGTGATTCGCTCAATAAAAATTTAACAAGAAATTTTCTGCACCAGCTACTATGCTGTGCACTGGGCAGTAAGATACAAAGCCTATCTGGAGGAAGCAACTGCCCGAAGACAGACAGGCTATTCTAAGTGATGCAGTGAGTTTTGTAGTGGAAATACTTGCAAAGCACCATTGTAGTATAAGCATTATGTTGTAAGCTTGTTGAGGGCTGAGCCTGCACCAGATTTACCTTTGTGAGCTCAGCCCCTAGCTCAGTGGTTAACACATAGTAAGTACTTGATAAATATTTAATGATTGATTAAGTGAATGAATGAGTGAATTCTGTCCCCTCCATCTGTACCAATCATTTCTCTCCTGATTTGTTAACCGTCTCTTATTTTGATATGTAGCTTTGTGTCTGTGAGACTGTTTTATGAACGTTTCATATATTTTCTATAGATCACTATTTGGCAGCTAGTTTTAAATCAATGATATTTATTGATAAATGAGTTTGTAGCCATTCACTCTTTAAGATGCAATTAAGGGGCGCCTGGGTGGCTCAGTTGGTTAAGCATCTGACTCTTGGTTTCAGCTCAGGTCATGATCTCATGGGTAATGGGATCCAGTCCCATGTTGGCTCTGTGCTCAGTGGGGAGTCTGCTAGAAGATTCTCTCCCTCTGCCCTTCCCGCCACTCGTGCATGCTCTCTCTGTAAAATAAATAAATAAATCTTAAAAAAAAAAAAACAGCAGCAATTAAAAAAACACACCCATTGACATTCATGCCAGTCTAATGTGAAGCTTTGATGAAATGGCCATATATTTTGAGTCAGATTTAAAAAAAAAAAAAAGCAACATCCTCCTCCCAACCCCTTTTTCAGTTTTTGAAATTATAAAATGTTTTATAAATACAAAAGAAAATAAATAATTTAAAACAATTACAAAATGAACCCCCCCTCAACACAGAAATGGCAAATGTTTACTACAGTCTCATTCCCCCCACTCTGGGCCTCTTCCCTGTTGTATCTCCTGCTTCCTACTCAGGAACGACCACTGTTCTGAAGCTGGAGACTAAATACGTAGGTTGTGGTGTGTTTATAAGTAGAAATCATACAGTAGTGAAAAAGAGTGAACTACTGACTCACAGATCAGCATGACCGATTCTCAAAGACACACTTGAGTGAAAGGCAAGCCACAGAAAAAATGTATACAATATGACAGCATTTATATTAGCTTAGATTTCAAAATCATATAAAATGTAACAATATGTCATCTGGAGATGTATAAATATATAGTAAAACTCTAATGAAAAACAGAGACATTTTTAAACTACATGTATATTTTTAAACTATATTTTTCTCAAAACTTTCTTTGATCTCCTAGAATATACTGGTGGTTACATTAGATCATTTTTGTGCAAACAGGAAGAAAGCTTCATTCATTATGCTGGCTGGCTGGATGGAATGGAATTCTGACAGACAAACGAAAATTTAGTAGCTTCAGGGATTTTTCTCCTATCATTTGAATTTTTCCTCAAATTCAGGCAACATCACAGGATGTTTTTAAAGGGTACATTTAAAAGGGTACATGCTACAGTCCTTTCTATAGAGCTACACAACCGAAAACGTCAATCTAAAGGCCCCAGTGACCCATTTTCACTCTGGCTCATTGTATTTGTGGTGAATTTCCTGGGTAAGTAGTAAAGGTAACCCCTAACTAGTAATAGGGTGAGAAAAATAGAGGAAATACCAGTGACTGGCAGGTAGGCTGGAGCAGAAAACACAGGTTATCAATTCAGTGTAAATTATCTTATAAAAGTTGGGGCAAAAAAAAAAGCTAAAGTTAAATGTTTAATGTGTCAGGCTCTGTGATATGTCCTTTTTTTGTTTAATCTTTACGATGGCCCCTTTAGTTAGGCGTTATTATCCTTGCTTTATAAACGAGGACACTGATGTTTATAGGGAGTAAATTACTTGTCAAAAGTCATAAAGTTGGTACATGACAAGGCCAGGATTTTAATTTAGGCTCATTTGACTCTCAACTCCTAGCTATTGCCAAAACTAACATTGCTTATCAAGGAGGAATAAAATGAGCTTTATTTTAGGTGTGTGATGTGCTACTGATTAAAATACCAAAGGAAAAAATAATGCCAATTCAGAAATATTGGTTCTTCTTATTCAAATCATCGTGTAGATGGGAAGCTATTATCAATTAAGTAATTTTTATATATTGGTCAAAATATATAGCCCTGAGACCTAGGGACTTAGGGAAATTGAAAATGAAGAAGACCTGGGTTTGAGTTCCTCTCTGGCCATGATTAGTTGAAATCGTAATGACCCACTAAAACTTGGATTATTGGGGTCCCTGGGTGGTGCCGTAGGCTGAGCGTCTGACTCTTGGTGTGGGCACAGGTTGTGATCTCAGGGTGGTGAAATCGAGCCCTGCCTCGTCAGGGCTCATTACCTCAATATCACTTCCATTCCCATCCTCCTCAATCCTATAGGCAACCATTCTAATGTGTTTGATGTTCATCCTTTAGTTTGTAAGTATTATAAAATTTGAATTGAAATTTTGTGTGTAGTTGCTATTAGGACTCTTCAGCTACATTTTGGTTTCCTTCCTTTCAGGTAGGATCACATTTTTTGGCTCCCTTGAGATTGGGCATGGCCATGTGACTTGTTTTGGCAATGAGACATCAGCATAATTAGTGTGTGTCATTTCTGAGAGGAAGCCTTTGAGAGCCAGGGTGTGAGGCACCATACTTCCCTCTCCTTACTACAGTAACCATTGGTGATTCTAGATGGTGGAGAGTCCATCAGTCTGAGCACTTATCTAATCAAGGGCAATGCTTGATAGAGTGTACATGTACTTTTAATTTACATAAATGGTAAATATGTAGGTTTTACTCATACTGTTTCAGTGTTTCTAGTCAGCACTATTTTGTGAAGGGGGGGAAATCGGAGGGGGAGATGAACCATGAGAGATGATGGGTTCTGAGGGGAGGGGGGTGGGGGGATGGGTTAGCCTGGTGATGGGTATTAAAGAGGGCACGTTCTGCATGGAGCACTGGGTGTTATATGCAAATAACGAATCATGGAACACTACATCAAAAACTAATGATGTAATGTATGGTGATTAACATAACAATAATAATTTTAAAAAAGATATTTAATACCATTTATATAAAGTGTGAAAACATTAAAAAATACTATGAACATTTTGTAGATGCATATGCAGCCATATTCCAGAAGCATACCTTAGCCTAGGGATATAAGGCTGATGGGACACCTAGGAAATCGATCCAAGGAGACTGACCTTTGATTTACCCTTTCACTAAGCTTTAGTGAAAGTATAGAGGTTTGACAGTTTCTTGCTCAGGGTGGGCAAACAGGCAGGCAGCCCCGTGGAATGAAAAGGGGGCTTGAAAATTACCTTGGGGGAATTCTTACCTTGATCCTCGGCATAAAGGGAGCTCGGGAACTGTAAGGTCTGGGGAACTGTAAGGGCCGGGGAACTGATCTATATCATGGGGACTTACATATACATATCGTGGGTTTTAAACAAATAGGGAAAACCATTTCTCCAGCAGGCCTGTTCAACTGTGTTTGTCTGAGCACACTGAATTTAAATGCATCACAGAGAATACGAAGAACTAGAATTATTCTTTATGGTATGGAAAACCATTCCAGCCCCTGCTTCTTTGATAACACTGATGGACACTTTGCCCCAGCCCTGCAGGATAAAAGAGGATTGAGGGCCATTAACCTAGGCCAAGGGGCGTCTTTTGCTGGATGACTAAGGCAAGAGGTGGATTTCCTTTCCTTTACTATTAGTAATTGCCTGTTGGTACAGCGTACTCTATCTATTCCAGTGAGCTGGGGAGCCTTGATTTATTTCTGTAAATTTATATAAACAGCAAACAGACAGTGTTCCAAAGGTGAGTTTCTTTGTCTCAGTCTACACTTTTTAAAGTTTCGGCTGTTGTCAATGTAATGGTTAATTGTATTTTGCTTGCTTGTCTTGCCTCAGTTGGACCTTTCAGGTCCATATTATGCATCTGTTATTTATACAGTTGAGCTTCTAGAGTTGGGTCATGTTCTAGGCTGCTGCTTAGGATCTTCCTAGCTTCTCATAAGGAGAGGTTGTGCCCTCCACGAGAGCCCTGCTGCTTGTGCTTACATTCCCCCTCCTGTCTCTGGCCATCTGCATATGGTGATCTACCTTTTTCTCCTCCTGCTATGGCTGGCCTTGAGTTTTCTCCTCCATTTTCATCTCAGGCAACCTGGCCTTTTATTCTTGTTGAGATAAAGGTACCACTTTTAGGCTTGGCCCAGCCCTGTTACTCAAAATGTGGCCCTAGACCAGCAACATGAGCAACACTTAGGTTTATTATACATGAGAATCTCAGGCCCACTGAATCAGATTCTATATTTTTAAAGAGATCCACGGGTGATTCATCTGCACACTGAGTATGAGAAGCTGCCCTCAAGTCCATCTCCCTTATTCTGGGCTGTGTATTAGTGTCATATCAGCTAGAGGTCTTCTCATGAAGTAAGGAATCATGTATTGTCATTTGCCCTGTATTTGTGTGTTTTTTATTTCTATTCTTCCTTCCTGGCTGTGTTTCATTCATCTGTTACCTGTCTATGACTTTATGTTATTAAAACTCTGATGGAACTGCATATGGGTGTTACTTGTTAATTAGTACATTGGTCTCTCTCTCTTTCTTTCTGTCTCTATCTCTGTCTGTGTCTCACACACACTTATCTCAAGGAGGGCTTTGGCCAGAAGAGTCTCAACTCAGATCCATACGGCACAAAGTAACCGTCTACAACACTCCATTAAAGGTCTCATGATGTATTTTCTATCCATCCTCAAAATATAGATACCTTTTGTTTCTAAGTGATTTTGCAAACCTCTCAGAGCTTCCTCCTGTGTGTGCCTAGGACTGCATGGTTTATGATATCTAGGAGTTATGCTCTCCTAGTATTTATGGGATTTAGCTGTTGTAATTTGTTTTGTCTGACTCATGCTTGATCTAATTTTTTCTATTGTTTCTAAAAGATTTCATTTTTTAAATTTTTTAAATTTAAAATCAATTAATTAACATATCGTGTATTGTTAGTTTCAGAGGTAGAGCGTAGAATTCATCAGGTACATATAATAACTGGTGCTCATTACATTAAGTGCCCTCCTTAATGCCCATCACCCAGTTGCCCCATCCCCCCACCCTCTCCCCTCCAGCAACCCTCAGTTTGTTTCCTATAGTTAAGAGTCTCTTATGGTTTGTCTCCCTCTCTGATTTCATCTTACTTTATTTTTCCTTCCTTTCCCCTATGTTCATCTGTTTTGTTTCTTAAATTCCACATATGAGCGAAATCATATGATATTTGTCTTTCTCTGACTGACTTATTTCGCTGAGCATAATACCCTCTAGTTCCATCCATGTCATTGCGAATGGCAAGATTTCATTCCAAAAGATTTTATTTTTAAGTAGTCTCTACACCCAGTGTGGGACTTGAACTTACAACCCTGAGATCAAGAGTTGCATGCTCAATCAACTGAGTCAGCCAGGCGCCCCTAATTTTTTTCTATTGTGAACACTAGAGAAACTTATATAATAATTTTCTCTGCCATAGTGTCGCTACTGTTATTCTTTAAATCATATTTGCTACAAGACAGTAAATTTTAAGTTATTATATTCAAAGTGTTTGTGGAAATAAATTCAGAGAACACTATATACAGAGATCGAATAGATAACTTGGTACTATAATTCTTAGTTCCCCTTAGGAAAAAAAGTAATTTTCTGCAATTACTCTGTCAGCTCCCAATTTGCATAAGTATAATAAGCATCCTGATACTGAATTGGGTCCCAGTTTATATGTACCATTGTAGTCTGTGAACAAAGAAAGTCACACAGACCTCAATCCCTCTGTTAGGAGATTTCAAGTAAAATGAACAAGCTACTTCTATAATCTCCCATATCTAAGTGCCATGTAGTGCACATGTTGTCATACTGTTCTTTTGTTGGCTTTCATCTGTGAATAACTTGGGACACTCTTCCCCAGCTTCATTGGCCTCTTGCTGTCCTGGTCATTTCCCTTCCTATCTCGTAGCTCCTGCTATGCCTCTTCTCCTCTTCTTAGGCTCATCTTCCTCCACCTAGACATTGATTTGGGTAATTACTCAAAGCTTAAGCCTAGAGCTCCTCCTCATACATTGCACATTTTCTCCCTAGGCAGTATCATCCATTTCCAGGGCTCCAGATAGACCCACGTGTAAATGATGTATAGGTGCCTATTTTTCCCCCCTCATCTGAGTTCCATTCTTGTATACCCATGGCATCTCTATTTGGATAACTCAAAGACAACTGAAACTAATATGTCTAAAACTGAATTCATGATTGTCCCTCCATATCTATCTGTAGCTGAGGGAAACTCGGGGAGAATTCCTTTGGGTATATGCTCTCCCGTGGCTTACATGGATTGTGGGGTGAGACTCCCTTCAGATGGTCACCAGATCACTGAAGGAAATGCTAAAGGAAATGCTTTCTGAGCCTGGAAAAGGATGAAACAGAAGATCAGATGCTTTTGGTACCTGTCCTACATATTCTCACCGACCCCAAAAGTCACTAGCAGAAGGTTCCTATATATGCCAGACTTCCTTTGTCTGAGTGCTTACTTTACATCCAAAGGTATTCTCAGCAGTACTGCAGGAAGCTGGGAGGGCTGGCGATTTAACACCTCAGGAGCAACCCTCAATCAATAAGAGACTAGAGTTGTTAGATGAATATCCCAGCTTCCTCACCTCTTGGGAGGAGAATTTTGAGGTATGTTTTTCACATTCTCCCAGAGACTCCCAGCAGGCGCGGACCCCATTGTCCACAGTAATAACCCACCTTTATTCTATTATTTCCTCTCCCACTTTCCCACTCCCTCCCTGTGCATCTTGGTATCGCCTCCAGAATAAATGATTTTCACAAAATTCTTTTCTCAGAATGTGCTTTTGGGAAACCTCAGACTAAAGCATTCAGGATCGTAGGGAACCAACAGCCCACTGTGATGATCTCCTACTTCCCTTCCCTTCTGTTAACATATGCTGACTAAATTTCCTATGGATGAGATCATTGAGCACCTTTACACTGCCTTTTGGGCAAAGCCTTATGGAAAAAGTACACCAAAGTGAGCTGGTGCATTTAGCTGAAGAGTATACATGTGGGTGTCTTGGCATTGGGTGTCATCATAAGTAAAAGAATCTTGAGAAGATTAGTAGAGTGCCAGCTTCTGACCATCACTATTACATAGGTCTCTTCTAGCGCAGTGTTGCCTGCTTGAAATTTCTCCAGTAATGGAAATGTTCTATATCTGCAGTGGCCGGTTTGTTAGTCAGTGGCTGCAAGTGACTAATGAGAACTTAAAATGAGACTAGTATGACTGAAGAACTGAATTTTAAACTTTGTGTAATTTTAATCAATTCAGAGGTGGCTAGCGTATGTCTACCATAATGGACAGTGCAGTTCTAGAGCTTCCTATCTAAGTGACTGGTGGTGATACCTTCCATCGTGTGTTTTGTAAGTCAGATAAGTAAGAGTCCACTCTAGCATTTCCTCGCCCTCACACTCAACATACAATTCATCACAAGGTCTTATTAACATCCACTAATTATCTCTAATTCCTTGGCTTCTTTCTCTGCCCCCTGATACCACTGGTAACCAGACTACCATTTTCTGTCACTTTGACTACTACTGGAATGCCTTCTACTTTTTCTCCCTATATTCACTCTTAGCTTCCTTTAATCCACTCATTACCTGATAGCTTGGCAAAATACAAATTATCATCACCAGGTTAAAACATTTTAATGGTTTTGAATCTATTTTAGATGAAATCCCTGCACCCTTAACATGGCTTACAGAAGCCTCATGTGGCCCTTTCTACCTTACTTCTAATTTCCCTTTTTCAGGATACATTCCTCATGAAGCAAAATATCAAGAGTGTCAAGATTTTTATTTACTTCAATAATTAATATACTAGGATGCCATGTTTTTCATAAGAAAAAATGATTTTACATGTATGTAACTTTAGGTACCTATTTTAAGAGTATTAATATTTTCAGGACAATCATCTATGCCAGTGAAGGATTTTTTTTTTTTTTTGTATATGCTAATAGAACAAAGCTCTGGCAACCTAATGTGTTGGTGATGCTGGAAGGGTTACTGGTGGTGATAGGTGAGAAGATATTTACGCAAATAGAAGTAAAATGAAAACTTTTGGAAAATAAGTGGATTCAGAAGGGGACGAGAAAGACAGGAACTGAAAATGAGAGAGGCAAAATTTGAGAGATTGAAGGAATCAGTTTTTCTAATAATCTTTAAAAAGTAGGGGAGTTCCCAAATGAGTTAGAGGAGGTTCTGGGATGTGCGAAGGTTGAAAGATGCCTGTTAGAGCCTTAGCTCAGGTGAGTGGAGTTGTGCTGTCAGCAGTATGGAGAGAAAAGGCTTGTCAAAGGATTTAGTCTAGAGAATAGTGGCTATGAAAGAGTTTCTTCCTGAATTTAAGGGAGTTGACCTGAGACCATGTTAGAGATCGATCTATGTATATATCTATCTATATCTATAGACATATATTTAAATTATATATAATTTATACATAAATGTATTATATATTTATATATAATATGCTTATATTATACATTTTATTATATATTTATATATAATATATTTATATTATGTATAATTTATAACATGTTTATATTATATAATTTATATACGAATTTAATATATATTTTATATTACATATAATTTATAAATATTAAACATATATTTATAATATTTAATTAATATATAGATTTAATAAATCTATCTGTCATCTATCTACATTTCATTGGAAAGATAAAAGAGAAATGAAGAAAAAAAATAGATCAGATGTGAAAGAAAAAGTACTACATAGAAAAGGCAGTAAGAGATTAAGCCTTTTGACCAGAAGGGGAATAAAATAGGTAAACAGTGGTGGTCTAGAAAAGACAGAGTAAAAGTAAACTTGAGTTGAATTACGCAAATGGGCTTATGGCTTATATGTATATATTTATTTTTATTTGACCTCTGTATCGTTTGAACTCCAAAATTCCATCATAGTGAAAACCGCTAGCACATGATGCTCAGAGAACACATGTGATCCTGCAGGAGGCGCTGTGGGAAAACCCCAGGAAAGGCTTTTATGAGAGGAGAGGAGGTAACTCTCAGGGGAAGAGTACCCTGACAACCTAACCAGGAGCCACGGAGCGTGTTCTAGAGAGAGGAGATGAGAAGGTAGCCTTTTCAGTATGTCTCCCCGTAGTCCTGCTCTAACCCACACCAGTCGCCCACAGCAGCCTTCAGAGCAGCAGTCCACCCTCCCGACGCCATGAGCTGAGTTTCCACCTGGCTCGCCGCTCCCCTCAGGACATTTACTTCTGTGCCTCTTCCTCAGGGCCTTTCAGGGGGATGACTTCTGATTAATAACTGAATCATAGAGGAATTTATTTAATCATTTAATAATCTATAATTATTAATTTTTCATACTTTTAACAGTGCATTTTTCTCCTCCTTTCTAGAGAAATTCTATTTAAAGAGAGATATCCTGGAGACATCAATGCCTTAACCCAATGAAAAGAATCAACAAAGAGCAGATCTCTGAACCAGAGGTGTCAGTGTTGAGATTGGGAGGCCAGGAGGTCTTTACACACCTAATCACATGTGTGTCCCTCTCGTGAGAACCAAAACCAGCTGGAATCACACAGCTCACTGTCACTTTATTAACAGGACATTACTATTCCAAGAAATTCTTGCTTGGGAAGATAAAGTTAAAAATAACTTCATTATTATCTCAAGAATTTATGGAACATCCTTTTTTTTTAGATAATAGACCGGTCAGCTAACATCCTTAGCGCTCTCCATACTAGGTCTGTCTGCGAGATTCAGCTAATAACTGGCCACTCTTCAAGTCTCCCTTACAAATCTCCAAATCTCACCTCGTTCCACCTGTATAACAATTTTGTCATGAGCTTTGCTCAGTCCCAGTCAAGGTCCCTCACTCTCACTTCCCCTCAGTGAAACATTCACCTTAAACCACACCCTAAACCTCCTAAGAATCTTGTCTTTTCCTGCTCCCCTCCAATATGCTACTAAGACTAGTAGCATCAGGGTAGCAGTCTTCCTTACTGCAGGAAGCAATAAACTTGTCTTTGCTTCAGCCACAGGTTCTTTGGGGTGGTATTCTCAGGGAATCTTTAGTTGACACATTGGCCCCCCGATGGGTTTTATAAATAAATAGTGTTTGCACAAATGTCACACAGTAGATGCTGTTTGGATATGATGTGGATTTTCTTAATCGAAAGGTCCAATGTTTAAAGATGTTTGTGGACTTCCCAGTAGAGGACCCACCGTCAGAACACAGACATCTCTGCTTGGGAACTGTCTTAGAAGCCAGCAAAGAGTGGCCCTCTGCAACTTCCCCATGGCCCATGACCTCATCCTAATGAAAGCTTTGGGGCATTACAACTCGATTTTACTGTCATTTAATCCATTATGATCTATCTCCAGAAGAGAACTATGTAAGTTCATACAGAAATCATAAAGCATATTGCGTATTTATGAAGGGTGAAAATTGTGTTAAAACACCAAATGTTTACGTATTTGCTTGTTTATAATTAGCACTTGGAGTAATGACTTCACAGAAAGCATAGAATAATTAGAAATTTCACTTGAGCTCATTAGGATGTTTAGAGAGATGGGATTAATGATTGCAAAGAGAATCATATTCACATAAGTGTCATTTCTACTGCAAAGCATAAATGGTTTCCTGAGAGCAGAAGAAAGTTTATTTAACTTTTGGGATGGCCAGTCCTCCATAATCAAAATGTGGCCTGCCAAGTTAGCAACTTTCACTTTTTATTAAATGAATACTTCTATCTCTACTGATGCAATTCAAAAAAATGCACTTACTGCTGATTTGAAAATGCCCCATGCTTGCTTATATCAGATTTGGTGATATAGCTAGAAACCAGAGGGACCACTGACTGTAAGTGGTATTGAAAATAGATTTATAATTTTGACTTAGGTTGCAAGATGGAACAGAGGCTTTTCTTTTTTTTTTTAAATTTTTTATTGTTATGTTAATCCCCATACATTACATCATTAGTTTTTGATGTAGTGTTCCATGATTCATTGTTTGTGCATAACACCCAGTGCTCCACGCAGAACGTGCCCTCTTTAATACCCATCACCAGGCTAACCCATCCTCCCACCCCCCTCCCCTCTAGAATCCTCAGTTTGTTTTTCAGAGTCCATCATCTCTCATGGTTCGTCTACCCCTCCGATTTCCCCCCCTTCATTCTTCCCCTCCTGCTATCTTCTTTTTTTTTTTCTTAACATATAGTGCATTATTTGTTTCAGAGGTACAGATCTGAGATTCAACAGTCTTGCACAATCCACAGCACTTACCAGAGCACATACCCTCCCCAGTGTCTATCACCCAGTCACCCCATCCCTCCCACCCCACCCCCCACTCCAGCAACCCTCAGTTTGTTTCCTGAGATTAAGAATTCCTCATATCAGTGAGGTCATATGATACATGTCTTTCTCTGTTTGACTTATTTCGCTCAGCATGATACCCTCCAGTTCCATCCACGTCATTGCAAATGGCAAGATCTCATTCCTTTTGATGGCTGCATAATATTCCATTGTATATATATACCACATCTTCTTTATCCATTCATCTGTTGATGGACATCTTGGCTCTTTCCACAGTTTGGCTATTGTGGACATTGCTGCTATAAACATCGGGGTGCACGTACCCTTTCGGATCCCTACATTTGTATCTTTGGGGTAAATACCCAGTAGTGCAATTGCTGGATCGTATGGTAGCTCTATTTTCAACTTTTTGAGGAACCTCCATACTGTTTTCCAGAGTGGCTACACCAGCTTGCATTCCCACCAACAGTGTAGGAGGGTTCCCCTTTCTCTGCATCCCCACCAACATCTGTCATTTCCTGACTTGTTAATTTTAGCCATTCTGACTGGTGTGAGGTGGTATCTCATTGAGGTTTTGATTTGGATTTCCCTGATGCTGAGCGATGTTGAGCACTTTTTCATGTGTAACAGAGGCTTTTCTTAATTCACACTGCTAGAGCCTGGTCAAGTGCTCCTCAAAGAACTCTTCCTTTGTTATTATCTGTAATAAAAATTTCTATTTATAGCATTAATAAATGGACATTAATAATGGCGGATAGAATTTATTAAGTCTTCACTAAGTGCTAGAAGGATCCTGTGCTGAGGCTTTAACTGCATATTCAGATTTCATCTTTGCAACACCCTGTGAGGTATGTGCTGTTATCATCAACATCACACCTATTGACTGACTGAGGCTTTAAAAATTAGATAACCTGCCCAAAGTCACATGGCTAGTAAGTGGCCATGTAGGACTCTTCTCAGTGTTGCTTGACCATGAAGTCCTTCCTTTCCCATTATGCCACGTTGTGAGATGCCAGTCTCTGAAGAGCAAGGATCCTATCTCATATTGTAGTTCCCTTAGAGGAAGTACATTTGTGCACATACTACACAAAATATAGTAATGTCTTGATTTATTCAAAAAGCTATTAAGTGATGTGAACAGATGGCCGCTGAAAAAATGCTGGAGAGGATGACAGATAATTTAGTGAAAATGCTTTTTACTTCCTCTCAAAAGTGCAAGTTGACTTAGGTGGTTCATCGCTTATAAAAACCAAAGCAGCCAAGTTTCTTTCATTCATTTAGTGAACTTTTATTCGTTGTGTGTTTACTGTGGGCTAGACATTGTGCCAAATGCCCTGGAGGCAGAGTTGAGAAAAACACAGTCATCACTTTCAAGTCCAGTGGGAGAGAAAGAGAGAGAGAAGGAATTCAACAATTAAAACACGGTGTGATATGGAACAAAGTAAAAAGTCTAGAAATAGAACTACGCAGGTATGGCTAAGAGGTGCAAAAGTGATTCAATAAGGAAAGGGCGGTCTTTTCAACAGATGGCAATAGAACAATTGAATATCCACTGGCACAAAAAGGAATCTCAACCTGAAACTGACACCTTACACAGTAATTAACATGTAATTGTATGTAACATGTAAATATATAAAGCTTTTAGAAGAAAACATAGAAAATCTTCTTGACTTAGGGTTTAGCAAAGAGTTCTTAGACAGGACACCAAAAGCACAGTCCATAAAACAAAAATCAATAAATTGGACTTTATGAAAATTACAAACTTTTGCTCGGAGAAAGATCCTTCAAAGAGAATGAAAGGACACATCACAGATGGGGAGAAATATTTGCAAATCACATTATCTGAAGAAGGACTTGTAGTCAGAATATATAAGGAACTGTCTGAACTCAATAACAAGAAGACAGTCCAGTTAGAAAATGGGCAAAGTATCTTGAACTTCACTAAAGAAGGTATACAGATGGCCAGTAAGCTCCTCAGCATAATTAGCCACTATGCTAATTAAAGCCATAATTAGGTATCACCACACACCTATTATAAAGGCTAAAATAAGAAATAACTGACAACAGCAACTTTTGGTGAGGATTCAGAGTACCTGGATCTCTCATATGTTGCTGGTGATAACACAAAATAAAACAGCTGCTCTGCAGCAAACAGTTTGGTGGTTTTTAAAAAAGTTATATGTACCATATGATCCAGCAGTTACCTTCCTAGATGTGTATCTTAGAAAAATGAAAACTTGCGTTAACACAAAAACCTATTCATAAATGGTCAGAGAAGCTTTATTTATAATATCTCCAAACCTGAAAAACTCCCCCTGTCCTTCACGGGTGAGCAGGTAGACCAACTATGATACGTCCATACAGTGGAATACGACTCAGCAATTAGAGGGAATGAACTACTACTGATAGACAAAACAGCTTGGATATATCTCAAGGGTATTATGCTGAATGAAATAAGCAAGTCTTAAAAGGTTACATGCTCTGTGATTCCATATATTTGAACATTTTGAAATGACAAAATTATAATGATGCAAATCTATTCTTGAGATAAAATTTTATAGAAACACACACACATAAGGTGCCTGTAAAAACTAAAGAAACCTGAGTAAGGTGTGTAGTTAAGAGTGTTTACCAGTGTCAGTTTCCTGGTTTTGATAATGTACCATGGTTGTGTAAGATGATATCATCAGGGGAAGCTGGTTGAAGAGTGTATTGGAATTTTGTACTATTTGTGCAACTTCTCATTAGTCTAAAATTATTTCAAGGTAATTTTTTTTTAAATAAGAAAGATAGTTAAGGATGTTATGGAGGTACAGAGATAGAGATAAAAGATCTCTATTTGGGGGATGAAGGAATAGTAAAAATTTTGGGAAAAAACACAAGAGGAGGTAACAGCTGAGTGTTCAGAATGAGAAGAGGTCCGCCCAGCAGGATAAATTTGTTCCACACACGGGTGTCTCCATGACCAGTGTGTGGTCCAGGGGCTCCTCCTCCCTCATGGTAACACAGGGAAGCCTCCTAACTGAGGATCCTGCTTCCTCCCTTGTCCCACCCCAATTTTCAACCCTGCTTTAGCCTGAATGTTTCTTTTAAAATGTAAATCAGGTAAAAAGCTCACCTGAAGTAATAGCCCCTTCCTTGCAATGGCTTCTGCAGTGGGCCCTCAGCACCCCACCTCTCTGACCTCTGGTCTGGCTACTCCCCCTTCACACCTCTGATCCAGCCTCATTGGCCTCTTTGTTGCTCCTTTACCACATCAGGTAGCGTCCAGTTCCAAGTCCTCATTTGCCGTTCCCTCCGCCTAGCATCCTCTTCTCCCTTGTCTGCATTTCTTACTCCCTCCCCTCCTCCAAGTATCTGTTTAGCTCTCTGCTTCTTACTGAGGCCACCCTAAAAAGACTATTTAAAATTGCAATGACTTCCAGCTAGCCTCTCCCATCTCTCTTCCCCGGTTTATTTTTTCCCCTAGTCCTTGTTACCTTCTCCTTTAGCACATAATATATTTTTCTTTTCTTTTTTTTTGACTTTTTTCTTCCTCTAGATTATAAGCTCTATGAGGACAGAAATGTATGTCTACCATTTTGTTTTCTTCACTGCTTTATCCCCAACAGTTAGAATCCTTTTATTCTTTCAATAAACTTATCTGAGACCCTATATTCATTTCCTATTGCTGCTGTAACAAATGATGGCAAACAAATTACACAGACTTATCCTACTGGTTCTGGAGGGGAAAAAATCCAACAGTGGTCTTACAGAGCTAAAATCTAGATCTAGATGCCAACAGGGCTGCATTCGTCCTGGAGGCTCTGGGCGGGGAATCCGTTTCCTTGCCTTTCTCAGCTCCTTGAATCTGCCTGTATTCCATGTTCCACGTCCCCCCTCCTCCATCTTCAAAGTGCTTCACTCCATCTTCGGCTGTCATCGTCCTATCTCCTATTTCTCTGTGACCCTCTCTTAGAATCCTTGCAATCCCATTATGAGGACCCTTGTGATTACATTGGGCACATCTCCATGATGCAGGGGAATGTCTGCATCTCAAGATCTTTAAGTTAATCGTATCTAGATTTTTTTTCTGTATGACATAACATATGCACAGATTCTGGGGATTAAGATGGAGACATCTTTGTGGGGGGGGGCATTATTCTACCAGAGGGCCTATTATTTGTTAGGGCCTATTTATGTCTGATATAGGCCAGTCAACAATAAATAAATCAAAAATAAAAAGGGCAAATTTAGCTAGTGATAAAGGCGATACAGAAAATGAAGTAGGGTGATCTAATAATCTAATGTGATAGAGAAAAACTGCAGGGATAGGAATGGAGACCTCTGAGGAAGAAACTCTGAGTTGAGAAATAAATGATGAGAAAGAACCAACCACCATGACCTGAGAGAAGAGCACTCCAGGGAGAGGGAAAAGCAAATGCAAAGCAGGGAGCTTGGCTTTTGTGGCATGGGCAGACACCAGCATGGTAGGACTGAGATTGGGAAAGTAGACAGGAGTCAAATTATCCAGGCTCTTCTAGGCCTCATGAGGGGCTCTGATTGTATGTGGAGGTTGATAGTAAGCCCTTAGAGGGCTTTTGAGGGGGGAGTGATCTATACTGATTTATGTTCTTAAAAGATGACCATGACTATGGAAAATGGATTACAGGAGGCAAGAATGGTTGTAGCAGACCTGTTATAAAGCTACCACTGGTGGTAGTCCAGGTAGAAGGTCATGGTTTCTTAGATTAGGGTAGAAGCCATGGATGTACACACGTACACACACACACACACACACCTGGATATTTTTAGCATGTATTTCATAGGTATCACTGATAGAATTATTTGCCTAGGGGAACAAAAGATTATTCCAAGGATTTGGGCCTGAGCGGTGATGTATATAGCAATGCTATTTACTATGGGAATTTAGAGAAGAGTAGATTTGTGGTGGGATGCTGAGAGTTGTGTTTTAGACACATGAAGTTCAAGATGCTTACAAACCACCCAAGTGGCCATCTCAGGAGGACTTTAGCTATATGCATCTGAGGCCCAGAGGAGCAGCCAGGGACGGAGCATTTGGGAGTATAATGTAGCTTAGATGTCATTTAAAGGCATGGGAGTGGATAGGATCGTTTAGAGAGAGAACAGGGATAAAGTGATTATGGCAAGCTCCAGATAGCAGTAATAATAATAGTAAATTCTTATGTAACGCTTAGCTTGTGTCAAGCCCTGTACTTTGATCTTTACATATATTAGTATATTTAATCCTTGCAACAACTCAGTGAGGTCGTTTCTATTATTATCACACTCTATTTTATAGTTGAGAATACTGAGGTAAAGAATTAAGAAACTTTCATCAAGGTCATACAGCTACTAACTGGACAAACTTGGATTCAGACTCAGGAAGTCTAACTTGACAGTCCATGCTCTCAAACACTGAGTTTATACAGTATTGTTTCCCTCATAAGTAGAGTCTGGATGTGAAGCAGGAGAGCGAGTTTCTTGTCTCGCAGAGTCGAAGAATGAATCTCAAGGACAAAGGAGAGTGAGCAAAGCGATAGAGTTTTATCAAGCAAGGATACAGAAAAAGCTCTCAGGAGTGAGAGCAGTCCCGACCCGGTTGCTAATGATGGCTTTTCATTTCCGGCCTTTTATTAGGACTTTACCAGGAAACTGGCCGATGGTTAGGTCTGGAACCAGACATGGCGCTTAGACATTGTATGAGAGTTTTTGCTTCTGTGACATCTATGATCTATAGATAGGTATTGCTAGGTCTGGTTAATCTTCATAGTGAAATTTTCCTCTGAGGCCTGATCAGTTTTTGTGGTTATTTTTATTTTCTGTGTTCACAATGTAATTATTAGAAAAAACATTTTAACCCTAGTAATTGGGATAGGGTGGTCTAAATTTTCCTGTCTCTGTCTTTGTTCTGTCTCAGCGTCTTCATACCTGAAATGCCCTTAGAGCCTAGTCAGGGGCCTCCTGTCTCTCCCTGCCTATACCTTAACCCTTTCCCTATTCAGATGAATGTAAGATTATAGACTAAATCATTATAGTCTGTACTTGCCCAGTGTTCTATTATCTGAAGCAACTACTCTGATGCAGATTGAAATTCGAGTTGTCAATCAGCAAAATTCGGTGGTGAGAGAGTCCACTTCCACAAAAATATGTTCTTTGCTTTCTTTCTTTTTTTAAAAAATATTTTATTTATTTTAGAGAGAGAGAGTGTGAGCAGGGGGAGGGGCAGAGGGAGAGAATGAGAATCTCAAGCAGACTCCCCACTGAGCACGGAGCCCCACGACTTCGGGGGTGGGGGGTGGGGAGGGATTTATCTAATGACCCTGAGATCATGACCTGAACTGAAACCAAGACTTAACTGACTGAGCCACCCAGGTGCTCCTGTTCTTTCCTTTCAATGTGCTCTAACTTTTAAATTTTTAAAAAAACTTGTTTCATCTCTAGAACCAAAGCTCTTTATGCCATGATGGGGTGGGATTTGATAAAATACATTATACATATTTTTTATAAATAGACTTCCCAACAACCCCTAGGAAATTCTGTGGTTCCCTGAACCATTGCTTGATAATCTGTTCACTTATCATGACAAACAGCCCATCTTTGAAAGGATAAAGTATTTGGAATCGATTCCCAGGATGAATCACATTTTAATAATTGCATAAGATTACTCATAAATTCAAAGGAGTTAGATTTGAAAAACTAAATAAAAATCAAATAAACCCAACTTATATTTTGCTTACAACATGTTCTCATATACACCCACAAAATGTTTCTTTTGTGAAGACTCAACCTGAAGATACACTGAAGGGAAATTTCCATTTCTGTGACTTTGTCAGTGACACAGTCAGGGTAGTGATATGCGATGTTCTTATTTCACTGTGTGGGACACAGCACAGTTTGCTGATTAACTGACAAATGAATGTCTGTTCAAGACAACCTAGAGACCAGTGTCTAAGGAGTGAGTCAAAGGGCAGATGTCCCAAGAGAACCAACAACAAGGTTGAGTCTCCAAGGTCTCAGGATGAGGGCAGTGATGAGGACAAAGCTGGCTCTGATTCAATATGTACTTCGTGGGTAGTAATTCAACAAAGTCATTTACCGATAGTTGATTGAACACCTACTATGTGCCGAGTGCTGGGGTCATAATAATGAGAAAGGCAAATGAGGACTATTTGCATGAACTTTGTGGACTAGTAGGAAAAACAGACAAACAACTAATAAAAATTAAGTGTAATGGGGGAAGACTGTTCTATGGGGGTGGGGGTGGGTTAAGAAATTTTGCTAGTTGGCTTTCACTGTTTTGAGGATCTGGCTTTGATACGTTTATAGGAACTTGGCAAAATACTTGAAAAGTATTTTCAGTGTTAGTGTTGATCAGAGGATTAGATTGATTTGAACTCAATTCTCTGCAATTCTTAAGAATCACAAGCCCACAATCTTAAAATTCTTTCCTGTAGCCCATACACTAAGCTACAGGTAAGATTTTTAAGACTGGAGATAATAATGGTTTTTTGTTTGTTTCCTTTAAGGTTTTCTACTTCTTTGATCTATGGACATCTAAAGAGATGCTGCTTCAAAAATTGCTTTCTATCTCTCCTCCTGAATTCCACTAAAAATAAACTTGGCAGGTGTGCTACTTAAGAGGAGGCTATTTTCTGGGTTTAGAGGAAAACACCCAGCTGTGGGTACTGAGAAGTGCGTTACTTAGTTCATTCTTTCATTTGCATTCGCTGAGGGCTGGAACACATTAAACATTGTGCTAGGAGCTTTAGGTTCCAGACCATTGTATGAAGAAAAATGGCCCCCAAAGATTTCCACATCCTAATTCCAGAAACTGGTAAATATGTTAGGTTTCATGGCAGGTGGAATTAAGGTTGCCAATCAGAGGCGCCTGGGTGGCTCAGTCTGTTAAGTGTCTGCCTTCGGCTCAGGTCATGATCCCAGGGTCCTGGAATGGAGCCCTGCATCAGGCTCCCTGCTCAGTGGGGAGTCTGCTTCTCCCTCTCTCTCTCCCTATACCCTTCCTCTCCCCACCCCACCCCCTGCTTGTGCTCTCTCTCTCTCTCAAATAAATAAATACAATCTTAAAATATTTTAAGATTGCCAATCAGCTGATGTGAAATGGGGAGAGGATCCTGGATTATCCAGGTGAATCTCATGTAATCACAGGGTGCTTATTAGTGGAAGAGGGTGGCAGAAGAAGGAGAATGAGAGAGATCACAGCATGAATAGATTTCATCCCAGCATTGTTGGCTTTGAAATTGGAAGAATGGGGCTATGAGTCAAAGAGTGTAAGTGGTGTTTAGGACTGAAAAAGATAAGGAAATAGATTCTCCCCTGGAACCTCTGGAGAGCAACAACCATCCTGTTGAATGTTCAGCCCAGTGAAACCAATTTTGTGTTTTTGACCTCCAGAACTATAAGATAATACAATTGTGTTAAGTCATTAAGTTTGTGTTAGTTACAATAGCAATAGAAATCTAATGCTCAGACCATAGATAGTTCCTGTCCTCAAAAAACTAATAGACTGGTAGAGATGTTAAGAGTTCGATGAAGTAATCTTATAACTAGCAAAATTGAGTGTTGCCCAGGGCTGACACTGAAATAAGGCTTGTAGAAAGGATAAAATACCCTCTTTACTGGGCAGGAGCAAAGAATTGAGGCCATAGCTCTTTTTTTTTTTTTTTTTTTTTTAAAGATTTTATTTATTTATTTGACAGAGAGAGACACAGAGAGAGAAGGAACACAAGCGGGGGAGTGGGAGAGGGAGAAGCAGGCTTCCCGCGGAGCAAGGAGCCCGATGCGGGGCTCGATCCCAGGACCCTGGGATCAGGACCTGAGCCAAAGGCAGTCACTTAATGACTGAGCCACCCAGGTGCCCCGAGGCCATAGCTCTTTTTTTGCTGGCTGTATCATCATTTTTGGCCAAGAACAGATAGGATAATGCTTTGTGGGTGTTTCCAGGGAGAGCTGAGGAATTTGCCAGAGATATTAGCAGGTGGACCCACAGAGTGTTGAAGAGGTGGAGGTAGGGATGCTGACTATGTTTAAAAGAATCTAAGATGATTATATTTTAACTACTACCTATACAATGACTTCCAAAACTTACATCTTATATTTCTCTCAAATCTAACTATATATCCTAGATCTCCCCTTGGGTATCTTGATCAGCCAACCCCAAACTTTAGATCTTCTCCCTGTTTGTTCTGTGAAATATTTGCCCTTTCAGTACATGGCACCTCTACTTCTCTAGAACAAAAATCTTGGAATCTTCCTTGACTTCATTTTACCTCATACCCTATATCATTTTCATCTGGGAATCTAGTTAGCTTTACTTTCAGTGTATTTACACTATAAACACTTCTCAGGACTACCTCTGTTGCATTTCTAGTCTTAGCTACTTTCACTATTAAAAAATAGTAGCCTCAGATCTGTGTGCTTCCATCCTTTTCCGAATGCAGTCTGCTCTTAACCATAGAATTCAGAATAGCCTTTGAAAAATGTAAATCATTACTTTCCAATGATGTCCAGTCTCACTCAGAGCAAAAACCAAAATCAAAATCCTCCTAGGGATCTACCCAAGAGAATTAAAACTGTGTTCACATAAAAACTGCACACAGATGTTTGCAGCAGCATTATTCATATTAGCCCAACAGTAGAAATAATGCAAACGTTCGTTAACTTAAAAGTGGTTAAATAAAATGTGGTATATTCATACAATAGAGTATCCTTTAGCAATACGAAGGAACGAAGTATTGGTAACTGTTAAAACGTGCATGAATCTGATAAACAGTATGCAGAGTGAAAAGATCACATATGTTTTTATTCTATTTATATGACATACCCCAAATAGGCCAATCTATGGAAACAAAAAGTACATTAGCGGTTGCTAGGGAAGAGGAGAAAGGAGTAGGGGAACACCTGCTAAAGAATATGGGCTTTCTTGTGGGTGATGAAATGTTCTGGTGGTAGTTAATGGTTGCCTTGCTTTGTGCGTACACTGAAAACTGACCTATACCTGGAGGAAGGTGTGTATCTGAACACCATTGGGATTCTACCAGGAAGGGAGATGTTGAAAAGATAAAAATGTCTGCTTCATCCCTCTGGGCCTTTGAGTCGCTAACTCCGTCTCAGTCTTCTCTACCCGGACAAGTGCTGACACAGATTTCAGCCAGCACCTCGGCACGAACCAGTGGCTGCAGTCAGGTACATGCTATCCAGACAACTTACCTCTGAGGACGCTAAGCTTGACCATCTGGGTGAGGCCGTGTCGGTCGGGTTTTTCCAATGCCTCCAGCAGGGCCAGATTGGAATCTTGGGAGGACCGAAAGCCCTGAAAACATTTTAAGACCCATCTCCTCTTTATATTAATTTAAAAGAATAAATTACCGTATTGAAAAAAAAAAAAAAAGTCCTGATATTTTCCATGATGACTACATTTTCTTGGAATTTTCTTTTCTGAAGCTATAAAATTAGTTCCTGAAACTTCTTCTGGTGCTTCTCCCTTGTTGGTGTCCTAGGTACAAGCTTTATTTGCCTCTCTGTAATCCGACAAAGGGCCTCTGTGACAGTTTCTCACTGTTAATCTCATTTGGGACACATTCTCACTTTCTCTTTCATTCCCTGTTCCTTCTGAAAGGGACCTGATAGGTTTTTGTTAGTTTTCTTTCTTTTTCCTCATTCAGATACATATAAATGTAAAGACACCTTGCATTTAAGTGAAATAAGTGTGTTTGTTTCTAAGCATTTATTCCTATTGTATTAAGACAGAATATCTATGCTAGAAATAAGAAGAGTAGCTACAAAGGTTAACAAACTTTTGCCCTTAGAGATCTTAGAGTCTGTGGGAAGTGCTCCCTCAACCTAACCCAAATGCATGAATCACTGTGTCATAGTCACATGGTAAATGACATGTGTTTTTGGGTCAGGAGCTAGCTGGGAAACCCCAAATCACATTCCCATCTTCTAAGTTTGATCTTGTTGAAATAGAGGCTGGTTAATTTTTAATGCTAATTAGAATCAGTCATTTGTTGGATTATCTACAGTGAGTAGGAACTATGGTAGGTAAAGGAAACTCAGAGAATAAGTGATTAAAGTCATGCAGGTGGTAAGGGTTCATCCTGTCTGCTGGGCTTGGAGACTCTGGAACTCACTAGTTGGCTTAGGTTTTTCTCACATCAGGTTCACATAAAATCCTCTTACGTATGGACTGCTAGGTCAAAGGATAAAAGGATTCTTTCTCTGCCCTAAAGGACTCTTTTTCATCTTGGTGAGGATTTACTCTTAAAGAGCCACTGAGAAAATTTAGAAAGGGGTTCATTGCTTTTGTTTCAGTATTATTCTCAAGCAAGTCAACATCACACAGCAAGATTAGCTGTTTATTGGGGATTTCATATTACTTTAATTTTAGCATTCATTTAATAAGCCCCACAGAAGAATGTGTTAGAGGGGTTAATTCTTCTCCATTACTAATTACTTACTGCAGGAGGAGAAGAGTGTATAAAGTGCTAATCAAAAAGATCCACATATTGGGTAGATAACAACACATTTGGGGCCACTGAAACGTAGATCTTCTCCACTATTGTCCTCTTTTAACCCACACATATCATTATCCTTATCAGAAATTGAAATATCTATTAAATGGCACTTTTAAAGTTCTGTCATTTAATCATACCAGTGAAACAGCCCTAAATTATAAAACACCAAACAGAAAAACTACTTAATCTCTTTGATACTGATTATATTATAGGCAGAGAATTTATTGAAAATATCCAACATTTGGTAGGGAAGGGGGATGAAGCACATAATAACAGATTTGAAATTAAAAGTTTGAAATTTATAGCATTAAAATGTGGTAGTATATTAATGAGTTACAGATCACTAAAAAAGTCACTGACTTTTATAAATGCCATAGTCTCTATCAGCCACCTGCTTATTTCTCTAGTTTAAAACCAGAGACTTTTCTCCAACTTCTAATTTAGAAGAGTAGCTAAATTTTTAAAAGAATGTCTTTTTTTTTTTTTTTTTACAGTATTCAGCAGATAGAGCCAGTGGTCTCTGAAACACCCAAAGGGCTATTCCTTGACTGCTTTATTGTTAATAGAACCTCAGTTTTGTTTGGAATAGTAATTATATAGGTTCATTTCATGATTTGAGATACGGTTAAGCTAGTCAGAAATCACATTCTTCTACTAGGAACAGCTTTCAGATAAAATGGCAGTTAGACCACTGCTATCCTGTCCTTCCTCTTTTTATCTCCTTTGAATGTAGACATGATGCCTGGTGCTACAGTAGCCGTCTTGTGACCATGAGAGCAGAAGCCACAGGAAACAGAAGGAGAAAACGAGCCCCTTTCATTCTCCTCATTGAATCTACCATGGATTTCCTATCTTCAGACTTCTTATTACAATATTCAGTTTAAAGGTATATAGTTATTTTTGTACTTTACCATCTCTGGAATTAGGAATGTGCCGGGGCTTAAAGACTATAGCAGAGCACACTTTTCATTTCTAAGAACTAAGAGAGAAGATGGGGGACAGGGTAGGTTTTAGCAACAAGAGGAAATCTACTTTCAAGATTTTATTTATTTATTTATTTGAGAGAGAGAGTGTGTGCGCATGAGCAGGGAGAGAGGCAGAGAAGCAGGCTCCCTGCTGAGTAGGGAGCCCAATGCGATGTGGAGCTCAATCCCAGGGTCCTGGGATCATGACCTGACCTGAGCTGAAGGCAGATGCTTAACTGGCTGAGCCACCCAGGTGCCCCTCTATTTACTTTAAAAGTTAGCTTCAGAGCTCGGCACCAGTGGCATTTAGTTCTTGCAAAGACCATTTTAAGAATAAATCACTTCTGCTCTTGATGGCACACAGACCAATATAGAATGGAAAACTCATTGGCAAGTTTTAGTTGAAAATTATTGAGAAGGGCTAAACTCTGAATTTGAAAGAGTTTAGAGATTTCTTAACCAGTTTATTTGACATTTTAAAGAACACACAGAGGGGGTATGATACAGATCCAAACTTAAGACATCTATATCTAGTACAAATTCTAAGTAATAAAGACATGTTTCATAATTACTTGGCAGTATTTTTCTTCAGGAAAAGAAAATAATTATTCTTAGGGTTCATAGTGCTGCAGTTTTGACAAAATACAGTATATGAGCGAGAGAATCCTTTTTGGGTGAGCTACTTCTAGTTAGGTATTTTGTTGGAGCTGAAGTTATTCCCACTGCATATAAGGTAACTCCCAATTCTTGTCCCAGAAGCTATACATGAAAATATGTTGCATGTCCTAATATATTATTTTCAAGACTGTTTAGCACGGCCTTCCAGTGCTCTGGGTGCGAAAGCCTTCCTTTAGGTACCCAGATTGGCTTAAATATTAAATAATATTTCCTGTAAAAATCTTAAAAATGCCCTTGCTTATGCATTTTGGAAAAAATCCCTTTTCAAACCATACTAGATGAAGTATGTTCTACATTTTTTACCATGAAAAAACCCGCAATATTTTGAGTCATAACACCTCTACCAAAATAATATATCAATTCATATCTGGATCAAAGACATTAGGATTCAAGGGAGCTAGGCACCCATGCCCATACACTCCCACCCCCACAAGCATACCCATATTGTAATGTTTTTAGATAGATACTTCTTCAGCTCATATTCTAGGAATTATTTACAAATTTCAGAGTACTGGGTTTCAGCTTCCAACTGGATTTTATAATTTAAAAGTGAATCAGCTCTACCAGAATGAATGCTAAGTATTCCTACTGGACATGTACTTATCAATGTGCTAAATAATGTGCTTCTATGAGAATTTAGTAACTCTTCATATTGCAAAGCATTCCTTGCTCATGGAGCTTAGTAGGTTTTTTTAAAAAATATATTTTATGATTAGTATTATTCTTCATTTTTTACTGTTAATTTTATGGTTAGTATTCTTTTTATGACTGACTTCTCTTTCTCTTAAAGGTTTCAATCTGATAATATTATGTGTAATATTATATTCAGGGAAGAGAAAGAACATACATTAAATGCCAAAATGTGTCGGTTATTATGTAGCCTTCTGTCACAAACTGACTTGTTCCATCTTCAAAAAAAAAAAAAAAAACCCATCGGGTAGGTAGGCCCTCAGTTATACTCTGTGTTATATTTGAGGAACTCCAGCCCTAGAGGGACCTAGTTAGTTGTTCAAACTGCTAAGCCATTTTGATCCACATTAAGCAAACACCAAAACCTAGGCGATTTTCAAACCATCACTAACAAGATTATCCAGGTACCTCAATAGTTATATGGTATTTTCTCCGAGGAGGTAGTGCTTTGCAGTTACCTTGGAGAACAGCTGTGGTCTCTGTTTATAAGGCTCATCATGATTTGAATGTCTATACTGTGCCTCATGGACTGCTTGCTTCTGGTGAAGCATTTTAAAAAAATACAAAATTTACTCAATGAAACCACCTTTCCCAGCTGAAACCGCATCAGCCTGGATATCACTGTGCTCTCTGATGACATATTCTCAATTTTCTGTTCTTTGGGACCCTAGCAATCGGTAACTTGACTGAAAACCCCCAGTTCCATATTCTTAGACATAGAAAAGCAATATTTTATGTGAAAGCCAGATCTTTGTTTTATCTTGCTTTACTTTTATTTTTACTTATGTTGTCCTAGGAAGACCTGTTTGGCCTTTGCGGCCTGCTGAGAATGTTTGATAAGTATTAAATTTTGCTTCTATTATATTTATCCAGACAATTACCTCAAACTTTTAAGTGCTTCTTCTCAATTTTACTGCCTGTAGCATTTCTCAGCTGAAAGCTCTTTCCTTTTGCTTCTAATTGTGATGAGGCATCTGCTCACCGAGAAGGCTGGATTTGCTCTATGGCATGGTGTGGGAGATGTGAGGATGCCGAGGGTTCTTCCTCGCTGCAGACCTCTGTTCGGCCCTAGACGTACATCAGTAAGTGGCCGCTACAGAAATAATAGGTGAATTTGAAAAACTCCTCCTAACGCTATACTAACCATCCCTCCTAGGGTAGGAACTAGGAAAAGGTGAACAGTACATATTCCTCAGGAAAATGTCTGCAATTTCCTGCTAGTTAGGCCCCCTGCTGCAGTTCTGTTATGAACTGCTCCATTATGGCAAAAAGATGGAGGAGAAGGTTGAAAGGGCTTTTCTAATTAGTTCTTGTTCTAGTGACAGTTGGACGACTGGCCTTGAAATTGGAACAGGGCAGGTCAGACGTGAAAACTCAGGGGAAAGATTTCAAGCATCAGAACTCTTTAACTGTGTTCATTCTACACTATCACAGTCCTACAGCTGGGCAACCCCTCATGGTACTTGGCTATTGGTCTCCCTGTACTTCCCCAAGCATTAAGGAAGCTTCAGCTCACCGGCCAACCAACCTGGGAATTTTCCTAACTGACTCTCTGTAATTAGAGTGCTATAGGTCAGACTAACAAGATTCAGTTTGTCAAGCCCCCCGTTCCTAATGGTGGAGGCTTGTCACTTCCTTACAAATAACCTTGAAGATCTGGGTGGTTCCCAGAGACCTCTTCTTTTTATTGCAAAGATGAGTCACTGAAAACTGTCAACACCCATGGTATGGGGACACTGCTAACGGAGATCACTGAAATTCCCACATAATGCCCGTACCACTGCTTTGTTACTAGCTTTAGCCGCTTGACTTAACAAATCTTCCCTAGAAATGCTATCAGCTTTCACTGACAAGAGTTTCAAAGGAGCTGGGACCTCTCTGAGAAGTGTTAACTTGAGGCATGGGACCAGAATTGGGCAGTAGAAAGAAGACCTAGAAGCAAAAATTGATTGAACACGCATTGTTGTATAATAAATGGATTGTATAGCTTTGTTCCAGCCTGCTATCCATTATCCTTTATACCACGCTATACCACGGTTTTATCATTTATTTATAAACCTCAGTGGGATAAGAATATCTTTTTTACAGAACTTACACGATATCGGGGTGGAAACTGACCTGCTGAGAAATTAATGGGGTTTTCCAGAAGTCATATGATAAATGGTTTCTTAGAGAAGAATAAAATTTCCAGTTGTAGAAATGCATTCTGGTGTTCCAGTTTCCATCCTCATCCTTCTGATCTTGAGTTTTCAGGTCTGCTCTTCTTCCTTATTCTTTAATGGGCTTGTGCTTCTGCCCTGGAGAGTCCAACTTTCTTCCCCCTATAAATGTCAGTAAGGACACCTGCACTTGAGGAGCAAATGGTGAGGAAAGCCTTGGGGTTAGAGGTGGGAGCCTTGCAGGCTTCCCTGAGGGTCTTTAGAGAGATATCCCCACTGTGGAAACCAGGCGAGGTAACTGGGAGAAGGCATGCTAAAGGAGAATAATTTCCTGATATTTCCGTTGACAGCATTAGTGACCCTCTCTGGCTCCTGCAGTGGCAAGAAGGGAATGATTGTGGACTGTGTGGAAGGACCCAAGCACTGGCCTGGCCATCTAAATACTAGCTCTTAGCTCCAGCTGTGCCACTGAAGTGTTTGGCCTCAGGCTGTCATTGTACTTCCTCTGTCTCTTGATTTGTAAAGTGAATAAATAGACTGAACTCTGAGTGCAGTGGGCTTTTTCGGTTCTAACTTTGGATGATGTTAGAAGCCTTGTGATAGAGTGGAAATTACACACACATAAGCAAACTTCCAGTGACATATGCGGTTTCATCAGGCGGAGCTGTGTGGGTTTCAGTTTCTTCTCAGAAATGCAGAGAGTAACATTTACCTTGCAGGTCTGCTTTGAAAATGAAAGAGCACATAGAAGGCCTTTGTAGAAGGTTTCAAATACTCCTTTTTTTTTTTTTTTTTTTCTTTTCAATGATGCTATGACCTAGTCCTAAGTGGTCCTACATTGATTAGGCTGATTTCTGTCACTTCTTAAGAGAGAACGTGATTCAGTGCTCCTGGCTCTTTGTGCGACGAGAAAGGCAGCTCTGTCCCAGTACCCCGTGTCAATCCTAATGGTGATGTGAGTCCCATTGCCCATTTTTTTGCCTCAACCCAACCTCTATGGGCCTGAGAACTTCCTGACCCCTCACCTGGCTGAGAAGCTCTGCTGGTGAGGGGAATGAGGGGAACCAGGGCTGGTGAGTTCACACTCAACTCTGAGAAGTGCTAAGTCCAGTGGGCTAGGAGGTATTCAAGAACAGCTTCTTTGAATGCTTTTTTGAACTGGGCAGGACATAGAGGTGTAGAGAACAAAGAAGAGCTGAAGACACCCACTCAGGCTAATCTCTATATTTCAGCCGAGTTGGGAGTCCTTAGGAAAATGAACTCCAACTGGGAGAGAAAACAAATCCATCCTTTCTTAGATTTTCATGAACAACAAAGCTCTCATTTACAGCAAAATGGATCATTTGACACCTTGGAGACTTTATCTGGAAGAAGATAATTTCTTCATCTCTTGTGCTGTAAGAACTAAAACCTATTCTGCAGTTATAAAATTAATAATGTATTCACCTTTCCTGAACAATGGATTTTCAATCTTAACACTGAACCTGGACCAAAATTATGTCCTCTAGAGGTCACCAATGCACCAGATTTGAAGGCCATGGAGGCTTCCAAAATACCTAGGAAAAGCCAAGTGTCCCGCTTGTGTCTGAGTGAAAGAAAATAGGCAAATAAATTATCAGAACAGCTGTTCTCCAGCTAGGCTCTTAAGAAATAGGAAATCTTGTCTTGAATAGCACATTTTATATTGATTTTTCTTGGTTTACTTTGGCTCTCTTATGCACTGGTCTAACTAGAGGAAACTCTTAGAATGGTTAAATGCTTCCTCACGAATAGCTTAATTTTAGAAGTCAGAGAAGAAATTTTTCTATATGGGAGAAAACCAGTTTTAGAAATGAGCTTTTAGAGCTTCCATTAAATGAATGCTATATTCCGTGGTGCTCTGGCCAAGGAGGAGTCTCCGTGCGTCCCCTCAGCTTGCTGTCCTCAAAGGGCATGGGCGCGCAGAGGCGGGAAGTGGCCCTTTAATTAACTGTTATATAATTTCTGCGTTGTCTTACGTGGGAGGACACTATCCCAAGTACTTAGATCTCTGCAGAGGAAATCAGGAACTGCCCATGAAGGGAACCCTTTTGTAGTCAAAACATATCTTTCATTTGGAAGAGCTACCATCCGAGAGGATGGCAAGCTGGAAGTCCCAATGGGAATTTCCTTAGGTAGTTTGCCTTTTTAGTTACTCCGAAGCTTTTGGCTTGTGTGAAGCTAATGTGTGAAGCTAACTGTGTCCCTTAGAGAGAACTTGCTTTGAGAACAGTGCTCCATGTTGGCTGTGGAACTCAACCAGGGGGGTGAACAGCAGGCTGCCGAGAGCCTGGGACGGGTTGAGACATAGCCCACTGCCGCTGGCCTGCGCTGCTCAAGCCCTGTGACCTGGGAGTTACCACCAGGGGATCACAGCATTGTTCCTGCTGCTCCGGTTCCTCTCTCAGGAGAGGAATTCCTACATCAAGACTTTCCCAGGGTCCAAACACTTGCCAGCAGCTGACCCGTCAGGAAATAGCCTCTCCCCTCTGCCTTCCCACATTCCTTCCTGAGCATTCCCTAGCCCAAGGTGTGGCCGGTCCTCAGAAGATCTGCCGGTGATGATTGACAAATAAACAAAAGCTTCCTCTAGATAAGAAACCTCACAGAGCTATAGGAAACCTATTTGTTCTGGGTGGAGCTTTCTTTCTTTCTCTCCTTTCCCCACCCGCAACCCCCCACCCCCAGAGTCTACATTGCTGACTATGTAGTTTCTTACCTTTTTTTTTTTTTTTGGGTATGTGGAACAGTCAATCTTCAAACAATAAGTTTTGTTTGGGTAACTTGTTTTTATTGCTAATTCACAAGGAAGTAAAACAGTGTCCTAGCGGGTTTATGGTGTTCTTTCTCAGGATTATTAGATTGATTCCTTAGCACTAAAAAAGAACAAAGGCAGATTTTCATTTCTGAAATGTATTCTTTAGCTCCTTTAAAAGCTGACTCTTTAAAAGCTGCTAGTACGGCCGAGATATGGGAGCTCAGGAAAGGGTGCCACTTGTCATTCATTCTGGAGAATACTTCGACTTAGATGATATCCTAGGGGAAATTTCAGAGTGTTGTACGATGTTTTAGCTCAGTGAGGTTAAGAGTGGTTTCACCTCCTGTCAATGTGGGGCAGACAGGGAAGTTTTCTGGGAGTCTCCTGTTTTATCTTGGTTATCAATTGTACGACTGTGAGCAAGTCTCTGACATCTCAGTTTTCTTATTAGTTAAAATAAAGTGTTGGTCATAATCCTCTTTGAGGTCCATTTTGAAGCAAACATCTACTCTGAGAAATTAAATCTGTTCAATCATGGGCTACTTGCACCTTTGCAGGTGTATGAGTCCCCCAGGGCCCCTGGAACAGCATTACCAAAAACCAAAACAAAAACCAAAAACCAAAAAACAAAAACAAAAAAACCCCCACAAATTCTCACAGTTCTGGAGCCTAGGAGCCCAAAATCATGCTGTAAGTAAGCCATGGTCTCTGATGGCTCTATGGGAGAATTCTTCCTTGTCTCATTTACTTTCTGGAGTTTTCTGGCATTCTTTGGCTTGTATATGCCTCCCTCGAGTCACAGCATGGTTTTCTCCATGTGCGTCTTTCCTCTGTGAGTATCTGTCTGTCCTAGTCTCCCCTTTTCATAAATAAAAACACCAGTCATATTGGATTAGGGCCCAGCACAATGACCTCGCTTTAACTTGATGACTTCAGAAGGGGAGCGATTTTGCCACCCAAAGATATACTTCTTTGGCATATTGAGTATTTTAAGCTGGTTATTTTTGAGAATGTATATACACCAGAGAAGCACTGAAAACTAAGTTTTGTAAACATTTACATTTATAAGGGAAATCTCCATTTTTAAGGGTGTCTCCCTCCTGTTCCAGGAAGAGGGGGATGACTGAGTCTTTTGAAACTGTTATCAATTAAGAAGGCGATGCTAAAATCTGCATAACAACCCTACCTTTGTTTACTGTGCTTTTCCTGGTAACTTCCCATAATGGACTCCCCACCCCCAGCATCTTTTGTCTTTAGTGGAAAGTGGTATATAAGGTGATGCTGCAGGCATTTCATAGTTGTTCAGTTTTCCTGAGTCTTTCCCATGTATATAGGAGGTCTACATGTTATTCAATTGTTGTTTTTCTCCTCTTAATCTGTCTTACGTCAATTTAATGATTAGACCAGCCAAAGGCCCCAGAAGGGACAAAGGGAAGACTTCATTGTCCCTACCCTTCTGTCAAGACCCTACTTCCTAATAAGGTTACATTCTGAGGTACTAGGGGATTCAGACTTCAACATATCTTTGTGGGGGAGGGAGCACAATTCAACCCATTATAGAGAACAGCTAGAAAATCTCTGTGCTGCTTCTTTTCTTCGTGACCTCTGCATCTGTTCTCCATGTTCTTCTGTGACCTGAGAGTCAGGCCTACATGGATCACAGCTGGAGCCTCCCATCTGTCCTCCGGCTTCCAGTTGGCTTGGCCAATGGCAAGGGATGGGATGCAAGAGGATACAGGAGAGGGGTTGGGTATTTTTTCCTCCCGAGGATGGGAGGGTGTCACCATATCTGGCTGTGTCCTGTAAGGGCACCATATTTACACAGGTTTCTTTGCTTCTGGGGACCCTCAAGAGCTTCTTCAGATGTTTGGGCTTAATAATTCTTCAGTAATTCTCCCCCCACCTTCCCCTAACCTGTCATTCACATTGGTTTCCCTACCCATACTTTAACAGTGTTCTCTTTATTAAATTCTTCTTATATTATTCACTTTGAGTGGGCCATCTGTTTTCTGCAGGGATCCTAACTCTGCTCTTGATGACTAAATTTTTTCTAGAAATTTAAGGTGTTAGTTTGGTTTGGAAGACTCTAGTTAGGGAAGCTCTCTTGCAATTTGTTAAAACCTGCTGAGTGATTCCTAGTCCAGGAAACTTCCAAAAGGCCAGGTCCAAGTCTTTTATAAAGCCGAACTAGCAATACAGATAAGCAGGCTTGGTGGATATTTGGATGACATAGGTTTAGACATCTGTTGGTTCATGGCCATTATGGAACACCCTCCCAGGGTAGTTTTGCATCCTTGAGCTGGGTCTGATTTCACCTGGTGAGTGAGGAGGACCAAGGTTGCCTGGATATTTTCGGTTTTGTCTGCTTCCTTGGGGCATTTTACTTTATTCTCCCACCCAGTGATCATCTCTCTCTCTCTCAATAATGCAATGTCTTCCTTTTTAAAAATTGTTTTGCACTTTAAAATTTCAAATGCTTTTTAGATCGTCTCAGTCTTTGCTAATGGAAGTGCTAAGGAGAGAATATCTGCAGGTCTCTGATTTCCAAATGGAAAAAGGAAGCATAAGTATGCAACGGACTGATGAAAAACTCTAGAATGACCTATTCTTAGACTACTCTGTGAAGTAAATAGTATCATTTCTTTAACAACTGGAGAAAACAGTTTTGAGTGGTCCAGTGAATCTTTTTGCTTACTCAGCAACCCATGATTTCACATTCCATTATTTGCTTCTAAAATGTTATATTTATTTTTACAGTGATGTTCATCAGCCCTTAAAAATGAACATCTGTACCATGTGGTCAGGGACTTGGCCTGTTTCCTCTTACCCTCTCTAAGCTAGTCCTTAGTACTCAGCATACTGACTGCATGGCTTATTCCTTACTTAATTGATTGCATGGCTCCTCATAAACCCATTTATTTCTTTGTGTCTGATATTTGTAGGGCATTTTTGGAGCCCTCAATATTATCTTCTATGCTTGAAGTCTGTTTTTTTTTTTTTTTTTTTTCCCTACTGTCCTGGCTTCAATGTGTTTCTGGCTCTTCTGTCTACCCTGGGCACTCCCACGGCTGTTGCTTTCACTTTTCTTGGACCTGGGGTAAAAATCTACCCACACTTCAGTGTGCTAACAGTGTCTTTTGAAAGCCCATTATGCACTGGCTTAGCTGAACTCCACTTTGGTCATGAAAATGGACACCCAGATTTAAGGGTGGGAATTACACCAAGGATATATGAAATGTCTCTTAAAACGTACAAGGGAGATGGGCACATTACTAGGAAACAAACACATTGAGCATTTGTGGCTTAAGTTTCTAGTTCATACTCAGAAAATTCTGAGTTGGTTTGCATTGGAGTTCTTATTATCCCTTTTAAGGGGAAAAAAAAAAAATAATCCCTCATTACAAAGTAGAAAGATTTTCTTGGATATCAAGTAGCTTTTTCCAAATCACATTTGGCTTGCTTAAGTGTGAAGGGATAAGAAATGCTTGAATTCTGATTTCCTTAAAGCCCGCTTGGGTTTAAGTAAGAAATGGAAAACATCCTACTAAATGCATTTTGAATTGTTTGGGAACTCAAACATTTGGAAAGGCACTTAAGATATTTGAGAATGCCCAAGTTGGTTTCAGTTTTACTCTGGACATTTTCTAAGAACATCATTGCCAGCAAAGTTTTATTATTGTAGGCACAAGAGCAGCAAGGGCTTTTTTTTTTTTTTTTTTTTATAGATGTAAAGTGATATAAAAGAGAAGAGGAAACCTGGTGAGAATAAGAATAACCAACTCTCAAGAACCCTTATTTCCAGTTCACTTTCAGGGTTAAAAGTGTGGAGCAGATGGAGCTTGCATCCACGATAAGCAAAGGTGGTGGGAACTGTGCTCTGCCGGCAGATCTCTCTATTCATTTGTGTGTCTTGTGTTGCATTCCTGCTTAAGCGCTTAGCCTGACTCCCCATCGTCTACTGAATCAGGTCTGAGCCTCTCTCTGGAGTTCCCAGCTGTCCGCGGTAATATCCAGCCTGGTTTCCTCCTGCTGCACCAAGAATGGCGTCAGAACAAAGCTCAGCTCAGCAAGGCCATCCTGGGAAGGGTCAGACCTGAATGTGATGAGTTCTCTCGGGTGGAAGAGAGGAGCTTGCAGATACAGTTCCGAGGGGTGCAGAGTCCCTCAGACAGGTTACTGAGGCAGGGACTGAGGCTCAGCTTCCTGATCTCAGTAAAAATGTGGGGACTAGGTTGCTGGAGTACAGCACAAAGGCCGAGAGCACCTGGTGGCGAGGCTTGAAATGCCATCCTTGGAGCGCTGCACAAGTGCCCCTAGATACGAAACGGGAGCGGTTGGAGGAGCTTAAACATCCTGACGCTGAAGGCAAGGATCTACAAGGCTCCAGTGCTGGAAATCGGGAGGCGGGAGTCTAGACCCTTCTCCCCTGTGTCTTGGCTTATTTTAAGCCTCGTCTGTGTTCTTTGACATGCCTGGGCATATCTGACAGATTGGAAGGAAGAGCCAGAAGGAGTGTGTTTGCCTAAAAGACCGATATGATATCTGGTGCATGTGGCTTTCTCCCGCAATAGGGTGGGGAGGGAGGGTGAATATGAATACAATACAGGCTGTCACTCTGTCATTAGCTCTCCTGGTATGGATTTATGTCTGAGTCCTAGGTTCAGAAGAGGCTGAAAATAAAAACGGGAGGGCTTGTTCTCTTGCAGAGTTTGAGAACAAAACTTAGCACTGTTTTGGGACCAATGCACAGAACAACATGAAATTGAGAGAGATTGTTCCGACTCCATTATGAGACATATCAAAGCTTTGCTGCACTGGGGGCTTTTAGAGGAGATACTGCCATTTTTTTAATTGATGACGGTAGCACATCAGAGATTTAATGTGGAAAAGAGATAAGTAAAGCCCACTTAATGTAAAATTGTAATAACTAACGAGATGCATCACTGCATATTCCTCCAAAATACTTATTTTTTCTTCTTTAAAAATCATAGGAAATTTTCATTGGGTGACTTATAACATATTATGTAGATATATTTGTTTAATCCCTATTTCCTTAAAGTGCTAGGTTTCTAAGAAAAGCCTATTGCCTTAAAAAAAAGTGCAACAGATTGTTTTTTACATAATTTAGTGCTAACAATGTTGATCTTATATTATTAAACACAAAAGCCATAGATCTTGTCTTCTTGGCACTTCTTTTGAGGTAGTAGAGTTGACATTCACTCTTTCCCTTATATGTTTGCTATGATATTATTATGGGTGATTATTATATTTATCATAATTATATAATCTATTATATTGAAAAAATTATTATTATTGTTTTTAAAGATTTTATTTATTTATTTGACAGAGAGAGACACAGTGAGAGAGGGAACCCAAGCAGTGGGGAGTGGGAGAGGGAGAAGCAGGCTTCCCGCCGAGCAGGGAGCCCGATGTGGGGCTCGATCCTAGGACCCTGGGATTATGACCTGAGCCGAAGGCAGACGCCCAGCGACCGAGCCACCCAGGCACCCCCCAAATTATTTTTTTGTATGCCTCTAAGGAACGCAAAAAGATGGTATACCATTTTAGAATTTGACATTTTTTTCCTTCCCCTGACTGACTAAAATAGCAAGGGAAGAATCTGAAAGAGTCCAAAGAATGGAATCAAAAGGCCTGGAATTAAAAAAAAAAAAAAAGGAAGAAAGAACGAAAAGAAAAAGAAAGTACAATTGATGGATGGATTTAACTGTCCATTGTACTGATTCCAGTAGTCATTGGTTTGGGCTACCTTGCCATATATTTGAGGAACCCTAGTGTAGAACCCCAAGAACCACAATAGAATAGTCTGTTTCATAGAAATAGTTTGTATCCAATACAGGATCTTAAGAATTAAAGAAATGTGAAATGTTCTTTGTCTTCTCAATGTTCCATTAATGTTGGGGGAGGGGAAGCCCCAGCCTGATATCTAATTCCCGGTCTTTTAAAGGCCTGAACTTCTTTTGAAACTAGGTAAACATTTTTGTGGATCAAAGGACTTCTGCCTTGAGACTCCTATGAGAATGGAATCAAGAGAATGAGAGGAAAAGAAAAGTAATGTAAAATATCAGTGAAAGGCTTTGGGTAATGGAGGCTGAGAGCCGGGAGGACATTTGAAATAGGGTGACCAAATCTCTAGTTTGCCCAGGACTGAGGAGTTTCCTGTGATGCAGGGCTTTCAGTGCTAAAACCTTTCATGATAAGGGGAGCCCATGGTCACCTGTTGTTGAGAACGTCCTGCCCAACTTCTTCACTTCACACATGAAAAAGTAAGGCCCAGTTAGATGAAATGACTGACCAGTGACCGAATCAAGATGACATTCCAAATCTGGTGTTTGTCCCCCCACCCTGTGTTGTGTCGTTAAAAACCAAGGGAAAGAATAAATAGGCTATGTGAGATATGAGTGACCACAGGAAACAGATGCCTTTACTCATGGAGGTACAGCTGCAAGGCATTCTGGGAATTCAGTTTGGGTAGTCACTGCCAGGACAGGGTTGGGGCCAGCTGTAGGCGGACTCACTGAGGTGTTCCTTACACTGCTCAGTGAATAGCATTGCATTGGTTTGCTAAGGCTGCTGTAATAAATGACCACAAGCGTGGTGGCTTAAAAAAGCAGAAACTAATTTCCCCTAGAGGCCAGAAGCATAAAATCATTGTATCAGCAGAGCCACGTTCCCTCCAAAGGCTCTATGGGGGCACATTTCCTTGTCTCTTCCAACTTCTAAGGGCTCCAGACATTTCCTGCCTTGGGGTTGCATTGCTCCAGTCTCTGCCTCTGTTTCCACATCCTCTCTTCTCCCCTTCTCTTACAAGGGCTCTTGTCATTGGATTTAGGGCCCACCCTAATCTTTGATGTTTCTATGGTGTGTTTGTTTTTCATCCTTTCACTTTTAAACTATTTGTGGCTTTGCATCTAGAAGTGGTTTCTCCTAGACAACATCTAGTTTGGATCTTGATTTTTTTTTTTCCAATTTGGCAGTCTTTGTTATTTAATTGGAACATTTGGCCTTTAATAATTAATGAAGTTATTGATATGATTTGGTTTGGATGGTTGACTCTTGAACAACACTGGTTTGAACTGCACATGTCCACTTATATGCAGATTTCTCACAGTTCAATACTGCAAATGTATTTTCATTTCCTATGATTTTTAAAATTTTATTTTAATTTTTTTAAGATTTTATTTATTTTTTTGAGAGAGAGAGAGAGACAGAGAGACAGAGCACATGAATGAGGGAGAGTGCAGGAGCAGAAGGAAGGGGCAGAGGCAGAGGGAGAAGCAGACTCCCCGTTGAACAAGGAGCCTGATGTGGGACTCGATCCCAGGATCCTGGGATCATGACCTGAGCTGAGGGCAAACGCTTAAGTGACTGAGCCACCCAGGCGCCCTCCTTATGATTTTTTAAATAAAGGTTTCTTTAGCTTACCTAATTGTAAGGATATAGTATATAATAAATAAAATGTATAAAATATATGTTAATCAACTTTGTGATTGGTAAGACTCTGCTCAGTAGTAGACTATTAATAGTTAAGTTTATGGGGAGTTAAAAGTTATAGGAGGATTTTTGGGGTACCTGGGTGGCTCAGTTGGTTAAGCATCCAACTCTTGATCTCAGCTCAGATCTTGATCTTGGAGTTGTGGGTTTGAGCCCCACATTGGGCTCCACACTGGGCATGGAGCCTACTTAAAAAAAAAAAAAAGTTATAGGAGGATTTTTGACTGCCTGGAGAGCTGGATCACTGCCCCAACCCCTATGTTGTTCATGGATCAAGTGTATATACCATCTTACTGTTTGTTTTCTATGTGTTCCATCTGCTGTTTATTTTTTTTTCCTTTTTGCTTAAAGAATTTAAGATTCCTTAAGGTAAAATTTGTTTACAAATTCAGTTAGTCTGAAAAAGTTTTTATTTTTTATTTATATTTTTAATTTTTATTTTTTTGAAGATTTTTATATATTTATTTGAGAGAGAGAGAGAGAGAGAGAGATCACGAGCGGGGGGGGGGGGGGGGGCGAGGGAGAAGCAGACTCCCAGCTAAGCAGGGAGCCACACATGGGGGTGGATCCCAGGACCCTGGGACCATGACCTGAGCTGAAAGCAGACTTTTAACTGACAGAGCACCTGGGCACCCCCTGAAAAAGTTTTTAGTTGGCTTTTAGTTTGAAAGATATTTTCACTATAAAAAATTTCAGGTTGACAATTATTTCCTGCCACCTGTGTAAAGATGCTATTCCATTGTCTTTTTTTGTCTTTTGTCCAAAATGTAGTTTTGGATAATAAATCTATACTAAATTTTATCTTTGTTTTTCTGATGAGTATATATTTTTTCTTTGAATAATTGAAAAATTTTCTCTTTCTTCCTGTATTTTAGCAATATTACGAAGTGCTTAGCGGTGTGTGTGTACGTTTGCATATGTGTGTTTATCCAGCTTGGGTTTTATTGCGCTTTTTGGATATGGGTTTATAGTTGTCATCAAGTATGGAACGTTAGGCCATCATTCCTTCAAATATTTTTACTCATTTTTCCTGTTCTGACCACCATCTGACTCCCCTGCCACCATTTTTCTCCTTCTGGAACTCCAGTTACATATATGTTAGACCACTTGGTGCTATCATACTGGTTGTGAAGTCTCTCTTCATTTTTTCCTTTTCTTTTAGTATTTTTCTCCTTGTATGCTTCATTTTGGATAGATTTTTTTTTTTTTTACTGTCTTCAAGTTTATTGATATTTTCTTTCACAGAATTTAGTCTACTATTCAATACTAGTCAGCATAAATTTTTATCTCAAGAAGTTACGTTTTGTTCCTCTTTATATCATCTATTTCTTTCCTCATTATGTTCATGTTATCTTTGACATCTTTAGTGTATGTAACATTTATAATCACTGTCTTAGTGTCCTTGCCTGTTAATTATATCATCTCTGTCATTTTGGGGCCTCTTTCTTTGGTCTGGTTTTTCTCCTGATTATGGACATTTTCCTGCTTCTTTGTATTCTAGCATTTCTTTCTTTCTCCCTTCCTTCCTTCCTTTCCTCCTTTCTTTTCCTTTCCTTTCCTTTCCTTTCCTTTCCTTTCCTTTCCTTTCCTTTCCTTTCCTTTCGATGCTGGATATTATGAATTTTTCATTGCTGATTGCTCATTATTGTTATTTACCTTTAAAGAGTATTAAATATTTTTCTTGTGAAAACTCAAGTTTGTTACAGATTAGTTTGATTTTTGGGGGGAACTTATTTTTAGGTTCTCTGAGAGTCAGGCTACAGTGGCCTTTATTCTAGAGCAGATTCATCCCACTTTAGGGTGTGGACTTTTATGTGTCTACTAATTGCCATGTTTATTCAGTGAGGTCTCTCTCCTTTGGATGGAGCAAAACTAAACAATTTCTAGTACTCTGCGAACACTAAGAATTCTGCTCTAGTTCTCCTGGTATTTGTTCTTTTCTCAGAAATTGTTTTTGCACATAACATGTAATGATTGATATTCAGTCAAAGAGTCAAGAGAACTCCTATTCAGACGTTTGAGCCTCTTTCTCTGTGTTGCTTTCTACTCTCAGAAATTATCTCCCACCAACTCTAGAAACTTCATCTTCCCTGAACTCAGATATTCATCTCAATTTGGTAAGACTACTGTCTCTGTTTAGATTCTCCCTCCCTGGGCTGTAGTCTGAAAATTGCCTCCAGGCAGGTGATGATAAGGTTCATCTCATTTTTCCCTTCTTCTCTCAGGTATCAAAGTCCTGGGCTATCTGTTTCTAGTGTCTAAAAATACTTTTTGCATAGTTCATAGTTAATCATGAAAGGGTGATTCCAGCCACTATTACTTATAGCCAGAAGTGGAAGTCAATCCTTGCATTTTTTTACATGAGCAAAATTAGTTCTTAAGGTAAGAAATTTGGAATTTATCTTTTAATTGTAGTTGTACATATACAACTGGTTAGTTCACATTTCCACCTGGATCTCTAATAGCCCAAAATTAACATTCATCCAAACAGAACTCTTAATTTCTATAGCGTAGCTTCACCCAAAGTATTCTTCCCTTTGTCTTTACTATTCACTTAGTGGCACCAACTTCTACTAAGATATAATCCCCATGTGGCAGAGACCTGCCTGTCCCTATTGCCCTTTATTGGTCTTCCAATGTCTAGTGCAGTGCTTGGCTCTGTGATTATCCAGGCTTTCTGTCTCAGGGTATCGTCCAAACTACAGAGTTGAGAAGGGGAACCCAGAGAGAGATAGGTAGCTTTGCAGAGTTGAGAAGATAAATATCTGAGTTTGTGGGGTCTAAAATTCTTAGAATTGGTTGGTTGAAAGAATTAATGTATCTTTCTTAAAAAAAAGAGCTGAGAATAGAGTTAATTGATATATCTGGTAGAACTATATAGAGTAGATCAATTGATACATCTGGTAGAACTGGACATAAAATGGTACAACATGAAAGTTTAGCACAGTATCTGACTTAGCACTCAATATATTATTGTTGAATCTGTGAATATTGACAGGAGCCTTCAATTACACAGTGTTCCCTCTTCATACTGGAGAAAATTAGCCTAGAGCCCCCATTTCATTTCATCCACGGGACATGGAATTCATTTCGATTTGTTTTCACTCTGATTGATGATAGAGTGAACAAGATTGTCTAAAATATGAAAGCAAGGGATTGTTATGTGCTGCTCATCCTAGTTCCCTTTTCTCCCTGAAAATAAAGGGCTGTATACAGTGACAAAACCATCCCTTTACCACCATTCTGCAGATTATAGCAATGTATTCAACACCTAGAAATCACTGGGAATGCTTAATGGCTTTCTGATATCATCCTGTATTTACAGTGTGTGCATCTACAAACTGCCTCACACTTAAACACCTTCCTCCACACCCCAGTCCACAAACATATTCATGCCTGTCAAGCCTTGGGCCATGGGAAGTAGAAGGTTATATTTATAAAGAAAGTTCCTAGTCAGGATCATCTTTCTTTCTTCTTCCCTGTTGTGGTATTTCTAAAACACACGATATTAGTGTCGCCTCTTATTTTGAGATTAGTTACTTCTGGTTCCACCAGTTTCTTCCTATGGTTTCCTGAAAAGAAAACAATTTATTTGGCACCCAAGAAATTTCAGGCACTCTTTTAGAGTCTTTACAATGATAAATTTGTAATTTCATGTACTTGTCATATTAGCCATAAGAAATAGTTGCTGTTGACCATATTTTATAGATGATGAAGTGAGGTTCAGATAAGTTAAGTAACATGTATATTCACACACCTGGTATGTAGGGAAGCTGGGGTTTGAGCCCAGCTCTCTTTCACATTACTGAGCAATAAGTTTATTCAACTTAACAATTTTTTAGGCAATTCCATATGGAATAATCTTGATGGAATGAATGTGGTCTTTTGTAGTTGGAAGTTGTGTGACAGGCCTTGGGGTAGTGACCAATGTTCTGTTCTCTGTCTTGTTTGGAGGGGAAGTTCAAACTCTCCTAACTATGGATATGCCCTTTGTGGTTTGTTAGACAAATCTTTCAATAGTTTGTTTCAAGTTTGTCTCATTTATATGTCACCTTTATTTTTATTTTTGTTTGCTGGGAGAGAGAACAATTTTATGACTACTAATATTTGAAAGATAGCAAATGCCATAAAAAACAAACAAACAAACAAACAAGTCTATGCAATAGTAAGTTACTGTAGAGGGGCTGTTTTATATAGGACAGTCAGGGAAGATCTCTTATCTGCATGAGCACCTGGACTATTTCATGTGGGGTACATAGGGAAACTGAGGTCCAAGATAATTAAATAAATTATACACAGACACATGAATTCTTTTATGGCTAAATTAGGACTGGAGACTGAGTACTACAGTTATTATTATTATTATTACTGTTATTATTATTTAATTAATCTTGCTATCTGGTGAAATGAATCTTCCTTTTCAAAATTGTCTTGAGTATTGTTGTCCTTTCAAATGATTTTTAGGATTGTTGACAAGGTTTCACAAGAATACTCCACTTCTTTTTATTGGCATTAAATTAAATCACTGATTAATTAATTGGCATAGTTGTCATCTTTACCTTATGGAGTCTTCCCATCCAAAGGACTGTGTGTCTCTTCATACGTTAAAGTTGTGTTGGATGTCTTTTTACTGGTGTTTACATTTTATTCTTAAAAATTAATGTATATTTTATTATTTTATTTCTAGACATTTCAGTTTAGAGGGTGACTGGAAAATATATTTTTTAAAAGTAGATTTCAAATCACTTGCAATGGTTATATAGGGATGAAAGCAATAGATTTTTTTATATTGATTTTTTTATCCATTTGGCAACCTTGCTGAAACTTGTAAGTTTTGATAGTGTATCTGAAATTTGTCTTACTCATATGTCATGATTTCTTTATCCATTCTCTTTTTCATGAACAGTCTTGACTGAGATTTGTCTATTGTATTTACAAATATCTAGCTTTTGTTTACAAATATCTAGCTTTTGATCTCATTGGCCTTTTAAAAAAGCAATATATTCTGAGAATTTGTTGTTATTTTGTGAGTTTAATGCCGTTCATTTATTGCAATTACTAATATATTTGGGTTCATTTCTAGAAGCAACAAAACATCTTAGTTACTAGTACAGACTTTGGTGTATACTTTGTGTCTTTTTACTCCGTCTCTGGTACTTCATAGCTCTAGCTGTTGAACAAATTGCTTAACCTCCCTCTGCTTCACTTTTCTCCTCTGTGACATGAGGTTTTACTGTTGGGTGACTTACTTGATGGGATTGTTGGGAGGAATAAAGGATCGATACTTGTAAAACATTGAGAGCAGTGTTTAGCTCATAGAAGCCTTATGGAACTGTTAGTTGTCATTATTCATAATATCTTATTTGTTCTTTAGATTTTATTGGCTTTTTATTTGATTCTCCCCCTTCCAACATTTTATGGATTCACTGTTTCCTTTATTCCTTCCCTTCCTTCTATATACACAACAATGGTTTGGAAGTTTTTTGTTTCTGTTTCTTGGAAGTAATCATTAGCTCCTCTGAATTTGTCAGACTTACTCTCTTTAACCCTTCTCACCACCTTTGTCTTTTATGTTGTTGTCAAGTATCTTAGTATCACCAAATATTTAATTCCCCAAATTAGTTGTCATATTTATTTTTATGTAGTCAATGCATGCTTAGATTTGTTAAAATGTTTGCTGATTTCTGTGATCGCCTTTGCTCTAGTATCTCATTCCTTCTTTCTCTGTTAAATTTACTTTAAATTTCTTTAAAAACATTTTGTACTTTTGGGGCTCCTGGCTGGCTCAATCAGAAGAGCTTGTGACTCTTGAACTTGGGGTCATGGGTTCGAGCCCCACAGTGGGCGTAGAGATTACTTAAATAAATAAAACTTAAAAAATACATTTTGTACTTTTAATATTTCTTTCACAGAGGGTTTAGGGATTAGTGTTCTCTCTTTCTCTCTCTTTTTTTAAAAGATTTTATTTATTTGACAGAGAGAGACGCAGCATTAAGTATCTTGATTTCCCTCTCACTTTTAAATGACAATTTAGCTGAGCAGTCAATTTTAAGTTGACAGTTATTTTCTCTCAGTACTTTGAACTATTCCTTTGCCTTTTGACTTCTGTGATTGTTCTTGGGAAGCCTGCTGTCAGTCTATTTCTTGTTCCTTTTAACGTTTTCTGCCTTTCATCTCAGGTTATTTAAAAAAATCTCTTCATCTTTGGTGTTCTGCAGTTTTGCTGAAGGTGTGTCTGAGTGTGGATTTATATTTCTTTCTTTTTATTGGTACTCAGTTTGCTTCTTAATCAGGGAAATACACCTTTAATCAATTCTACAAAATTAACCACCATTTTGTGCTTGAATGATGCCTTTTCCAATGCTTTCTGTTTTACACAACTCCTAGTAGGTGTATGTTAGGTTTTCTTATTTCTATCCTTAATTTCTCTTTTACACTTTGTACCTCTTTATCTCTTACTGTTGTTTTCTCGTTAGTTCCTTCCAATCTATTTTTTCTTGGTGTGTGAAAAAGAACACTCGGTATTTATTTTATTCATTTGTCATTTGTTAAAGATATGCCTTATCTTTTTATGTGACTAACCTTTATCTCCAACTAAGTGCTAAGCTTTCTGAGGGCAGTTGGCTACATCTTCTGTGTCTTTGGGGGTACTGAGTCTTAGATCATGGGTTCTAGAAACAGACTAGCCTGAGTTGAATTCTGGCTCTGTCACCTACTGTCTTTGAAATCTCAGACACCGTTACTTTGCTTCTCCACAGCACAATGCAAGTATTAGTAGTATAGCCCTGGTGCTGAGGTACTTAGAAGTGCTAAGTGAATGTTAGCTATTATTCTCTTTTTCCATAGAGCAAAACTGTTAAATGACCTTGACTTCCCAGAATGCTTTGGCACTTAGACTGAATTTTGAAAAATAAATTAGTCAGTGCTTAATGATGGAGGAGGAAAAGACAGAATAAAGTGAACACTTTAGGCAGAAGAAACAGCATGTACATCGGTACAAGAATTGTAATGTGTGATGTGTATTTGAGAAATGCACTGCATTGCCTTGCCCACCCATATCCTCTCAGCACCCAAGGGTCAGTACGTAAGCTCATTTCCTACTGCTCTGTACTTGAAGACTCCCCCTTGACCTGGCCACCCAGCAAGTGGAATTCATACCTTCAGGAGCAGCCCTCAGCCAGTGATGGATGGGGCTGGTGAATAAATACTCCATCTCCCTGCCTTTCAAATGTGATAACCCTGAGTTGTGTTTTACATTCTTTTTTTTTTTTTTTAAGATTTTATTTATTTCTTTGAGAGAGAGCGTGCAGAACGAGAGAGAGAAAGAGCAGGTGGAGGGGCAGAGGAAGAGGGAGAAACAGACTCCCTGCTGAGCAGGAATCCCAATGCAGGGCTCCATCCCAGGACCCTGGGATCATGACCTGAGCCTAACCACTCAACTGACTGAGCCACCCAGGTGCTCTGCCATCGATCTTAGAACTATTTTAGGTTGTATCTAGAAAGGGTTGTGATTGGGTTTTTCCAGTCCCAGGTACAAAATGTGTTTCATAAATGTTATCTATTATCATATGCATCCTCAGTATGTTTTTCAAGTAAATGAAAATCTTTTCTGTCCTCTCTTATTCCCTCCTTCACGTCATTTATTTGATTTTTGGGAAAGGGCAAAAGGAAGATAAAAAGTGCCCCCTTCTCCTATTTCTCAGTATTTTAAAATGCACCTGTGTTACTTGTACATGAAAACGAAAATTTAAAATAGAATTTTCAGATGCTGAATGATTGGGTTTCTTAATTTTATGTCCAAATGTTTCTAGGTAATTATCTCTTTTGTTCTTCTACTGCTTTGTGTCAACCTTCTGATAAGACTGCAAAAACAAGATATGTTTGAAAGTCTTTTCAGTCTATTTCCTGCTTCTGAAGTGTAAATGCTTTAATTATTTGAAACTCTCTGAGGTCTCCCAACAAAAGCCTGTCAGAACATTGTGATTCCACTCACGAAAATCTCTCTCAGGTTCAACTCAGGGTTTGTGATTTACTGAGATATGCATTTCAAACAGTATGACAGCAGCTTGGTAGGTATTTCAGAGCAAAACTTTTGATCAAGGTTCTGTGTTCCTCAAGGGGATCTTTAATTTTTTGGATGAAGTCAATTCCTAAGAGAGTCTTTACTATGAGATTGACATGCATTGCGCCAGATTTATAAATGAGTTTTCTCATCTTGCAGGAAAACAAAAGTTTCACGTCTCACTTTGCTTTCCTATTTTGAAGGAATATAAAACTTTGTAAAACTTTCCAAAGTAAGAGGTAGGCCACATGCCTTCCTGGAGTCCTTGAGGTGTCCTACGAGATAATGGATTTGTATATTATAATGTGTAATCACACCTGTAATCATATAACTAATGGTTGGAAGGGTTGAAAGTTTATCTAGTCCAACCAGATTTTGTAGATGAGAAATCTAAGCTCCAAAGGTTTAAATGGATTACTTAAGACCACTAGACAGGTTAGTACTGGCCGAGGACTCCTTCTCTTGATTCCTGATTCAGTGCTCTTTCTATGTTATAGAAGAGTTTCTGTTTCTTAAACATTACTTTGGACAGTTCCTTCATTTTGACTGGCTTCAAAGGAAAAATAAAATTATTTATTTAAGCTCTTGCATTGTATAAAAGAACATTTAAGACATAATATGATGTAGATATTTCTCATTATGTAAACTCTCTCCAAACATTGGAACTGAATAGATTCAGATAAAATTGTTGAGATAGGGTTGGTATCCATTGCTATCCGTACTCCTCCTCTTTTGCTATTGAAAGTGTAGGAATAAATTCTGTAGATTCACTCAATATCTGAACTTATTTTCCTATTCTTCCTATCAACTAGATTCAATAATGAGGTTGCTTTGATTTGCAACAAGACAGATCTGGGAATATTATGCATCTTAACAATCATAGAATCTCTGAATTTTAAGCAATACCAACAATCATCTACTTCAAACACCTATCTTTCTGCAAAAGGCATTTAACAACTATTGCATTTGACCCAATATACTTTCCTAGTTTTAGGGGACCAGGGATCAGCATCTGGAAGTTTTAAGGTAGTTGGCCATTGCTGTACACGGAGGCTGATTTGAGTGGCCTATTTTTGTCGATGTCTGCTCTGGTGATAATTCACTAGTGGCATCTAAAAGTCTCACAGTGTTAAGTAAAAGATCATTTTTAGTCTTTACCTTATTAGAATTACCAATCTTGATCTCTGCTCTTTTGACCTTTGTAATATCCACACCTTGTCTCTCCTTGAAATTGACAGATGGTTTCTCCCCTGTTTCATTTGTAGAATTCTCTGCCTTCGTTTAACTTCTTGAATGTTAGTCATTGGGCTATCAGTGTTCTGTTCCTGTCCCAGTTCTTCTCACTCTATGTAATGATACTATATGCATACAAAGTACTGAATATATATTTGGTCCAATTGAAAAAAGAGCAAATAAATGCTTCCATTTGTTCCCAAGATTTTTAATGCCACCTATATGCTGATAACTGCAAATTTTCTATGACATTGATGATCTGGGCTCATATATATAATCAACATGCTATGTCTCCATCTATATGTTACTGAGATTATTCTGACTCAGTATGCAAAATAACACATCTATAGTATTGCCTATCTCAGTTGTAGAACTTTTCCATTCCCCATAGTTAGAAACTAATTGCCCTTCATCTTCTCCTGCACCCTTACCAACTCCAATCCAATGCATTACAAAATTCTTCTGATGTTTTATTCTAGGAAGTTCTCTCATTCATTTTGTTCTCCATCCTTATTATTACCAACCTTGATTGGACTTCCATCATTTCTCTCTCTAGCTACTTGAAGAGCCTCCTACCATCCATCCTTGCCTTTAGATATGCTCCATCCAATCCCATCCTCTGTAAAGATCCACAATATGACTATCTGAAACATAAATCCGATTCTATTCTTTTTTGTTCTTGTTGTTATTTTTAATAACTCTGTTTTTCAGTGAATAAAATCTCAACTTCTTACCATGGCCCAGCAGGCCCTCCCTATGAACCTCTTTAGCTTTATCTGACAGCACTCTGTCTCTCACTTCATGCTTCATTTGCACAATATTGCTTATATCCCTTGTGCCGATGCCATGCTATTCTTCGCTTTCATGCCTTATATATTTGATACCATTTTTCCCTTCTCGTTTCTTCTGTCTATTCCTACTTATTTGTTATGAATCAGCCTTGGAAGCGTTCAGTGAAGCCACCCACAAAGACTTTAATGATTTCCTTACTTGGATTATGTGTTTCCGTATACTTGGTCAGAGTAACTATCACTTCACTTACAACATTGTTTTATAATTATCTGTTTACAGATCTGTCTCATCTATAACACAGGAATCTTAAAATGTGGATGTTGTGTCCTTTTCACTTCTATTCCCAAGACCTGGAATAATGCTTGAAATATAGCAGATCTTCAATAAATAACTGTAGGATGAATGCTAGTGAGAGAGGAAGGATTCTTTAGATTTCATCTCATAGATCCAGAAGACTCCAACTGGGCAGCTTTGGAGGTTGAGTGCTTTACTCTGGGAGCTTTGTTGATGGATTGATCTGTGATCTCCAGGATTTATGGGCTATGGGGCAAGAGAGGACTAAGCCCTTGGGTACACTCTTGTTTGCCCTGGTAAAAACATAGTTCTTTCTATTCAACTGCATAAATACTTGTCAATGCATTCCCAATTTTAATTCAGACCACCACATTGCTTGCCTGGATGTCTGAACTGCCCCTCCATAACTGACATCCTTGCCTTAAATCTTGTCTCTTCCAATTCTTTCCCCACACATAATGTAATCTCAATAATCCTTCTCAGATGCTAAAATTCTTTATTGTGTTATGAAGCTCTTAGACAGAAGTCCAAACTCCTTAATGCAGCTCCTAATAACTACATTTTATGATCTGATTCTTGCTTGCTTCTCTAACCTCATAGCTCACCATGGTATCCTGACCCATTTGGTCTCCTTCTAGACTGAATGGCCTTTGGTTCTTTCATTTCACTTCTAGGTCTTTGAATTTGCTTGGGACACTCTTCCTTTTTGCCCCCATCCTCATTACTAGGTTAACTCTTAACTCATCATTCAGGTCATAGTTTAGGGATTGCTTTCTCCAGAAAGCCTTCCTTCATGTCCAAATCAAGGTTAGGGATTTTACTTCCTCCTCTCTAATGATTTCCCTGCCCATATTTTTCTGTAACACATCTGTACTCCTTTCACACTTAAATATTGCACTATAATAATTGCCTTTCTTATTGTCTGTGTAACCCACTAAACTAAGTCCTGAGAAGGCAGAAACCATGTCATTTGTGTTCCTTGTTGTAGACTCAGCACCTAGTATAAGAGCTTGCACAAACCAGCTGAATATTTATCAAATGAATGAATGCATGCAATATAAAGCCATTTTATATTATCTACTGGATTTCATATTGCCATGCTGTTGACATATTACAAGATAAAGACACCTGGAACTCTGGATTTAAAAAAGAAACTTTACTAGTTACACATGAGACTTGCTGACAGTCCTGTGTTTGTTGTTTTCAGGTATACAATTAGGAACCTGGATTTTCTGACTTCTTGGTCCTTTCCAGACTTAGTGAGCCTGAATTTCTGAGTAACCATTAAGAATAAATCACTAAAAAGGGGACTGTGGTGACTGATGGAGCCAAGGTAGATAACCTCATTTCTGTTTCTATAAAGAGGAAAGTCCCCTCTCTGTACCAAAGTGAGCAGAAGCCTCTAAGTCACTGACAGTGGTCTAATATGCCAGGAATAGTTTTCTGGAACCATCATGGAATTTGGGTCTAGTTTCATGACAAGAGTGTGGACTCAGGAAGACTGAGCATTGTTGTAGAGCATTTTGTCTTCTTGTGAAGTGCAGAGCTGAAATTTATTAGTGACTCAGCAAGACTGCCCTATTTTTAGGCCTAAAGGTTAGCTTGCAGCACTTCAGAGAGTGGGAGACAAGAGGAAGTGTTACCAGCTCAACTGAGTCTTGTTTTATTTATAAATTCTGCGTTTATTAATTTTAAATTGGTTATATTTAATTTAGGACCTGAAATAGATCAGACGCCCTTCTTAGTTCCTTCATTTGAGTCAAAAGAGACCAAAATAATAATTTATATATGTATTAACAAATAGTGGGTGTGCTGTGTTTGTGGCTTTATTTGGTGCAGTGGGAATTAATGGAATATATAAAAAGATACATCTTTCTTTCCTTACATTTGAGTGAAGGGTCCAAGAATCTATCCTTTAAGAAACTTGTTTTGTCTCCCATTTCTCCTATAGAGAAATCATCCTTAGCTGTAGCTTGTCCGCTTATTTCTCATGTGTGACATTGGTCATTAGAAGATCCAAGGAGGGAAATGATGACTCAGTCTGGATGAATCACTAGCACTCGTGTGTAAAGTGAGCAACGTGGGTTTTATGACCTCTTCTGCTCTGAGTTCAGGAGGTCTGTGAGGGTGAAGTTTTGTCCCAAAATAAATTCTAATAAGAGGAGTATGGTGACTGATTGAGTTAAACACAAACTTTCTTTCTAATTCTAACTCTGGGTCAGTGGTATTAATTGTGACAGGCCGGCATATTGTTTTTGACAACTGGAGTTTGGTCAAACAAAAATTCAACTTAGAGTAACAAGAACTGGCCTCTGCCTCAAGCTTTCTGATTCTGGGTAATCACTTAAAACTATTTCAGCCTCAATTTCCTCCCCTTTAAAAGGGGGATTAATTTGAACATGGCACAGACGTCAGGAAAATACTCCGTGTGGGTTGATGGAAATTTTTTGGTGTTACTGACTAAACTAGGGAAGTCGGAAGGTACAGCTGTACCAAGTGTCATGGTCAATGCCAGTCAGCTGACTCCCCCCCCGCCCCCGCCACTCAATTCATATACATGCACACACCAGCTTCCCAGTCATTCCCAGGCCCTGCTTCCTGCGACTTCATCAGGGATTTGTACACACTTCACTGAACATCCAGGTGGCAGTTGACAAATTCATGAGTTTAGTTTCCTTTTAACAGAATAACAGAATAAATAACATCCACGTGGAAGGAAGAGCTAAGATTTACAGTGCATCCATTCTAGACCAGACAGAAGCTGTGCATAAATTACCTTGTTGAACCTTCAAACTGATATCTTATGAGGCAGGTTCTCATACTGTGGTTCTCACTGAAAGAATAATTATGGAGGAAATAAAGTTCAGATCATGGAGTCTTGTTTCTGTTTCACTTTTAAGGGGTTAACACAAGTAAGGGTGATGAGAAGGATTTGATCTGGGATGTCCACTGTGCTTGAATGGTCATCCCTGTCTCAGTTTTGAGAAAGGTTATGGGCAGAGTCCCTGTGTACAAACAGGCAGGTGTTTCACAGCATGAGGGGAACAGGACCCCCAAGGGCATGAGTTGGTGGTGAACCCACCCTGTGCTCTGCTCACCATGCTGCACGCCATGGCAGGGAGCCATGACTGCCCAGAGAATGGGTCTGGGTGCCTCACATCTCCTACCAGTGATCATTGGCCAAGCCATCTGCCTGTGGAGCTGTCCCCTTTTTCTAATTTCTACAAAGATAACATGTGGTTCAGCTGAGGCTTTATGGATTAGAAGAGTTTGAGGGGAACCTGGCTGGCTTGGTCGGAGGAGCAAGTGACTCTTGATCTCGGGGTTGCAAGTTCGAGCCCCTCGTTGGGTGTGGAGATTACTTAAATAATTTAAGCTTAAAAAAAAAAAGAAGGGGTGCCTGGGTGGCTCAGTTGGTTAAGCGTATGCCTTTGGCTCAGGTCATGATCCCCGGGTCCGGGATCGAGCCCCGCATGGGGCTCCCTGCTGGGCGGGGAGCCTGCTTCTCCCTCTCCCTTTGCCTGCCGCTCTGCCTACTAGTGCACACTCTCTGTGTGTGTCAAATAAATAAAATCTTAAAAAAAAAAAAAAAAGAAGAGTTTGAGAAACAGAATCAAAGCTACCTAGCTGAAGACTGAGCTATTGTACACGGAGCGGGAACAATCCAAATTGTTTATGTTAAATCTAAATTGTTTATGTTAATGATATCTTTTGGCTTCAGAGCCTGGTATTTTAATACTTCGAGCTTAGTGTTTTCATTTTAGTCTCAAGCTCTGCAGTGCAACATGGCAGCCACTAGCCATATGTAGCCATTTAAATTTAAATTAATGAAAATTAAATAAAAAATTCCTTGGTTACACTAGCCACATTTCAGGTGCTTAGTAGTTATAGCTACATGTGGTTTGTGGTTGCGATAGTGGTCAGTGCAGAATAATAGAACATTTCTGTCGGTGCAGTAAGTTCTACTGGGCAATGCTGCTGTAATCAACTTTTTCTAAGCTATAGATTGTTGCTTGATCCACATTAAATTATTCAGGCCACTGTAATTTTATTTCCTCTAGTAAATGACTACTTACCAAACCTGAGTAGCATGTAAATGCATATAAAAGTTTTAATGCAGTTTCCCAATTTTCTAACTCACATCTATTTATTCTTTAATTCTATCCCTGCTCCTCTCTCCAGAGGCAAGTCATGTTATCAGTTGTATGTATTCTTCCCGAGATTCACAAGGATAGAAATAGCACACACATGTATGCAAACACATACCTTCTTTCGTTATTTTTCAGTCAAAGAATAGCAGACTTTACAAGTTGTTCCACACCTTAACTTTTTTCACAATTTATCTTGAAGATCATTTTTTTGTTAGTATATAAAGCGCTTCTTCATTCATTTTGGCAACTGTATGGTATTTAATTATATGATGTATGTGTATATGATGGGTGTGTGTATGTGTTGTTTCTTTATTGTTTTCTGTTATAAATACTGCAAAGAATGACTTACATATACGTCATTTCTAATTTATAGGATTATAGTTATAGGATAAATTTCTGGAAGAAGAATTGCTGTATCTAGGTGATATGCACTTGAAGTTTGAAGAGGTATAAACAAATTTCCCATAGTAGAGTCATATTGATTTACACTTTGGTTAGCTGTCTAGACGTGCGCATGTTTCTCCACACCATCACCAACAGTGTGCATTACCGATTTCTTCTCCAGTGTTGTAAGTGGAAGATTATATGTCCGTGCAATTCTGATTTGGATTTCCCCTTTTTTAAGGGGAGACAACTGTCATGTGTTTAATAATCATTTGGTTATTTTCTTGTTTTTTGACTTTGCGAATGAGTGTTTCTTTATATCTAAAGTGCTTTTACCTGGGATACAACTCATCTTGACTTAGCTGGCTCACTCTTCCCTGGGATATGATGTGCCCTATCAGTACTGAACTAGAGTTTTAGAAATGTTTTCTTAAAATGTTAAATAAATGTGCTGTTTAATTGTTTTTAGATTTATTCTTTGGGTATTCCAGTTATGTGTATGTTGAATCCCCTTTATCTAGCCTGCTTGTCTTTTTCTCTCAAATTTTACACTATCATGATTTACTTTTTATTTTTATTTTTCATATCGGTTATCTCCTTCCATTATTGTGTTTTCAATAATATCTATTCTCTCTCATGTTTCTTCCACTTTTGTCTTCATGTATGTATTTTGTGCATGTAATCTTTTTTTATAGGGATAATTAATTCATTAATTTGGGGGACTATATGTAATGGAATATTTTGTGATAATTTTTATCTGTCCCATGGTACTTTTTTTTTTTGTGGCTTTCCTTTATTTCACTTTTGTTTCATATTTTTATTTCTGCATTTCCATAGCATCTTTATATAGATACTGTCTCATCTCTCTTTTTTTTTTTTTTTTAAGATTTTATTTATTTATTTGAGAGAGAGAGTGAGAGAGAGAAAGAGCACAAGAGGGGGGAGCGGGAGAGGGAGAAGCAGACTCCCTGCTGAGCAGGTAGCCCGATGCGGGACTCGATCCTGGGACTCCAGGATCATGACCTGAGCTGAAGGCAGTCGCTTAACCAACTGAGCCACCCAGGCGCCCCGATACTGTCTCATCTGTTATGTTCACTATGTACCTCTAAAGGAAGTAAAATTGTCCTGGACCTGGTATTGATAGAAAATTTGTGTGATGGAAGTGTTGTCATTATATTCCAGATTAACTGGGATTATTTTAAGATCCTTGGGTTTGTGGGGAGTTCATACAGCAATTACTTCTCTCCAGCTTGGGGATTGTTGACAATGTAAAGTCTCTCTTCTGCTTTGTTGGTTCAGAGACAGACAGCTTCCTGAAAATATAGCTTGTCTGTGCAATAAAATTTTTGGCTCCACCCTTATTTACTTCTTCCCCCAATGTGCGTACCACTGTCCTGCTGGTAAAAACAAAGGCTTAGCAGTCATGACTCAGGTTACCTTCTTTTAAAAGACTGTTTCTTACTGTTTGTTTTTTTCCTGAGTCTTACTGCCATGATTTCTTTTACATGATTCTTTGTGTGTGCCCTTGCTGGATTCCCATTGTGTGAATAGCCCCAAAAACTATCCTGTGGTTCTACATTTTATGTTTACCATTTTTACCAAAAACGGAATTTTAACTTCATTTTTAATTCTCAATCTAGGAAGAAAAGAAGTAAATGCTCACTTACCTTAATCTGCATTGTTAAATTGAGCATCCTTTGCATTATCCATTGGGATATTTTGTACTTCTCTAACTTTTCCAAAAAAATGAAGACATGATTCTTCGTATTTCAGCCCTTATTAATTTTTTTATATTTTGATCCACCTCAAGATGTCCAGTTATTTAACAGAACTTCTTCAGAGAAACTCTACCAGTATCTCAAATTTACATTGTTTAGAGATACCTTTCATTTCTTTCCACACTATACTATTTTTTCTAAAATTATGAAACCTCCCTATCATCAGGTTTTAAACATTACCGCTGTGCTTTATTCCTTTATGTGTTCCTCACCCATGCCTGTGTAACTAGTCACCAACTTCTTTAACAACTACATTAATTACACCCTACCATATGTATAAGACAGTGTGATAGGTGCTGGATAGTAATGGCCCTGAACTTGGGTTAAGGATATTTCGGCCTTGAGCTCCTAAGCTTTTGAGAACCCTGCATGTCATAAATCCACATTCAGAATTATTTTAAAACTCACAGGCATCTCTCTCAGGGTCCAGAGTTCAACACCCACACAGATGTTTTGTGGCCCAAAGAAATGAGTCTTCATATATCTTGCCCATTTCCTTGAAAGAAAAAGTGCTCCAAAGCCCCAAAATTGGATTTTGTGCCCCTGTCATGTTGAATATGGACACACCTTTGGAGTATGGGGGTTTGAGCAGGGAAACCTCTTAAAAATGAAAAATACAAATTATTTTAACTTGTCATATTTTTTTTCCCCAGATAGCATGAATGCAGTAAATTTTAACATAGCCAACTATTTTTTCCCACCAGTGCTGAGCAACCATTTTTTCCACTTCTTATCATTTATAATTCATGGTTCGGGAGGTACTCTTAAGTTAACGCATTATTTACCACAGTTGGACATGGGAATAAAGAACATCTTATAATATTAAATAATGTATATTACTCCTAGGTGAGTGTACTTATATGTCTTGCTATCACATATGAAGCCAAGTCTTTACATTAGCAACTAGATGAAGGTTGATCACTAAAATTTCCAATAGTTTTATTTTTATAAAAATACTTTATGAGATAAATCTCCAGCTTTACTAAAGTAATCATAATTTAAAATTTGATATTCATTAATTATAGTATTTATACTATACTTTTGAGTATTTTAAAAGGAAAAGTAATAATATTTTTGAAATTATATCTGAGAAATACCTTTACTTATTTATATTTGCTTTCATATGCAATTTTGACAAAAATACATTCAAATTTTGGAAACTGTATGTTTACATTTTAAACCTTTTAGATCATTGATGTCAATAGAACACAAATTCTGTAAAAAAAAAGATCTTGCTTGAGCAACGTAATTCTTGTTGAAATAAAGGCAAGAAAAATAAATTTATTGAAAAAACATATACTAGTTTATGAATTATATATATTTTTTACTTTATTACTCATCTAATTGCTGATCCATTAGCAAATTACTCAGATATGTACAATAACATATAAATTTAGTTGTCTTAAATTTTGCTAACTTGTAGTCATATAAAAACATAACTATGTTTTTATAAACATATATAACTTTGTTTTATAAACCTAAAATTATAAAAACATAACTTTAATATTTTTTCAATTTTTTGTTTAAAGGTAAATATGTCAAGGTAAGAGAATAGAAAGTATGTTAAATCTCTATTTGAGAGTACAGTTTATTATCTTTTATATACTAAGGCATATGACATGTGGGCCTGTGTTCATAGTTTTGCCTCTGGCTCTATAAATAAACAGGAAGATCCTTGTTCTGTCATTGAGGAACTCATCTTCTAAATTCTACCTTCTCAACTTCTCAAAGTCTCTTGTAAGCCTCCTTTCCATTTTTATCTCTACTGTATTCACTGAATTTGCCTTCTGAAGGGTCTCTAATTCCAGTGGGGAGATGATGCTTTGTTAATATTTGAAATCCTCACAATATGTCTTAACACATAAGGGCTTAATAAATAATTGAGAATTAGGCTGAATTAAGTTGAAGGAAAAATAAAGAAGAGGAAGAGAGACATTGTCCATGAAGAGAAATAAGTAGATGGGTTTGAGGGAAGGAAGGGTGACTGCCACTCAGGAAGGTTACTTGAAGGCTCTTACATCTGTTGGAATTGTCTTGGAAATCACATAATTTCCTGAAATAAAAAGTAGTTGGCTCATGTTTCACATTATGATATAGCTCTTCTTAAAACCAGACAAGATTTAGAGGGAAACATTATGCATGAATCCAGGGAGTCTTATTTGTTATGAGACTTTTTGGGAGACAGAAAGAATTGTTATCCTTAGATGCTTTTGTTCACAGTTGAAGATCTGATCAATGTCTTGCCTCCAGACATTGGCTCTAGGCTCACTTAAATGATTTTTTAAAAAAAGCTGTATGTGGTTTTCCATTCACGATATGAACCAAGCTTTCTTTCCTACATGCCTATGATTAAATGAAATAAATGTACGGGGGAAAGCCAGAGGAGCCTCGAGAAAATTGAGCAGTTGTCATTTCCGTGGACAGAAGATAAAACACTGGCTGGTTTGAGACTAGAGTTTGGCAAAATCCTTTTTTGAGTGATTCTGTTTACTGTTGGAGATACATCTCTGTATCTATATCTATATATTGATATTGATAAAGACATAGATATATGTAATAGTTTGCAGCCTGCTGTTTTGAAAAGAAAACTTTGAAAGTATTACAGACAGTGTGCCATTGCTCAGATGACATGAAGAAAAGTCATTTTTCCACCTCTTAAGACAACCACATACTATTTGTGATCATTTTGTCTCTCCCTGAGTGAAGGTCAAAGATTAACTCAATATTTTGAAATATTACACTTAATGCTGGGTGAGATATTTTGCTTTCAAATCTTTAAAAAAGAATGTAAAATTTAGGGGAATACAAATACAAACCAGAAAATAAATTTTTTAAAAATGTAATATAAATATAGGTACTCTTGCTCAGGAAGGACAGTAGAGTAAATGCATGGTTATTGGCTTGAATTTTTTAAAACCATATCTATGGTGTCTATATTATTTTCCAGGATTATTAAAAAAATAATTCCATTTGATGAAATGACTCCCTATTTAATTTGCTGCTTTGTAGTCTTCAGCTTTCTAATCCATGTGCTTAAAGATGTATTTCCAGCTAACCTAGGGCAGAAATGTTGCTAAGGGGAATGAACTAAGAATTGATAATTGACAGTAATTAGAAGTAGATACTTCAAATAGATGCTGTTTTTAAAAGCCATCATGGAGGATGGAGGGCAGGGGGAGAGCAAAGTTTTGATCTGGACTTCTTGTGGATTTTTTTCTCTTGAAAAGGTATTTTCTAATTAGTAGAATTACTTGCAGATATATACAACAGATTTTATATAGTTCTCATCTAGTCTCCTTTTCTTTAACTTTCTGCCTCAAAGTCTTAGGAAGAGGGTTGGAGAGTTGGTCAGTGGACTAAAAAAAAAAAAATATGAATAAATATAGCTGAATAGAGGTCTTGCCTCATCCAAAGAAGAGGGAAGATTTTATACAGGGAGTAAATGAGCTGGCAGCTTAGATAATGTACTGGGAACTTTTAGTCGGAAATCCCAAAACTGATTTTTCAACAGCTGGAGACTTTGGCGTCCAAGTTAATTTTGGTGTAAGTGATCACTCTTAGTAATAGCCATAAACTCGGAAGGAAATATACCTTGTAGAGTTTACAGGTTTCATGTGTGTGTGTGTATGTGTGTGTGTATGTTTAATGTTCATTTTATTCTACCATGTTATCACTTTTGTGGCATACATTACTTCCAAAGCAATTAATGTCTAATAGCACTTGAAATTCATGCATGACCATTTTTTCCAAGACTCACTTGCTACAAAAAATAAAAGCTGAACTTATAATCACAGAGTTATTTTTTATCAGCTCCTAGTAGGTAATTATTTTACCTACTAGGAGCCCCACACCCCAGTTCTAGTGGCTAGTTTTTACTCTCTTCTTTTAACTCTCAATAGGAAAGTAACCAGAAGTCCTCCTTCATCCTTAACCCAAATGATCTAAGGCTTCGATAAAGATGAAGCCCAAATTCACCTTTCAACCTCCATCCTGATTCAATTTCGATTCTACTGACTCTACTTCTTGCCTAGATTTGTTAAAGACCCTCCCGCTAATTTTCTTCTGATCTCACATCCTTTGGCGACGAAGTCAATTTAAAATTCCCAAGGAATGTTGTTAGCTTGAGCTTCACTCTTTTCCATACCAAACTTGGTAATAAAAATCCTACGTGTATATGACCAAAAAGAAATGTGTAAATTATCAGAAAAAGCCTGTGTCACAGCAGCTTGGATCTGTGAGTCCTTCACATTTTAAAGAGGCATTAATTAGCAGTTAAATCCCTGCATATTTCTTTGGCAAATTGAATCACAGGTACAAACTGCCACTTCATTCATTCAGTGCATTCACAAATATTTATTGTGTACACATTTTGTGATATGCGTTGTTCCAGATACTGAGTGTATGGCTATGAATGAAACAATCAATATCTCTGCCTACATGAAATCTATCTTCTACACTTGATCTTAGCCAAAAGGCCGAGAAGTGATGATGAAATCTATCTTCTAGTGGGTGGAACATACAGTCAGCAATTTTTTTTGTCTCCTTACTTGGTAATGCTGCTTGGTAGGCTCTTAGAAGAGCCCGTACCAGCAAGATTTGGTTAGGAAAAGCAAACTTAAAATAATAGAGGCCATTACCATGACTTTTTTAAAGGTTGATGACTCTAGTGTTCACTAGCCTGCCACCCCCAGTCTGACAATTCAGGAAATGTATGATTTTCCCTCTTTTTTTAGTTTGAAATTATTTTATCATAAAACCTTTCTATATCTTGGTTATCCAAAAATTGTCATTCATCAATTAAGGAAGTATCTCAAAACCAACTGAGGAGAACCTCAAGAGTCTTCCTGGTATAGTCTTCTGTCAAATACTGTCTCAATTTTCCACAAGGTAAAGTCTCCCAGTAGTCAATAAAAATTGAATTGACCCCAAAGTGGCATCAGACATTTGATTTACTGATTGAAAAGAACTAAGAGGATGAAATACTTGAAAGACATGACTTGACAATGGCACTGAGAAAGCATATGGAGCTGGCTGATAGGCATTTCGACCGCTAGAATGGCAGAACAAATCGTACTATAGAGCATAAGAGAAAATCAGAGTTTCTCCGTAAAATCATTCAGTTTCTTTTATAGTCTCTGTTTGCTTTTCCCCCATAAACTTATTTATATCCGTAGTGGAAAAAACAAATACATTTACTTTTATTCAAGCTCTTGAAGTCCATATGAGCTTGCCTAGACCAGCTAAGTTGGTTCTATTCCTAAGTCTGTGGTAAAGGTCTGATGTATTTTCTCTGGCTGTATTTTTCTTTGACTGTGTTTCACTGGAAAGATTTACTCTTTGAAGAATTTATCTCCCACTGATTGATTCTCTGGCTGACTGCTGTTGCCTGCTCTGAAGTTGACCTCATGATTTGCAATGCATTCTGAGGTGAATGAGTCACTTCATTGGCAATAGTCATGCAACTGTGAAACCTCTCTGGTGCTTTCCCTGGCCATTTCTGCCGATTCAAAATTCCAGAGACACTACAATACTGACTTCAGTCCTCACACCCCAAGAAGAGGAGGCTGGTTACTTAAAGTTGGTCAGGGCTTCTGTGTATGTTTATGCAAGAAGGTGGGAAGGCTCTGCAGAGACTGATGCACATGCAAATTTTCAAAGAGGCCTGGCACTGCCCCTCCCCTCCTCTTTAGTATCCAGAGGATTTCTCAAATAGAGTATGGACAGAGTAGAGGTGGCCTTACCTCTCCATCTTGAAGACCCACTGACATTCTCTTGGGATCTAAGGTTCACAACTGGTCTCTCTTTCCTCTTTGTCAATCTCTCTCTCTCTCGCTCTCGCTCTCTCTCTCTCTAACACCCTCAAGAATAACATAAACCCTATTAGAAAAAGGCCCACCATTAAGAATCACTGCCATTGATCATGAGTTCCTTGAGAGTTAGCACCATACTATTCATTGTTGAAGAATGGTTCCGGGCACTTAGTAGGTACTTAATATGTGTTGATTTACTGAATAAATGAAAAACATTCACTATGTTGCCATTTTAAATGAGTACAGCTGTACAAAGTGTGCCAGATTCAAGCTAAAAGAATGTCGTTGGCTTGCCATTCACACTGCTAGTCTTGGTTTGGGATTTTGTGTCATCTAAAGGAGTCTCTGCTGAAGAAAAACTTCCTAGTAGAAGTAGGCTGCTCTTACAACAGAGATCATCCTTCTGCATCTAGGTATTTTATATGTGGAAGGAGAGTGCTCCCTTTGCATGTCTGAGCTATAAAGCTCACCATCTCTGTCTCCAAACTGTTGTAAATGCTTTTAAGATCATAGTATGGAATGGCCCCAAAGAGAGCCAGGGCTAGTTTGTATTTGTTGAGAATTGTGATACCAGTTTTCCAAATAAACAACAGATTCACAAATTCTCTGTCCCTAAAAATGTTCCCATTTCTGCTTTGGAGGGATGTATCAGGTCTAACCCATAAGAAAGAGAAGAGATTTGTGACAAATAGCTTGGGAATAGAGGGAAGAATTGTCTTCCAATGCAGAAGTCTTCACTTTTGAGCCACAAAGTGCCTCATGTTGAAATTCAATAGCCACACTAGAAATGGGTTGCACATGGGAATATATTTTTTCCTGAGCAATCTACTGCCTCCCCAGATTGATTGACTCCAGAAGTGACATAGTCTTCTGTTATTTCCTTTTTAAATGTCCTTTCCTCTTTGTTTTTTGCCCAACTTCTAGCTGTGCTCAAAACAAAGGTGCTAGTGCTATTAGAAACCTACTAACTACAGAGACAATTGGAGAGACCCACTTTAGTGATAATCCTTCCATGACGTGTGATGTTGCTGTTCAGTTGAAAGAGTCCCTGAGGGTGAAAGTGGGGTAGACTCAGGATATGGTGAGAGTAAGTATGTCACAAGACACCACTTCCCAGAGCTTTAGTATTAGAGAGGAGTTTGAAGCATGGCAAATGTATCATATGTAAAGACCCATTTTGAATTAAGTGTTTATATGGTTTGAAGCATGGCAAATATGTGTATCATTTGTAAAGTCAGGAACCATGAAGGCCATTTAAAAATCTATAATCTCTTCGAACCATGAGAGACTATGGACTCTGAAAAACAAACTGAGGGTTCTAGAGGGGAGGGGGGTGGGGGGATGGGCTAACCTGGTGATGGGTATTAAAGAGGGCATGTTCTGCATGGAGCACTGGGTGTTATACGCAAACAATGAATCGTGGAACACTACATCAAAAACTAATGATGTAATGTATGGTGATTAACATAACATAATAAAAAAAAGAAAAAAGAAAAAAGAAAAATCTATAATCTCTTTTTAATAGGAAAGCCAATTGATTAAGAAATAGATCAATCTCGGGGCGCCTGGGTGGCTCAGTCGTTAAGCGTCTGCCTTCGGCTCAGGTCATGATCGCAGGGTCCTGGGATCGAGCCCCGCATCGGGCTTCCTGCTCGGCGGGAGGCCTGCCTCTCCCTCTCCCACTCCCCCTGCTTGTGTTCCCTCTCTCGCTGTGTCTCTCTCTGTCAAATAAATAAATAAAATCTTTAAAAAAAAAAAGAAATAGATCAATCTAACATTTTATTTGGCATGAATTTTGTTGTTTTTTTTTTTTTTTGGCACAGACAACAGTGTCTTTTGGTCAACTCTTAGCAAAAGTAGAATTTCATAGAATCACAGTTTGCAGTTTTATTTAGGATTAATTTCCTTGTACATCTGTCATCTGTGACCAAGACTTACTGCTCTCTTACTCCCCAGGTTCTAACCATTCCAATATTGTAGAGGTAAATAGTTACCTATTTAAATAAAATTTAAATAAATTTAAATAAAAACACACTTTGAATATCAAAAATGTGTGGCTCAGGTCATGATCTCGAGCCCTGTGTGGGGCTCCATGCCCAGTGTGGAGTCTGCTTAAGATTCTCTCACTCCTCTCCCTCTGCCCCTCCCGTGCATGCTCTCTCTCTCTAAAATAAATAAATCTTTTTTAAAAAAAATGGGACATCAAAGTGTGTTTTTATTTCTTTTTTTGCATGTGGATATTCAATTATCCAAGCATGATTTGTTGAAAAGATTGTTCTGCCTCCACAGAATTGCCTTGGCAGCATGGTCAAAAGTCATTTGTCCGTGTATATGATTGAGTATATTTCTGGACTCTCGTCTGTTCCATTGATCTATTTTGCCATTTTTATACCAATGCCACACTGCCTTTTTTACTGTAGCTTTATAGTAAGTCTTGTAATCAGATCATCTGAGTCCTCCAGTTTTGTTCTTTTTTCAAAGTTGCTTCGGCTATTCTAGATACTTTGCATTTCCAAACGAATATTTCCAAAAGCCTGATAGGACTGCATGGATTCTATAGGTATTTGAGGAGAATTGACATTTTAATAAGATTGAGTAGTTTCATTTATGAATAAGGTATAATCTCTCTTATTTATTTAGGCCTTTTAAAACTTCTCTCAGCAATGTTTTACAATTCCAGTGTATAGATCTTATACATCTTTTGTCCAGCTTATCCATAAGTAGCCCATATTTTTGATGCTCTTGTAGATGGTATTTTCTAAAACTTTAATGTCATATTGTTCATTGCTAGTGTATAAATATATGATTGATTTTTATATTGATTTTGTATCCTTCAGCTCTCTTAAATTCACTTATTTGTTCCGGTAGCTTTTTGTAGATTCCATGGGATTTTTTTTACAAAAGATGATCATGTCATATACAAATAAATGTAGACAATGTCAATACAACTTGACCTAATTGTCATTTATAGAATACTGTACCACAAAAGAGTATAACACATATTCTTTTAGAGTACACTTGAAACATTTACCTTGAAAGGCATGTTCTGGGTGGGCCATACAATAAGTCTCAATTAATATAAAAGTTTTCCAGTCATAGTATGCTATCTGACCATAGTGGAATTAAATTAGAAATAAAAAACTACTATTTGTGTAAAATTTGTAGACGTTTTGGTCATTATTTCTTTTTTTTTTTTTTTAAAGATTTTATTTATTCATTTGAGACAGAGAGATACAGAGAGAGAGAGAGCATGAGCAGGGGAGAGGCAGAGGGAGAGGGAGAAGCAGGCTCCCAGCTGAGCCAGGAGCCAGACGTGGGGTTCGATCCCAGGACCCTGGGATCATGACCTGAGCCGAAGGCAGACGCTTTAACGACTGAGCCACCCAGGTGCCCCTGGTCATTATTTCTTCAAATTTTTTCTGCCTCCTTTCAGTTCTTCTCTGGGGACTCCACTTACATTATATGAGACTGCTTGAAACTGCCCCAAATTTACTGGTGATTTCTTTCAATTCAGTTTTTTTTCTATGTGTTTTTCAGATTGGACAGAGTGGTTCCATTGCTATATCTTCAAGTATACTAATTTTTTTCTTCTATAATGACTAATCCGCCGTTAATCTTATCCAGTATATTTTTCTTCTTAGGCATTATAGTTTTCATCTGTAGAAGTTTGGAACTCTTTATATCTTCCATATCACTGCTTAACTGTTTGAACATAAAGAATGAGCTACACTGACTTTGCTAATGTTGTCTGATATTTCTGTCATCTGTGTCAGCTCTGGTTGGTTTTGATCATTTAATTCCCCCCACCCCTTCATTTTTGGTCATATTCTTTCTTCTTTCATTTTTTTTTATTTTTAAAGGTTTTATTTATTTATTCATGAGAGACAGAGAGAGAGAGAGAGAGGCAGAGGGAGAAGCAGGCTTCCCGCGGAGCAGGGAGCCTGATGCGGGACTCGATCCCAGGACCCTGAGATCATGACCTGAGCCGAAGGCAGACGCTCAACCATCTGAGCCACCCAGGTGCCCTCATTCCTGGTAATCTTTAATTGGATATCACATATTGTGAATTTTATCTTGCTGTGTGCTATATCTTTTTGTATTTCTATGTACCTCAAGCTTTGTTCTGAGATGCAGTTAAGTTACTTGGAAAATTTTATTTTAGTTCAGTTTTTGGTCTTGCTTTTAAGGTTTGCTAGGTACAAATGAGGCAGTGTTGAATCTAGGGCTAAGAATCCCACACTATAGAGGCAAGAGCCTTCTGAATAGTCTAGCTGTACATTGTGGAGAAGCTACTATTCTCAACGCTATGTAAACATCAAATACTATTCCTTTTAATCCTTTTAGATGATTCTTTTTCTAGACTTGATGCACCATCATCACTTTGTTGAATATACAAGTGGAGACCTTTATAGATCTCCAGGGTTACCCATACAACTATCTCCTGTCTGGTATTCCGTTCTGTGATTCTAGCCACCTTGGTCTCCCTGGACTTTGTGCACTATCCCTTCAACATAAGAGATGCCAGGCTCTGCCTGTACCATAGTCTGGAAACTCTCTCAGGATACTGAGCTGGGCTCATCTTGCTTCTTTCCCATGTCTCAGGGATCGCTGACCTAGGCTGCCTGGTGTCTAGTGTCTTGAAAACCTTTGTTTCGAACATTTTTCCTTGTTTCTTTGGATATTTCAGGAAGAAGAGTAAATCTAGAAATAAAAGTAAATTAGATTTTAGAAAATATGAAGAACAAGCATTTCCTACCTATATGCGTTCATCAATACCATAGCTACTGCATAAGGAAAAGATCTCTTTCGAATTTTATTTCCTTGAGACTACAACCTTTTTATCTGTCTACATTTATCCTTCCAAAAGAGATGGTATCTTGCTTTCTCCTTTCAAATTGAAAGTATTCATTATCTCTTAAAGGAACTGGGAGGACAATTCTTGTTTGCCTATTGGTAAATAGTTAAATTAGTGTCTTTTAAATTTGCTCGGATAGCTCAACCACCACCTTAGCTTTTTGTGGAATGTAATCAAAGATGGATATATTTCATTCCATTTTATACACTGGAGAATTTTTTTTTACTTCAAAAAATATAATCATTACATGTACATACCTCCCACATATCAAGTAATAATACTGATTTAATCATCCATTTATCTATTCAACATGTGCTTATTGATTACTTATTGTGATACATGCATGATCTTGGATATAAATTTTCATTACTGTTCATAACTATTTGCTAACAATATATTTAGGTCAATCAGAATCTGAGCTGAGACTTCTATTATAATGATTTGTTCAGTAATAGAATTGCCCCTGTGAAACTCATTGCTACCTTCTGATACAAGGCAATCTAACCTGAATTCTACTCTCAGATGATTATAATGTTGAAATCTTAAGAACTGATAAGGGAACTCTGGAATATCAAGACTGAAGTTCATTACTTCCAAGAATATTACTAAAAGAAAATATAAACTTAAAGAGTCATTGATTAGATTTCAAATCTTATTTTTAGCTCTGTGATATTTTGTGATACAGTATTTAGTGTTTAGATATTAGTTATATCAACCATCAATCATTCAAGTTCAGAAAAAATTTCCAAAATTTTTCTAAAATATGATCATCACTTTAATCTTTTTTTTTTTTTTTTTAAGTAATGAGTACTCTGTAGTTCAAAAACCCACAACTGGAAGTGGAAATTGGTAAAAATCTCTTAAAGGGAGATTTGGCAGTCTGAATCCAATGTCTTAAATATACTCATCTTTTGATATTATCTTAAAAAATTGTCAGTGGGTGCACAAAGTTGAGCTTTAAGAACACAGTTAACACAATGCTTCTTAGAATAGGAAAAATTAGAAACAACTTAAATGTTCAAAAAATGCATTTTAAAAATAAATTGTGATACATGGGAATAAAAGGCACAACATAAGGGTCACAGTCAATTATAACAGCGATGTAACAGGACAGGTAGTAGCTACCTTGTGGTGAACATAGCATAATGTATAAACTTGTCAAATCACTAAGTTGTACACCTGAAACTAATGTAACATTGTGTGTCAACTTTACTTAAATAAAAAAAAAGAACAGAAAAAAATTGTGATACAATAGTATAAGGAAATACTATGCAATTATTTAAAAAGATACATTTCAAGGTAAAGAAAGATTATCCTGTTCACTTGAGTAAAAAATTTCACATTCTAGACTGTATGCATTATATAACCCCTTTGTACCTGCATGTGCATGTGTTTGCATTTGTCTGAGTGTTGTATGAAGCAACACATACACACATGTATATAAAGACCCGAGAACACACATGGCTAATACTAACAGTTTTTTTTTTTTTTTTTAATCTAGGGTAGGTTTTTGATCAGTTTCTTTTTCCTTCTTTTTCTTTGTTTATATTACTATATTGTAATGGTGTTAGGCTTCCTGAGTTGAAAGGTTACCCTGAAACATGCTCATGTCACCTCTGTGACTGGGGACTGAGTGTAAGAATGTGCAGGAAAGCAGGGAGAAGAATAAAGTCTTATCAGATGAACCGTTGGATGATGCAGCCAACATCACAGTCAGGCCTCCTTATCAATCGAATATTAGTCCCAACATAGCCCAGCTCTAGCATCCAATAACATACAAGATGAACCCAGCAGTTGTTTGGAGCCTGCTCTGCATCACTGATCCTGACTTTTCACGTCTACCTAAGCCCCTGTGGCCTCAGCTTTTTTCTTGCTCTTTATCTTCCTCTTCTCTTACTCTCATTTTTTTCTGCTTTTGCTTCTTCTCCTACCTAGCAGGTACTTATTATGTATCCATAGACATCAGATTTTGGAAGAGAAAGGATCTGATTGGCTTTATTAACTATTATCCTAAATAGAGGGCCCCATTGGACTGGTATCTCAGGCTCAGTCACCTCACTGGTTGGGGCCTTTGGCTTAGATGCCCATCCCTGTTCCAGTCAGCCATGGTCAACGGGGCATGTGCCACAGAGCATGGCAACTCTGTGCAGAAAGTTCCTTTCATGATATAGTAGCTACCTAGATGCTTCTCTGAGAGGTAGCATAGTAATTAAAGAAACAAGGAAAGGGACAATCCATTATTCCAGAATTCTAGAGAGTTCTCATGATTAGAATGTTTTACCTTATATTGAGTTAAAATCTGCCTCTACCCCCATCTTGTTCTGTTTTCTTGTACTTCACTCTTAACTTTTCAAACATTTGAGAAGAAATATTTATTTCTATCTCTTTCAACCATTCCTCAAATGACAAAGTTTCCAACCTCTCATTAACTTGAACACTCTGTTCTGTGAGGGGGACAGGGTCCAGTTTGTCCATATGCCATTAAAATGTGACTCCCAGAAATAAACACCATAGCCAGATGTGATCTACTGACCTGTAATTGCAGATGACCTAAGACTTTCCAGCAGCCAAGTCAGACTCCTGGTTTCTATCGAAATGCTCTCTAGCCAGGTCTCTCTCATTTGACACTCACACAATGAATTTATTGTAATGTGGATGCAAGAATTTGCATCTATTAGGTTTCACCTACTGCATCTTCAGAACAGTTGTTAGTGTACTCCAATTTACAAGCACTTTCACAGACATTATCTCATTTAATCCTCCCAACATGTTGATTTTGGCCCATAGCTCCTGCTTGGTCTCTAAGATCATTTCCAGCTGCCAGTCTTTCCTATGTTCACCATCAACACTGCACTTTTCCATATAACTTAACAACTGAGGAAAGTGGAGTAAATTTCCCCTTAGAGCATTGGAGAGAAACTGTGTGGAGCTAGGTACTAGGCAAGGCAGGATGTAAAGTGTTTGGGGACATAATCAGGACAAGGACGAAAATCATTATGGCATCGGGAGAAGACAGAATAGGAGTCAATAGAACAATATTTTTTCCAGAATGTTCACAAATATGCTCTTCTCTTTGTGTACATACGATGGCAGTCAAATGCAGGGACAGGGCTTTCCTCAGACATTTATGAAGTCATGAGTCAGATATAATACATGGCGTTGGATTAAATGCTTATACTTCTGTGTTTACCTTTGTCCTAGTGTTTTCAAGTTCTGTCTTCATGTCTTGATTCTTTCTCACCATGGAAATATGAAAGCTTTGTGGTTCAAGGTGGTGCTCTCCAATCAGTGGGTTGCTGCCTAGTCGGCGTGATTCGCTCGAGAGTCATTCTGTCCGTATTGCTCACTCAGTCATTACCATCTCTGCCTCATTCCATTGCCTGTACTCTCTATATAAGGAGAGTACTCTGTCTTGTTTGTTTCCCTGCCATATTTTCACTGACTTAGATCATAGATAAAATGCAGGATTTTTTTTTCCTCTTTGTAATAGTCTGAATGCTACCCAGCTATAGAATATAGATAGAGATCTATTGTTTTATTAAAACGAATTGGCAAGTATCCAGTTTTGAACAGAGCATTCTCATATTGACTGTCCTCATAGCTTCGAAAATTTACCAAATTTGGATCGAGTAAGTTGTATGATATCTATGATGCATTTTCTCTGTGTAAAACAGCACAATCCAATGTCAAATAGAAACAAAAGCAAAACAAAAACAAAAGCAAAAATTTCTTCTAAGTATTTGAAAAACTTTGATCTGTAATTTTTAAAAATCAACTATAGCTGGTATTCTTATGGAAATCACTTGGAAACCCTCATAGCTCCTAATGAAATTATGTGTTGGATTAAGACAGGCTCATAGGTAGCTGTGTTTATCTCTCTGTGTATGTCCATGACATTGTGTCTCTGAGGGGTGTGTATGTGTGTCCACGGAGAAGACAGGGCATGAGGAAAAACTACACTCCTACCAACTCTTCACCTACAGTTGGTATCAATTCAACACTGTTAAATGTAAACAGAAACAAAAGAAAATAGCAAGAACTACTTGTTATTGGTGACAAAACACTTGGGAAAAGATGAGGGCATACTTAGAAAAGCGCTTTCTTACCAATCCCTTTTCCCCACAGTTGCCAGCTGGGTACAGCTTGCTAATAGTTTTAGCGCATTTCACGAACGCATAACAAAGTAGAGTTTTTAGAAGTTGAAAACCAGTTGCTGGTCAGTCTGCCGAAATGGGTCATTCTACAACTATTTCCACTCTCGGGAACTGATACAGGTATTTCGTCCAACCACTGCATATTTGCTTGCTTCATCAACTGCATTTCTTTCCACATGGGTAGTCCCTGCTCGGTGCGACAGGTAATAGGCATTACTTATCTCATTTATCCACATCCATAGTCTTTACAGTAGGTATTTTTACTTCCATTTGACTGGTGTAGAAAGGGAACTTCAGAGAGCTGAACGGTTTGCTATAGGTCATTCAGCCAGCAAGTGGTAGAACCAAGACTCCGGTTCTGTTGGACTGTGTAGCCCACACTTTGCTGTGCCAAGAGTGCTTCCCCAGTCTCTCTTGGACTCGTTCCTGTCTGTCCTGTTTACCCTGTGACTCATAAACGGGATGACCTAATCTACATGTTGCTTCCTGATAACTACTTTAATACAATGCAGTATTTAATGATCAATATTTTCAATACTTGTTAGTAGCAAAGCATATGTTCTAACGCTTCTTCCCCTGAGCCCAGAGAACTAGTGAACTGTATTTCAGAGGAAACTCCCAATAACTGCTTAGCCTTCTTGTCATTCATCTGCAGCCATACAATAGAGCAGATCCATACCTGTATCAGGTTTGTTAGTCTCATGTCAGAGACAACACCTCTGCCTGGTGTTTAAACATATTCCACCTGCAGTGCTCCATGTAGGAGCCCACATTTATGTATTGGTCTAGTCAGCATTCAGAGAAGAACAACGAGGCCCACCCCAGGGTTCTGTCTCAGGATAACTGACAAATGGCGGTTCTAGCTGGGTAGCCGTGGGTTTTTATCTAGGCTCCTTCGGCAATTTGAAGAGGATCTTGCTTCATTCATAGCTTGGTGGTACTGTTCATGAATAAAAATGCCTGTGCTATTTGAATTTAATTTGAAGCCACTATATTGTGATGCTGATAAAACATTGAACAAGATGAGTATCCTGGACCTCCCTGACTTTACTATGCTTTGGTAAATGGGTGTTAGGATACTTGTTGCCATTTTTCTTCACCCAGGCCAGAGCTGAATGCCACCTTCAGCTCTGTATTCATTTGCATCTCTTTATGTTATATTATGTCAGAAAGCAAGTTTATAACCTAACCTCATCTTAAAACTCCTCAGGACTATGTCTGCATCCTTGAGGTTAGTCATACCCTTTTTTATTCTCTAACCCAACAACCTCGTATTTTCATTAAAAAAAAATAAGAATGAATAGAACAATATTTGGGAAGAACATCTTTCCTTAGAAGGTCTTATCAGGGGGCGCCTGGGTGGCTCAGATGGTTAAGCGTCTGCCTTCGGCTCAGGTCATGATCCCAGGGTCCTGGGATCGAGCCCCACATCTGGCTCCTGGCTCGGCGGGGAGCCTGCTTCTCCCTCTCCCTCTGCCTCTCTCATGCTCTCGCTCTCTCTCTGTATCTCTGTCTCAAATGAATAAATAAAATCTTTAAAAAAAAAAAAAAAAAAAAGAAGGTCTTATCAGATAGTATTGCCTGTTTGTCTACTTAAGGTTTTATCTTCTTAGTCGTTCTAATTCTAGAAACTCTATTTGTTTCTATTTGCAGTTTGATTTACACATTTTTTTCCAACAACTATTTATGAGGCCCAGGCTCTCCTTGAGGGACCATGCCGGTTGCCAAGAATACACAGCTGAGAGCAACCATCACCACCCTAGGCTTCACCCAGAAGTTTTCTAGGTAGAAGTCAGATTTTAAAACAAATCTCATTATAAGTATTTCTTTTCCTCCCTCTACTGTGGTGAGGATGGGATAATTTTTACTTCATGTGATTTAATAAAAAACTTTTAAATGCCTTTAAAGTTGAAACACCTTGTTTATAAACAAAGGGAAAACAAATTGAAGTAACTTATTTTATCCATCTGAAAACAATTTGTACTACTACTGGAATTTATTGAAAACGTAGATGGATCAGATGAACTAGATTAGTTAACAAAGTACAGGTGAAAAAACTGACAAAACAATGAAGTTTGTCTTAAAACCTGGATATTATTTAAAGACCCATATAACAAAGCAAATCCTATGGTGTTCCTCAAGGGAAGCCATCTGAAAGAAACTGACTCATCACTGAATTTCTTGTAAGGGTATAGAATGATCGGGCTAATACCGTCGGAAAAGTAGATACTTAGATAAGAAGGTCCACTTAAAAGATATACTTCCTCATTGTGAGATAATAGAAAGTATATGTATTGGTTTCTGCTCCCCAGTTCCTGACATGCACTTCTAAAGCTCTTATAAATTCCTAAGTGATAAGAACACTAAGAGCATCTCTTGTTCTAACATTTAATCTTTGACCCTGTCCCTGACAGAGAGCTCCTAAGACCCTTGTAAATTCCTAAGTGATCAGAGCACTAGGAACATCGTTTGTTCTAATGAGGTGACTCTGGATAGGCTGTTGGATGTGGACTGGTTATCAGAAAGACCAAGCCATGATTATTAGAAGCTTGGAATTTTCAGAACTTTCCCTCATTCCCACCTTCTCTAGATACAGGAGAAGAGTTGGAAATGGAGTTAAGGAAGACTCCATTAATATCCCAATAGTATGGGGTTTGGGAAGCCTCCAATTTGGTGAACATATCTACATACTGGCAGACTGACATGCCCCAACTTCATAGCGACAGAAGTTCCTGTACTCAGAACCCTCCCAGACTTTACCTATGTATATCTGCATCTCACTCTTTAATGTATCTTTTATCATATCCTTTTTAAACCGGTAAACATAAGTAAGGGTTTTCCGAGATCTGTGAACCATTCCAGCAAATTAATCAAATGTGAAGAGGGGATCATGAGAGCCTCCATTTTGTAGCCTAGTTGGACAGAAGTTATGGGTAACCTGGGACCTACTAATTGTGATTGGCATCTGAAGTGGGAAGCAGTATTCCAGGACTGAGTCCTTAACCTGTGGGATCGGATGCTATCTCCGGGTAAATAGTGTCAGAATTGGGTTAAATTATAGGATAACTGGCATATTTCACAGAATTGCTTGGTGTGGGGAAAATGCACACATTTGGTGCCAGAAGTGTTGGGAATGTGGTAGTAGTGTGAGAGTAAAGGAGATAAAAAAGGAAAAAATAGGATTTTCCTACTTACCTATCAAATTACTAAACATGCAAAAGCATGTGATCACAAATAGTAGGAAGCTAACAAGTGTCTATTAAACATACTTGAAATCAACAGCACTGGAGCATATTAAAGAATCAGACTACATTAAAAATATTTAAAGTCTACTTTAGTCCTTTTAGAGCAAAGTTGATTGTATCTTCTATTTACCTAGATGTTTAACAAGTTCAACTTCTAACAATGATATACCCAAGCTGTACAAATTCTTAGAAGACACTATTTTAGTTCATTTCAGTTCTCTGCCACCCCAAAAGTAATCAAAGCTGGTTCCTAATGAACACAAGGGCCAGTGGAAACAAACCTAAAATCCAAACTAGTGCAATATCAATGCTAGATGTGCTTTCAATAAATCTTACTCTATCTCCACACAGGCTTTGGCAAAATCCTCTTGTTCATCATCATTAAAAATATATAGCTAAGAGATTCCACTGACTCTGACTTAGTGATGTATTACTTACTTGAAGAAATTAGCAGAGGAGGTTGGAAACAATGAATGAGCTTTGCTTCTGAGTCCAATCTCAAAAGCTGCTTAGTTCCTGGGGCTAGTTTTGGTATTCTTTAAGCACACATATAATACTAAGAAAGTACCCTTTTTGATGCTCTGACGCTGTCTTCGTCATTCATAGCTTAGAAGAGAAAAGATAAAAGTCAAGTTATCCAGAGACATTTTTGTGTTTTGCTATTTCATAAAGTTAAAAGTAGAATTGCATAAAGGTGAAGAATATTATAAAGCTCAGTAAATATGTTTTAACTCACTTTTTGAGGATAACTTTTTCTCCAAGTGTTCAAAATTGAATCAACTTTTACTCTTGTTACTCAAACACAGGTCAGGGCCGCATGGTCTTTTGGTGACAAATATGGGTCTATCTAAGAGACTAATTTATAAATATTGAATCATTCTGTTGTATATTTGAAACTAATATAGTGTTATATGTCAGTTATACCTCAATCAAAAAAAGAAACTCAGATAGAAAAAAATGAATTAAGTATTTTATGCATTTAATAAATAAACACATATGTCTGTCTTGCCTGGTAATTATCTTCCTGATATTCTTTTTAGGATAAAAATCACAAAAGAGTAGGAATGAAAACAACTAATTACTTAACGTAGAAATCTCTTACTGAACACAGATTTTCTATCAGGCCTCTTCCAGGCTCTGTGAATATACAGATTCCATTCTGCCCTTAAGCCATTTATGCTGTAAAATAATTCATCAAAATCACGATTGATTTATTCATTCATAGGATGAGTCTTCATTAAATACCTACTAAGTGTAAGGCTCACGGCCCAGGAGGTACTAATGAGCCCAGCAGGCCTGGTTCTTGCCTTCATGGAGTGCAGTCCAAGGGGGAACAAAGACATTCATCACATTATCAAGCTAGTGCATGTAGAGTTATCACAGAGAACCTAAAGGGGAATGAAGAGAAGAATATGGTTCTTTAAAAGTACCAAATTGGGGAATAGGATTTACTCAAGAAAGTCAGAGAATTGTTAATTAAATTGAAATCTAAAGTGTGGGTAGAAGTAAATAGGAGTGCCTAGAGAAATAGGAGAAAACAGTGCATTCCTAGCAGAACTAGTGTTAGGGCTGAGTTGTGCTCCCCCCGCCCAAGATATGTTGAAGTCCTAACCCCCAGGACCCCAGTACCTCAGAATGTAATCTTAGTTGGAAATATGGTCATTGCCAATATAATTAATTAAGTTGAGGTCATACTGGAGCAGGTTGGGCCCTTAACTCAATATGACCAGTGTCCTTATAAGAAGAGAAGACATAGAAAGGGAAGATGGCTATATGAAGACTGAGCCAGAGATTGAAGTTATCCTGCTACAAGCCAAAGATCATCTGGGGCTACCAGAAGGAAGGTGCAAGGAGTAGGATAGCCCTGCCAGCACCTTGAATTCAGACTTCTAACCTCCAGAATTATGAGACAATACATTTCTGTGGTTTGAAGTCACCTAGTTGGTGGGTCTTTGTTACAGCAGGCCTAAGAAATGAATACACTTAGCATATGTAAGTCTTGAGGCAATGAGAAACATTCCCAAATCAAAAGACCGGAAGATATTCAGGTTGGATTGTACTATGTAAGAAAGATAGGGTTGCTGGATAAAATATGGGCAGCTAGTTTGAATTTCAGATAAACAAAAAGTACTTTTGGGGCATCTGGGTGGCTCAGTCAATTAAGGGTCTGCCTTCGGCTCAGGTCATGATCACAGAGGGCAGGTATAAAGAGGAGGAAGCAACTTTGCTGATCTGACCTTGAGGGATGATTAGGATTTCCCTGGTATGTAGAAGGTAGGCTGGGAATATCTTGCTTAGAATACAGAGAGATGAAGGTAGGATGGAAAAGTTCTGTTATTTAGCCTCATTGTGCCTATAATACACTTAAATTTTTCTTTGAGGGAGAAGAGAAGAGATAAATACTGCAGAAACTCATAGATGGGAAAAATCACCAAAGGCTGGGATAGTTGGAAAGACTTCTGAGAAGAGAGGTAGACTTGAAAAGAAGGGCTAAGCCTTCTTAAGTAGAAGAACAGTGGAAAAGGTGGCTTAAGAAAAGAGAGGATGCCTGGAAAACCAGGTTTTAACTCCCAGAATTTCTTTTCAGATGCCTCAGTAGTTTTTTTTTTTTAATTGGACTTTATATGCCTACAGAATTTTGACATTCATGTTATCTTCCTGCCCATGTAGGTTTTTGAAATTACTGATCTTATTACAGAATCTACTGTATTTATGTTTCAGTCCTACATTTTGCCAGGGACTTTCTTGCCCTTGGATGTGGAAGAAATTCTATTCATCTAGAAAATATGTATGGAATGTGATGTAGCCAGTAAGTGCTGTGAGCTGTCAATATCAAAGATGTGGGATTAAATGCCAAGTGGTGTGGCTAATCATGGCCCCATGGGAGAGTTTAGAGGCATCAGGATGGCACAGTAGGAGGGCTGAGGCTCAGCTGTGGTCTCAGCCACAAATCTACCTCCAGGATTTCATCAAGTTATTTCCAGGATTCCATTAACTCAAACGTATGCTTTCATGAATTCCATAGCGAAACTCCTATACGTATACCTTAAATGTGTGTAATTGATGAGATGTGCTCCTCCAGGATCCATTAGTCATATTTAAGGATTTTCTTTTTTTTTTTTTTAAGATTTTATTTATTTATTTGACAGAGAGAGACAAAGCGAGAGCAGGAACACAAGCAGGGGGAATGGGAGAGGGAGAAGCAGGCTTCCGCTGAGCAGGGAGTCCGATGCGGGGCTCCCAGGACCCTGGGATCATGACCTGAGCTGAAGGCAGACGCTTAACAAATGAGCCACCCAGGTGCCCCATGAATTTTCCAGACTACAAGAAACACTCTGGTTTTTTAATATTTTCATTGGTTAGTAGTTTCGTAAGAATCATCAGAATACTTTTTAAAAAATAATACTAAATTACTAATTTAGCAGACTCTTTTATTCTGAGATTATGACCATCTTCCTTCTTTTGTTGTTAAAATGTTCTTGTTTTATGAAATAATGGTAGTTAGGTCATGGTATGTTTTTGAAATTTTGCTTTCTTACTTTTAATGATTGCACTCAGCAGGAATTGCTTTTAGTGTTATTAGATCTACAAACTTGGGAAGTCTGGGAAAGTCCAGTTGTGATCATGATATAGAGTTGCATCTTGCTCTCACTGGACCCAAGTCAAGGCTGTTTCAGAATATCATCAGCACATATTACACTGAGGGTCAGTGTGTGGTTCTTCTGCACCTGGCCCTGGCTTGGGGAAAACCTCCTTTCTGTTTGTGAGTTGGATTCATGACCATCCGGATTAATAAAATCCCATGGAAAGCAACTAAGTCCATTGCTGGCAAGAGTCAGAAGTCCTTCCTTGGAAAGGGCTGGGTGCCAGATGTAAAGCCAAAACATGTGTTCACCTCCTCCTTCGGGGGAAAAAAACAAAACAGTAACAACTGCCTATGACCACTCACCATCAGTAGCTCTGCCAGACACGTTATATCTCATTTTTCCATTCTCAGGAAATCACTGGTAAGGATTTTATCAGAGTAACCAACTCCTTTCTCACATGGACATAGATTCTGCTTTGGACTTTCCTTAATTGAGATGGCAAGTATCCTGGGCACGGACCCAGCAGTGCTCCTCTGTAAGATCTGAGGCAGAGATCTTGCTTTCCTCCATTGTTGGCCACTTGGTCTTTAAAACTGAGTGGGAAAAATTAGCAATCCCTACTTGAATTAGGACATGAGGCCAGATTCTCAGGATATGGATAACAAAATCAGTTTGAAATAGTCTTGCCAAAATCGATGGATAATAAGATGTCTTTCATTATAACTAGGATTGAAGGAATCTGATTTTCATCAGTACAGAATTACTTTTGTGTTACTCTAACTCACGGCTACTGTGTAGGTGGATTCTAACACGGGGTGAGGGAGGCTGGGGTGGGGCCTTCACTGTTGGTCAGGGAGATGAGCAAGTACATAAAAATGGGCTGCCCCTTGATTCTCTACATGGCTCATGGTCTTGTTTTCACCCTTCTCCCTTTAATATCTTGTCATCATAACCTTAACAACCGTCAACACATCAATGTAGCACCTTTAAAAATATTATTGAAGGTTATACTAAGGAAGAACCTCATTATAGTTCTGGGATGATGGACCCAGGTCTTCCTGATTTTCTTTGAAACATCTTTTTTTGGGGCACCTGGGTGGCTCAGTCGTTAAGCGTCTGCCTTCGGCTCAGGTCATGATCCCAGGGTCCTGGGATCGAGCCCCACATCGGGCTCCCTGCTCAGCGGGAAGCCTGCTTCTCCCTCCCCCACTCCCCCTGCTTGTGTTCCCTCTCTCGCTATGTCTCTCTCTGTCAAATAAATAAATAAAATCTTAAAAAAAAAAAAGAAACTTTTTTTTTTTTTAATGACTGGATTCTGGCTTAATCCATAACCTTTTATTTATTTTTTTTATTTCTTTTAAAGATTTTATTTATTTATTCATGAGAGACAGGGAGAGAGACAGAGAGAGGCAGAGGCAGAGGGAGAAGCAGGCTCCCTGCTGAGCAGGGAGCCCGATGTGGGACTTGATCCCAGGACCCTGGGATCATGACCTGAGCAGAAAGCAGACGCTTAACCATCTGAGCCACCCAGGCGCCCAATCCATAACCTTTTAAAAATCCTCTTTCCTGAAGAAATAGAAGCCTTCTTTCTTTCAGGATTTTCTTTTCTTTCTTTTCTTTTTTTTTTTTTTTGTTTAAAGATTTTATTTATTTATTTCACAGAGAGAAACACAGCGAGAGAGGGAACACAAGCAGGGGGAGTGGGGGAGGGAGAAGCAGGCTTCCTGCTGAGCAGGGAGCCCGATGTGGGACTCGATCCCAGGACCCTGGGATCATGACCTGAGCTGAAGGCAGACGCTTAACGACTGAGCCACCCAAGTGCCCTCTTTCAGGATTTTCTTTTGCCTGAGAATGTCTACAGGATAATAAGCATATTCAGAATTATTTAATCATCATCAATTAATTACCAATTAACAGTTTTTAGTAATAATTAACTAACATTTATTTGGCATTTACTATGAACTAAACATTGTGTTAAGCCTGTCTTCATGCGTGTCGTCAGTTGGTATGTGGATTGCATGCCTAAAATGTGAGAGACAGTATGGACGAAGTAAGTCTTACAGATGATGCAATGTAGGGGTTGTGTAGTTAGACACACGGGGTTTTGATTCACTCACTTGTGAGCTTGGTAGGTTTAATCTCTCTTAGCCTTGGTTTCCTTTTATGTAAATTAAGGAAAGTATGACCTGTGTTGGAGGGTTGCAGTGAGAATCTGAGAGCATTTATAGAGTTCTTGGCACCTAGTAAGGCTCAAAAACCTATGATCTCTAGTTACCATTGGAAGTAAGAGCAGAAGTGGTAAAGGAAGATTCACTGAGCATGAGGGATAGAGGAAGAAGCTGTGGGAAGCCAGCCATTAAGCGAAGAATGATATTCCTATGAGAGCAAAAGAGGAAGGAAGGCACAGTGAATAGAGTATATATAGGATGTGTGTGGGGGGAGGGGACTGTTGTTTGTTGGAAGCCAGTTATGAGTCAGGCACTGTGCAAAGGACTTTTTGCATATTATCTTATTTAATCTTCACTGCAGGTCAACAACAGGGAAAGTAAGAGCTCCATTTTTCCAGGTGAGAAGTTGAGGCTGAGGAACTTAAAATAAGTTTCCTAAGATGACCCGGGTAGTAAAAGGTGGCTCCTGGATTCAAAACCACTCTCTCATGTTCCCAAATTCATGTCGTTTCCCCTGAGGCAGGACAGTGCTGTGGTCATTAATATGGCCCACCTCATGTTTGTAGCACATTCAGCTAATTCTAGTGTGGGTCCTAGAAGTGGAGCTATAGGGATGCTGTTGGGGTGGTGGTGGTGTAGGGGTGTACTTTAGGAATGGAACTCAGTTTGTCCTGAACGTATTCCAACTGAATGCTCTTCTAGCCATGGTCAATCTGCAGGGGAAAGTATCTGGAGTTAAAGGCACACTGATGCTCCTCTCTGCAGGGGCCTGCCTGTTCTTGATCCTTAGCATGCTGGAGTCTATAGGCAAACCAGAAGGAGCAAGTGAACTTCTATGAGCATCACTTATGCCTGGATCCCATAACAAAACGGTGGGTACTGTACTGAAACAAATGAGGTCTAACAAAAAATGCAAGATCTTTGTCAATGGAGGAAAGAAGCAAATATTTATCTAGTGTTGTGCACTTCATGGGATTCATATGTGACATATGTAGTTTAACTGGATCCTCATTATAAGCTTGTGAGGTATACATTATCATGGTTTGTGCAAATATCAAACAAAGGCTCTCTCCAGGTCACACAGACAAGAAGTTTCAGAACTAAAATTTATACTCAGGATGATTTAACACCAATAAGTCACAAAAATATGAGGATTTGAATAAAATGTATATGTGCTGAGAAAGTACAAGTAATTTGAATAAATTGCAATAAATTGTATTCATCATTTATTATCCACCAAATGATTCTTTTATTTCCTTTTATGGTGCTTCTACATTAGAAAAAAAAATCACAAAAGATTCTTTCAAATGAAATTTCATCTTTTCATCTCAAAAAACAAAACTTCTGGTCAAGATAGGTGATGTTTTATTTATTTATTTATTTATTTATTTATTTATTTAAAAGATTTTATTTATTTATTTGACAGAGAGAGACACAGCGAGAGAGGGAACACAAGCAGGGGGAGTCGGGGAGGGAGAAGCAGGCTTCCCACAGAGCGGCGAGCCCGATGCGGGGCTCGATCCCAGGACCCTGGGATCATGACCCGAGCCGACGGCAGACACTTAACGACTGAGCCACCCAGGCACCCCGGTGATGTTTTATATATTAGATTTGGCTTCTTATATTGGCACAAATGGTGTCTGTTAACCAATAGCAAACTAAGCCTGTGAATGAGCCATGCCCTCCAAAGGCTCCAAAAGTCCTTGGAAAAGATGAGATAGAGACCACTCTTCTTGTCTAAAAACTCTAGAATGGATCTATAGGCCCAAGGATATAAAGGTGATCTGTGTCTTATGTGACCTTTAGCTGATTGGTACAGCTGTTCAAAATATAGCTGTTAAAAACATAGGTATGGCAATCCTACTAGCATGTTGTCATGTTGCCTATAATTTACTTTTAGATACTTCAGCATTAACATTGTGATATATGTACTGGTTAGTTTCTATCTATTCCCTGTAGTGGTTAGTGGTCCTAGTTGGAAATACATATTCCATATTCCATGGTGTATTAGTTTCCTAATACTGTTGTAACAAGCTACTGCAGACAGGCTTAAGACAAGAGAAATTTATTCTCTCATAATTTTGGAGGCTAGAAGTCCAAAACTGAGGTGTCAGTAGAACTGATTCCTTCTGGAGGCTCTGAGAGAAAATTCAATCTATCCCTCCCTCCTGACTTCTGGTGGTTGCCAGCAATCTTTGATGTATCTTGGCTTCTAGAAGCATCAATTCAGTCTCTTTCCCCATCTTCACAAAGTGTTCTTCCTTCTGTATGTGTCTGTGTCCAAATTTCCCTCTTCTTGCAAGGATACCAGTTGTTGGATTAGAGCATATTTTAATCCACTATCACCCTATCTGAACTTGATTACTTGTGCAAAGATCCTATTTCCAAATAAGGTCACATTCACAAATTCCTGGTCGACATGAATTTGAGGGGGGGATACTCTTCAACTTAGTACATGGTTTATTTGTTAGCATCTAACTGAAAGATCCTGCTTCAGAGTTAGCTATGGTAAGAAATACAGCTGCCCAATGAATGTGAAAGTTTGTAAAGTGGCATAGCAAATGTAATAAATAGGTTTTCATTCACGAAATGAGTGGTGTTTGGGTGTGGACTAGCTAGAAATATTAAAGACACAACCCTTAGCCTTGCATGAATGAGACATAAAAACATAGCAACCCATGTAATCTGTGCCCTTCAGTGTGGTGCCCAAGGCATAACTCTCCAGTAAGCTTCCTGATTCAGACTACTTACCAGCCTGAATGGAGCTAAATCCTTCTGGTAAAATACTATTGCATTTGCTTTGAAGGAACTTTTCATAGAGAATGTTCCAAACACCTAAAGGTCAGAAAGCTGGAACTATATAATGCTTTGCTATGCTATGCTTTTGGTGACTATTTGATAATGTTTGTAGAGCAGAATTCAGTCTGAGACTTGCTGTCATCTGTGGTAGTGAGGTTGTGGGAAGGAGACCAAGACCACTCACATACCTCTTACAATAGGGCATATCTACTAGAGAGAACCTAATAATTACGAACAACAAAATTGGCTGAGGTTAATTCACTGCACGTATCCACTGACATTTTCCCAGAGTTGCAAATCTACTAGTCTCCTTTGGACCACCGTTCTTATCCTCTTTTGATATTTCATTCTTATGACAGATAATAGCCCAGCATTCAGATAATGACTTCATGCTTAGGAATCTTACATCATTGGAAATTTTCAGTAATGGAATGGATTCGACAAAACTTGAACTCTTCACCTGGGACATTCCCATGTCCCTTGCCATCACCAAGAGTGGACACTGGCTCCAAGACTGACTCAGTGTTTCTGGAATCCCCTCCTTCATGCATTCCATGGGAGCCTCCAGTTGGTGGTATTTAGTACATGGTGCCAGGCATCTGTTGATTTCGCTTGGGTTGAATCTGAACCTTTGTTGTTTGACTGGGTTTTGTATTTCTGAGGGGATTATTAATCATAAATCACCAGCTCTGCTGAGCAGTATGTGTAGCTGTTGGGAGAGAGAATTTAATTTATTGTTACTATTGGAAATGTAAAGTAAAAAAAATCTTCAAAAGTACATGTCATCTGGATTTTCAGAAACAATCATTTTGGAGAAGAAAAGATCGGTGTGGTCCCCTCATGCTTTTTCCTTCATGCATCTCCACAAACAAACAGACATGCAAACTGAGGGATGGACCCATGGCATTTCTCCTTGGTTGATCTTCACTGATCTTCATTGATTTGTGCTTCAGTGAAGAGGTTTTGTCCATGGCAGGTGGGGGTCCCAAAAGAAATAAAACTGTGGAGTGGAAGAGGAGGAAACAAGTCACCTAAGAGGATCTGTTTCTCTCTTCCTACCAGATCTATTTCTCCTCATTCATCCCGATGAAAGAATGCTGGGGTAGGGGGACAACTGCAGGGATGGAAAACTCCAGGGAGGAGATGCTTCCTGGAGAGAAGAGTACATATAAAACCAAACTGTGACGTGGGCTGGGAAAGGTGATAGTTGCTTATTTGTGCCATGCAAGTTCTGAGTCTGTGTGTGAATATGCTACTGGGTGGCAAGCTCCCCAAGAGTAAATCTACCCAGACTCAGGGATCATGTCACCTGGTCACCACTAGTGCTAAATCAATCACCACCCTGCTTGTGGAGTTGGAGGGGAGGTGTGGGGAAATGAGAGCCCATATAACAGTGGTGACAGCAAAGGTCATTTTAAGAGTTGATGCTGTCCAATTAATTCATCAGTCATGTTTTAGGTCGAGTATGGTATTTTAAGGGAGTTTTTCAAGTTAAACATAATTCTGATATTTCTCAGGTCATGCCTTTGGAACAAATACCTGATTTCCTATTTATAGCAGTTTCTCTCTGTCCCTCCCCTAAAAAGTGCCAAGGAGTCTGATCATTCATTGTTCAAAACTTTGTTCCTAGGTGACAGTTCATTTTTTACACTATAAAATCTAAGGTAGTAAATGTGTCCCTTCCTTTTTTCCCTTCTGAAGATGTTGTTGGTGATTCAGCATGTGAATCTTCAGGGTTCATTTGCTCAGTCATTTAGTAAACATTTAAGGAGAACCTACGGGGCAATAAATATGAACATAGGGGCAACTGGGTGGCTCAGTCGGTTAAGCGTCTGCCTTCGGCTCAGGTCATGATCCCAGGGTTCTGGGATCGAGCCCCACGTCGGGCTCCCTGCTCAGCGGGGAGCCTGCTTCTCCCTCTCCCACTCCCCCTGCTTGTGTTCCTTCTCTCGCTGTGTCTCTCTCTGTCAAATAAATAAATAAAATCTTTAAAAAAAAATAAAAAATATGAACATAAATAAATAAAATGAACAGGGGGGCAAAATAAAAATGAACAGGGATTAAGAGAGCTGGCAATGATATTTATGACTGCCTTCTGTAGTCCAGCATTCATTTAAAACATTTTTTTTCATGATTAAAAATGTACATAGATATAAAAGTCAAATCACTCTTCAAGGCTTATAATGCAAAATATTAGCCCCTGTCTCACCCGGCCAACTTCAATTTTCATCCCTTAGAGGAAATCACTTTTAATCCTTTCAGCTGTTTCTTCTGGGTATTTGCCTTCAGTGTTTTACAGAATATGCTCTACTGCTATTTTTTCATTTGTTGATTTTAGATATTGCCTGAGAACAATGGAAGACAAGGATGTAGCTTCCTTAAATACCTCCTCTCACCTCAAACACTCACTTCTTCTTTCTCTGTTTTCGTAATATAATTTAAATTATAATTTTTGGTCATATTAATATTCAGTCTGCATACTGCTTTGTTTACATAAGGATTATTCACAGTGAAGCCATGTAGACACCTGGCTGTGTGGGGAAAGGAAAGTATCCCAGGGTTTCACTATTCCTTACAAAGACCTTCAATGGTGTTCTTGTTTTCATCCCACCAACACCCACTTCCAGAGTGCCTCCTGCCTCCAACTCCCAAGCCCTCTGAGATTCTGAAATGCAAATGAGCCTTCTCGGTGACTTCATTCACTGAAGGGTTTCCGTGTTTGCTGGTCTGCCAAATCACACATCAGTCCACGGCTTTCCGTATGGATATATGTTTTTCTGTCTTCTCTCTCTTCCCTTGTTTTCTTTGCCCTTATGGGTTTAAGAGGTTTTTTATTTATTTACTAAAATTTTAATGTGTTTCTGGACGAAAGCATATCAGTTTCAATGGGAAAACAAAGTCCCAAATAATCTTTTAAAATTCTAGCTAATAATGCTACATACCATTATTAACTTCATATTATAGATGAATAAATCAAGGATGAGAGAAGTTAAGGAACTTGCCCAAGGTTGTACAAATAACAAGTGGTAATTGCACTTACCAATAAAAATCTTGCTCTTTCCAGCACACTGCCTTTTACTGCAAGACACAGTTCCTGTTTTAAGGAGTTTACAGTTTTTGCAGGGAGATGAGACCAGTGCACAGACATCAGAATACAATGCATTAAATGTCAAGACCAAGAAAAATGGCCCAATGTGCAATGGGAATTTAGAGGAGAGAGAAATGTTTTCCTGCCCACTTCTTTGTGTCTAAAACTCCATTTGGAATTGAAGTAAATGCCTTTCAGTACTGGAGGGACATTTCTTCATACAGAAATCTTAATTTAATGGCATTTAACCTCTATTCTTTAGCCACTTGGGATTCCATGAAGTCCGTGGAGTGAACAGTTAGTTTGTATGTTCACATAACTATCCTCCAGGTTATAGTGTAGAAAAAAAAAGAGGCAGACTTTTGATTCACTAGATATGTAAGAGTGTACTTGACATTAAGGCATTCAAGAGAGAATTTTTGCCCATGTTTATTTTTGCCAGTAATGATACACAGTCCTTGATCTTGTTAAATCTGAAGTGTGTGTTTGCTTATTGGGGTCCCTAACTATGAAAGATGGTTTATAAATTTACACACATCTGCCTAGACCTGAATCCTTTTTATGTTTATTTTTAAATTTTTTTTTATTTTTGGCCAGTTAGGATTATCCCTCAGACTCAGGCTGCATGTACTTGGTGGACGCAAAGCCCTGTCTATGCAGCATCCCTGGAGGCTGGATCACATGGTGAGTTGGTGTAGAGACTCGAACCAGTTGGGCTTGTTCTATTCCATGGCTGCTGTGTGACCCTGGGACATTTCACTAACCCTCTCTCTCCCTGTCTCAGATTTCTAATCTGTAGAATGCGGATAATCGCAGAATCTATTCACAGTGTTGTTATGAGGATTATTGGAGTTAATAGACACAATAAATGTGATGCACAAAGAGGAGTGTCTGGTACCTAGACAAGACACCGTCATCAACAGTACTCCTTCCAAGAAGATCGTGAAGAAGCAATCTCTGAGGGCCACATGTGCTTCGGTGCTATCATGTTTGCTGTGGGGAAGCCTCTTCGATCACATGTTCATCATTTTATTTTGTCACCATAGTGTAGAAAAAAAGAGCAGGAGCACCTGCTCTGTCCCAGGCATACTGCGGGGTGCTCAGGAGATCACGGCGGCCAAAATCAGACATGCCCCCACCTGCAGAGAGTCCTCAGCAGAATGGGAGAGACCGTCACAAGTGAACTAATTATGTGAATAAATAGAGGATTGCACTCAAGGTAAGGGCTATCAAAGACAGGCTTCACAGACGCCTTGTTACATTTCAATACAGTCTCACACCTGAGAGAGCAAAACCGTGTGTTTCTTGAAGAATCCAGGAAGTGCTCTGATGCCAAGGAAGGGAAGGGCTGCTCTGTGCAGAAACTGAGAACATCCTGAGAAACTAATTAAAACCTTCCTTTTTGATTACACCCTGGAGGATGGGAATAGTTTCCTCTCTTGCCTTGCCTTGACACAACTTGCTCAGGAGGAATGCAAAGGAGGGGTGGGATCTTCCCTGACGGGAGAGTGAAAGGAAGCTACATACCAACGTGGTGACGCTGGAAGAAATGCTGCAGCTGCTAATTCTCCCTCCACCCTGCGGGACAACAGCTTCGCGGTATTTCAAAGGCAAAGGCAACTTACAGGAAAGAAGGGAAAAAAACGCATTTAACAACTTCCTTGTCTGGAGGTCTGGATAAGAGTGGAGCACATTTGAAAGTTGTATTTATGGCAGAAATATACATGGCCTTACAGACATCTGTGCCTGGGGTTCCCACAGCCCAAGTGTACACTGATACACGGAGCACTCAGGTTTTCAGGGCTGTTGGCAAGAAACTTGAATGTTGAGACCATTTGAATATAATACGTGTTCAACTCAAGTGCACCATTTATGCCAACTTCACCCGAAAGCTGTAGCTAGGAATTGCATCCAGAATTCCCTCTGCCATTCTTCATTACCAGTGCTTGGAGGAGCAGTGTCCTCCTGCTGAACTTTTTAATTGTTAATCTCAGAAAAAGACATGCCCTTTCAGTTTCACAGTGAAGAGAAATTGAGCTGAAATAGAAGCAAGCACAGGATGTCATAGAGCGATGTCTTAGAAACAAAACTTCAGTAGTTTGCCTCCGTTTGACCTCGGCACGTATGTATATATCCTCTATCTACCTGAGTCTCATTCACTTTCTCTTCCGTCAAGCTTTTACGTTTTGTGATTTCAGGTGGTTGGTGGATGGCTCTTCATTCAGCATGTAAAACAAGGGATTATTTCCCAAACATCTACTTTGAGACAGACAGGAATGTCCTTAAACTCATGACTGTTCCAGTTTAGGAGTACAGGCCAATATGAAACACAATTAGAAGTATAATGTGTGTTAAGAAAAGAGATATAAAGGATACTCTGGAATTATATACAATAGTAATAGTAATAGTGACTAAGATTAATTCATTGCTTACTGTTCTAAGTGACTTAGATGTACTATTAATTTTAATCCTCATATTCCACCTACGAGGTAAGGTACTATCACTCTTTCCATTTTGTAGATTAGGAAACTAATCTCAAAGGGATTAAACACTGAAGGACTTTTCCAACACTGCAGAGATAGAAAAAAGCAGACTGGGATTTGAACCCATATGATTTGAGTCCTGTGTTTTATGCCTAAATACACTCTCCTAAGGAAGAAAATTTAGCCTGATCTTCCTTGGGAAAATTCATTAAAATTTGGAACAGTATATATATACACATACATATGTATGTGTATACATACATACATACATATATACATATGTATATATGTATATATACATATGTATATATACACATACACATACATATGTATACATATGTATGTGTATATATATAATTTATTTATGTGCTCCATTAATAAAATAAATGAGGACAACTATTTTTGTCTTTAAGAAATTAGATAGATTGAGAATAAAAATAAAATGCCTCTAAGTGTAATGCACTGGGATCACAGGGGGAGATATTAGGAAAAAACTTGTGCTAGTGTGAGGTTTAGTTTGCAGTGATGTAACAGCGTTGGTTTCAGTGACCATTTACCATGGTAATATAAGCTGGTAACGGGAAAATGGGTGAGGGGTATATAGGACTCTCTGTACTCTCTTTGCAACTTTTCTCAAAATCTGAAAGTATTCTAAAATAAGTTTACTTAATCAAAAAAATAAATAGGGGCACCTGGGTGGTTCAGTTGTTTGGGCATACGACTCTTGATTTCGGCTCAGGTCATGATCTCAGGGTCCTGCATCAGCTTCCACGCTCAGTGGGGAATCTGCTTGAGATTCTCTCCCTCTCCCTCTGCCCCTTCCCCTGCCCACACACTCTCTCTCTCTCAAATGAATAAATAAATCTTTAAAAATAAAACAGTATAAAATGAGATAAAATAAAATAAAAAGTGTATTAGTCTGGCCAACCCCCATGAGCCTTTATCAGTTGCAAACTAACCAGTTCTCTGGGATAGATGTGCCTTCTCTCTGACGTCCTCCCTCTCCTACTTACGCAGCATGACATCTTTAGCAGCGCTCAGAGCGGTTGTGCACATTTGTTTCCAGACCTCCTTCCTGGCCAGGCCAGGCATGCTCTACATTCATGCTGGGCCATCCTCTGTAACCTGGATATCCATGCCTCTGCATCATCTCCTTGTCCTCTTCCTTCTTGGTCACTGGGGCCTTATGTTCCTATCTGATTCCATCCAACAAAATCATGTCTTAACAACTTTGTCTGTTGGTTCTTCATGTGTCAGGTTCTAAATCAAGGACTGATAGCTGGGGCATCGGATCTGGCCTTCCCTAGCAGGGTTCACAGGGTTCTCATTCCACGTTTGTGGAAGCTGGCTGTCGGAAGCCTGGGAGACCCGAACAGTGAGTGACTCTTGGGGAAGATGAGCACCTGCAGAGACTTGTCCGGCCCACACTTGCAGCACCCCATTGTTTTTTTTAATCTTTTATTATTGTTACAAGGAGTTTGAGCACTCTCAATCTGCCACGCTACAAACAGCGTCCCACGGAAGAGGGTATAGCCAGCTGGCTGGGGAATCAATATAATAAACATCAGTTCAGTTCAGAATGTGCACGGAGTGAGAACAACCGTGAGCTGGGCCATAAGGTTATCTTCATAAAGTCCCAAGGACTCTGCCTCTTAAATATAACTCAAATGTATCCTCTCCTGTATCAGTCAGAGTCTAACCACGGAAAGAAAAACTTTAAATATTTAAAAGAGACAGTTTTGTGTAAGGAATCAGTTACACAGGTGATGGAAGAGCTGAGAAGCCAAATGAGACAACGCAGCAACTCAGACGTTAGCAATAGCAGGAAGCCACAATCAACCCTGGGCGGGAGGGACAAAAGGAGGAAGCAGGGTTCCCAGAGCCCCAGGCGGGCGGGCTCTTTGGGCAGAGGCCAGAACAGTGGCATGTGTGCACGTGCCAAGGAGGAGAGGCAACTGAGAGAGAGGGTGAAACACGCTGGGTTTTTCTACCCTCCTGTTTCCCAGTCTCCTGCTGGTAACTACCACTGGTCCAAACTAATTAGGAACCGGCCGACAGGAAAGCCCAGTAAAGGTAGCCCAGAGAAGTCAGCCCTCCTTCCAGAGCGCAGAGACACTGCCATTGCTGAGATCAAGGACGTCTCCAGCTCATCCTGGCACATTACAGGATCTTTTTAACTGTTCCTTCGACTCTGCAATCTGTCTCCCTCCAATTCATCCTCTATACTTGAAACAGTGACGTTGCCGAATTACGAATATAGATGTCAAGCCCCCGTTTAAACCGTTGGATGACTTCCTGCCGACTGCAGGCTAAGCCCAAGCTTTTCAGCGGGAGTATAAGCCTTACCTGGCTCCTGGCTCCGCCCCCCCCACCCCAGCTTCATTTCCCACAGCTCAGCACGTGGCACAATTTCAGTGCAGTGAACATTGCCGGGGACACAGAGTGATGTTGGCTGCTTACCTGCTGGTTGCTTTGTGGACCTCCGAAGAGGCTCCCTGGCCTGGGCATTGGGGTTGTCATGGAAGGAATGGCAGGAACAGCAGCCCCAGGCGACTCTGTCAGCTGGCTTCTGGAGCACCTGAGGGGGCCTGGAGCACAGGAGAGGGCTCCTAGTGAGAGCACGTGAGCACATGTAAGACTTTAGATCCTTCAGGGACTCCCGGAAAACAAATGGGAGGAGAAATCGAAGGGCCTTGAGGGATGTCAGCTCATGGGGGCATGCATGAGTCAGTGAAATGTGAGTGATTCTTAATGAAATCCACCTGATGGGTTAAGTTGGAGGAAATTGAGGTTATGTTTGCTTGAGAATAGAATTGAATGTCCAAATATGTTGCTCAAGCTATTATGACTAAAATTCATCCATCATCAAAAGATCTCTAGCAAAATGAATGAAGATGAGGGACTCATTTCTGATAGGCACTATAGACTATCTGTCATGGGTTTCCATATAAAAGAAGTAAATTAACATACCGGAGACTCATAGGGAGTAACTGAGTTCTAGAAGATATGCAGAAGACAGAAGGTAGCAAGTATGGGTTTGGAACATCAGAGAAAGTTTCAGTGAAGTTTCTCTAACTTCTATATACTTAAAAATATCTATATTGTGCCATACATACCTATAACCATTCTTTGCATTTCCCTCTAGTCTTGCTGCGATGTGAACCTCTCTTAGCGTGCAGTTAAAAGGTGATGCTACCCTTCATCATCAAGGGAAACCAAACATTTATTGAGCAACACAGTGTGCCAAGCATTGAACTGGGCAGGTTACAAAATATATTTTATTTTGTCATAATTTTCCCATAACAGATGAGGGAAATGAGGCTCAGAGAGGGTAGGAGACTTGCCCAAGGCTGCATATCAAGTGCAGGCATTTATATTTAAATGCAGGTCTTCTGCTTTCCCACAGTTTTTACCTGTCACTAAGCAACCCACATGATGAGTGCAAGTAAGAATAACTCAGTGTTCAGCTTTCTCACCAGGAACATTAAAATAACATTTGGATGTATTTCCAAACAGAATTACTCTAAAATCTTATGTACAAGTTTCTAAAAAATGTGGAATTAATTTTGAAGGTTTATTTTCCTACTGAGTTATAAGGACCCTTGACCCTACATCTCTCAAAATTCAGGCAAAATCAATGGCATCCTTGATCTGCTCAGTCTTTGGACTAATATATTTATTATCTTATCATTTTGAGTCTTTGAGTTGCATGTTGGGAGAAGTCCTCAGAAAGCAGATGTTGAGATGGAGATAAGTGTTTGGGGCATTTGTCGGGAAGCTCTCTTGGGAACCAGCCCTGTGAAAGACAGGGCCAGGAAGCAGAATTTGGCAGAGAGAAAAGTTGAGCTGTGATTTAATATAATTAAGGGTCTAGCAAGCTTATTGGCAACTCTGGAGCTGTGATGGCGCTCCGTTGTTCTGAGTTGGGGAAAGGGGGCTCTCCATGTTGATCAGTTCCTGAGTGTGGAAAACCAATTACCAGAGTCTCACGTGAGGTATTTTTATTCAGGTGAGGGAATCCCAAAGCAAGACTTCGAGCTGAGGGCTGTTTTCCGGCACCACTCCCCGTAGCTGGGGAAATAAGTCCTTCATTCCTGAAGGGGCATCTGGGTGGTACCGCACAACATGCACCGCAGTGACAAATGTAATTCTTCATAAATCTGTGTATATACAATAAACGTATATATGCATTGAGTATATAAGACATGGTAAAATATATAAATATATACAATATGGAAACAAATATTTACTTCATATAATTATAAAATATATATTTATTGTACAAATTGTAAAGGCATTAACCAACTGGATCAGGATGAAAGCTGGACTTAAAAGAATTAATACACTTGGCAATGTAGTGCCTACAGATTGAAAATGCAGGGTGTCCATCTTTGGTTCAAAAGGGAGCAGAAGTGCATGACTTCTTGATACTCTGGCTTCTTACCACCACATGGTATATTGTTGCTGCACCAATGATAAGAATGGAAGTGATGTTTACTATGTACAGAGAATGGTGTTAGGCTTATTGGCTTTGTTTTTACACATTTGCTTCCTCTGAAGACCAATAAATGTAAGTGAAAACAAAAAAATAGAAAATCATTATGTAGTTAAGAACTTTTTAAAAGATAAACATGGGGGCACCTGGGTGGCACAGTCAGTTGGGCATCCGACTCTTGATTTCAGCTCAGGTCATGATCTCAGAGTCCTGGGATCGAGCCCCGTGTCAGGCTCTGCCCTCAGTGTGAAGTCTGCTTGTCCCTCTCCCTCTGTTCTTCCCCTCGTACTCTCTCTCTTTCTCAAATAAATAAATACATAGGATCTTTAAAAAAATAGAAGATAAACATGAATTCCTCAGAAATCGCATTGGCCCTGCCTCTATTTACTTGGTCAACCTCTTCCTATTTTAGCTATTCCCATCAACGAATAGTTCTATTAGAAATCTGAGAAGGCAAATTGCTAACAACAGTCAGTCAGTGTAGAGAATCTTCATACATGAAGGCAAAAAGAAGGAGGGGTCTAACGTATTCATCCTTTTTTGGTTTAGTAGCTTCTGAGACTGCCCTGCTGTCTCCTTCCCTCTGCCCATCCCTGCCACTGACTCAGCAGTCCGCATCAAGAGCACTTAGGATCTCTGTGGTTCCTTGCAGCACAGTCCCTAATCACTGGTGCCTGAAGGGTATGCGTAATTTCCTCACAATGATTGAAAGGGCAAGTGGCTTCAGTTTGTTCAGGTAGAGCTGCATTATATGGAGTGTGTACCTAGAATGAGCTGAACTGTGCATCAAATTAGGAAATATGGCTGCCCAAGGCAATCTGGAAAACGCTGGCCCTCCTAGAATGACAGTCACCTTCATTGTTGACATTTTTCCTCCATTAGTCGTTTCCTGTCCTTTTGGACAATGAGTTAAGTCTGATTTAGCTATTATCTATATTAGGAAGTCTTAGTCACGCCCAAAAGATGTGGATGAGCCAAATATGTTCTTTTTTAAAATTTTTATTTTATCTATTCACTCATGTATTCATTCATTCAATCATTTGCTCATTCATTTATAGTTAAGTAACTATTTTGTTTTGTGGCCAGATAGTGCAGGTAATTGTTCGAAGGCTGAAGTACAGAACTGGTGTCATGCACACTGGATATTGTTTGAGAATTTGGATCTGGATATTTAGGAAGATAGAATTCCAGTTAGTCTGATTATTATTGCAATTGAATCGGAGGCAACTGGCTTTTCTTCTATTTATTTTCTTCTTAATTTTTTCTGAATAATGTCGTACTTCAGAAGCCTGACTGTTTCTTGCTTATCCTCTGCAAATCCATCACTAGGGTAAGGGCTCTAATTCATTTCCTTTTGATGCGTTTTAACCTTTGCAAAACCTCACCTCATCTTATTTTAATTCCTTTAATTTGAATTATAATTTTATTCCATTTGTCTTATTTATATCATTGCTATATACCAGGAACAGACTTTATCTTGACACACCCCCCACACACACACACAAATTTTGTCAGGGCATCTTGTTTTCTAGCAGCTCAGTTCTGAGTGTCAATAGATTCAGTTCTCTTGTTGGCCTGTTTTGTGGCTGTGGGCCAGTCCAACTCCATGAACCTCAACTTTTCCATTTGCAAGATGGGATAATAATACTTACCTCCCACACACCATGGGTGTTGTGAGAATTAGAAAGATAAAGTTTGCAAAGTGTTTTGTAAAAACATGGAGCCTTTCATCTAAGGAAGGAGCTCAGAGTGTTATTATTTTTGTTGTTACTGATGGTCATGTTCCCACATGGCTTTATTTTTATGGAGTACTTAAGTGCAATAGGGTTGAATTACAGAAATGAGAGATGGTAAAGATTTAGCAGGTCATCTAGTTCAAACATATTGTGGAATTCTTCCCCTGCAACATGCTGTTTGTACTTTACTCCTTCTATTTTTAAATGCAAAAGCATCAAACATTACATGGTCCATTTCTTCCTGCTGACAGCAGAACTCTTCTAAAGAACAATTTCAATGGCAACTTTTGATCTAAGTATTTTCTTAATGACCCAATTGGAATAACTCTTTGAGTCTCTGCCAGGAGGATATTTTTGCCCAGTGTGAGGGTTGCAATTATTTTCAGGGCCTTTTTACTACTACTGGGGAAATGCAGTCACAATCCATTAGCTCTCTTTCTGATGATGTTCTTTATAATGTTCATCCCAAATGTTCAATTTAGGAATTTCCTAACCGTTGGTCCATGGAGCAGACTGAATCTTGTTCAGAGATAACTCGTTTCAAACACAGTTAAATGGCTTTAAATTCAATTCCAGAAGACTAATTTGAAAGAATGTGCTAACTTCAGTCTTGTGAACTGCACGTGTTTTGCTTTTGGCAGGTCCATAATCTATCGCTGAAGATAGAGAGATTCTAGCAGCTGATAGTACATAAATATTTATTGAATGGATAAATGGATAACTCAAATGATCACATATCTAATTCATTGTTCCTTAATTCAGTGAGATAATCATAGTCCTTTTTAAAGGTTAATATATTAATATATATAGATATTATATGTTATATAAAACACATAGTTGTGAATACATTATATGGAAGTATCACTACCTACAATATAAATACAACTAGTATCTTGACAAAGGAACTATCTACAATATCTAGACTTTCAAAAAATGTGGAGCATTTACTATGCATTAGGAGCTGAGAATATATTGGTAAGCTAAACAAACATATTTCTCTTCTGGCAGTACTTACTACTTCAGGCAATGAGAATTGGTTCTGAAGATACAATGATTTCTTTTTCCCCCAGCAATTGGTTTTCCATCCTTCTGCTATAGAGAGTGGGATCTAAGATTAAATCAATACCCTAAGTATTTCTTTCCTTTTCTTCTACATTATGGTGGTTTAATTAATTATTCTCCGTTAAACTAACCCATTGTCTAAAACTAAGCTTTTATTTTATGTGCTAATGATTATTGTTTTGAATGCACTTGCGGTGCCCAACAGAATCAGGTTCATAACAGGCCTTCTTTCCCAAATCCAAGGATTTGAGAAATAATTAGGCTTCCTTAATAAAGAACAGGATATGACTTTTAAGAGAGAACTCCATTCCAATCTCAAGCAGTCAAAAAACAAAAATTAAAAAAAAGAAACAATGAATGAAAAAAAATAAATGAAGCTCTCTCTATAGGTACATGGGAAATTAAGAAACATAACTTTATTCAAAAGTGTTCAAGTTATTATCTGTTGAAATTGGATCAGAAAGCTTGTGACATTTGAAATCTTTTCTTCGTGTGGCATATTTCCAGATAGTAAAATCATTGGTGGTCACCTTTTTAGATGCTTTGCTCTTTAATTCCTTGTGCCTTTAACCTGGTTAGTGGCTGAGTAGTGAGATAGGTGAGGGTAATTGGCTTGCTGAGTCAGTGGGAAGGAGCCCTGTAATACTGAATAATTGTTTCTTTGATGTGTGGTGTGGTTAACATGCTTAAGATTCTTAACTCGGGACCATCTCGGTGTCAGATCTGGGAAGAGGAAGTAAAATCAGTTTTGTACACTGTGTAAAACATGAAATAGCAAATCTCAGAGTCTAGACTTTACCATTCTTTTTCATAACCTTTTTGTTTTTTTAAACTTCAAACCAATTAGTTTAAGCACTTATCAATCAAACATATCAAATAAAATGATATCATTATAAGTCTGTGAATCACCTTACCTGCTATGATCCTTGTTCCAGACAACTTGTTCCAGGAACAAAAATCTGGACAAAAATATAAAGGCACAATGACACTACCATTTTGGAAAGTAAATGTATGTTAATGTCCTTAGAGTTTTAACACTAATGTGTCAGTAATGGGTTTACTTTATTGGATACCAAGTATTCCCTGACATTAGTCTCATCATGCTTTCATGTCTATGAGAGATATTCCTGTTAGACCAAGCCCAGGGGTTGACTAAGGAGAATGTAGAACCTGGAGTTGAAATCCATTCGTTTTGATCCTCTCTGTAACTACCAATTTATTACCATGATCTTTGCTGCAATGGAAAATCATTACCTCTTTATAGATCTCAGCAGTTTAAAATGGGAAGAATTTGTTTGGGCCTTTGAGGATCTAATCCTCTGCATCTCTTTCCTGTCCTTAGCCGCCTTCTTCCAGGTTCTGTTGCCTCTGATACCCAAGAGAACAGCAACAAGCTGGGATTTAGAGATGCCCCCTGCTTTTTGAGCCTCATTTGTGGTTAAGGCACAGACTGAAAAGAGGAAGTGTGAGTCGCAGTGAGATGCAGGGGGGAAGAATGGATTCATACCATTACAAAACAGTAGAATGATAACTGTCATCATCACATGGGTTTTGTGCCTCTCATATAAATACAATCAGCTAGGATTCAAATTCAAGTTAAGGCACATTTTTTTTCCATCTCTACCATTGGACATCATAAATTTTTTTTTTATAAAAATCAGCAGTAGCTTTATATGCCTTTTACCAAAGACAGCTGAATGGTTATTTCCTGGTCTCTCACTAGGACTTAACCTTGTTTGCAATGGCTGGGTGAAGTTGACTTGCATGAAAAGGAGGTTTCCATATTGCATCCTTGTTGGGGTGAACTTGGCAGGTGTATAGATGAACAGCAGCCCTTGTCTTCCAAAGGCAGGGCTCATTCCCCTGAGTTGACTAATATTTACCTAAGCTTCTCTCTATCTCTTCCTCCTCTCTCAGAGTTTGTTTTTCTTGTTGTCCCAACCTGAATGTTCACCTACAACTCAGCTTCCTTGGAATTTCTCTTGGCTCACCTTGTGCATTTTTCATTTCCACGATTATTATATTTCTTAACTTGAATGCTTCCCTTTGTTCTGTAACATGGCATTCAACACTGCTTTCCTGCTCTCCCCCAAGATGCCCTTTGCTGTTTGTGTACTTCCCACCTCCACAGATACGCAACAAGTTTCTTTAGCTAATCTCTTGGCTTATCTGTCCTTTTATATTTCATTCACACATTGTATAGTTCAGCCTTATCTGATTTATCACCAACACATCAACTCCCCCATAACCTCACCTTTCCATTTGCTCCTGTAGATGTGAATGTCCTTCAGGAGAAACTGATTTTTATTCCAAATAAAGAAACAATATCTGAAGACTTTTATAAAAGGATCTTAGGACATCTCACAAACATTATCACTTTCATCTTTCATGTTACCTCTATTAAAAAACATAGATGGAAAACAAGCATTCAGTTTTGAGATCAAAAATTGTAGTAAAGGCCAATTGCTTACATCCAGTGAGTAGACAATAATCCTGAGAGCTAGCTTAAATCTTTTCTTAAAACAAAGGATAATATGTCTTTCTATTCTGCACTCTTCTCTCTTTTGGAGGACCTATTCCTATAACACAATTGTGTTGTTTTGAGTCATTTCAACAATACATATACAATAATTAATATTTGAAAGTCACTCTAATATATGCAAGACATAGAAGAATGGCCCTTGTCTTTGAGGAAGTGGGCAGACAGCCATGGTAAGGCAGTATCCATTAAGCCCTATGACAAAAGAAAAAACAAGTGTCCTGAGCCACAGATACACTAGACAGTTGACTGGGTTGGTGTAGAATACTTTGTGCAGGAGGCAGCTCTGCACTAGATTCATATGAAAAGGGGATGGGCAGAAATGGGATTACTGCCTCTAGAGAAAAAACTGAGCCATATTCTCTCAATCCCTGACCCACTATTTCAATGTCCCTTTTAAGCACTAAGATAGCTTCTGTAGATCCTATCTTGCAAATTGAGAATATGACTTTTGCTAGGGGCCACCTGAGTTTGGATAGCTATGCATTATATAATAGAAAGTAATTGTAATTTCAGCTCTCAAAGAGATGAGTTTAAAGATGATTATAGCATAATGATCAAAACTCCATTGGCCGAGAAATTGTGATGAAAATAATGAATGAAAATGAGAGAATTTAGAAAAACATTTTCTGGGTTTTGAGTTGTGTGTGTGCTTCACTGAAACGCATATTGTAAAAATTATTCACAATGCCTTGTTTCCCAATGTTGTGATTAGTCTCCTGAGACAGTCACATGGGTTTACTTCCTCTAAATCAAGTAGTAGAGAAGAGTGTTTCAGGCAGACCACCTTGAGGTGATAATTGCTTTTCTCAGGAGACAGTCACATTTGCCAGGTCCTCTGGGAGGAAATGAATGAATTGCCTATTGTGCCTTAAAACTCAGACAAGAAATTTTAGAGGTGAATTTTTAAAGTGTTAAGGCTCAGAGTAATCACCGGAGTGTGGCAGCTAGCCTGGGGGGCCCGCCCTTCCTAGAATCAGCAAACTCTTCCCCTGTAGAAAATTACATAAACATTTGAAGATTTCCTTCTGCCCTCAGAATTCGATTTGTCTGCCAAGGTTATGGTCATTTGGGCTGGAAATTTGGCCATTTGCAATCTCTATTAAGGCACCGGTGGCTGCACTCTTTCCTGCGCTTGCTTATTCATGATCTTGTGATTCTCTTGAGTCTCTGGGGCCTCTTGGGTCAATTGCTGCCTCTGAGAGCTATCGGTAAGGAGGAAAGGACATACTTATGTCATTTCTATCTAAATAGTGGGCTTCACTTTGGAGCTGACCCAGAGTAGCCTCTACTCTATCCCAAGTAAAAGCCTTTTGTGAAGTCTTGGTTGGGCAGAAACCCAGAGACTTGAGTTGTAACGTATCCTTCTTCATGAGGACAATCAATAGATCTACAAAATATACAACGTTGGTCACATGACCAGTTTTTCTCTTTCCTACTACCCCCATGCCACTCCGCATCTCCTACATCTTGACAGAACTTCTAGTGTAGAGGAACACAAAGCTTGGGTCGCTTCACTCCCTCCTCGCTTCCATTAAATAACTATTCTTGGCACCTTAACACCCTACTACCATATTGCTTTCAGAAGTAAAAAGCATTTTCTTTCCCCACTAGGCAAATGACTCAGAATTTATTTCTTTTTCTAGATGTTCTCATCTGTTGCTGATTGGGTTACATCGAAAAATTCCGAAATGGAGTTTTTAGTATAGAATATTTATTATGGAGCATCCTTGGGACCAGCACCTTTGGAGCACTGGCAAAAGCAACAGAATTGGAAAGAAGGATCTGTTGAGCTGAGACACACATCGAACAAGTCTTAGTCAACTCCACAGGGATCTCTGGAACTAGAATGGCCCCTCAGAGTTACCCTGACTTGGGCCAAGATGGCAGACCTCTGTATTCCCACATCAATTAGTCATCAGATGTGAGCATCCTTAGCAAGGGCATCCCTTGCTTAGAGGGCTTTCTGTAGCTGAGGCAATCCCGAGGGGCTGACAGCTGTTGGCTATCTGCTGGCAGCATTCCAAGTAGCTGGAACAGGAAGGAAGGAGATCTGGGTGGTGCACAGTGTCCATCAGAGCCTGCTCCTTGCTCCATTCAGATTCACATTTCAATACACATTTAGGAAGCAGCTCTTTAGAACCCAGATTGCAGAAAAAGGATGCAAATGATTCAAGCAGGTCCCTGGTAAAGATGAGCAATGGGACCACTTTTGTTCTTACTCCTTAGTTCCTAGAACCATATATTTATCCTTTTGGGAAAACACCCATATGAAGGTCTTTGATTCATAGAGTATACTAGCCTTGGAATATGACATCTCATCCTAGGAAATCATTGGTTCTGAGCTGGAATTTCAGGATATTCTTTGGAAGGATATTCCAATGCTCTATCTCTATGGTTGTTTAGTATCTCTTCTGTGTTGGATGCTATCTGGTGGGCTTGACCATATGATACAAAGATTTTTATAATTTGTGTCCACTTTCATATGTTCATTTACATGCCTATACTCTGGATTTCCTTATCCCTGGTTTTCCCATTTTTTTCTTTCCAGTCCCTGATCAGCTTGCCAAGCCAACTGCCACTGTCCATGAATCTATATATGTATTCTCATCTTGCATCACTTCTCTTTCTACACAAAGTAGATGGCCAGGTGCAGATAAGTGACTTTGTGCTATCTCTTGGAGTCCTTGCTAGGATTCTAAATCCTGTATGCTGGGAAAGTATACTGTCTTTCTTCTCTTATAGACCCAGTACATCCTTGGCTTGGTTATGCTGAAAGTTTACCTTAGCTATTGGTCAAGTGGACAGAATGGGAGATAGGGGTATATCCTAAGGGAGGCCTCTGCATTTTCTTCTTATAAAAGGGGAGTGTATTAGCTGTTGATGGTGGGGGGCACTTCTGCAGCTGTATAAGTTTTGGGGAATCTTAGAATTCAGGATTTTTGTGGAATTCTACTTTAGATAATCTATCTGAGGTGTCGAGGTCCTATTCTTTCCTAGCCAGCATCCTAATCTTGGCATGGAAGATCTGTCTTAATTAGGAGCTAAAATGTAGGCTCAAGTGCAGCCTCAGCCAATGTCACAGGGATCCTGTGGGCTAAAATGGCCCAAGATGGTCAGGTCTTTATACTCCTGCATTGATGAGATATTGGATGTGGGTGTCCTTGGGAAAAGGTGTGACCTCAGATGAAAGCTCTATAGCTGAGGCACTTCTTGAAGATGCTGACCACTCAAAGCTACCTGACACCTCTCCAAGTAGGAGGCAACAAGTCCTCTATTGAATAGGGATCTGGACACGAGAGTAACTTGCAGTAAGATTGTGCCATCTTTCTACATGGCTGTGCCTTTGTACATTCCACTGTTTCTGTCCCAAATGATCTTTCCTCTACTCTTAATTCCTTTCTTAACTAACTAAGACATGTCCTTCAAGCACTGGCTTCCCAGGGAAGCTTTTATTGACCCAATTTTCTTTCTCACTATCCTCAACATCAAGTCTACTTGCCTAACAAACTCCCTGGCTGGTTAAATGCTCTGATGAGTGCCTATGACATTTTAAAAATGCTTCTATGTTAACTGTATTAGTCTGTTTGGCTGCTATAACAGAATACCATAGACTGGGTGCCTTATAAACAACAGAAATTTATGTCTCACATTTCTAGATGTTGGGAAGTCCAAGATAGAGACACCAGCTGCTGGTGTCTGGTGACAACTGACTTCCTGGTCCATCGATGGCTGTCTTCTTGCTGTGTCCTCACATGGCTAAAGGAGAGAGGGAGCCTTCTGGGGTCTCTTTTATAAGGGTACGAATCCCATTCATGAGGGCTCCACTCTTATGACCTAATCACCCTCCCAAAGGCCCCATCTCCAGATACCATCACATTGGGGATTAGGTTTTAACAGGTGAATTCTTCTGGGGGTTAGGGAGACAAAACGTTTAGTCCATACAATAACACTTAATACACTGAGGTGTAATAGTGTAGTTACCTGCTTATATTTTACCTTGGACTATACATTTCTTTCTTTTTTCTTTTTTTTGACTATAAATTTCTTGACGGTTATAATTTTTTTTTTATTTCTGTATACTCAAGGACCAGAATGAGTATCGTGCTTTTCATATATCATATATACTAAATAAGTAAATGCTCCCAAAATACTATCATTTACATCATAGTTTAAGGACATTGGGCTAGAGTCAAGAGATACAATTTGAGTTCTTACTTGGTTATAAACAGACAATAGGTAAGTCATTCAATCTCATTATATCTCAGATTCACCATCTGTAAAATATAGAGAAGTATACACTATATCATTATTATAAAGATAACGGAAGATAAAATATGTGAAAGAATTTTGGGTAATGAAAGAGCTATATGAATGCCAGGAGTGATTACTGTTTATCTATCACTTTCTTCACCAGTGACCAGTGTTCACCTACACTGCTGCCTGTAAGTATTTCATTTACTATTGTAACCCTCCAAGTTAATCACAGATACAGATTCTTCACTGTTGTTATGGTGTATCTGCTCTGTTCTCTTCAATTCTGGACAACTAGTCTATATGTGTATTTGGAAACTGGTGAACAAATAAGCCACTGAAAACTATCACCTCTAAAGGAACACCCCAGAATAGCCAAAGGCTAGCCATAAAAGGTAAAAAGATGATTGAGATATAGTTTCTAACTATAGGAAACTGGTAGTAATCTAGAGGGAAACAGACATGTAACAGTTTAGGAGAAATAAAATATTATAGGTATCTTATAAATATAAGAATGTGCTGGGATCTTATGCAGGTGCAAAGGAAGGAGTGATTGTGGTGGTCAAGAGGGCCTTCATCAGAGATGAAGCCTGTATAGAAGTAGGTATGATCCAGGCAGATAAGAAACTGAAGGACATCCAGGATGAGCAGAGGCCCTAAGGAGTTAGAAGAATGGAAGATTCTAGACTATGTAACCAGAACATAGGATAGATGGGGCATGAGAAAAGAAAGCAGCCACATGTGTCTCCACTTTGGTGTCATGAAGGCATCATTAGACATGTTACCTGAAAAACCTTCCCACATCTTGCAAGAAGAATTCTTGCTCTTGTTACATGGACCACATCGTGCTATGGGGCCACCCTCTCATTTTTTGTTTATTTGTTTATATATCAGTCTTCCAGCCTAGACGTTGGCCCTTTAGACTAGGGACTTTCTGTATCGCCAGGTCTCATAATGGTAACTGGCACAGACACACAAAAATGCATATTCAGAGATGAATGAAAAGATAAAGTATCTTAGCAATAGTTTTAATAAGCAAGTCATCAGGCATTCAGGAGAGAGAGATTTATATCTTAAAGAGACAAGTTTAGGATGAAAAATTACTAGAATTGGAATCTGAGGACTTGAATTTAAGCCCTCTAAGTTAGGTACTAGCTGTGTGATTTGAACCCATGGTGAGTCTTGCTTAGCTTCAGGTGATTACTTACACTTACACTCAGTGTCTTTGCAAGAATGAAAACTTAACGTTTGCAAACTTAATGTTTCTGTACTAGATCCAGGTCTCCACACTCAATTCTCACTGAACTTTTGTTGTTGAGTTAATTATAGCTATATCCATGGGGGGAAGAACGAAGCTTAACCTGGTATAGATGATGAATTCCAAAAGATCTGCTTTTATTTACTTTAAAAAATTATTTATTTATTTATTTAAAAATAAATGTATTTTGGGGGCACCTGGGTGGCTCAGTCAGTTAAGCGTCTGACTATTTTGGCTCAGATCATGATCTCAGGATCATGAGATTAAGCCCCATGTGGGCTCCGTGCTGGGCGTGGGGCTTGCTTAAGATTCTCTCTCTCCCTCTCCCTCTGCTCCTCCCCCCCCCCACCGTTCCCACACATGCACACTCTCAATCTCTCTCTAAAATATATATATATATACATATTTTTTCAATTGAAGTATAATTAATACACAGCATCATATTAGTTTTAGGTGTACAATGTAATGATTCAACAATTCTATACATTGCTCAGCACTCATCATGATAACTGTATCTTAATCCCCTTTTTCTATTTCACTCCCCACCCCCTGGCAACCACCAGTTTGCTCTCTGTATTTAAGAGTCTGTCTTTGTTGTTGTGTCTTTTTCCCTTTGTTTGTTTTGTTTTTTAAATTCCACGTATGAATGAAATCGTATTTGTCTTTCTTTGCCTGACTTATTTCACTTAGCATTATATACTCTAGGTATATCTATGTTGTTGCAAATGGCAAGATCTCATTCTTTTTTAATGACTCAGTAATATTCCATTGTATATATGTATACACATACCACATCTTCTTTATCCATTCATCCATCAGTGGATACTTGGGTTGCTTGCATATCTTGGCTGTTGTCAATAATGCTGCAATAAACATAGGGGTGGATCTATCTTTTTGAATTAGTGTTTTTGTTTTCTTTGAGTAAATACCCAGTAGTGGAATTAATGGATCATATAGTAGTTCTATTTTTAATTTTTTGAGGAATCTCCATGCTGTTTTCCACAGTGGCTGTAAAATTTACATTCCCACCAGTGGTGCATGAGGGTTCCTTTTTTTCTACATCCTCACCAATACTTATTATTTCTTATCTTTGATTCTAGCCATTCTGACAGATGTAATGTGACATCTCATTGTGGTTTTGATTTGTGTGTCCCTGATGATTACTGATGTTGAGCATCTTTTCATGTGTCTGTTGGCCATTTGTATGTCTTCTTTGGAAAAATTTCTATTCAGGTCCTCTGCCCATTTTTAATTGGATTATTTGGGGTTTTTTGGTGTTGAGCTGTATAACTTCTTTATATGTTGTGGATATTAACCCCCTATTGGATATATCATTTGCAAATATCTTCTCTCATTCCATTAGTTACCTTGTCATTTTGTTGATGTTTTCCTTCAGGGTGCAAAAGCTTTTTATTTTGGTGTCGTCTTTGGTTATTTTAGTTTAATTTTGCTTTTGTTTCCCTTGCCTTAGGAGACATATCTAGAAAAATGTTTCTGTAGCCCAGTATTGTTAAAATGTCCATACTACCCAAAGCAATCTACAGATTTAATGCAATCTCTATCAAAATACCAACAACATTTTCCACAGAACTAGAACAAATAATCCTAAAATGTGTATGGTATCACAAAAGACCCCAAATAGCCAAAGCGATCTTGAGAAAGAAGAACAAAGCTGAAGGTATCACAATCCTAGATCTTAAACTATACTACAAAGTTGTAGTAATCAAAACAGTATGGTACTGGCACAAAACAGACATATAGGTCAATGGAACAGAATAGAGAGTCCATAAATAAACCCACAGCTATATGGTTGATTAATCTATGACAAAGAAGGCAAGAATATACAGTGGGGAAAAGACAGTCTAGTCTCTTCAATAAATGGTAGTGGGGAAACTGGACAACTACATGCAAAAGAATGCAACTGGACCACTTTCATACACCATACACAAAGATAAACTCAAAATAGATTAAAGACCTAACTGTGAGACTTGAAACCATAAAACTACTAGAAGAAAACATAGGCAGTAATTTCTTTGACATCAACTATAGAAACATTTTTTTAAATTTGTCTCCTCAGATCTGCTCTTAAACTGGACACCCTGTGGCGTGATGGAATGCCATAGGCACCAGAGCTGAGCTACCTGACTATGGGTCCCCTCTTGGCTGCTTGTTGACTCTCTGACTTTATGCACATTATTTAATCTTTCTGTGCTCCCATGCTCAACAGCAGAATCAGGATTTGTGGATTCAATCACTGTTTTGACACTGGGAATTGCAGTAATAAACAAAATTATAAAACCCCAGCTTTTATGTAGGTTATGTTCTAGTGATGAGGATAATAATATCTATTTTAGTGTTGTGGTAAGGATTAATTAGGTCTTTATACATAAAGCACTTTGAACAGTGACTGACCTATAGAAAGTGCATAGTGACTATTAGGTATTGCTATTATTATACAAAATCCTGATCTGTGTAGACTTAAAAGCCATGAGTATCTGTAGTCTTCAACAAGACAACACATTGTAAGTACAATCCCTAAAGAAATGTAGGCCTCAACATACTAAAATTTAGTAAATTCTGTTTTTTTCTTTCTAGTGGGAAGACATCTCTCTAGTCCTATGGAAATTGTTTTCTCAGGATCGTTGGTCCCAACCTTGATTCTCCTACCTCTGTCCTATGGTAGTGCCAGTTTAATCCTTTCTGTAATGGTTCTGGGATCCTCTCCACTTGCTCGATTCCTGTCTGTCTTGAGTTGTCTAAGATATCTTGTGTGTGGCTCCCATATGCTCTCTTACCCTATCCCTAATTATCCAGGAACATTTTTCAGCTCTCTTCTCACACAGCACGCCCTTTCAGTACCACTCATTTGACCCTGAACATTTCTGCTTTGAGTTGCAGGGTTTTTTTTTTTCTTTTTTTAAATAAAAGCCTTGTCGATAGGTGAGGAGGATGGACAGTGATGATGTCTTGTATTTTTTTGCATTTTCCCACAGTCCTTTGCACAATATATCTGTGGTTGATTTCCACATGGCTTTGGTGGACGTTCTGTTTGTAGAGAAGCAGTGGGAGGGTTTGCTGCTATGGATACTCTCAGCCAATGGTGTGTGGAGCAGTTGGGATGGCTCTCATGGAGAAGGTTGGGTAAGTAACAGTAATTATAGACAGGATGAGTCTAAACATTGCAACTTATGTGTTCTGTGAAATTAGGTTGTAAAACTGCAGTGGAGAATGGGGAAGGTGGGTCTTCACTGGCTTTTGTTGTTAGGAAACAACTACATGTAGGTAGAAAAATCAACTTAGCAAATAAGGCGAGTTGCTTTTCAAGTGTTAGATATTAGTTTCCAGGGCGCCTGGGTGGCTCAGTTGGTTAAGCGACTGCCTTCGGCTCAGGTCATGATCCTGGAGTCCTGGGATCGAGTCCCACATCGGACTCCCTGCTCAGCAGGGAGTCTGCTTCTCCCTCTGATCCTCCCCCGTCTCGTGCTCTCTCTCTGTCTCATTCTCTCTCTCAAATAAATAAATAAAATTAAAAAAAAAAAAAACAAGAAAAAAACAAGAAAAAAAAAAAGATATTAGTTTCCATCTTGCTGTTCAAAGTGTTGTTCACGAACCAACAGCATCAGCAACACCTGGAAGCTTATTAGAAATGTGAAACCTCAGGCTTCCCTGCTGTATTAAAATATGTGGTGATTCTTTTTCAACTAAGTGTTATTTCTAGAGTTTAACATTGAAATATTCCTGTATCTTGGCTGCTTCCTAAACAAATGAAATGAGAATCGTACGTGGGGTGCGGGCATCAGTAATTTTAAAACTCTCCAGATTTCGATATGTAATGAAAGTTGAGAACCATCAATATGGGATGATTTCTGGATTGGTAAATATTTAGTAAAGGAGCAGATATGAATCTGTTTACCTTTGGGATAGCTTTCTTTCCTTTTTTAACTATATGCCAAATGCACAATAGATGAGTGAATGTAAATCCTCAGCCAGACTACACCCCTACGTCTGCCATGTACTGAGTCTATAGATTTAGCCCAATGCCAGCTATAGCCTTTATGGGCTGTTAGGTCTCATGGATTGTGGACTGTTGCACAGGGGCCAACCCCCCTGGCAGTAGGCCCAGTCAGATATTGCCAAAGCACAAATTCCACTACCCAGTAGTGGAATTAATGGATCATATGGTAGTTCTATTTTTAATTTTTTGAGGAACCTCCATGCTGTTTTCCACAGTGGCTGTAAAATTTACATTCCCACCAGTGGTGCATGAGGGTTCCTTTTTTTCTACATCCTCACCAATACTTATTATTTCTTATCTTTGATTCTAAGTATCAAAGCTAAGTATCTGTCATTGGTATAGGCTCTGGGGCTGGAAGGTTAGTTTAGGAAAGCCCCTTTCCTAATGATCTGAGGTAGAATGAGGCTTGAATTGAGTGTCTAGTTGTGTGCAGAGGTGAAAGCTTGAGGATTAGTGTCAGAGGATGTATCCAAGGGACACGTGTCTGGAATCAAAATTCCTAAATGAATTAAGAGTCCTTGAGTCAGGAGAATGCAAGACCAGTGTGGGTGTGAAGGTCAAGGCAGAAGTAAAGCCATCAAGTCCAGGATGTTGACCATGAATCAACGTGGGTTGTCTAAAGCTTGTTTTTATTTGGCCACAGAATAAGCTGGCCAGAGTTAAAGGCATAGTGCTTGTGTAAACAAGTAACTGCTATTGCCGTTCCAAGATCCTTTGACCTACGTCAATTAGTATGTTATTCTTTGGTGCTAGAGGATTCTACTCCTTTATAGTAATGGTCTCCTGCAATGAATTGTAGATATGATTTATTCTGAAAATGAAAAGACTTTGGTGATAGGAGATGAGAAAGTCCATCAGGATTTCAAAAGCTTCAGGTGGCTGTTGTTTCATGGCATTAAAGATCAATTTAACCTAAGGTTAAAGAAGACTGCTTGGAGATGTACAGTTAAGTGATCATTAGCTGTTTGTGCTTGTGGCTGAGGTGGGGGTGAGGAGGAGATTCTCTCCTTTAGTAGAGAACAGTTTTTCTCTTTATGAACCTAGAACATGGCAAGAAACACCAAGGCATTTCTGGGTTTGTAAAGACTAAAAGTTATCTTCTTGGCTCCCTTTATACCAAAAAAATACTTCAAACATAATATGCAGCTGTTTCTATAGGGCCGTGGCATCTTAAAAAGGTGCAAAGAACTGGAGTGGAAGGGACTGACCGTGCTGTCCAGTCATTTATTAGTGAGGGCATATACATTTCTACATATTTCTTGCCTCAGAGGTATTCTTTACCCTCAGAGGGATTCTAAAAGCCATAAGAGAGCTCAGTAGTGTGGAAAGACTGGAATGAAAATGCATTTCCCTTTCTGAAGGCAGCATAGAGAGGCATAAGCACCATCTTTGCTCCACCTCTGTATGTGCCAATAATATATTTTCACAATGGTAGAAAATCAAGGAGAAAAGTATGAGAGAGTTTAATTCCCTCATTCTTCCAGTAAAGTAGAATGGTGAAGTCATTGTACAAATGGCAGTCCAGAGGTTGTCACGTAGAATCCAGATATATTAGGATCTTTAAAAATAATTAAACCAAGTTTTTGGGTTGTTGTTGTTGTTGTTGTGTGTTTTCCTACCGTTGAGGAAACTGAGGCCCAAAGAGTACAAGTGGTTTTCCCATGGCCACTGATGGTTGGAAGTAGTCCCCCGTACTATAATGCTTATGCGTCATCAGACTCGTTTCACAGAACAGAGTTCCTTCTAATAAAGAAAGGTTGTGCAGAAAATAACATCCTCCTCATCTACCACAAGGAAGCTACTTTCCTCTGAGAAAGACCACTTGCTCTGAATTATTCAGGTGATCAATGATCTTACGGCTCCTCCCAATCACTGTTAGTTCATTTCCCTGTTCATAGTTAGTTCTTGGGAGGAAAGAAAAACAAAGGAGATAAAACACATCGTCATTATTCTATCTGTTAGTGCTTGTGGTGCGGGGTTTATGTGCAGAAAGGGGGGTGGAAAGATTGAAATGATTTTTGGTGACTACCTGTAGATTTTATTTCTTCTAAAATATTAAGAATGTACCCAAAATTGAAAGCTTAACTGCAAATACATTGGCACTCTTATCTTGCAAGATCTCCAGTGTTTCATGACTCAAAATTCAAATGTTGGATCTTATTCAGTCATATAAATCACTCATCTTCAGTCTATGAGTTTCTCTCATGATTTATATTTCTGTTAGAAGCATTATGAGTTTCAGACATCAAGTTTTGTATTTGTAAATGTGTGAAAGTGGATGAGTGAGCGAAAGAAGGTAAGTTCCCAGGCTTTTCTAAGCTGAGAATGTCAACCTATGTGTGAAGAAATGCCTTCCTAGCCGATACTGGGTGTAAACCACTTGAAATTTTGGAGGAGAGCCAACATTTCATCATCTTGGCCAGTCGCTTCATACACAATGTAATGCTCTCGTGTGCTGTGCCAGAGCAATGAAATGCCAAAGGCTTGTCCAAAATGCCAATGATAATACACCTATTTTCATCTAGCACAACCACTGTAGTTCACGTACTTTCCCAACTGAAAAATGCTGGTGAACCAGCACAGTGAGGCCAAGATAAGTACCGGCTTACAGTTACTGGCAAACAGCAAAGACAATTAAACTTCAGTTATTGAGTCACTTGTCAGCTGGGCAGGCTGACTTCGACTCCTCTAACACGGAGTTTTCAAGCTGTGTAGGATTTGCCATCTTGAGCTTGGTTCACATTAATAGAGTTGTGTTGTTAAATTCTAGAAAAGCCAAATGTTTTTAATAGAGGCTCGATGGCTGGATTCTGGAGCATGTGCAATACTTACCATTCTAGTTTCTGAACTGAAATCGGTTGTTGATGCCAGGAGGGGAGATTATGACATGCATTAATGCATTGTGAGCAGACGAAATGCAACTCCTCTTTGCTGGTTAAGAACCTATGTGAATACCATACCAAGTCAGCCTCCCACACATATGAATCTTCCTCATCACTTCAGTGGGAGTTTTACGTGGGAATTAAGAAGAAAGAGGAAAATGTCACCCAGGGTGTGGGCCTGATCATGACTTAATATCTAAGCCAAGAAGTCCTCAGAGAGTGAAAGCTCCTGCCCACATAGCACTAAATCGTGAACACATGCAACTGTGGGCCTTGGAATAAGCTTCACAGTGCTTTGGATGGAATGAGTTATAAGCTATATTTGATAAACCTGAATGGACAGTCCCAAGAGACCTTCATATTAGGATCTTTAATTGAGTACAAAGGATAGAATGGTCAGTATTTACTTTTGTTCTTTCTTTGTAGGAGACCACAAAAGTCCCAGTTAATGTCTGCTGAGAAATAAAGGCTAAAACATACCTTCATCGTCTGGAACAGTGATGCAGGAGGCAAGAGGCTTCCTTGACTAAACCAATTAATTATACTTTCTGTATGATTAAGATGCATTTGTGGAAAATTAGAGTCCATATAATTTTGATTACTATTAAAAAATACAAACACCAAACAAGCACAACCATGTTTTATTAAAAGAAATAATGGAGCTTATGGGATCAGTCCATGGCATTTAAAGGCAGTCCCATTCTCTGTTTCCCATGGGGTAATTACATGACTCAGTCCACTGGACACCCAGCTGAACCAAAGCAGATTTGCAGGGAGTGAGGAGAGATCGGTTTGGGATTCCTTTTGCTTGGCTTTTAAGGTGATGAATTACTGTAGAGCTGGGTGTGATCTTCTGAACCAGGAGGGAGGGCATTTATAAGTAAAGAGGCAGTCATCTTGTGGCTTTGGTCCTACTCATGTTTGAAAATTAAAGAAATGAAAGAAACATTGAGAATGAAGTTTATGCAGCCATATCCAAGAGACCTGGGAAGGCTGTATTGAATCACCAAGGATAGAAGCCAAGGACACCTCTCTGTAAGACTTGCTGCCGTTCAACCTGATATAATCCAGTCATTGTTCTCTATTGCAAATACATTCCAACTGTACCCCTGACTCCTCTCATGACAATATGGTAGGCTTTCATCACCTCCCAGGAAAGATGGCTTTACTTATAACTTTTACATATCTTAGCTGCTGCTCCTAGAAGCAGGGCATGCAACATTTTGCAGGTAGAGCAGATTGTGTTTAAGACCTTTGTGAGAACTTAAAATTATATTGGAGTACCTGTATTCTATTTCCAAACTCAACATAAGTAACTTTTTAAGACAGGTAAATAAAATAGAACATCATATTTTAGGTAGGATTTTACCAACATAGTGGCATCATTATTCCTCTGGAACTGAAGCTCATGCTGATTCCACCTAGTAAGTACGTTTTGGGTCTCTTATACATGTGGACTGAATTCTGGCCTTTATGTGCTGCTCTCAACTCACTGGATTCTCTAACTCAGTTTAAACAGGATAAAGGGTATTTATGTGTGGATGTTTTTAAATACTTTAGTTTTTCAGAGCAGTTTTAGATTCACAAATTGAGAGAAAGGTATCGAGATTTTTCCATATACATCTCTTGCCCCCACATATACACAGACTCCCCCATTATCGATATCATCCCCTCCCAGAGGGGTACATTTGTTACAATGGATGGACCTACAGTGACACATTCTCATCACACAAATTCTGTGGTTTAGCTTAGGGTTCACTCTTGGTGTTGTACGTTCTATGGGTTTGTAGAAATGTATATTGACATGTATCCAGCATTATGGTATTAAACAGAGTACTTTCACTGTCCTAAAATCCTGTGTACTCTGCCTAGTCATCCCTCCCTTCACTCTCAATGCCTGGCAGTCACTGATCCTTTTACAGTCTCCATAGTTTGTCTTCTGAGAATGTCATCTAGTTGTAATCATATACTATGTAGCCTTTTCAGAGTGGCTTCTTTCACTTAGTAATATGCATTTCAGTTTCCTCCTTTTCATGCCTTTAATAGCTTATTTCTTTTTGGCAATGAATAATATTCCATTGTCTGGATATACCACAGTTCATTTATCTGTTCACCTACTGAAGAACATCTTGGTTTCTTCCAAGTTTTGATAACTATAAACAAAACTGCTGTAAACATCTGTGTGCTGGTTTTTGTGTAGGCATAAGTTTTCAGTTTCTTTGGGTAAATACCAAGGAGCATGATTGCTGGATCATGTGGGAACATATGCTTTATTTTGTAAGAAACTGCCAAACTATCTTCGAAAGTGGCTGTACCATTTTTTATTTCCACCAGCAATGAACTCCTGTTGCTCCACATCCTCACTAGCATTTGGCGATGTCAGTGTTCTCGACTATCACAGAAAAATCCAAAGCAATGCTAATTGGCGGAGGGAAGGAAGATTCTGAGTGTTTGGCAATTAATACAGCTTATCCTTTTGGCCAGGAAAATTTATTTAAAGAGACATTTTTAAAAAGCTTAATGTGTAATAACTTTTCTAGATTCCTAAATATTAATGGGAAAATCAAAGTCACCCCAAGATACTTTTTACTTATCTCTAGGGAAATCAAACTATTGGATTATTAGCTCCAGGATATATCATCACTGTACTGTTTGATGATGTGTCTGGGCATTAGAGGACTAACCGTTGCAGACTAGTGTGGGTGTTGGTTATTTTGAAGCTAAGTTTATGTGAAAATAACTCTTCACAAGTTGCTGTATGTTGTATTGTTTGGCCCAGAGTTGATACAAGTCTTAAAGCTGGAGATTGTGTGATAAATAATGCAGGGTAGAAACTTGCCCCACTAATTAATTAGAATCCTGTGAACCTGAGTGAGTGAGTCAGAGACATCCAAACAGGTAGAATTGGTCTGTAAGACTGTTGTAGATGTAAAGCAACCACCATTCGGGATCTAGATGCTGCACACAGAAAAAGAAAATGATTCAAAAGTTTGGAGCTGATTTTTGGTTAAAGACATTGCCACTTGACACAATTATATTTACAGATGCATTCAATAATAAAAACCAATTAAATCATAAAGAATTAAACAGAAGGAATTCTGAAAGTTATTATTTGTATCAACTCGCAAGTGTGTAAACACATCCTCAGTGTGATAATTTCTTTATCAAATTTCTCATCATCTCACCTTTTTCTCAAACAAGTTTGTTTGGTCTTATCAGGGAAGTTTTTCATACATTGTTCTTCTGGCAAGTTTTCAATAAGTTGGTACTTTCTGCTTTTTTTAATGCTTTGTTTTTGTATTTATATATTTTCTGAGTCTCCGCATGAAACAATTTATAGTATGCCTTTATCAAGAGAAAGAGAGAGAGAAATTTCTTAAACTTGAAAACAGAACATCAATGAGAAATACTTGCCTGATTTGCAAAAATATCACCCAGGTGTTATCTCATGATGGATCCTAATCACATAAAAGATGTCTGCTAATAACTCCAGGCAAGTTAACGTAAAATAAAACCTGGTAATGGCATTTTTGGTGATTTTTTTTTTTTTATAGTTGAGTGGTCTCAGATATTGTAAGACACCCAAGTCAAATATCAGTGAGATTTCTCTCATATTCTATATCTTGTAAGCTTAGGTGAGAATTATATTAAGGATGTTTATGAAGCCAAAAAGTGGACATATGAGGAAAGAGAGTTTTAAGATCTGATATATCTGAGACAAATACATGCTAGCACTTCCTGAGACTTAGGCTCGGGTCAAACATTTTGAAGATTTCCTGATATGAAATAAATAATCTATTGAACAAGTTTTGAGGTCCTACTCACCCTCTGTAGAAGCCTATTTTTCCCCCAGTGATGGGAAATGCACCATAAGAAATAAAACCCCTTTGGGACCTTTATCATCACTGATGAAAACAGAAATTGCAGCAATTAAACCATGGAATAAGAAACATGCTTTCCCGAGGACTGTTAAACTAGGAGAGACCTACTCAACCTCCCTAGAGCCTCTAAGCATTAATAGAGCTTTTATTTAGATATTTCAAAGGACTCTTTTTTAAGACGCCTTTATCCTCAGACTATACCCATTTGTTTGAAGAGAGGTAACATCACCCAGTTATTAGATACAAAACACCTGAGTTCCATTTCCAGCTCCACCTGTAGCGAACTCTTTGACCTCATCAAGGGAGAGGACAGACTGAACCCTGCTGCTAGCAACGGACTCAGTGACCTTGGGTAAACCACTTAGTCACTAAGTCTCCATTCATCTGTCTTTAAAGTGGACTCCTCTTTGCTCTCCTCCTTATGGAGATAATATTGGTAAATTGCTTTGGGTTCCTAACAAGAAAAGCACACTTCAAATAGAGGCACCATTATATTGTTTTGCAATCAAGCTCTATCTTTGTTTCCTTCAATTATCGCTACTGCTGTTGTGTTTACTTCAACAGTTAGGTGTGTCTGCTCTAACTGGTCAAACCAATACCTACCTGATATACTTTTCCCTGTTTCTGTGAGTTACCCTATTTTTCATATGGTGCCCAAGTTGATTTCTCTGGGAATGAATGAGCAGGTCATATTTAACCATAACAGCATAGTTTTCAGAAGAAGTCCTGTGCTGTAATATATGCTATGGTAAAATAACATCCAAGAGCTTCTTGTATTTTCAAATGATTATGTACAATAAAAATAATAATTAATGTTGTAAATTTAAAGTATACCTTTCATCTGATCATCTCAAAGTAACTTAGAAACGCTAATTAAACTCCACAACACCCCTGTACCATACATATTATTATTTCCATTTTGCAAGTGAAGAAAATGAGGTTCAACAAGGTTATGTGACTAGCATAGGACACAAAATGAGTCAGTGTCAGGAAGGGGATTTAGTGTTTCCAGGGCCCAATCAAAAGCTTTTCATCTGGAGCTAATTAGCATTCTATAATTTCAAAGTTGGAAGGTACCAGGTCAACATCACTGACTCCCAATATTCAAGAGTGGAATTCCAGTGCTTACGTTCTCTGGTGCCCTTCCCCCCCCCCCCACTTATTTCTGTTCTTAACTATTGGAAGGTTTTCTGGCTTTTCAAACTTATTCATCAGTTGTATGACTTTGGGCAGATCACTTAACCTCTTTGAGCTTGTTTTATCATTTATAAAATGGAAATATTATTTCTATATCCTGGACTTGTGCAGATAAATGGAGATAATGGAAGAAAATCCTGAACGTGATACCTGGCGTATGGTAGGCGTTCAATAAATGGTTGCTATTAGTATTACTATTTCAATGATTCCCTGCATTTACGAGGGAATGATCCTAACAAAAACTGATAATAAATATGAAGATTTGAAAAGGATAAAAAGAGTATGTCCAAGATAAAATAGGTGCAGGCTGAATCCTCTAGTACTTGTGACTAGAGAAACAAGGTGAAAAGGGTCAAGTGTGTGACCAGACGGCTCCTAGGGATAGAGGCAGGAATGTGTGGCCCATTAATTACAGGAGAAATCAGGGTATGTAAATTGGCAAAGAATATTATCATGCCTTTTCTCTAACAAAAATTTTATTGTTACTTTGGTATATTACAATGGAAAATTGTTCTCAGTAAGTCCAGCTTTTCTTTTGATGTTTCTCAGGGAATTGCATTTGGCTAATGCCCCAAAGCATTTAATGTTATTTTCAAAGAAGTTTTAAAAATGTTTGTGAAAATAATAAGACCAAAGTAAAGCTAATGTAAAATAAAAGAATCATTCCAGATGGGGCTGGAAGTGAAATACAAATACCATTTTGCTTAATAATAATAAAAACCTACTTTATAAAAAATGCATTTGCCATTTAGATGTAAGAAGTACTTGAGAGGGAGAGGGGAAGAGAGTTTCCTTTTTGTCTAAGGACAGCAGATGTTTAGGAGACATGAAGCCATTTTCCCTTTCCTAACCTTGCAAGAAGATCCATGCAATTAAGTCCACGAGACAGAAAATCTCATTGAAATTTATAATCCAAGACTCCCAGATAATGCATGAAAATAAAATTTGTGATAGTTAGAAGGACCAGAGTCCTAATTTATCAGTCAATACACAGTCTGCAGCTGACATCAAAGTCTTTATTTTCAGATGATTATCCGGCTTGATTTATTAGTCTGCTCCTTCAATGTTTACATGCTTACTGCACTTCAGTGCCTGCTTTCGATGGGTCATTGGAGAATTTTAATTTTTCTTCCACTAACTATATAGGTTATTTATCTCAGGCTTACCTCTTAATTGATTTTCCTATCTCTCGTTTCTTCCTTATTCAATCTATTCCCCACACTTGCTGCCAAAAATAATTAAAGATGAAAACCCTCAAATATAACTATGTCACCACTCAGATTAAAATCCTTCAGTATCTCCCTATATCTGCAAAAGAGAAAAAAAAGTATGAACTTAGTAGCATGACATTTATGTCCCTTCAAAATAAAGAGCTAATCTAGTTTTCAAATTTCAATGGATTAGCCCTTCACCTAAAAACACTTTGTACTTCCTGCCCTTCAAACATGAGTATTGATTTGGCAGAAACAAACCAGTGTGAGTGGTGGTCATGAAAGAGAAAAATCTGTGTGGCTCACCAGATTCTAGAACCTAACAAGGAGAGACTAAGGACAAAACCCAAAGCCCCTGTGGGTTGGTGAAGAGACCAGACAACAGGATGAGGAAGAATATGTGGTAGGTGAAGAATTTGCGTAGATTGATTATTGTCATTAGTGTAATTGCTACTTTACAGTTCTGGTTGATTTTTATTCTATTAGGTGGTCTCAGTAGGATACAAGCCTGAAAGCAACTTCATGTTTTCTCAGCCTCCTCATCCTCATTGTAGATGATGTTAAAACCATTGTTCCCCAAGACTGGATGGAAGAGCTTTCCAAGACATGCTTAATAAAAAGATTCCAGTTACTTCCACTAATTAAAAACTTAAGTGAAGAAGCAGGTCTTGACCATGGAAGCATCAGAAAGAGCAATTAGATAGTGGGGAGAGTTGAGGGAGGTTATTACAGTTGCCATCTTCATTTCTGTGCTCTGGACTATGGACTGACTACTGTTGGCTCTTTCCCTTGGGGGATATTTTTGCTGGATCCTCAGAGTTCCTCTGCTGAAGATCTCAGACTACAGTACATTTTATGAGTAGTAACGCTCACCTGCTGGCCACTTAGAACTGTCTACCTCAGCCCCTGGGCTTCTCAAAGGCCACTTCAGTGTAGGGGACACAATGTATCCCCATCTGTTCCTCCTGTGAAGAGTCATTTTGGGTTGGGTCAGAGAGGCTTTTTTTCCCCTCACAGAATCCACATCTAGAAACAGGGAAGTAAAAGCCCCTTTGCCATGTCATGGGTGGGGAAACATCTCCCTTCCCACACAGCTCTCTTTTTCTTCATTCTGAAAGAACAAGGTCTTTCTTTCTCCTTTTTCACTATCCGGTCTTTCACCTTTGAGTTTTTCCAACATCGATCAAACACTAGTCCCTGTGTCCCCTAGATTCCTGGAGACACATGTCAAGCTTTTCCATTAGTCTCTTTCCCCCCTGTTATACTAGGTTTTAAGTGAGGCTGAAGCCCTTTACTCCCTTCATCCAGGGAAAAGTAGAATACTCAACAATTTTTTCCAAAGAAATTACTCTTTTGATTTTTTTCAACCTCAGCCTTTTACGTGGTTGGAGAGGGTGATCACCTCATTCTGGCAGCACTGGCTCAGGGACGGTCCTCTTCTGATCTTGTTGAGATGATTTAGCACAGTACCTTAGACTTTGTAGATATGGGGTACCTACAATTGTGTTCTTGACCTTTGCATCTCCGCTGAAATTCCAGAGCAGCAGAGTTATTACATTCAGTATCCTACGACACTCTGCTGGCTGCTTTGACACCTCTTTTGAAGGCCCTGACTCAGCTCCCTCCAAAAGGCCCAGACCTCCAGCCATGGCACATGCTAAATACTTTCAGGCCCTGGTTAGTTGTTGAGATGGTTCTTTCTGTCTGGGAGATCCTTCCCCATCTTGAAAAAGCTCTCCATCCTCTAAGGCTCTCTTCAAATATTATCTCTTCTGTCCAGCCTTTCTGAGCTCCCTTGGTCAGAAGCTATACTAATCCCAGCTATGTTTATCTCATATTTGGAATCACCTAATGAAGTTCTGAGCTTCAGAGTAAGACAGACCTGGGTTTAAATTTGAGCTCAGCTAACTCTGTGTGACTTCAGATAAGTCCTTCATCTCTCTGAGTCTTATCATCTGTATAAATGAAAGAAAAATAACCTCTTAAGTTACTTGAGGTTATATGAGTATTAAAAGAAATAATTTATATAAAGCTCAGAGTACAATTTCTTAATACGGTCACTACTCAGTATGATAGGTATTTAATGTGATTGTTAGATGTTAAAACTATGAAGAGTACTGTCACTGTGACTAATAGTACTCATACTTCTACTGCTATCACCTTAGAAGTAAAAGAAGACAGAGCAAAGAGGAATTATATTGTTACTTGTCTAGCTTGACTTTTATTCACTGTCATCTGCCAGCCACTAGACCAGATTCTTGATACATGCTACCCAATTTAATTGTATCCACTTCCCTGTGAGAGGAATGCAGTTATCTGACAGATGAGGACACTGAGGTTCCAAGAAATGTGGTAACTGGCCCAGGTTCCCACGGTTAGCAAGGGGCCGAGCCAGAAAGGAAAATCTAGGTCTGCCTCACATTGACACTTGTGTGGATCATGACCACACTGCACAGCAGAATCTGTAGGCTCTTAATGCGCATTTGCTAAATGTCCAGATTTTCCTAAATAACATCACCTACTCTAGTGCTTGGTGTGCCTCTTAATCCCAGTACAGCTCTAACACCAGTGTGATCACAGCTCTGCAAATATTCCCTGCCATAAAATGCCATTCAGAATTCCCAGGAGTGCCCTCTAAGTGCACAGGAGAATCTTTCTTTGTGAGCTGTTCTGATTTTAGGCTGAGTTCTCTGCAAGAGTGTTTCTCTTCATCTCCCTTCTCCCCAGAAGTCTTTACAGTCTCTCGATCAAATTGATTCTTCCTTACAGTACCTGGAACTTTAAATGAACAGCTTGAGCCCAGCCAGGCTATTGCTGTTAAATTGTGTCATGCTTACTTAGTATGTATGGCACATCCTCCCAGGAAACCTGAAGTGCAAAGTGTTATGAATTTCCCCTCCATGTTCCAGTTTTGTCACTGGCATAGCTGTTCTTTCTTTCCAACTGTGAAAGGTACTGTATTTCAAGTGCAAAGGCTGAGCAAAAATGTGTCAGGTGGATGGCACCAAATGTCCTCTTTCCCCCATTCTTGGAGAAGTGCTTTCTTGCTGCCTCTTTACCCTCTGCAGATGCCCCAAACCCAGTGGAACTTGATGTGATATGGCAGATGGGATACCCTGTTCTTCACCGGAGCCCCCATGTTTCTCCACAGCTGTGTGCCTTCATTTTCTTGCCATTCTTCTCCTTCCTGCCAGCATGAAGTGGCCCTCCAATCCCTGAAGATTGCAGTTCAGTTTAATTTCAGGTAGATCAAAAAATTGGGCAAGAACGTTCCCTTTCCATGATGTGCATCCATTTAGGGGCTCAGGGAACTGACAAATAGTTCAGCTGAATTCTCATAAAAAGTTTAAGAATTTGGGGTAGGTTTCCAAATAAATGCAGGGGCTGACTTAGTGATAATTCTGAGATGTACCAATTAAGAGCTTATATTTCCTGCTAATACTTTTTGTATCTAATACTCTCACTGGTAAGGATGCCTTTAATATTTCGTTTTTCTCTTCAGTTTGGAGTATGGGTAGATGTGGGGAATAATTAAGAACCCTAAGGAGCAACATCATAGAAATATCTATAATATTTTTAAACATTTATTTATTTTTTAAAGATTTTTATTTATTTATTTGAGACAGAGAGAGAGAATGAGAGAGAGAACACGAGAGGGGGAGGGTCAGAGGGAGAAGCAGACTCCCTGCTGAGCAGAGAGCCCAATGTGGGACTCGATCCTGGGACTCCAGGATCATGACCTAAGCCGAAGGCAGTCACTTAACCAACTGAGCCACCCAGGTGCCCCAGAATATCTATAATTGAAGGGAAGGTAGAGTGGTATTAAAATATTTGGAGAGGGAGTTATATATTTATAATGTATATATAATTGGTATTATATATGCCAGTGTTCTATATATAATATATATAGTACTAATTCCAATTTTATATACAAATATATGTTGGGTAATATATATGGAAGACTCCATTCCATTTGCCTGTGATGTTTCCTATTCATCCTTTAAGAAAGACGCGGGTGGAATAGCACCTCTCTGTACAGCTTCTCTAGTCCTCCCAAGCAGTCCTCTTCACTTTCTCTTTCATGCTCCCCTGCACTTTCCACAGGCAGAGGGCTGCTTCAGCTTGTTACTCAATAATTATCTCTTTGCTGGTCTATGGACTCCCCAGAGCTGTGTCTCCGTAAGGGCAGAGATTGTGTTCTCTACTTGGCTTTCCCATTACATGGTAGATGCTCAATAACTATTATCATATTAACATGTACCTTCATGAGGTAGTTTGAACGTCAGTGGTGATATCATTATCAATATTAAGCTGCAATTATTTATAGTATTGTCACAGTTTAGTGTAGCTCAGTTCCAAAAAAATATTTGGCTTCAAAAAAGAATAAAATTTCAACACAAAGCCAAAATGTGTTTGGCCAATCCATCGTTTTATTACTGATCTTGAACAGTAAGTAAAATCATAAATCTGTGAGACATTTTTGGCTGTTTGTTGTCTCCCTTTTTTATCCTATACATTTGGAATAGTAAAACTAATCATATACTTATTCCTTAAATCAAGGTGGCAAGAATTTTATGAAATTCTTTGAGTTCTTGATGTGATGTTGAGTTCCTTCCAGCTCAGGCCTATCCCATCCTAGTCATGGAGCTAGAGGGTCTGAGCAGGTGGGGTCCTCAGGTGCCAAGGCAGGGGCATTGACTGATGTGAAGAAAGAGGCTAGATTGCTTTGCTCAAAGCGAGTAATAGCTTACTTTAGAGAAATAGTCCTTGCATGGTTTCCTCCAAATATTCTTCCACATTTCACAACTTTTTCTTAGGAATCTGTAAGCCTATGTCATTCTTTCTTCTCTTCAGTTAGTTTGTTCATTAGTGCTATTTTCAGATCCTCAATCTTTGGCTTCTCTGCCACACATACATACATGTACATGTGCACACAAAAACACACATACACACTCAACTACACATACAAACATGTACACATACATATATATGCACAGAAACACATATATCAATATGCAAATACATACATAATTACTCAAATATGCAACACATGCAAGTGTGCACACAAACACAGGCATGAATACACACATATACAAACACATTAACACACACACTTAGATAAACACATGCACACGTGTACACACACTCGTACAAATCACCTTAGATGCTTTACCTCCTTACCTGAATCTTCTCCCACTCTTTTCCTATCATCCCTAAGAACTTCCAGGATAAGGGGAAGGAAACAGGGTAATGTTACTGATTCTCTCCTTTTGGAGTTTAAGAAATGTTTTGCTGGCATTTCCACTCCCATTCGGTGTGAGTTACTTGCAGTCTCCAGGCTAGTGGTTGTCAGGAAAGGCCTTCTTCCCTAGCACTGTGTGGTCAGGACTCATGTGTCTCCTGGTGGCTTTGCTAGGTAAGCATTAAGATGGGCTAAGACGTGAGCTCATTCATTCAGAGTGAAGCTGCTGGGGCCAGGTCCCTGATGGCCTCTCAGCATGATATAACCCTGAAGCCCAAACCCGTCACCAAATATGTGGACTTTCTTATGTCAGTGGCCTCCTTGTCCAAATAGGTGGAATGGATGAGACTACAGTTTTAGTGACATACATATTACTTAATCTAAATACCACATTTCTTCACAACAAAGGCTGTTAACTGTTGGAATTGTTTCTCGAGAGAGATTGTTGAATCTGTATAAAAGTATTTGAAAGTAGGGCATATTTCTCTTTCTCTGGAATAGTGTCTAAGTGGATGAATGACTAAGATAGCCATTTAGTGACCTTCTAAGCACCAACATTGTCTGCAGCGTCCTGGGGAATCCCTCTTCAGCAGTTGGTAAACTATTTTATGATTTCAAGCCCTAAACATATGGAAATAAAAACCTAGATTTCAGGCAGTTTTCATCTCATGCTCTTGGGGCATTTTGATCATTTTACCTCAGTGGCAGAAGTGCTGAGCCACTTGTAGATATCAGTTATTTTAAGAGAGGAGTGTAAAATGAGTTTACAAATAGGAGCCAGCCGAAACCTGAGTTCTAGTGATAGTTGTGGTATTGATTTCTTTGGCAAGTCTCTTTTATTCTCTTTGGTTTTGTTTCTCAACAGGAAAACCTAATGTCTTAAAGGCATTCTTTGAAAAATTCAGTAACCCCTATTTGTATAGAGCTTTGAAGATTGTTCCACTTTGTGAGAATGAAGTTACAGAATGCCTTTGAAGCTTCTAGTTGTAACCCTACCACTGAAAATGATTCACTACTGCTTAGCACTGTGGTCACTTACTATTATGTTAAAAATATACTTATGATTTGGGAATTTCCAAGAATTTCTGGGAATTTGAATTTCTCATTGCCAAATCTTAAAGACTACTATGTGTCACGAATTTGGAGACACCAGATCTTGTTGTATGGTGTTCCCTCTATCTGAAATATTCTTCCCCACTGCCCTTCCTTGCCAACTTTTCTCCATCCTTTTGGTCTTAGTATTAATGTCATTTCTTCTGGGGGGCCTTGCCAGATCCTGAGACTATATTAGTCCCCTCCCTGTTCTTTTGAAGTGTGTATCTTTGGGGTGCCTGTGTGGCTTAGTTGGTTAAGTGTCCGACTCTTTTTTTTTTTTTTTTTTTAAAGATTTTATTTTATTTATTTGACAGAGAGAGAGGGAGACAGCTAGAGAGGGAACACAAGCAGGGGGAGTGGGAGAGGGAGAAGCAGGCTCCCAGCCGAGCAGAGAGCCCGATGCGGGGCTCGATCCCAGGACCCTGGGATCATGACCTGAGCCGAAGGCAGACGCTCGACGACTGAGCCACCCAGGCGCCCCAAGTGTCCGACTCTTGATCTCAGCTCTGGTCTTGATCTCAGGGTCATGAGTTCAATCAAGCCCCATGCTGGGCTCCACGCTGGATGTGGTGCCTACTTAAAAAAAAAAAAAAAAAAAGTATGTATCTTAACTCACTTCATCCTTTGGGTAATAGTTTGATAATTGTCTGATTGCTTTCATTTACACCCAGCCTCTGTGCTGTGAGCTCTGTGAGGGAGCAACTGGGACCAGCCGGGAGTCCTGATCATTATATCCCCAGCGTCTGGCAGAGCATCTGACTTATACCAGCCCCTGAGTGGTGAATGAATCAATGAATGAATGAATGAATGAATTTTTTGAGCGTTTATTGTGTGCCAGGCACCAAGTAAGGTACTGGGCAGGGCGGGGATGGGGGTAATGATAAGCAAGACTTGAAGGGCTTATGTTCTAGTGTAGGCGACACATGGAGGAATTGATAATTAAGATGTGTAGGTAGGTACAAAGGGCTGAGGGAGTATAGGCTTGAGCATGTTAGTAGACATTAGGACATATTTCAGGAAGTTGGGTGAATAATTTTTGATTATTCAAATTTTGGAAGGTTTTGTAGTGTTGAAATGAGCTTAGATATTTCAAAATGTATGCATTAAGCAAATATGTATCAAACATTTGATGCATAGGAGATAGTTCCTAGGTGCTAGGACAACCACTTTCATGTTCATTGCCATTTATTTTATTATTTTTTTAAATTAATACATTTTTTTTTTTTAAGTAGACTCCATGCCCAGCATGAAGTCCAACACGGGGCTTGAACTCACAACCCTGAGATCAAGAGTTGGATGCTTAACTGCCTGAGCCACCCAGGCACCCCAGTTCATTGCCACTTAAAGAATGATTTTAAATATGAAAAACACATATTTGTTTTTCTTCTAACATGGGTGTCTAAACTAGACCTATGTATGATTTAACAATTAAGGAAAAACATAAATAATTTTATCTCTCTGTTTAAAGTATAGCAAACTTCCCCTGAAAAGCTTTGGTTTCCTTTCAAATAAACCAAAGTTGCTATAAAGAAATCCATTGATAGGAAAATGGCTGATAATAAATATCAACATTCTGTCACTCTGGGTTCCCGTTATCCACCAGAAGCCCTCACAAGAGGCAAGCTGGTAATAAAGATGGCTAAATGTATGCTTTCAAAGGTAAGTGTAGCATTATGTTTTTGAGACTTGTCTGAAAGAAGAGCCATCCCTGAAAATATGAATACACTCAGAGTTTCTCTCGTTCTTGGCAGGTAGTCTGGGCTGTGGCCTTGCTCCATCCCTGCCAGGAGGGGCATCCTCATGACTGCAACAGCCCCACCAGATCTCGTTCATCCTCCGAGATGTACCTGAGATGTCGCATCCATGTGCCACCCCTCCTACCGTGGGACTTGTGGTAGCCATTCGAGAGAAGCTGGTGTGGACTGGAAAGAAGCATTGGGGCTCTCTCTGGGCACACGGGGAGTCTGTGAAAATGAATTCAAACAGACAGAACGATTGAGTTCTCCTAGAAAGCTTGAATCTGCATTGAAAAAGCAAATTGCACAAAGGGAGTTTCTGCAAAGAAAGCTCTCAAGCTCCCTCTCATTCATCCTGGAAGTGTCAGCTTGTCCTAAAACCTACAATCTCAGAACCTGGGAAGATGGTTCCCTGCCTCCTGCAACCTCTGGGGGCACAGAGATGTAAATCAGCCTCTGCACGTGCTTCTCTGGACTTTGAGAAGGAGACATGACAAGTTCCTCTGTGCTCCAGCCACCCACTCAGGTAGAATGTTCGAGCGTCTGTTGTGTCCCGGGCACTATTTGAGGCACACATCTAAAGAAATCGATATAAATGCCAGCTTAATAGTGCTTACATTCCAGGAAGGGAGAGAGATGGTTATCAAGATAAGTAAGCGACCTTCTCACATTAAATAGTGAGGAGCCCTAAGGAGAAAACCCTATAGCAGGGTAGGAGATGATGAAGGGTTTGGGGTGGGGGGACTGAGGCAGGGTGGATGTGTGTCATTTTAGAGTTGCCAAGGAAGAGACCTACAGGAAGTGAGGGGTTAGCCAAGTGGGTATATAGATAAAGACGTGTGATCTGTGGAGACAGTTCTAAGACCTGTGAGGAGACGGGTTGGGGCTGGAACTGCCTGAGTGTCGAGATGGGTGGAAGACGAGGAGGCAGAGGGGCAGCGGGGGGTGGGAGCTGGTGGTGGTGGTTGCTTCTGTGGGGCCGGGTGAGTCTTTTGTTCTGGGAGCCATAAAGCCTTTGCAAGGCTCTGAGAACAAGAGTTCTGACCTGGAGTTATCTATGGAAGTGTCTTTCCTAGAAGGATAGGTCTGCCTTCAAAGAGCAACGGGATATACATTTGTAATTATGTTCATTTTTTAACAGGTCTTTATTCACTTTGAAATTAGAATTGCTGATTCCTGAGATTGGTGAAAGCTTCAACCAGGGGTCTCCCAAATAATGACATAAATGCCCACAGCTTCCCAGGGTGCAGCCAGGGTAAGTCTTGTTTTGAAGTAAGAACCTAGCACAGTGGCCTTCTCCCGTACATGCTGCTCCATGTGTCCTGTTGTTTGGGACCAGGCCTTCTGTTCCCTCCTTAATCCATATCTCGATCCCAAACTATTCTTCCCCTTCAAGAATACATTTTGTCAGATGTGAGCTACCTCCTCCTTCCCCCTTAAATAAAGCCTGATGATTATGTTTGCTATTTGGGTCACATGGATTAGAGTAAGACTGTCCTTGCTTCTTAAAATCCCTTTGCCTTTTCTCTTCTTTAAAATGGGGGAAGTATTTCCCTCTGTGGGCTGATGGGAGCAATGGATGAGCTTTGCCCATTAAAAGAGTGAGGAATTTCCTAGGACTTTTCTTTTTGGTTTCTTTCCCTTTCCATTAAATATTCCCACTATAACCCATTCTCCTTTTGTTTCTGGCCTTATGGTCCCTGAATATAAAAACATCAATCTAATATAAACAGTTTGATCACATTTTTGAGGGCCTGTTTATTAAAATGGATGGTATCCTTTCTGATAATCATTGTGTTACATTCATGTATTAACTATGAATGCAATTCACAAATATTTGATGAGCACTACAGCGTGCCAAGCATCCCTGACGTGGGGGTACACAGGGCTGACATTCCCACACAAAGCAGAGTAGGTATTCTAGTAGGGAGCATAGACATTTAACAAGCAACCCCAAGACTTGTTAGTAGCACAGATGAAGAACTACACAGCATTGTGGAGGGGCTTTCAGGGGAGGCTTAAAAGAATCTGAACATTCTGATGCCTAGAACAATACTTAGAGGTATTTGTTGTGGTTGCTACAAAAATCCTCCCATTTCACTGATGTTTTTCCTTTACCTATTTTAGGGGATTGTTTCATTTCCTAATTTAGGCTTTAAAATATGCTAACTTTTTATTCATTATGATGGTACACTTCAATCTTGCTAATGGAGGTGACAAAAACCAATCTCCACACTTTCAGAGGCCCAGAGCAGGTTTTGGATTTGGTGAGAGCAATCAAAACTAACAAGATCAAAACACCTGGCTTCCAAATTACCCATACTTTCTTCACCATGACGTTATCAGCACCCTGTGGGGCAAATGTTTCCAACTTGCTTTTTTTCTCTTTTCTTTTCCTTTTTTTTCTTTTCTTTCTTTCCTTTTCTTTCTGAAGTAAATCACCTTCTATCCCCAAATATGGAAAACAGCAAGACTCTTAAATTATTCATTAAAATAGAATTTCTTTCCAAACAGGCAAGGGTAGGTTTAAAAGGTATCACTGACTATGTGTTAGGAGCACCTTTCTCACTGAAATGAAACTTGGCTACACAAACAACTGAAGTCCAGTAATGGGTTTTTTTTTCTTCTATTCATGATTGTCTTCCCTGTTAAAAGAATCATGTGGCTCTCCCCTCCTTGAAAACAGAAAGGAAGAAAACTATGTTAAAATGTTGTGCTGCCTGATAAGGAGAATCTGCAACACTTGGACATCTTAGGGGTAGGGAAAAATTCCTATCCTTATGTTGCTGTGGGGGAGCTAGGATATTTACAAACCTCTTGCTCCTGACAAATTTGTGGTAATTTACAGAGTCTCACACTGCTCCCAATTTATGGCAGAATAGGTCTCACCTTTGTGATATACCTCACAGCTCCTGGAATTAGAACCTTTGTAACTAGAAACATGGTTTCCAAGCAGATAAGAAAGAGAAAGAAGCAAGGACTGCCTTCATCTTTTGTTCCTTTTTCAAAGTCTGATCCCAATCAGCTGTCCAAAATCCCAAGAACCTTTGAAGGTGGAGACATGTGGCTATTGGAATTCTAGTCAACCCACATATTTATGTATTTGGAAAATGGCTTCTGCTAGCAGTTCTTGTTGGCCGTGGGCTGTAACTGTCAGGGCCCTCCCTGCCTGTCATACCATACATACCTGAGAAAGCTGTGATTGCTCTGGATTTCCACTAGAGACCTCTAGCTGCTCGCAGGAGGGCTGGGGAGCGGCTGTTCTCACCAATGGGTGTTCCTCCAGAAGTGGTAGAGGTTGAGTTTGCCAGGGGCCCCTGGGAGAAGGTGAAGTTCACCGTCAAAGAAAAATACTTCTGTATTGTCTCTTTCTTGCTCTCATTTCTTTTTTTCTTGAACACACTGACGTTTATTCAAGCAGGCACGTTGTGAAAAATTGAAGAGGAAAGAATGTGTCTTCAAGAAATGCCACAGATATGATAAAACAGAGATTTTTCTAGGTAGAAAAGCACCTTCTCCAAGGAGTTGTCCACACTGACACTTGGAAAGCCAGGCTCAGTTCTTGGCATAGGAGAGCCTCTCCTGCCAGGTACGAGGAAGGATGTGTGCTGCTTACAGGCAGTGAGATGCAGGGCATGATTATGAAGCTGAACAAAATGCCCTTCATACCTCCCCATGCCCCAGTGTTTTCCTGCAGTCCCTAGGTAGCCTTCTCCTAGGTCCTTGGCAGCTTCAGTGTGGAGCCCGTGACACAGCCATGGCTGGGGCACAGCTGTAAGGTGAGGCTGGTAGATGAGGTTTCCCCATTTTCCCAAAAAGGCAAATCACATCGATCTCCACTTGCCTTTGAATGGTCTGTAATAGAAACAGGGGGCCCAAAGGGGAAATAATCTACCCTCATTTAACCTGTGCCCCTGTGGAAAATTGCTGTAGCTTGGATTTCAGAAACCAAGTGTGACTAATTTTGCCCTCCACCATGGTTTTCACTCTACAGCAGCATGAGAAAGAGAATCAAAATAGGATGAGGTCCGTGAGTCTAGAAAGGCTCGCAGCATGAGTTGATCCAAACTTCTCCAAAGACTCTTGAACATCTAGTTTTCTCTGAGATAGTTGTGAATTCTTTGTGTATGCTTTTAGGAAAAATCCTGCCTTTCCTTGAGGTAGACAGTTATTTGTTCACTTATTTCTTCATTCATTTATCAGATGACTACAATGTGCCGGTTGCTGTGATTTTGCAAGGAAAACATAAATGGAGATGCACAAAGACTTGAATGGGGGTTCCTAACATTGGATCCATGGTGGATCCTTAAGATTGACTTTTTAAAGATGTGTATAATCCTCTTCAGGGTGTGTGTGTGTGTGTGCGCGCGCACTTCAACTAGAGAGCAAAATTCAAGATTTCAAACAATCCTTAAAGGAGTTGATATATATATAAAAAAGAAGTTAACAACCATTGCAGAGACTGACAGTTATGTAAGCAGGTAATTCGAAGACTGCATTAGAATTACCATATAATAGAGCTCTGCACAGTATCGTGAGCTCACGGGTGGAGTGATCACGACTGTCCGTGACACAGAGGTCAGGGAAGGCTACAGAAAGAAGGCAGTATTTGTGTTACACGTGAAAGATGAGTAGGAATTCACCAGGTGGCTCCAAGGGAGGGTAGATGGAAGTCCGTGTGCCCAGAGGGGCAGTTCACCTCCGCAGTCTGAGGCCATCCTACAAGTTGGAGCATGATTGGTATTTTCTTCACTGCAGCTTGACAAATGGGATGTGCTTTGTCATTAGTCAACTATTACAGCCAGAGGAGTTCCGTAGGCATGCCCTGGCTGACCACAAATGGCCGAGACCACATGAATACATGGTATTCTGACCAAATGCAGAATGAATGCTCCCAAGTTTGGTGGGGAAGGATCAGAAGGATTCCAAATGCTTGGTGCTGGGCCAGGGTTGCAGGAGTTCCTCACCTCAGTGCCACGTTGCTATTCTGAAGCTCTAACCTGCACGGGCAAGTGGCCAGAGCCCTGCACGGGGCCGAGGAAAGCTGAGCCTGATTCTGTGATTGACCAGCTGCTTACTCAGTGCATTCCCATCAGTCTCAGCTTCCTCCTCCATGCGTACCAGTTACCACTTATCGAGAACCTCGAGGTCCCCTGCTCCTGTGCTAGGTGAATCACCTGCCTCCTTTCATTTAAGTCCCCCAATACCTTACCAGGTAAGATTCATCCTCTTCATTTTCCTAGTAGGGACATTATCGTCAGAAAACTTGAACAACTCCATTGAGGTTAGGCAGCTAAAAAAGTGGTGACACCAGCCCAGGAGCCATAGTCTATGACTCCACAGCATATGATAAGCATTTTAGTTCATCTCATTTGTTCTGGGTAAGTCTCCATCTTGACAATTCAACTGTGTTCGAAATGCCATCATCCTGAGGCTATTGACTTATCAGTGAAACAGCAGCTGCAAGTGTAATTTGACACTTAGTTCTGCAGAGCCAAAATGATGTATTAGGCATATACTGCTTGTGTGGGAAGTTAGAAAGCTGAGTTTCTCTGCAAGTGTGCCAAGTTTTGACGGTCACGACAGAGTTTGATATGAAGCTTAACAGGATATATTTGAGGCTCAGATTAAACTGTCTTCCTTTTGATCTGGGTATTATCCCTGAGATCTGATTATACCTTTAAAGGTAAGTAAGTTTGAAGTAAGTAGAAATGTGTCTTTTCAAAATATCTCAAATCGCAAAAACAAATCTGGATTTTAATTTGATAATTATTACTATATGAGGATCTACCTACACAGTATCCTATTTGACCATAGCACAATGAATTAGAAACCCCAGGTCTTTTTTAAGGGAAGGAGCTTGATTGGCCTAATTGATTAAATGTTTTTATTTTTATTTATTTATTTATTTATTTTTTTAAAGATTTTATTTATTTATTTGGCAGAGAGAGACACAGTGAAGAGAGGGAACACAAGCAGGGGGAGTGGGAGAGGGAGAACCAGGCTTCCCGCGGAGCAGGGAGCCCGATGCGGGGCTCGATCCCAGGACCCTGGGACCATGACCTGAGCCGAAGGCAGACGCTTAACGACTGAGCCACCCAGGCACCCGTGATTAAATGTTTTTAAACTTACCTCGCAAAGGGTTGAACGCAATACTTAATATTTTTTCTTTGTTTATTTTAAAGTAGTTTGTTCAGTATATTTTATTTTTTTATTTTTATTTTTTTTTAAGATTTTATTTATTTATTTGACACAGAGAGAGAGAGAAAGAGCACAAGTGGGGGAGCGGCAGGCAGAGGGAGAAGCAGGCTTCCTGCATGAGCGGGGAGCCCGATGCGGGGCTCGATCCGAGGACTCTGGAATCATGACCTGAGCTGAAGGCAGTGGTTTAACCAACTGAGCCACCCAGGCGCCCCTGTTCAGTATATTTTAGTTATCCCTAAAGCAAATGTCATCATCTGAAAAATGAACAACCCACAAATGCAACCCTTTGATAACATCTTTGGCAACTTGAGTTATTTCAAATGAAAAGGGCAGTTCTAAATAAATACCCATCAAAACTCTTTAAACTGTGGGAATTTCACAAATACTAAAAAAATAATTCTGGGGATGGTGTTTCTTCCATATTAAAAATTGAACTGTAGTGCTATTAAAAGAGACTTCTATCTGCTGTATTTTCTAACCAGTACACTTCAATTTGAACAATTTGTGTACCCATGGTAGCATGGCACAGAAATACCATTCTAACAAAAATACTGGTTATAGAATCCAATTATGATTTGTGGATGTTGTGATGTAATAGCAATGAATAGGCCTGTTGTAAAATAAGACTGATAGTCATTCAATTAACTTTATAATGGCAGACTCCAAAATCCTGGGTAATATTGGCAGATGCTAAGCCTTTTTTAAGACAAGGCAGTTGACAAGGTATTTTTCCTTCTTGAGATTTATAAGTCTTTCCACCTTTCAGAAGCACAACAAGTAGGTGGCTATAACTCTGCTACCCCAATCATTTAGTTAAAAATTGAAAAACCAGTCAATTGTTCAGTTGAAGAGCCAGATGCTTGGCATTCTGTACTCAAGTTGTCTGAATTTTTAAATTTTCATTGTAAATGAGAACCAGCGGTCTTACAGGTGATATGTATGATGGAAAAAGAAAGAGATCAAAGTAAAGGGAATCAGTTGTAGGGATAGTTGTGATTTTACATAGGAAGGTTGGCATAGGCCCTTTGGGGAAGTTACTCGTTGATCGGTGATGGAAAGGAGGTGAGAGAGTTAGCCCTACAGATCCTTAGAGGAAGAGCTGTGCAAGCAGCTGGAATGCTAGTAAATGTCCCAAAGATAGGGGCATATCTGCTGTGATGGGAGGAGAGCAGTAAGACTAAAGTCAGCTGGGTAGGATTTCAGGCTGTCCTTAAAAATCAAAAAAGAAATCAGTCAAAAAAACCCGCTCATCACCTCTTCATTACTAGTTCTTCAAACAAAGCTTAGCTTAATATAAAACCCTATGATGGTTAATTTTATGTGTCAACTTGACTGGGCCATGGGATGCCCATGTCTGATTAAACATTTTTTAGTGTGTCTGTGAGGGTGTTTCTGGGAGAAAATAGCATTTAAATGGATGGACCCAGGAAGCAGATCACCCTCACTGATGTGGGTGTGTGTCGTTCAATCTGTTGAGGACCTGAATGGGGAGAAAAAAAAAGGGCGGAAGAAGGTTGGATTGGATTCATACTTTCTCTCTGCCTGACTGACCTGAGTGATCTCCCCGTGACCTCTGCACTCCTGGCTCTCAGGCCTTCAGAATCGGGTCTGAGAATAAACCCCAGCAACTCTCTGGCTCGCTGGCCTTGGAGCAACACCACTGGTTTTCTTAGGTCTCCACTTTGCAGACTACAGACTGTGGGACTTCTCAGCCTCTATAATCACATGAGCCAGTAGTTTATTATATATACGTTCTTTTTCTCTGGAGAACGCTAACACAGCCTTATTCCATATTAGAAATGGAAGGCAAGATGGACTTGGCAATAGCTCCCTAGAACAGTGCAACTGATGTGCCATTGTTTGTATTTGAATTTTTGTTCTTCTCAGAAGAGTATAAGATGTCCTTCCCTTTAGGACAGTGTGCAGACATGACTGCAAACAAGCACAGGGCTGACCCACGGAGTGAAGTCTCGGAGGTTTTACTGACCCAACAGTGTACGGAGAATGAATGCTCAAGGACTTGTTAGTGTGCCCTGATCTGGGGATTAAATCCTCCCCAGGTATGCAGTGACAAGGCAGAGGAGAATTAAACCACACCTTTGAGGATGAATTTGGGCTCTCGGAAACATTCTTAACACTTCAGCCAGTTCTACTCTCTTCTCTATAATCAGAGCAATAAAAAACACATTCGGAGAAAGTTTTTAACCTTGTTGATTCCTTCTCAGGGGAACTTATCAGCAAGATTGGGTAAGGTTAGGGAAGTAAATAAGGGGCTTGATTAAAATCAGTGAGGATCAAATTGTGTTTATTAACATAATAAATAGTGGGTTGGCTTTTTGCATATGATGTAGTTAAATACATTGAATTGTGCATGCATTTATTTATTTATAAGAACATGTATGTAAAGATAGAATGAGACCAAATAATATCTCTTAATACTTATTTATATAACCCATGGAAAAATTCTTTCTGGTGTCCTTGAATTTACACTATGCAACCCTTTGATAACATCTTTGGCGCCCCTTAAATCCATCTTTTATTTCATAGAATATTCTGCCATTGATCTAAAAGAAAAATAGTCTTGGGGCACCTGGGTGGCTCAGTCGTTAAGCATCTGCCTTCAGCTCAGGTCATGATCCCGGGGTCCTGGGATCGAGCCCTGCATCTGGCTCCCTGCTCAGCGGGAAGCCTGCTTCTCCCTCTCCCACTCCCCCTACTTGTGTCCCCTCTCTTGCTCTCTCTCTGTCAAATAAATAAATAAAATATTTAAAAAATAAAAATAAAATAAAATAAAAATAATCTTTCTCTTGGTATGACATCAAAATATATTCAACTGTGGGTTATGTTTTATTGATTAATGGGAATTTTTTAAATAGTTGCTAATTAGAATAAATGGCAAAAGAACTTACTTTTAAGGATGGGAGAAAACTTTTGGAGGTGACGGATATATTTATGGCATACACTCTGGTATGCTTATCTCCAAACTCATGAAATTGTGTACATTTCATAAATACAGCTTTTTGTATTTTGATCATACCTCAGTAGGGTGGTTTTAAAAAAAAGAACTTTCTTTTTAACAAAAATAGCTTCTCTCTTCTTTCATTATAAAAATAGTAAAGGTTTATTTCAAAGAACTTGGAAAATGCAATAATTTACATGGAAAAAATCCAAAAAAACACCCCATTAACAAACTACTCACAGGTAATTTTCAGCATTGTGATGCATTATCTCTACTCCTTTAATATGCATATTAATATTTTTCTGTTTTAGGGAATTATGTGTGTAAATTGCACCAAAACTGAAAACATGTTACATAAATAATTTTGTTTTCTAATTAACTAGTTTCTAATGAATTTATACTTAGGATAAAAAAAAAGCACAAAATTCTAAAAGATAAAAAGTAAAAGTCCCTCTTCACTCCAACTTCATCCTCTATTTTCTTGAGGTAATGTTGGTGACTATTTTTGGTATGTTTGTTCCAAATTGACCAAGAGATATTACAATTGTATCATCCCATAGGAAACATTTTCATCATAAGCTTGTGATCATGCTATCTCATGGAAAGTCTTAAAAAATCACAGAGATTAGCAGGTTTTAGAACACATAATAAAGTGCAGTGAAGTTCCCCTTTTTTTGTAAGACCATCCCAATATGTAATTTTTACTTTAAATCAGTTATAACAATCTGACGCTTTTCCAAGTCCATACGCCAAGTCTGTTTCCACACCCTGACAACTCTCCACTGGCCATGTTGAGTCACCTCAGAAGCCAGTTTCTTCCACAGGGCATTGTTCCACTGCAGCCCCTACCGTCTTTCCCACTCCCACCTCTGAAGAGCTGGTGAACCTTCCTACGCAGAGGTCATGACCACTTTGCCTTGGGCCTTCACAAGCTCCAGCCTCTTCTGTTCTGTCTGTCTGTGCAGTGAGATTCAATGCCTCTCTCTGCTCATCTTGCTAGGCTTTAAAAATTTCTTCTATGTTTAAACTGGTCTTTGCTAATACGAAGTTCCTTAATGTTCTAAGTAATAGAAATTTTCCTCCCTCTCAAATTCCTGTTTTCACTTCCTTGCTCCTGTCTTAAATATTTAACATCAGAAGGGAGACAACTACTTATTCCATCCTGATACCTTTGCTTTGATTGAAATAACTGTCAGGTCTTTCCAAAAAAATAACATTCCTTATATATGCTATAATTTTGTGGCTGGGGATTCCCCTGTGCATTCAGCTTCCTCATAAGGACACTCATTTTTCTTAACATTAAGTTCACTCAAAGAAATTTTTGGCTTATTAAAAAAATATATCCTCTAATTTAACTCCCCTCCATATGTCCATCTATGATGTGCTTTATCATGAATGTTTTCCATTGGTATGTATTTTCAACCAGCAACATGTCTGTTTTAAGAAGTTGTGTTCCACTGTCTTAAAGTGCTTTGGATTGTGCCAGAAGGATTCTTAGTAAATGCTTGTGATAATGTAGTGAAGTCTTGAATGGAATGCTACCGTGTATAGGGACCGGTGTATTATCAACTTCTGTTGGTGGATGGGGATGATACTTGATATCACCTGCTCACTCTCATATATAATAATTCATTCTGGGAATGCCTAAAATTCCTGAAACTTATTCCATCATCTCTATTATCTTCCCATTTTCCACCTCCTACCTCCTTTTGTGATATATAGCATATGTATTACAGATACTTTATGCAATTTCATAGTTTTTAAAAAATATCTCAATTATTCCAGTCAAGCCTCTCAACTGATAAAAAAGTTTTAAGCTGGAGACCTAATGCTCTATGGTCATGAGTGGTATGCAAGAAGACCCTAGTTCTATAGCTTAAATTTCCCAAAATAAACAGAAAACAAAACAGAAAAACTCCATGAGTAGTAAGATTTGTACAACTTTTACCATGACCCAAAGTGACTTTAAAAATTACAGCCCAGACTATAGAAGGCTTCTACTCATTACTAATTCAATAAGTATATTCTAAAAAAAAATAATAAATTCAATTAATATATTTAAAAACTAATGAACAAATGACTCAAAGTCATTTCAAGGCTGAAAAACCTCATATGAATTGTATTAGAAGCAAGATCAATCATGTTTTCTGGTTCTGGAGGAGGACAAAAATGTTCACATGGACCACATTATTTTTTAGCATTTTTCCAAAAGATAGAGCCCAAACTAGGCTTGGAGTGACTTCTTAAGTAGGAATGGGAACAACCATGAGTTTCCCCTGATGTATTTAGTGATGTAAACATAGGTGGCCATGTATTTTGAAAATGTTACTCTAACGGGAGTTTTGTCCCCTTCCAAATCTACTGATGTCTTGACCTGTCTTGACCTCAACCAAGTCTAATTTTTTTCTGCTCCCTTTTTTCTTCTCTACCTATCGTAAGAATCCATGCCCAGAGGAAAAGTATAGTTTTACCAACACACAATTCTGAACCAGTAGAATTTGTTTTTACAATGGGGTCTTTTGTCCTGGTTTCCCCTAGTTAACATCCTCCTTCTTAAGCCTTCCTGCTCAAGCTGCCTTGTACAGGGAAAACCAGCTCTCATGGAAGAATCTGCCTTGTCTATTGCCTCTGCATAAAAGAATGGGACCAGTTTAAAGTATCACCTATTCCAGGAGCATTTGTACCTAGTAATGGGCATAACTTTAGAGTTTGCATGTTATTTCATATTCATAGACTTTGAGAAATTCTCACAGTCCCTTGAGATAGGTATTCATAACCTCATTACGCAGACGAGTTAAAGCATATACAGTTCAGTGCACCGTCTCTAGTCACGGGGCTAATAAGTACAGAGCCTGGTTGGGAGTATAGCTTTTGCTAAAATTAGTGGTTGGAACACAGGTGCCTTGTCTAAAGAGAATAATCCTGATGCGAGAGAATTTCAGGCAGATCAGATATGGTGAAAAGAGAAAGGCAGACCTTTCTGGAATCTGTCAGACTTGGTCGATTGTATTTAATTTGATTGTTACAAATGTATCTTTATAAATATCCAAATATAATTATCTGATACTGAGGTAATGAGCTCCATTTGATGGATGGGAAGAATTCTGTGGGGTGTCTGCTTGAAAGGACGCTTCAAGTCTGAGCTTTAACTAGCAAGTCATATTGAAGACTACTATGTTTCTTAATGTGCAAACAATCTCCTAACTTTGTTTTCCTCTCCATTTCTTAGTGCCGCTTTTTGTCTCTATATCTACCCTTATTTTATTTGCACATTTTCTCATGCTTAGCATTTCAAGAAAATGATGGATGGATCCCTAGCTTGATCATTTTACTCTTCTGCGGCCCAAAAGCTGCCATAGAAACAATTCAGAGCAAATTGACTTTTCACCATACATGTGATGAACTGAATGTTTGTGTTCTTCCAAAATTCGTATGTTGAAGCCCTAATCCCCAACGTGATGGTTCTTGGAGGTGGAGCCTTTGGGTTATAGTAGGTTTAGATGGGTCATGATGGGATTAGCGTTCATAGAGGAGAGACCAGAGCTCCTATCCTTTGAGATCAATACTGTTAATATGTTGATTTTATATATGATAAAACAGATTGGGAAAGGCAAGTTCTTACTTGAAATCTCATACAGTAGATGCAGATTTGAGCCCTAACAATTTGACTCCACTGTCTAGTTTGTTATAATTCACACTTCACTCATGGATGACCAGTGGTGTGGAACATAGCAACTTGCACATAGGAAATAGCCTAACCTCAAGAATTAATTTATTACCATAAGAGATCCTAGCATACAGCCTGAACTATGCAAGATTTCTTTAAGTCTGTGGCACTTTACCAGGATACCATAGAGTGAGTGGCTACATTTGCGCTGTATTTTAATTATGTTTTCTACCAAGTTGTCACTAGCATGATTTCGACAGCTGAATATTTTATTTTGAGCCCTGCAACTGAGATGAAGCTTGGTGATACCCTCAGCGATAATTATAGGAAAAGTGATGTTTGCGGTAGAAAATCCAGAGCCATCCTGCAGGCCCACAAGCTGTAGTTTGACCGGCTTGCCTGCAGTTCTCACACTCGGAAAGGAAGTCCTACTTGCTCATGCGTTTGGCAGAGAGCCCATTGAAACTGCTTTTGTTTGGTGAGAGCGACTGATCTGTGGGGAATGCTGGAATACAGAGGAGATCAAGAGGACATTTTCCAAGGTCCGGGTTACTGTAGAAACCTGCAAGGGCAGCATTTTTGGAATAGGTATGCAGGACATTAGGGTGCGGGAGCCATGTGGGAAGCCTGGGTGAGGGTGACTGAAGTTTCACTTCTAGGCTCTTGCAGGTTCTATAGGGAATCAGTCAGTGTTATTTTTTCAACAATGGGGATAAAACAATGAAACTCTGTTGACCTGAACACTGTTTATCAGTCTTTCTATTTCTTTGTGTTGTCAAGATGAAAATAAAATAGTAAGAAAAATAATTAGATGAAAATAAAATAATAAGAAAAATAATAATAGCTTCTATGTAAGGAGCATCTCTAATGGACCAGGCACTGATCTAGGCCTTTAATAGTTTATCTGATGTGCTCCTTACAGAACCCCACAGATTTTAATGCTTGTTTTATCTATCTAAGCAGAAAATATGGGCTCAGAGAGAGTTCCTGATCACATAGCTATAAATTGTAGAATTGAGTTTTAAACCTGTGTTTGTTTATTCCAAAGCCAGTTCAAGAACAAAAACATTTGCAAATAACCAATAACTAATATATTATACTCTCTATTCCCACATAGAGTTCTACCCTGTAGCCATAAGAATTGTCTCAATATATCAGTTAACTTCTTTTCATTAGGTAAGTTTTCTAACTTGTTTTAGGTCCTAGGAGTAAATGAGGGGTTATTTTTATCACCTATCATAATCAAAGTATGCCAGCTCACCACCAGTTTCGCCATGATCCTGGTCGATCATACACCTCCCTTATTCAATTACACTGTTCTCATTTGCAAGACAGAATTTGTGTTTATTATCAATCAAAATGTCTGTGAGATTGCAAATATGCAGATGAACAATTTTAGAAATGTGTTTATATTCCATTATGTTCTTTTAGGCTAGGTTCCGCACTTGCTTGTTGAGAGATAATCGCGTATTTTTTAGGACATCTCAGAGATATAACTGAATGTCAAATTTCTCTTTATTTCATGAAGTCTTTAAGTCATTTTTGATAAAAACTTTTACACTTAATGTTTTAATATCCAGTTTCATTTAGATACAATTTGACATTGCTTCGAACTCACATAAAGATAGAAACATTGAGATGAAACCATTGGTATTTATGAAAATTGCTTTGCTGGATTAGCCTGTTCAGAACCCCTCAGCCCTGTGAGATAGAATTTCAGTCTAAATAGGTTAGCTTCACTCGATTTATGAGTCCCAAATCCTAGTTTTTGGCACAGTTCCTTTGGATGGGAACTCAATACTGAGCCTTGTCCCTAAGCCAGACAAATGAGCCTTCTGTTTGGAATATAACATATATCTAAAACAATGCTTCCTGATTTTCAATTTTCATCTTTTGGGTTATGATCCATTTTGTGGTTACTACTAAAAATATTGCCATTAAACCTTGAGCAGCAGACATCAGTATGCCTTTCCATTCTTCTACGGATAAAAGGCAATTTTACCTCATGGTTAAAGGAACAACAATGTTCTACTCAAATGAAGGGGAAGATAGAATGATATCTATTGCTTTATTTGATGAATTCTGGAATCAAATCTTAGATTTGCCTTCATACCACCAAGCTAAAGAAATTAGGGATGATGCAAAATGCAGACTATTTAAGAGAAAACTGACATACTCTACTTTTTTTAATTGAATTAAAGCTGGTGTATAACATTATATAAGTTTCAGATATATGGCATTATAATTTGATATTTATATACACTCCAGAGTGATCACCATAATAAGTCTAGTTACCATTCATCACCATACACTTGTGCTTTCACCCATTTTGCCTACCCTTCAGCCCCCTTCTCCTCTGATAACCACCAACGTGACCTCTGTGTCTCTGAGCTTGTTTTGTTTTTTGGGGGTTTTTGGGGGTTGGTTTTTTAGATTCTACATGTAAGTGAAATCATACAGTATTTTTCTTTCTCTGTTTGACTATTTTTACTTAGCAGAATACCCTCAAGATCCATCCATGTTGTTGCATATGGCAAGACTTCTTTTTTTATGAGTGAGTGGTATTCCATTTTATATATATATATATATATATATATATATATATATACACACACACACACACACTCACACACACACACACATATACATACCACACACATACACACATACCACATCTTCTTTATCCATTCATTCATTGATGGACACAGGTTGTTTCCATATCTTGGCTCTTTTAATTAATGCTGCAATAAGCATAGGGGTAAGTATATTTTTTTGAATTAGTGTTTTTGTATTCTTTGGGTAAATACCAAGAAGTGAATAGTGGGATCATATGGTAGTTTTATTCTTAATTTTTTTGAGTAGTCTCCATCCAGTTTTCTATAGTGACTGCACCAATTTAAGTTCCCTTTTCTCCATATTCTCTCCAACACTTGTAATTTCTGTCTTTTTGATAATAGCCATTCAAAAAAGTGTGAGGTGATAGCTCATTATAGTTTTGATTTGTGTTTCCCTGATAATTATGATGTTGGACATATTTCCATGTGCCTATTGGCCATCTGTATGTCTTCTTTGTCCATTTGTCTTCTTCTTAGTCTATTGTCTTTATCTATTTGTCTTCTTCATGCTTATTCAGATCCTCTGCCCATTTTTTTTTAATTGGGTTGTTTGTTTTGTTGCTGTTGTTGAGCTGTATGAGTTCTTTATATATTTTAGATATGAACCCTTTACTGGATATTTCATTTGCAAATATCTTCTCTCATTCAGTAAATTGTCTTTTCATTTTATTGGTTTCCTTTGCTGTGATGAACTGTTTAGTTTGAAAACTATGAGACAGTGATAAAAGAAATCAAAGACACAAATAAATGGAAAAATATTCTGTGCTCAGGGATTAGAAGAATTAACATTTGTTAAACATGTCCATTGTTAAACATTGTTGAAATTGTTAAACATGTTAAAATGTCCAAACTACCCAAAGTAATCTACAAATTAAATGCATTCCCTATCAAAATCCCAATGGCAGTTTTCACAAACCTAGAACAAGTAATTAATAATATTTGTATGGAACCACAGAAGACTCCAATAGCCAAAAACAATCTTTGGGAAGAAGAATAAAGCTGGAGGTACCATGCTTCCAAATTTCAAACTATACCACAAAGCTTTAGTGTTGAAAATAGTATGGGTATGGCATAAAAACAGACCCACAGATCAAATAATCAGAAGAGAGAGCCCAGGTGTAAACCCATGCTTATATGGCAAATTAATTTACAACAAAGGAGCCAAGAATGTACAATGGAAAAAGGACAGTCTCTTCAATGAATGGTATTGGGAAAAATGGGCATGCAAAAGAATGAAACTGGATCACTATCTTACACCATACACAAAAATGAACTTAAAATGGATTAAAGACTTGAATTTAAGACCTGAAATCATAAAATTCCCAGAAGAAAACATAGGTGGTAAGCTCTTTGATATTCACCATAGTGATGATGCTTTGGATCTGATTCCAAAGGCAAGGGAAACAAAGGCAAAAATAAATAAAACTGACATACTCTACTTTATAGTGATCCATTTTTACTACTTTTTCTTGAGAATCAGTATCTGAGGAAGGAGCAATGACTAGTTGCTTGTGATGGAATGCCTCGGCTAGACCTGCCTGTAAAAAGTCATCAGTGACATAAATAGAACTGTTTAGTTTGAAACAGTTCTTGGGTCCTCAGGTATAGATGCAGGTAAGAAGAGATTGCCCAGTGTTGGCATGGCAAACATTTCAAGTGGAGTCTGGGTATGCAGCCTGGGTAGCATGCTGAGTAGTAGATTGATTGCTTTATCACTTATTTCTGGATGTTGATATGCCCAGGATATAATGGAGAGTAGTGCTATACTCCTCTGACCTTCTGGATATCTCCCTCCATCCAGGCTGCCAAGACCAGCAGCATTGAATGTATTCCTATGGGAACACAAAGGAAGTAATGGGGCTCATGCCTGCTCACTTACATCTTTACCCTGTATCAATTCTTTGCATTCCTTATTAGCTACTTTTGGAGTAAATAAGAATAAAAGCAACATTGAATTGAATCCAAGTCATCATTCTTGCCCATCACCAACACATGAGCAAACTTTGAAATCTGGCCTCTCTCACTTATATATAGATTGTTGTATGAGCTAACAAATATCTTAAAGCCCAACTGATTTAACTTTCAATAAAATGACAGATTTCTAAATATGATGATACATAAAGAAATAAATAGGTAATCCTTAGGTAAGAAACAAATTGTTTGCTCCCCGACTCTGAAACTCAGATATTCTGAATTACACACCTCTTCCATTTTTCCAACTTTAGGATGTACATAATGTGGACAAGTACAGGAAAAAGATTTTAAAGCATGAATTTTACATAAAAAACATTAAACAAATGTAAGCAATAAAGACAAAAGCTCTGAGTAAACACAGTTCAAACTTAGGAGGATTTTTTTCACGCCCATAGAGAATTACTTGAGAAATATACATGTAGCTCTTAAAAGGTGGAAAGTGTGTGGAAAGATATCATTTTTCACAATAACAAAATCTTTGTTATTTTGAAGCTTTGAGGTTGTCAAGATGCTGAAAATAAGACTTTCCAAAAATGTCTTGGCTATTCTTTAGTCCCAGCTGCTATCCAATCTACAGTTTAACTATAAAAACATTATTCACTAAAGCAGGCTTCTCTAACCACCTTATTAAGAATATATTTTTCATTTTCCCGAGGCTTTAATATCATGATTATATTATTGTATTATTCAAGACTATCCTGGTTGCAAGGGATAGTGATGCAATTGAAATTTTCCTAAGCCTTCAAGTGTATGTATACTTGAAGCCAAATATGGATTTGAAGAGTCAATAGCTCTAACTGTTCAAAACATTCCTGTTTTGGGGCTCCATGCCAGAATAGGGAGAGTGATATATTTGTTACTGGCTAATATTTAAGTTGCCGAATGGAGTTTAGAGTCAAGTAGACCCTGGTTCAAATCCCAATTCTGTCACTTACTAGCTTTCTGATATTGGGACATTAATAAACTTCTCTGAGCTTCTGTTTTGTTTTTTGTTTTTTTTTTATGTATGAAATCGGTTAGCAGGAAAATTCTATGAGAGAGAAGACATACTACCACATTCTCTTTTGGGGACCTTATAGAACTCTGGAAAGAGCCAGATCAGACAGAAGAGGTTGTGTGAGCAGCCAGCCAAGCAATATACTGGGTAAGGTGCTGAGTTGATCCAGAACATCTTGCTCTGTGGGTTGGGGTCTCTTCAAACAACATGGTGACATAGACAGAAAAATGCCGAAAGGGTGACTAAGGACATAAGCAGGAATACTTCTATTCCCTTTAACTAAATGAAGAGTAACACCAGATCTGCTCAGGGACATCACCGTGAGTTCTGCTCTCAATCAAGAAATATACAGTGGTATAATAGTGCTACATCAGAAGTTCTGTGAATATATACTAATGTAAATATTAGAGACCTTTTTAGATTTCACTTGAGTGTTGTTTTATTCTGATGTGTATTTTCAAGTTTTGTGAATTTCTGAAAGAGAATGTTGAGTTTAAAAAGAAATGACACATGGGGCGCCTGGGTGGCTCAGTTGGTTAAGTGACTGCCTTCGGCTCAGGTCATGATCCTGGAGTCCCTGGATCGAGTCCCGCATCAGGCTCCCTGCTCAGCAAGGAGCCTGCTTCTCCCTCTGACCCTCCCCCCTCTCATGTGCTCTCTTTCTCTCATTCTCTCCGTCTCAAATAAATAAATAAAATCTTAAAAAAAAAAAAAAGAAATGACACATGAATTAAAATATATAATAAACAGGGGCCACAGATTCAGATCTGTATCAAAGAAATTAGACACATAGAGATTATTTAGGAGCTCTTAAAGCCTGAAGCAGAGAAATGTACAAGGCCCAGGTCTACAGGAAGCAAAGGAACAAAGAGCATTCTTGAGTATGATCACATACCAAGGAAATTTCTTAGCCCAACTTCTCAGTACATGATCTTACTCAGGGTCACTCAAGAAGAAAATTGCATATATACATGGTATTTTTCCTCTCTAGTGAAAATCTGAAAGCAATTTACCTTTCACAGTATGCAAAGGCAATAATAGAGTGTATTTTCAAAGAAAAGGTTATGTTGGTTTGGGGAAGTGTAGCTCTTGAGACCTAGCCAAAAAAAATTTTTTTTTCCAATTTAAAGCTGTTTTGTTCCCTAGTAGTCCAATGGATTAAAAGCTATTATTAAACTGTTTTTCTTATTAAAAACTTTAACCTAAAATTTTTCTTTTGCAAACTCAAGTCAAGATTAATTAACAAAGTACAGTGTAAGGAAAATAGTAATCAACCATAAAAGGGGTTACTGGTGAGACATTCAGGTCCTTCAATTCTAAGGAAATATTGGACCCATGACTTATTTGTCTTTGGTCTTGTCAAATTATGTCATTTATGTGTCTTCAGTTTTCTTGAATCAACTCATTGTAATGATTTCAGCAGGATGTAAATACAAGGGAAGAAAGAAATGTTTTTCAGAGAGGCTTCTTACCTATTTCAGTTGTCTGTTGCTCTGTAAAAAACCATCCCCAAACTTAGTGGCTTAAAACAACCACCACCATATTTTTCTGCTATTCTTGTTTGGAGTCTCTCATGTAGCTGCAGTAAGATAGCAACTAAGCCTGGTATGTCTAAATGGCCCACTCACATGTCTGATCAATGCCAGGGACATGTGGATGGCTAGGGCCTTTTTCCCCATATGGCCTCTCTCCATGACTAGATTGGATCTCTTTGCATGGAGGTCAAGTTTGTCACAATCCAGCCCATGTTCCAGAAGAGGCAAAATGGATTCCATCTCGATGGGAAAAGAGTGAAGAATTTGAGGTCATCACACCTAGCTTTCAATATTGTTATTTGCAATGATACCTTTTCCCTCTGTTTTTTTTTTTTCTTTTTCTTTTTCTTCTTCCTTATCCTCAAACCTTGTCCTTTATAGTCTGTCTCCAAAGAATACAGAGATTTCATACAGAGTTGCCTCTTTTCCTGTACTGTGCCAGAACTTCGGCATTTTTAGAGGGCCTCTTGGAGGCCAGGAACATGATTTCAACCCTGGGCTGAGTATCAACAAATAAGGGTCAGCTCAATGATGATGGTCAAGTCTGTGAGATTGCTTGAAAGCAGGAAGGGGAAGCTGGTTCAAAAGAGCCCCCAAATTTGGGCCAGGATCCAGCTCAAGTCCTACATTTGTCACTTGGCTGAGCCTTGCCAAGTCCACGATGAAAATGTCCAACAAACAGACACACCACTGCTGACTCTGCTTGCCAGGAGAAGGCAGCTCTGTTCTTCCCTCTCCACACCCACAGCACAGCACATCCCTAGATAATGACAGGTTTCATCTTTGTTAAGTAAATCACATTGGTGTTACAGCACTTCCATAAACTCCTTGACCTTGCCAAATTTGCAAAAAACAAAGCATTATGAGTATTTCACCATAAAGTTTAAACCAGTTGCTTAGGGTGTTTTCTTAAATGGCCATATCTGTAGATACACCCTAATCTTAACTATTGCATAATAAATAATACGAATTTTTATCAAAGAGCGGCATTGATTTCTTTTTCTTTGAGGTAGATGTGTGGTAATGCTTTCTTCTTTCTTTCTGAAAAGACAGAGGAATCCTGGGAATCACAGTTCTAATCAGTCTTCCTAGATATAAAGCCCACATTTTTTTTTGCAAAACTTTTGACATTAGTCACTATCAACTCAATAACGAGTTTCTGAACCTTGGAGTGGCCTTAATTATAAAATGCATATAGAGTTTTTCAGTCATTGTTCTAACAATTTTTAGCCTGATCAGCATAAATCAAACCAGTTTCAGCAGAAATCAGTCAGTAAAAAGTATTATTGGCATTATGAGGATCATTCCATATTCGGCTGGTTAAGTGAATGACTGTAGCTTGAGGATTTTACTGATCCTTCAAATGGGAATTGGGGAGTGAGATGGGAGAAATAGATCCCTTCCCTAGCAATAGATCTGACAAAACAACCTGGACAAACTCATATCCAAGTCCATATCCAATGGCAAAATTGAGGGCAGAGTTTCGGTTGCATAATGTTGTTGACTGTTCTACAATACTGGAATGATAAGTACCAAAATGAGTAGTAATGCCTTAACAAAAGATGAATAGAGGATGAAGGGGATAGATAGTTATCTTAATAAAAATGACTCCCATTCTTTCTTTATCTCATCAGAATGTCTTTGTGACCTCACAATGGAAAGGTATTGTATTTAGGGATAAGTACCAGGGCTTCATGCAGAAGTAGAAATTTTGAAAGAATTAAAGCAAGAATTACTAGGAGATAAAAGCTATCCTACAAAGAAGAGCCTTATAGGCCTTTGATTTTAGTCCCCTTGATGATGCTGGTATCTTCTTTCTTTATTCTGCTTAGTGTCTTAGTATTTTTATCATCATTTTTCTCTCATTTGTAATTATGTGCATGTACCTAGGCTGGTCCTTTATCCTTTCTCTGACTGTATATTGAGCACTTGAAGAGCAGCAAACCCATTTTCTATTCCCGTTGTCATTTTCTCCTGCCTAACCCAGTGTTCAGCGTTCTGTGGGACTTAGTACATACTCTTGGTTGATAAAGGGAAATTGCCATATTCTAAATTAACACTTAAGAGTGTGAACCTGTTCACTATTCCATGATGACCACTGAGGGAAGATAATTACTTATATCTTTTGTGCAACAATTTGTGATGGTTAAGCAAGGAAACATCTGCTTTAGTGTCCAGGTTTCATTGAAACTAACTATAGGCAGACTACATAATGTCATAGGCCTAGGTATTATCACCAATAACACAGGGATAATAATAGTATATATCTCATTATGTGGTTAAAAGAATTAATTGAGATAATGTATGCAAAGCATTTAAAGTGTCTGGATATAGTTGGATTCAGTAAGTGTTAGCTGTGTTCATTATCATCATTATCATCATCATTGCACTGTGCCTATCCTTTTTATGTGCTCCAGTCTTTGAAATTTACAACACCCACTGATGTTGGCCCATTTTTTAAAAAAAAAAACTCCTGCTAGCATGATCCTGGGCCATGTAAATATGCAGCTTAAAAGTATCTCTTTATTTTGAAAAATTCTGTCATTTTATAGTCATTGCTATGAAGGCTTTTATGAAACTTAAAATTGTATGCCTGCTCTTTGTTTTGTATTGAACATATCACCATTTGAAGACACCAACATTTACAGATTTCAGTTTGTAAATAACCATTTTACTCTCTGCATTGCACTTTTGTCAACAGTACCTGCTTGGGAATTCTGTCTTACCAGATGACATTTCTACTGCCCATTGTCCTTTTTTAGGATTGTTATTAACCATGCATGCCCAAGCCCCAAGGCCATTTGGTGGTGACACGTTATAAATAACACTATTGCCATAATTAAAAGGTTGGATCAGAGTGGCTTGGGAGGGAAATGTCCTCACCTTTGGCTTGCAATCAGGTGTGGGTCACTGAGGTCATTACCACTATTTACTGTAACTGACCAAATACTCTTCTTTTGGATAAGGTGATAATTTTCACAATAGACATGCCTGATACTTGACTGGTGTGATTTGATCTTATTCCAAGTAAATTGTAAAATCAAGAATATTCATTGATGGCCTACTGTGTCCTTTTATTTTGATTTTATGCAGATTCTTCAAACTTTATAAGACTCTATCAAGAAACTATATAGGTCTCCAAATCTAACCTTGTCAATATGTAAAATAAAATATTTACATATTAGAGAAATAACAAAATATGATCGTAATGAAATACATTGTTTAATTACTTTGCAACAGGTTATCTTGTATCATCATGAGTAATATGGTGACCATTAATCTGAATTTCCTTCCAGCACCTCTGCTTCCTCCCTCACTAGCAGCTAAGTTGTCATTGCTAAAGATAGAACAATCAGGGCCAGAATGTTCTGGGGGTTGGGTATGTGTGCTGATCTCTGTAATTTTACAAAGTTCTCCAGGGAAATCTGATACTCCACTATCTTCCTTCCCTACTGCCTTGGGCACCTACAGAGGAGCTCTATCTTTCTCCCTACTTCTTCTCTTTCTCTTTTTTGTTAGTCATGTTACTATGTCTCCATAGTAACAGAGGTCATCGCCTGAAAAAAAATAGGAAGATTAAAATACAAGTGCTCTTGCACTCATATAAAACCTATTTTTTAACACTTCATTTGCTTTACTTTTATTTCTTCTTTCTTTTATTTTTCTAAAGATTTAAAGTTAAAATCAGTAGAATTCTATAATGAGCACTGGCTTACATACAGAATGAGTGCATTATTCAAGTAAAATATTTAAAGTGGCTAAGATAGAGTAATATTTGAAGACTGACCTCTGGCTAGTTTTAAGTATCTTTAAATAAGGGCATTTGAGATTTAATTTGTTCAGGTAGAGAAATACTTTGAAGATAAATAATCTAGCATGTATTTATTAAGTCAGTTTTAGGTGAGCTAGTATATATTTATACTCATAACAAATAATTGTCCCTTACTGACAATTTATGCAATGCCATACTGTGCTTTATGGATATTATAAATGGGATGGAAACTTAACCATTAATAATGAAACATCTATGACACTCATTTATTCAGTTGACTTCTTCACTGAGATCATCAGCATTCATTAGAGCTATACACAATAGTTTTTTAATGGGTTTAATGCAGAACTATAAGGATTTTTAAATTAATTATTGATAGTTATTTATGAAACTAAGTTGAAATTTTTCATATAATTCTTCCCTTTTCCAGTCTGGATATGAATGAAAGGAATGAGAAAAGATATGACCCAAGCACTATGAACATAGTTTGGGAAGACTATTAAAGGAATGTATCATAATGTGTCACTGATAAAAAAAATTTTAACTTTTATATCAAATTTTAATTTAATTACATGACTATTTAGTAACCATATTCATTAAACTATGCCTTTGCTGTAAAATGAAATAAGAAAAGTATACTTAAAAATAGAGCAATTTATTCTACTACCATATTTAAATTTTGATTTTATTTGCCCTTAAGAGAATTCATTTCAAGTCCAGGCAATATTCTGTTTTTTGACTCTGCCACTTAAGATCAACCCAAGAAAAGATCCTCCTGGTAAGTACCAACATTTCCAGTGTGGCATCTAGACTAGCATGCAGTGAATTTATATACTGCAAGATGACCCAACAAAAACATATTGCCAATTCACTCCATATTTCAATTCGTGCTGGCTATTTGATGACACGTTAACAAATTATAATAAATTTCTCTCACAAGAATTTAGCCCAATGTCAGTCTGACTTTAAAAAAAAAAAAAAATCAAACCTGCCCGGTCAAATTAATTCTTCCTTGACATACTTGTCTTTAGCTATTGAAATTTGATCTCCTAATGCTTAATGTATTTGTTGCTCTTCATTGCACTTTAACGTGAACAGATTGTATTTTATTGAGGAAAAAATGACAGTATCTATACCAGCTTCATATTTAAAAATCTGAAAAAGATTCCGTATTTCTGTATGGCCCCATAGTACCTTGTTGTTTTTGTGTCTCGTTTATTCTTTCAGTCTGGCCAAGAACAGGGCAATGAAAGAAGGGGAATGGAAGGCATTCTGGTATGTCTTTTGCTGACTCCTCAATAGTTGGGGTTTGTAAAAGATCACAGATCAGAAAGGATTTTAAAGTCTAGTGCATTTGAGTTTACAACTTCTGCTTGAGCTGTGTGGCAAGAGTTTGAGATGCCCTTCCAAATGCACCCAGTTTAAGTTACAAAAAAAAATGTTAATAGCTTTGACCTCTTCAACTATTACGTGAAGAAAAGGCTCTACTTACTTAAGGGCCACTCTATTGTAATCTCTATCTTTGAAGTGAGTCACGTATTTATTTCCTCTCAGGAAAGTTTAAACCAAAATATGTTTAGTCAGTAGGATTACTTTTTACTTGAAGAACCCCAGGCATCTGAGATTTGGGCAGTATGATTAAAAGATACCAAATTAATGCATTAATTTGAAAAATGTGTGCAAAGTACTGACCTAAATTACTACCAACCCACAGGGTCTTCATGTACTCCCCTATGTTCATGCAAATAGGCATTCCGTTTGTAAACTGAATACAAGTGAATACATTGAAATTTAGTTTTTGACATAACCACCTGAGATAATGGCCGGCACCGTCATAAAAACAAGAGACTGTGATTCCTGATGAAACAGGCCGATGGACAACCCAAATACTGTTTAATTGATGAAAACCTTATCTATTAAGCTTACGTTTAGATTTACAAATATTTGAAATATATTATGAATTAGGAGTATTTGAAATAAGGACTTACCAGGATTGTTCACTGTGATAACAGGGATGTACAGTATATTAGAAGGCCCTAGAATTCGAGCTATTCCTAAGGAAACAGAACCTAGTCCTAAATCATGCCTCTGATCATCTTGTAGGCCCTTTTCCTTAAATTATAATAGCAGTGATAATGAAACTTTTATTAAATTTTTGTTCCATTAAGGAGTTTTTTAGATTTTTATTTATTTATTTGACAGAGACACAGCGAGAGAGGGAACATAAGCAGGGGGAGAGGAAGAGGGAGAAGCAGACTCCCCGCTGAGCAGGGAGCCCGATGCGGGGCTCGATCCCAGGACCCTGGGATCATGACCTGAGCCGAAGGCAGATGCTTAACGACTGAGCCACCCAGGCGCCCCTCCATTAAGGAGTTTTGATGAGCTGTTGTTATCAGAGAAAACTTAAAACCTGACAGAATCATCTCTGAGGCTGTTCCCCAGCATTGGTGTTCCTTTAGATCTGTAACAATGTATTTTGGGTGGCTGACAGATTAGAATCAGAGACAAATGGAAATGTATACTTGTCTTTCCTCTACTGTATTTTATTGGTGTCCATTTTTAAATCTGTAAAATCAGAATGTACCTTGTGTGGTCTTTCACAGTTTAATTGCAGTGCTTTTTTCTTTGTTGATACATATTTCAACTAATGGAGTGATGGATATGATGAAATATGGAGGCTCTGTTATCTGATTTCATTGATCAAATACAGGGGACATACTAAAGACTAAGAAATTAATGTTTCATTATTTTTCTATCAGTGAAATTTCATGACTTCATATCAGCCTCTGAGTATAGCTAAGAAATCCTTGTATATTTCTCCATTTTTAGGTTCTGGGCTGGTAACATTGTCTGTAATGATTTTTATTAATTTGTGTGTGTCTGTATGCTTGTATATGTTAGTGTCAGGCGATAATACTCTTCAGTGGAGAAAGTAAACAGTGCTCAATTTTTCATTGCCAGAAACTAGTGAGCCTATCAGGAAGGCATCCCATTAGACAGACTGACCCAGTTGATTCTATCAATATTCAATTCAAATCAGCAAAAGGCAGGTTTCCTAAAGAAGCTAAGAAGCATCTTGTGTGAAATACTAAGACCCTGAATTTCAGAGCCTGAGCTGTTCAAATAATGGGGATTTTATTTAACTGCTGTTTTTCCCTATATGAATACTTGGATGCATTGTAGCATGGAGCTAGTCTTTGGTAGTTGACACATTCTCTGTTCTTCACATAAAGTGTTTAATTATGTGGACTGACATACTTAAGCAGATAGGACTGGGATTCCCTAGAAAAGTGGATTTAAACATTTTTACCATGACCCACAGTGTGGAATGCATTCTGTTCTCCATCCTGACTTAAATCATACACTCACATAACTAAGAGTCCTATGTAACTAAAATGAAAATATCACAAATAATTAGCATTAAGACTTTCTACCTGTGATTTACTCTGACCTATTCTATTCTTATGTTATGTAACTTTTTAAAATGCTAACTTCTGTTGTTTTCCTTTTATATGTGAAAAAATTTATATATAACTTGATAGAGTCAGCAGAATACATAAATACTCTATGAAGCATAATCATAAAACAAATGCCCTCACATAGAATATTATGAACACTAGTAAAGCCCCCTGTGTTCTTCTTGGTATCAACCCCTGCCTTGTGCACAGAGGTTGATACTCTTCTGAAGTTCTTTTAATTGTACCCTTGCTTTTCTTTTTAGATTTATCACATATATTTGCATTCTCAAACAATATATTTAGCTTTGAGTATAGATACTAGGTATTCTTCTTTGCCTTTTTTTCTTCCCTAACTGTTGTGTTTCAAAGATCAACCCATTTTATTCATTTAATCAACATTTCTTTATTGAATGCAGACTGTATGCTAGATCTCCTGCCATGTGCTTAGTGTACATCACACAAAGCAGATAAGAATTTCTACCCTTAAGGAACTTAGGCTCTATTGGGAGGAGACTGATGATAAACAATAGATGTAATAAATAAATATATCTTAGAAGGTGAGGTCTGATAAAGAAACAGTAGAGTAGGATTACGATAATCCAAAATACTAAGAATCCAGAGGTAGGTGGCACTCTTGGAAGGATTGCTCATGATGGGCCCTGTTGAGAAGGTTGCTTTTGACCAAAACAAGCAGCCAACCAACCAACCAAACAAGCTGCTGATGAGTGTGGTTGTAGTTCACTTACTTTCACTGCTGTATAGTATTCTATGGTGTAAATGTACTGTACCTAATCCTTTCTCTTCTTTGTTTAGCTGTGATATTATAAATAGTCTTCTGTTATCTCCTGGGACACATGTGTAAGGATTTCTCTAGAAGTAGAAATTCTAAGACACAGAGTATTCAAAGTTTAACTTAAGATAGGGCCAAATTTATTTTCCAAGCAGTTAGCCAATTTCCACTCCCATGAACAATGCTTAAGATTTCCTACAGTCCACATTTGACTGACGTTCAACATTATCAGATTTTTAAGTTTTGCCATGTAGTGGGTATAAGATTAAGTATCTTTGTTTTTTTAGTTTGCATTTACCTTGTATCTATTGAAGTGAGTGCCTTTTAATATAAATATTGGCCTTCCCTCTTTTCTCTACTGTCCGTGAGTTTTGCCTGTTTTTCTGCCAGATTATTTTTATTTTTTCTCATTATTTATGTAATCCAGATCATCTCCACATCTCAAGATCCTTAACTTAATTACATCTACAATCACCTTTTTTTTTTTCCCCAAATAAGGTAATATTCACAGATTCTGAGGATTAGGACATAGACATATCTTTTTGAGGGCCACCACTCAGCCCACTAAAGTAGACTTGGTATACTTCTTGTACTCCAGCATTACTTTCTGGCCATATGTTCCTTTATTTCTGTACAAAACTCCTGCTAATTTGAAACTGAAGCCATCTTGTTATGCTATCCTATGCCTTTCCTTTTTGTTTTAATTTGCAGTTTTTCTCATCTTCAAATTTGCGTCTTCATGGATAACTCAATTAATATTCACTTTCTCTGTGTCATCCTGACATCACTACCACCTTCACCTCCTCTCCAAGGGAGCCATCCCACACAATAACCATCCTGGGGCCTTGTTAGGACTTTATGTTTTTACCTCTTTACCTTTACATGTCATTTTTAAATTCCACACATCAAGGATGTCCTTCTGGATCTCTTATTCATCTACCTTGCCCACATGTGTTCTTCAGCATCACTGATACCTAGAGCCTCCTGATCCCCTTTTTCACCCTCTTCATAAGTTCCCTCTTTACTGGAATGCTGTCTGGCTCACAAGAAGTGCTCAATAATTTCTGTCTGGTAGTGGTAGCAGAAGTATGAGTGCCCGGGTTCATATTCCATCAGCTCAACCACTTCCTTGCCAACATTTTCAATTCTCTTCTCCCATTGCCCTTCCATTGCTTTACTTAACCAGTTCCAAACCTGAAACAATTACAACAGAACTGACATAGTCCTTACCTTTGGCCCTTCAGGCTGGTTGCAGAGAGACACAAGAAGTGATCATGAAGAAAGTCATTAGTATTCTGAAAGCAGAAGTACAGGAAGCTGGTCTAGGGGAGAGTAAGTATCCCTGAAGATGTGACATTGAAACTGAGACATAACCAGGCTAGCAACTGGCTAAATGAAGAGTGAAGGGAAGACAGTTGTGGCAGTTGGAGAAACGTGCACAAAGGCCAGATTATCAGGTTATTCTGGTCTCGACTTAGGAACTACTTTCTCTGTGATGCCTTCCCTGACTTCCTGTGTCTAAGGCAGGCATCCCTTCTTTGTGCTTCCTCAGGAATCTTCAGTTCTCTTTTCTCAGCATGTCTCATAACATGTTTGCATGTCTTCTTGACTTTCTTCCCCACTGGGCTCTGGAAAGAGTTTCGTGTTTGACTTGTTCCCCAAAATATCCTTGTGGCTACAAAGCATCTGACATATAATAGAAGCTTAAGAAAATCTGTCAATTAATTGAATAGATCAGTGGGTGAAAAGGCTCCAAAGGGCAACAGCTCTGTGAATATAGATAGAGGCCAAGTAATTTGCTTTGCCTATGTTGTGGTCATATTAATGGGATGTATTCAAATTGGTTGAATTCAAGGCAATTCATATTTATTCCCAAGTGTGGCCATTATTCTAGGCACTGTTGAAATATCACTTACTCTTTTTCACTCACATGGTACAGTAATACTACTCTTATTTATCGAAGGAAATCCCATGCAAAGTAAATAATGTACAGGGTGTGTTTGGGTAGCACTGAGTACTCACTCCGTTGGAGTGAGAGTATTGTTCTTATATATGTCTATCTTTAGGAACTTTTTTTTTTTTTGGAACTTGCTGGATCACTGCATCAGTTTCAGGATCTGTAGCCTTGAGGAATTTAGAAATCAGTCCCCAGAAAGGCAGTTCTCAACAACACCTCAGTGCGTCACGGTCCCTTATAAGGTATTACCACCAAAAAATGGTACTAATGTTTTAAGAACTCTTGCAGCATTATCATGGTTTTGGGAGAAAAGAGGGCAGTTGGGTGGACTGGAAATTTCAATGAAAGCTGACCATTAGCACATCACCTGTGGGACTGATGACAGATCAAGGGTTTTACCCCTTCAGACACACTAACGCAGTTGTAGGCTTCTATGAGCCCTTTAGAGGTAAGAGGTTGGGGAACAAGTTGCTGGCAGACACTGTTTTATTGTTTAGATAATTTTTGATGAAAATCTTTACTTTGAAGTTGTGGCATTAGTTAGGAATGTCCCTGCCAAGAGTTAACATCCTAAAGCATTATTATAGCAAATCTCATAGTTTTGCTATGAAGGCACCAAATTTCCAGTCACCTTGGGGGAGAAAAAGGTGGGCCAGCCCACTTCCTGCACTGAAAAAGGTCATACCCCTCTCCAAGAGGTACTGAACTGTAGACATTGTGGCCTTTACATCAGTGGAGAAAGAAGATTGAATGCAGACTTCTTGACATATTACTTCTGAAAGTTGAGTTAGCGCACACAATTTCCAGCATGGTGCTTTCATGGCAGGATTTATAACTTTGGCTTTAGTTATCTTCATTTATAATGTCATTTAGGGAAAAACTGCAACTGTCACATTATTATATTTTTGGAATAATTAAGGGGCAGTGGAGTGGAATGAACACTAGACTGAGAAATTTCAAATTCTTAGGTAAGAACTCTTAGGTAAGTTCAGCCACTAACTGATTCAGTAGACATCTTGGATGAGCTGCTCTAGGTCTTCAGTAGTTCAACTCAAAAATGAGAAGAATGGACCAGATCAACTGATCTCAACTTGTATCCCTCAAAAATGTCCCTAACACCCCTCAAAGACCACTCAGTGGGGAGCAGAGAAGATACTTATGTGGGGCTCCATATTTCTAATTCCATTTTAGCTAGAATCTCCACTTTTGATCTCCTTAAATATTGGGGTTTCTTGGAGTATTTTCTTTAGACAAATGGTTCCTCTGTTCATTTCTTTTTTAAGCAGTGGACTAGGTGACCTCCAAGGGCCATATCCCACTGTTCTGTTCTGAGTCATTGTTAAAACTCTCAAAAATTCACACATTAAATTCCTTAGAAATTCAGCTTAAGATGTTTCCAGAATAAGTCAGATGTAAAAAAAAAAATTTCTCAGGGAAAATCATTTTAAATAATGTCATAAATGCCTCAATCTGCAGTTTATCTTAAAAATGAAAATAAAAGTGTTTAGCTTATTTTGTAGCATATCATGAATATTCATCTGAAATTAGATGTTCTCTTCAGAATAGAGCACCAAAAAGCATAAGAACTAGCTTCTTATTCTGAAACTAATTGACTGAAGGCTAATTAAAAAAAATTCTTTCTACCAGTACTGTTTTAATATCTAGTGTGTACTAGCCAGGTACTTTTAGGTTTTGAAAATAAAACAACCAAAATGTCCCTGATTGCCAAGATTATAGTTTAGCGGGGAAGACAGACACATGGACAATTAATTACAAGATAATAAGGTAATAGGCAGGGATAGAAGTATATTGCAATTTAAAAATGGTAGTAAAGCATGGTGATTAAAAGCAGAGGGTTTCTGTGTTCAAATTCTAGTTCCATTATTTCATTATTTAGTAACATTATGGCTTCTGCCTTTATGACTTACTTGAATTATGGCTTCACTCGTGTGTGTGTGTGTGTGTGTGTGAAATGAGGATAGGAAACGTATCTGCTTCTTAGGAATTTTGTTTTGCCAGTTAACTGTTACAACCAGTGTGGTATACCTGGCACAATGTCTGCATTAACTACTACTTAAATGGGAATTGTTGTATTATACCATGTAGTAGATTTTTTTCAATTTTCATTTCCTACATACTAAGTGTATGGAGATAATTTGTTCCTGTATGTCTTGCAAGAAGAGTCTCTGACTGCTTTTGTTTCAGACTATCTTTTCAAAGGTGATATAGAACCACTGGCCTTGGAAAATGGAGATGGTGTCTCCCTCTAGACCAACGTATTCCATTAAAATGAAGACTCTGTCTCCCTCTGGGGCACAGGTTAGGCAGGTTTATTGCCCATTATAAAAGGTTCGGGTTTTCTCACACCTGGGCTTCCTCTTCTGTAACACAACCTACTGGCCCACTTTGTGTCCCTGTGTGGTAAGTGAGACTTGGGGAGCTTGTCTACCTGCTGATATTCTATGAGTGATAAAGTCTTCTGTCTCTGAACCAGGAGTCCTGTGACTTTTACAGCATCCATGACAGTGTCAGTTTCACTTGCTAGCTTGAAAGGAGGATATAATCTCAGACCTTTTAAAGTTCCTGATAGGAGAGACTCTGAGGCAGAGATCTTGCTCATTCAGAGGATCATAGCTTTTTAAACCATATTTCCTTTCTTTTTCAACATCTTATTATGAAAAAGTTTAAGCATATGTCTAGGGGAGCATCTATATACCCACCATTTAGATGATATCAGCAACACTTTACTATGTTGTGAAAGGTTTTTTCTGAAAATAAAGAATAACATTTTTATTTTTATGTGATGATCGTAACTGACATCTCTACCTCGCAAACCTTTGGGCCTCATAATTAGAGGTCAGAACACTGAGACTCAGAAAGGTTTAGAAACTTGCCTGAAGTCCTACTAGTAGAAATTATCTCAGCTTCTCAGTTACCTGATTCCATATTTCTGGCTTTTAGTAAAAGAGTACATATTCATTTCGTAAGGTCAAGCAAGAATGACATTGACCCCACCTTTCTGCATTTCTTTACCCCTGGAATGGGGCTGAGCATAGAATCAAGCTCACTGTCCTATTTAATCTGAATTATCTCTCACTGAAAATATAAACACCCAGTTTAGGGACATCCTGAACTTGGTGATGGCTGCTCCTTTGATGTGTCCCTACATCTGCTTTAAATGACACCACCAGATTTATCTGTACCAGAAACACTGCTATTACTCTGGTAGACCCTCAGCTTCTCCACAGTGTTCATGAGCAGCTGTGAGGCATTTTTGCCTTTGCCCTCAGCACCAGGATGGGGATATGAGGGGAATACAGAAGCTCTGAGATGTGAGGGAGGAGAAGCTGTTCAGTGTCGGGAAGGTCTATCATGGTCTGAAATGAAAGTAGAAGATAATAATGCAGCTAGTTGTGAATCAAGCAGCATTTATGGCCTGGCCTGGGGCCCATCCAAAATTTGTTCATATTATTTTTATAGGAAATACATTAATTTGTAAGTAAACTCTTTGTTGATAACATGGGAAGTTGTTAAGTTGCAGATAAATAGATACATGTAATCCTTAGGCTTTGACACTAACAGTTGTAACTTTGAAAAATATCATTCTTATTGCATGCAAATGTATCATGACACACCAGCCGGGAACAGGCCTTATTGAGTTACTTGCATAATATGTTCATTTTGAACCCCAGAATTGTGTTCACAGTTGTCAGTGGGTCCACTCAATGAGAGTCTTCTGTTGGGGTCCAAAAACACAACAGTACTTTTTTTTTTTTTTTAAAGATTTTATTTATTGACAGAGAGAGTCATAGTGAGAGAGGGAACACAAGCAGAGGGGGTGGGAGAGGGAGAAGCAGGTTCTCCGCTGAGCAGGGAGCCCGATGCGGGGCTCGATCCCAGGACCCTGGGATCATGACCTGAGCTGAAGGCAGACGCTTAACGACTGAGCCACCCAGGCGCCCCAACACAACAGTACTTTTGACTGATTATGTAAAACTGGTACTTTGGGCAGGTAGCTGGCACACTGGGAGGTACTAAAAATATTCACTGACTGAATGAGTGAATGAACCATACTACAGGAACAATTACATATGAATACATGTAAATATATACCATATTTCATCACTGTTAAGATGCAGTTTTCTCACATTCTAATTAATATCTCTGAAATTAAGATGAATCTTAAATTAATAATGTTGGCAACATTTTTTCCTTTCAGATAAAATTAATGATATATTTTACAGTATATATATTTTTTATCTCAATGAAATGAACTTTATATTTCTTCTTTACCTGTGTATTGTGTATTCCTGTTGGGTAGGCCTGTCCCTTCATTACTTTAAGAGGTACTATATTCATTTCTCATAATACACAGTTTAAAATAGAACATTTTTGTTAGCTTTTCTTTTAATAGTTTAGAGGTGTTCATTTTGGCTACCATTCATTTACATAGTGAGTGGGGTGTAAAAATGTTCTCTCTCCTCCGATAAGTGAGCTATAAAATTGTCAGCTGTAATTGCCTGCTGACATAGGAATGACAAGTTAGTCTCTTCTAGCATGGGGTTAGGGTGTGGGCATTCACGAACCATCCTGGATTGAGCAGATTGAGCTCTACTTCAAGAAAATTTCCCCATTACTCAGTGGTCACTTCCTGTGCAGTCTGTTAAGGGTTCCATCACCTCTGCAATATCTAGACTTTAACTTCTTAGCTTTGGACTCCCAATTCTGCATGGGCTCCATTATCTGTCTTTATGTTCATTATTTAAGTGTTGCTGTTAGAGTGGGTTGTAGAATGCTGTCTGAATTGTCATGGCAACCAGAAACTCATTTTTCTAATCTTGGTTATCAATTATAAATCCATTAGATAAAAAGGCTCCACATGCCAGATCTAGTCAATCTTGTATGGATGACTTCTTCCCCCCACCCCAAATATTTTAAGATTAATTAGATATCAGATTCCCAAATGTTTTCTTCATGGGTTAGTGTTCCAGTAGCCTAAAGACAATGACTGTTCGGTGAGTTTGGGGACAATAATATGTGAATTCAAAGCTCAGAGTCCCTGCTATTTGTCTAGATTATTTTCTCCTTTTTACTTTTCTGTGATAATTAAATGTAATTACAGAGAACTTATAAAAGTAGAGTACTATCCTAAATGCAATACTTTAATGTATCAGCCTGAGGAAAATCACTGGCTTATTCTTTGTAGATGGGAATGGATCCTTTTAATTTTGCTCAAAATTTTATAGCTTCCTCTCCCAATGGTATTAATACCTTAAAAGAGGTGCTAAGTACTGTTTCTTCTCCTTCAATTCCTGGAATACAGAGCAGCATAGGAGATGGAAGGCTATGACTAACTGCCTTAATATCTAAGTTGGAAGTAGAAATGTGTGTGCTTTCATAAAGGATTTAATTCATAGTGATTCAAACCACTATGCTTGGGTTTGAATTATTGCCTTTGCTTTTGATGATAGTGGATGTATATAAAGGCAGAATGATTATTGATTGCTTTGATGTGATTTATGATGGCCTGAGTGGATATCACAATGGATGACAGACACAGTCGTCTGGGCTTTCCATTGTATCTCCGTGTGCTCTTTCTTAGCATGTAGTGAACAAGAGTAGGATCTTTGCTCTGTAGCTCAGTGGATGGGACTGTGCAGAGATAGTTCATGCCATGTGTTACGTACCTTGGGATGTGCATTCTATAAATAGTTTATGAGCCATCAACTTATTGGGCAATATCCTAGCTGATTTTTTTTAATGGAGAATATAGCGTCTTCTTTAGTGTTTATTATTCTTTATGCTAGGTGCTTTCCTTTTCATTTGAAGGCTCTCTGGATAATTCAGGCGGAAAAAAGAAATAAGTGTGGTTTAGAAATACGTGAGTTGTCTGCTAGTCTTGAATTCTCCTAAGCTTGGTATACTCAAACAAGGGTGCACATCAAAGAAGCTTTGTCAATAAGAATGTTAAAGACGCCCAGACCTCCTGATTCAGAAACTTCCACAGGTTAGGACCCTGGTTGTGTCTTTTTAAATAGATTTCAGGTGTCCCTGGCCCTTCGCTCTGGCTAAGAACCACAGACCTATTAAATACTCTGCTACCAATTTATTTGATGTATACCTGAGGATCAATAGCTTTTCCAAGGCTTCACAGGTAATGAGTGGCCAGCTCAGACAGTCACTTGACTTATCCAATGCTTTTTCTGTCATACTAGAAATCATTCCTACATATTCTTTTAGATGCCCCTGTAATTTCACCAAAATATTTTAACAAATGCTCTAGTTGTTCATTGAAACTGGTTATTGGCCTTGTAACTGCATTGAAAGAATTTCTCTTTCTCATTAATCAGGAGAAATTCAGTCAACTTTGTGACTTGCATTTAAGAACAATCATACAAACAAAACAACATTCTAATAACCCTTGAAATTCTGGACTACGGAAACATATAAACTAACAAATGGGAAGATCATTAAAATTTCAGGGAGTTTTCATAAAGACAATGATGTGCATAAGATCATTCTTAATGCTATGATTGTCTTGTGATTATTTTGGAAGCAGTGGTTGGCTGGAAGTGAGGAAACTCAGCTTTGGTCCTGATATTCCCCCTGACTTAATCAAACACAAAAAAATTTTTCATTTACTTGCATTATGGATAAACCCTTAAATAAAAGTATTGTTTGATAGAAACAATTATCCAGATATATAAATATCCAAATAATTATCCACCAAGGAACAAGAATCTGTGTTCTTTCAGATGCCAGTTTTGTGTGGCTTGTTATTGAATTTTTATGTGTATCAGTTGTTGCTAGAAAACAAAAACAAAGCCCCTATCCTTTATCTAGGGCCTTTCTACTTAAAGTATGGTGCCAGGATTAGTGACATCAGCAGATTCTCAGGTCCACCCAAACCTAATGAATCAGAATCTGGATTTTACCAAGAGTCCCAAGTGATTTCTATTCACATCAAAGTTTGAGAAGCCCTGATTTGGAGTGGTGTATATTCTAGCACTGATGTAAAATTCTATTATGACACAAGTTAAGCAGCTGTTGATGAGATGTGCCCAGGGAGAGCATCAGTCTGTCAGCATACCAAGAATGTACTTGGAACACGCCACTGTTCATCCACTGGAGAGCTCTGTGATAGTAAATGGTGTTTACCATTAAGAAATCTCCCTCTTGGGGTGCTTGGACAGCTCAGTTGGTTAAGCATCTGCCTTTAGCTCAGGTCTGGATCCCAGGGTCCTGGGACCGAGCCCCACTAGGGCTCCCTGCTCGGTGGGGAGTCTGCTTCCCGTCTCCCTTTGTCCCTCCCCCCCACTCATGCTCTCTCTCTCTCTCAAATAAATAAATAAAATCTTTAAAAAAGGAAACATCCTTCTTAATGTTTCTTCTATCTGGTACATACCTTGGAAAATACCATTTCTAAGCTCCATTTTAAAGCTCTGAGGTGATGAGGGGCCATGTCATCCATCATGGAGCCTAAGTTGTGGATCTGTTTGAACAGGCACACAAGCTCATTAGTGTTATCTGAGTGATGGGGGCTGTTCTGTGACATCACTTGTGTCTTTCAGGTTCTGGTTCTTTCTGCTTTCCTGGTTTATGCTTTGACCCTTCTCCTCCAGCCCAGAGGATTTCTGACTTTGACCTCTCCACACACCTCCTCCAGTCTGGGCCAGACCTCTGTGTGCTCGGGTCTAGTCTGAATACTTTTGTCAAGTTTCTCTTGTGTCTTCTTGTCCTGTTTGGACATCCTGAGACTCATCTGAGCACACCTCTCCAGTTCTGAAAATTGTTTGTCTCCTCTGGCTCTGCCTGATGGTGGACTCTCCTCTCCGTGCTGGAGGTGGGTGCTTGTGTGCTGTGGGTAGGACTGCTCCTACCCGGGGATGAATGCAGCTTCTGATCCTTCTCTTCCAGGCTTGCTCTGCTTCAAGCCAGTCCACAGATCTTCAGCGTCCCTTGCCTTGCATGGAGGTCTAGGCTCGTTAGTCTCTCTTCTGTGGAATGAGCATGAGAGTATGAATGTGCTACAAAAAAAGGGAGGCTATGAGCACATTAGTCATGGGGGACGGAATTTTGGGTTCAATTTCAGTGTCAGAACAGCCAATTCTGCTAAATAAAAGCATGAGCAATGCACAGTCTCATTTGGTTAATAGAAAAAGCTGAATCTCACAATCAAATCAGATTGGCTGGCTATTTTATGATCCAATCCATTGTGGAGATGAAATAATGTGTCTTAATCTCCTAGCAGGATGCTTGGTCTACAGCAGGTGTATTAATAAGTGCTAGTTCTCTTTTTCCTGGCAATTAGTTCAAATAAAATTGAAAAGGCCTGCTTTGATGTGGTGGGTAAACCTGGCTTTAGTGTCTGTATTCTGTCTGTGTTCCTGGGGGCATAGATTAGGCATCATAAGAAAAATCTGAGGCCATTCAATTCTACTGGACAGCCCAACCATTTCAGTCAGCAGCACATCATCAAGAAAAATCATTTTTTTTTGACAATGGTTTTCCTGTAATTGATAAAAGCTACAGAACAGTCTTTGCAAAACCCAGGGTCTCTCTAGAAGTGTGATGCCAGCTTGCGAATGAACAGTATGTGTTCTGTTCAACTTGGTTCAAATCATTGAGCATCTGGTTTATGCAGATAATAGAGAGCATTTGTCCAGACACCTGGCATGTGCAAATTGCTTCTCATTTTTATACTTGCAAATGAGGAATCTAAGACCCCTGCAAGGTTATGAATAAATAACCAGGCTAAAGGCTTACAGACCAAAGTCATCATTAAAATAAACAAGCTTTCACTCAAGATTTAACAAGACAGCCACTCTGCAAGTAATGCATTCCCACTTCTTCACTGTCGTCTTTGTGGCTTATGTTCACCAGTCACTTCTCTCTCTCTCTCTCTCTCTCTCTTTTAAAGAGATTGTCCTCACTGCCTCATTTTGATGGTCTCTGACAGTTGGTGCACTAAGGAAATATGGTTTAATATGGTGAACTTCGTTGGTACCAAGATGCAGTTAGAGGCCTTTGACTTTTTCCCTTTGGTAAAGTCTCATAAAAGAGTTGGCCCTGGACAAAATTCTAAGTGTATCCTTCCATTCTCTGAAGTTCCGCTTTCTCTACCCTGACTTTTCCTTTTGGGGGATTGCTTCCCCCAAGTATTCTTTTTCTTCTTCCCCCCTTTGAAAATGTGTTTTCGGAAGAAATACAGAAAAACTCATACTAATGAGCAGACAGCTGTTAAAATTGTAATATATTCCTTTTGCTGAGAATATTGATATTTTTAACTGGAGACAAGAAACCACATGTCAAAGGAAAAAAAGGAATCTGTTACTTGCAGAATGTTAGGCATTAGTGAGCAGGTGGAGAAGATATTTCGATGGGGGAATGAGATCTTAAGTTTTGTTAACTCCATACAGGCTCCTTGCTTTGCCCTACACATAAGAATGGCTGTTCTTCAGGGTTGGAAAGTCAGGACTGAGGTGAAATGGTGCAGGAGATGAGTGGATATATGTGAGGATCAGTGGAGGAACAGAGAAAGTAGAAATAATTGTGTAATGCTAAGGGATTCAAGTTACCTTATTAGTTAGGAAATTAAGGCTTTAGACTAAGAGATGGAAAACAAAGATACTTACAATTCCTACTTAATACATAGAGGCTATCCTCAAAATCCACTGTACTTGCAATGTAAAGGCATTCTTTTGAAGAGCAATAAGTCCTTATGTAAAAGCTTCTAATAATTATTCATTTAAAAAAATATTTTCAGTTGTTTCATGTTGGATTTGCTTAAAGTAATGCACTTTTGCACAGACAATAAAACTTAGGTAGTAAAATTTAATCAGATATAGTGTGGTAGCCAGCTTCTAAGATGGCCTCAGTAACTCTTACCTCCTGATACTCACATATTTATGTAATCTTTTCCCATATTGAATATTTTAATCTGTGCAGGATAGATCAAGCAGGATATTATAGAAGTGACACTGTCACAAACCTATAGAAGCTTCTGTCTCATACCCTCTGCATTGCTTGCTCTGGAGGAAGTTAGATGCCATGTAATAAGAACACACAGGCAGCCCCAGTGTAAAGCCTATAAGGAGAGGAGGAAGCAGGATCTCCTGCTATCATTCAGCTCCAACTTGCCAGCCAAATGAATGACTCCCACTGGAAGCAGGTTCTCCAGACTCAGTCAGGTCTTCAGAGGACAACCCAGCTAACATCTCAATTGCGTCCTCATGAGAGAGCCTAAACCACAACCACCTACATAAACTGCTTCCAAATTCCTGACTCATAAAAGCTATGAAAGATAATATATGTTTTTGTTACTTTAAGCCAGTAGTTTTGAGGGTAATTTGTTACACAGCAATAGATGATTTATGCATATGGATCAGACAAGGATTTAGGCTAGACTTTGGATAGTAAAGTCAATGAATCAAGTCAATAAATGTGACTGAGTGGTGTACTATGGCCGAGCATTATTCTAGACACTGTAGTTAGAATTAAAAAAACACAATATCCCCCATTTTGAGATAATTCGTGGTTTGGTTGGACAAATGAAGTTTATCCACATCACCAAAGAGAGAGCACAGGAAAAGATGTTCTTGTGTTCTGCAGATATTGTGAGCTATAGAAAGGAGGACAGTTTGAGTATACCAGACAGACAGTTAATGACTTGTGGAGGAGAGAGCACCAGAGGTGTCCCACAAAAGAAGCAGGACCATGTGAATGGATTTGAGAGCGGTTTTTCTGGTGGGAAGAATGTAATTTTAAGGTATGGTGATGGAAATGAGCATGCTCATTGTGGGAGGGTTAGTGTGAGTGTGTGTGTGTATGTATGTGTATAAATGATAGTTTCTGATTTTCTGATCTTGGAATATAATCTGAGAAGTAGAAAAATATTAAAAATTCTTAAACATTATAAATCATCTTGGAATCAGATTTTAAGAAACCTAATTTGATTTTAGACTATAAGATGAATTAGGAGAATGTGAAGATCATTGAGAGGTTCCCTTGGTAATCCAGGTTTGAGAGAGATTTAGTTGGAGGTAATGGGGATGAAGAATATGGGAAAATCTATGAGAGGGGAGGACAAAAGGGCCCAGTGACAATCTCTTTGCCCTTGGACTGCAAACAGCATAATGTCAGGAACTGTGTTCCCACTGCCTAGCACATAACTGACATTAGTAAATGCACTATATATTTATTAAATGAATAAATAAAATGGGGCTGGTCCTTGGTAGAGCTATCACTACGCTGATAGTTAATCAGCAGTTGGCACAGTTAGGGCCCTAGGAAGCGTGAACAGCTTCCCTCCACGTCTGTCTTCCTGCTCACTGGCTTTCTCTCACGTGTGGACTAGGTGCCATGTTACTGCTGCTCAGGGTTTTTCCTCACGACGCTGCTTGCTGTGCTTGGGCTGACCACTCCTGGGTTAGTAAAGTAATGACAGGTCTAAGGATTATTTTACTAGTGTCTGGCTTTCCAGTAAATGGTAAATAAGCTTCACAAGGAGAGGTACCATGTCTGCTAAAATCTTTATCATTTCTCCAGGGCATTTTATTGTCCACATCTAAGTAAGGGATGAGATATCAAGTATTTCCGTTCATGACCTCTGCCATATGTGTTCTCTCACTGCCTAGAATACCCCCATACTCTCCATTTCTCTTCCTGAACAGCTTTTTATTGCACTCCTCGTATTCTACCCGTCCAGAAAAGAGTTAATGTAGCCAACCTGAGACTGCTGTCTTTAGAACAGCTGCTTCATGGTTGGCCCTCGGCTGGCGTCAGGAATATGAAATTTTGGAGAGTTCCCACCATTCCTTAACTGATAAGAGTGGTTGGAAGTACCGAAGCTATTTGTACACACGCTGGACACCTGCTTACTTCTGGGAGTCTGAAAATTCAGTATGGGTGAGGCAGAGAGTGCCTACATGGCCAGACCCCAGTAAAAATTTTGGGCATTCAGTCTTTAATGAGTTTCCTGACAGACAACATTTCACACATGGTATCACAATTCAGTGCTGGAGGAATTAAACACATTCTGTGTGACTCTCTGGGGAGAGGACTCTTGGAAGCTTGTGCCTGGTTTCCTCTAGGCTTCACTTCATGTGCCTTTTCCCTTTGCTGATTTTATTTTGTATATTTTTGCTGTAATAAATCATAGCTGCACATACAACTATCTGCTGAGTCCTGTGAGTCCTAGCAATTCATAGAAGCTGGGGGTGGTCCAGAGGACCCCTGACCTGCCATCCATTGGCAAATTCTGTCAGCACTGCTTTCACAATATATACCGAATATGGCCATTTCTCATGCCCTCCTCTGCTTCTACTCTTGTCAAAAACATTATCATCTCTCTCTTAGCTGATTCTCTTAACTGGTCTCCCTCTTTCTACTTGACCTTTTTTCTACAGCAGAACAGAGTGAACTGATTAAAACATAAACATGACCTGTCACTCCACTGCTCAAACCATCTAATGACCAGACATCCCACGCAAAGAAAAAGCAAAGTGTTTCATGACTTAAGTAGCCTGGCTGCCCATGGCTTCCCCATCTGCTTATCTTCCTTCCCCTGCCTGATTCACTTCCCTCCACAGGTTTGCTTGCTCTTCCTCACAAGCACGGTCCCCGCTCGAGCCTGCATACCCACAATCATTTCGTCCCATGATGTTCTGCCCGGATAGATCCATGTAGCTTAACCCTTCAGTTCCCTTAGACTTTTTATCAAATATGACCTTCTATACAAGGCCCTTCCCAGCCCCCCTACCTAAAATGTCAACCCCCTCTCCATTCTCCTCATTCTTCTTTACTTTTCCTCGTTAACACTTATCAACCACCCGTATGTGTTGCTCATTTACCTTGTTTGTTGTCTGCATCTCTGGCATGTAACTTTCATGAGAGCTGGGATTTTCGTCTGTTGTGTTCATTGATATATCTCCGGTGCATACCACAGTTCTGACATCCTGACATACAGAACGAACTCAATAAACACTTGTCAAATGAATGCATAAGTTAATGAATGAATAATACACAAACCAGCCCCAAATCTCACCTTTTCTGTACAGCTTTTCCAAATTCCCCAGAACCTTTTGTATATACCTTTTTTTTTGTAATTTATCTCATTTTCCTTGTTTGCTACTTCTGATTGACAATCATTTTCTTAATTCTCTTTGTAGTTTCTGCACTTAGAACAGTGCCTGGTATGTTGTAATTGTTAAAACAAGGGTTATAACAATAACACATTTTTTAAATGAATGAATGAATAAATAAATAAATAAGCTTTTCTTATGATGGGAAATTGCTTCCCAAATGATGATTCCATATTTTACTGCCATTAGCAGTATATGAATAAAGTGCTTTCATTAAGAGAAGTCAGGATTTGGGTTTGTTTTGCTAACTCAATCATGCCAAGTGGTTATGTTGTACTTTTGTTTGTTTCTTTGATTGCTACTGCTTAACTCTTTTCATTAATTCTGTAAATCTATTCTGCTTGACCTAATTTGTAGTTTATTGTAGAAGTAATAAAAAAAAAACCCAAAAACCAAAGGTTCCAAAAAATATGGAAATTAATTCTTTTTCCCATCACCAGGCTTGGAGAGTGTGTGTGAGTCACAGCCCCAGATGCCTCCGGGGCCAGTCAGGCAGCATAGATGAGTGAACCTGGAAGTGAACGTCCTGTCAGTGAAGACCGGATGTGCATTCTCCGCTGCCCATTGCAGCTGGGACTCGGTACAGCTAATTGGCGCCATGTGGGGGAAGTGGGTTCGGTGTTGCCAAAGTTCCTTTTCCAAAATTAAATCTTTTATTTCTTAGGCCTAATGATGAAAACCTTGAGGGAAAAATACCGAGTAACATCAGCGGTAAAAATAATCACCTAAAAGATAATGAAATGGTAAAATGCTAGGAAGTAATCAACAACACGTGGTAACAAGCGAAGCTGTGATACAGACTCGCCACCCTCCAGAGTGTTGAACGTAGTATGTGTTTCATATTCAGGTCCCCGGGAAGCACAGGAATGGCTTATGATGATGAAGAATTCATTTGTCTTTCTTTTTGTTCCCCTTTATCAGATTTCCAAATTGTAATGATTGTCTACAGTTGGTTAAAGCCCACTGTTACGTTTGGTTTGGAACATGGTGATTCATTGACAGCAGCTCTCAAATCCCTGCTGGATGTGGAGGGGAAGCTTCCGGCCAGCAGAAAGCACGCGTTGTGCACATTTTATCAGCCGCACAAGATAGTGGACTGCCTCATTTCCATCTCCAGCTGCCCTCTGCAAACACTGTCCTGGAGTTTTGTGCCATATCACTAGGGCTCTTATGAAAATCTATATTCTTGAAGAAATTGCTTTGTTTTCAGAGAGTTGCTTGCCAGAAAAGGGGAGCGACATGAATAATACAGGAGGGCCCATCATTTGGACAGTTCCCTGGGCGGTCAGGTCTAGCTGGCCTCCTAGGGTGAGCAGCATCTGTTACACAGACTTCCAGTTTTCTTCTCACCAAAGGATGATTGAGAAGCTATTGAACGCATGTTGAGACTCTTCTCAAATTCTGTAGGTGGTATTCCCAAAGCTAAACTCTTGGCAATCACCTTGTGTTAATCTTTAAAAAATTTTTCCTTCTTGAAATATAAGGTTTTCTATAGCTGCCTAGGGCATCTCGTGACACAGGAACAGCACGCACCTGCCTTTTTCTGGAAATACCTCGTGCTTATTACAACTTAAAATTCCAGAGCAGGCAGCTCTCAACCAGGTGCTGTGCAAGGATGTAAAAGAGGGAAGAGTTTGGTTTATCTTGCCTAACAGGAGGTAGCACCAGAGATGCCTGATAGGGGCTTATTCAGTTCTGCTTAGGACATGATTATTATGTTGGTATATTAAGAAAATTACCAAAACCCACTTTCATAATATCATGTAATGACTGTACTTTATCGCAGCCCTGTTGTTGTGTAGTCTAAACATCATTGCCGTATCCATCACACCAGTAGCATTGTTTTCATATCCTATCTCTCTTTCGTTTCCTCTCTCAGACAAGGCAAGAAGTAACGTGAGCTCCCTTTAACTTTCCGTGGGCAAAACTTTACAATAATTGACTTTATTCCTTTTTAAATATTTTCTAAACTTAGAATTAGTTCCTTGATGTTTGGATGAGGTCTTATACATGTCCTTTCAAAGACATAAAGCTACTTAGGAAGTGGTTATGGCTCCTTCTTAAATCAAAACAAAAAACAAACCAGAAAGCCCAGGAATAAGATGCTTAAAGGACTGGTCATTAATTTGTAAGAATATATGAGATTCAGAGGCTGCTATGTATCGGGTATGGGCTTAGTAGGTTAAAAACATTCATTGTTTTTATAAATCGACCTTATTCAGTGAATATTATGTTTCTCTTTTTACAAAAAAGAAAAACAAAACAAAAACAAGTAGTAAGGGACAAAACTGTTTCTATCAGCCTTGCTATGTGAAACAGAATATTTTTGCAAATAGCGGAAGAGATTCAGGATAAATCTACACAGATAAATTAACTGAGGCTTTTTGATATTGCAAAAGAAACAAGTTCAGCAAACCGATTCACTACCATACTGGTTATGTTGTGTTCAGCTTTAGTTGCTCTTCACAGTGACATTGATTTTTTTAATGTCACAGGGTCATGGGCCTCCACATGAGTTCTGTGTCCTTTAAAGCAGACATCTTGGGGATGCTGGACGTGAAGAAAATGAATCAAATGTTTCAACGACTCTTTCCTTTGAGTTGTCTTGAGTGTATCTGGCACTGTTTTTAACATTTTCAGTGGTGACAACTTTTCAGTCTTTGGAGACTGGTTTTGAAAAAGTGAAGGAAAAAAAAAAGGAGAAAAGCAATCCAGAGCTAAGTCTAGAGAATAAGGTAATAATTGCTTTACTTGAGTTTTAATTGAGATATGAATATAAAGTAACAACCATAATTTTTCCTTCCTTCCTTCCTTCCTTCCTTCCTTCCTTCCTTCCTTCCTTCCTTCCCTCCTTCTTGGCTCATACATAAACTGCTTCTGAGAAGGAAATTTCAAAAATGTTTTCTGTGTGGAAAATGTATAAAATCAGTAAATATTTTTCCATGTAACAGCTTTGATTACTACTACTTTGAGAAGCAAGTTCTAATGTGTTTGTAAAAAATATATATATCTTATCAAACTGTTAACCCTAGTGAAAATATCATCTCTGGTTATCTATTACTATATACAAACTATCTGAAAACTTAGTAATGAAAACAGAAATCGTCTTATTATGCCACAGTTCCATGGGTCAGAAAATGAGGCAGGGCAGAGCAGCGGTGGCTCGTCTCCACCCCCTGACAGCAGGGGCCTCTGCTGGGTAGCTCACTGGGCACTGTGGCTGCCACTTCAGTTCTGGCTGTGGTCTGAGTTCCTTGGTTCTTCTCCATAACCAGGATGGCATTTTCCACTCACATTTTTAGAACCTGGCTGAGGATGATTGGAATGTCTGGCATTGGCTGGTCTTTTCTCCCCATGGGACCTCTCAAAATGTCTAGCTCCTACTTCTTCACGATGTGACAGTCTTAGCATCTGTGGCTGGCTTTCCTCAGAGTGAGCATTTCCAGGAAGCAAGAAGTGGAAGTTGTCTCTCTCAGAGGCATCTCTGCTGCCATATTCTTTGGGTAAAAGCAGTTCCATAGAGCCAGTCCAGATTCAAGGCCAGAGACACAAACCTCAGAATTGAAGGAGAAGAGTGTCAAATAATTTGGGGGTAATCTTTAATCCACCACAAAACCTAAGGCTATCCAAGTAGATAGGACATCTCTCCTCTAGATTCTTCTCTTTTGAAAACATCAGAAATGTTCAGGGTGCTCTGTGAAATGTGAAGTATAGATTTGTCTCAGAATACTGCGTATAGATGCTCAGAATCTGGATACATTTATTGTAATAAATTTATTTTAATATGGAGATAATTCTTAATTTATATATCTACATGGCAGACTTATTCTAGAAAGTAATCTGTCAGCAAATTTTGGATACTTTATTTGGAAAATAATCACCAGATAGATTAATACAGTTTACCTATGCTATGTTATAAATCATGTATTCCTCTCTACCTTGTTCATGTTCATTTCCTTTCTTGAAATATTCTACTTATATTCATGCTTGCTTTGCTTCCTGAAATTTCTGTCTATCCACCAAAATCCATGCCTTCTGTTAAGCCTCTTCTTATCCCCAAATCAGATATTTTCTTTATTTCTTCTAACTTTCTGTAATTTTTTTTTTTTTTTTGGACCTTTGTTATGATTCTTCACATACTTTACCTTGGATTAAAGCTACTTATTTACTCATTATCTTTTCAGCCCTGATAAGCTCCTAGGAGGTGGGACTGTTTCTCATTTATTTTTTCATCTGATGCTGTGCTTTAGTCTGGTGTCTTGCCCAGAGGAAGTGCTTGAGAAGTATTGTTCAAGATGAATTATTGAAAGACTAATGCATCAGGGTTTCTGTTGATTGTGCTACTTTTATAGAAAGATCAATTATTCTAAAAGATGTGGTAAATTGAGCACTTAACCTGGCTAGAACAATGTCAAGTACTTTACATACACCATCCGTTCAGCGGTTATTAAAAAAATGCCCCAGGACTTGCCTAAGCACTATGCTAGGCAAACAACTAAATGCAGCTTCCTCACTCAAGGAACACTCATTCTGGCGGAGGAATTGGACATCACACAATAAAACTGTAGATAATCATTTAGTAGGATTATAATAAATGCTATTATAGAGAAGCACAGTGTGCTAGGAGAAGATAGAACCAGGGGAGATCTAACCAGGCTAGAGGAGTGGTGGTTAAGGAAGGCTTCCATGTGAAGGTGACTTCTGAGCGAAATTTTAGGGATGATGATGAAGATGATGATGGCCACATCCTAACTGTTGGAACCTGGGAACATGTTAAATTACATAGCAAATGGGACTTTGTAAATGTAATTAAATTAAGAATTGTGAGTTGGGAAAGCTATTCTGGATTATCTAGATGGGCCCAGTGTAGTCACAAGGGTCCCTATAAAATGGAGGCAAGTAGGTTAGAGTTTTAAGAGAAAGATTGGTAGCTGCTATGCTCTGACTTTGAAGGTGGAACAGAAATCAAGAAGTGCAGTGGTTTCTAAAAGCTGGAAAAGACAAGGGAACGAATTCTCCCCTCAAGATTTCAGAAGAAACCCATCCCTGCCAACATCTTGATTGTATCCCAATAAGATCTATTTCAAGATTCTGACCTCTAAAACTACCAATTTGTTGTTTTAAGCCACTAAGTTTGTGGTAATGTGTTATAGTAGAAATAAGATATGAATATATGATGGAAGAAATAGTTTAACTAGTAAAATTTTTATGTGCAAGATCTGTGCACAGGAGGGCATCTTATTTATGCATATGAGCCTTAAACAATGATCTGCTCATATTGATTGAGGGTGCTTTTACCAATGAGGAAAAAACATGCACAGAACCTAAATTCATGCCAGTAATCACTTTATTTCTCTTTTTCCTTACCATGGTATTATTTTTTTCCCCTTGTTTGTTTTAAGACTAGTCAGAAAAAAAAAATAAACTGGAAAGTTTTTTGAGAAAAGGATTTCCCAAGATGTTTCTATGTCTGGCATTATGAAACTTCCCCAGTGAAAATGATAACTGGAAAGCTTAAAGCTCTTCAAAGTTCATGCAGAATGAGAGCCTGGCCTTTTGGGCAGAAGGATACCATCTGCCGTCACCATGACTTTGTGCCAGAACAATTACTTGCCTGTCCTAGGAAGGTGATTTTCAGGCAAGAATTTCTAGTATAATCTATTCCAATTGATACGATATTTTAGGACTTTTGGGTAATACTGCGTTATTCTTGGTACTGAATGGTTTAGTAGTAAAATAGACCATTTTAAAAAGATTCTTTTCTCTCCCTCCTTCCATTCTTATTTTATAGACATGTGGCCATCTGATCTCTCACTAAAACCATTTACTCTGTAGCTAATTGCAGAGCATTTTGGCCTGGCTGGACATAAGTTTTCATTGTGCCCGTTTGCATATGCTTTTGTTTGTCAAAAAGTAAAATCTAAAACATTTAACAAACACCCTTACTTCTGATGAATAAACATAGAGACAAAGATTATATTATGAAATTCAATATAAAAAGAGTAAAATTCTAGCTTAATACTAGGAATTGTTGTGCTTTCTTAAAGTTTATTAACTTTCTGTATTTTATAGTTAGCTCTTAGGGTCTTAAAGACAATAACAACATTTTGAAAACAAGATGCTAAAGTTATTGCTGTCCTTTAATTATTGAATAGTTCTCTTAAAATTCTGTTAAAATAAAATTGCCTGGTCATAAATCATGACTATCAATACTGCTCTGTTTAATAAAGTAATTATTTCTATCGATGAAGAAAAATATTTGCTTAGAATGCTAACTTAGACCCTACCTATGAGCCTACCTACTTTAGTTGAGGCTTGTTATGATGTCAGGTGTCTTATAACAGAATTGAAATTGCTATAAAATCACATATTCCCTGCCCAGCATTAGGGCTAGGACTGTGACAGATTATTTACATTTGAGCCCTTTAGTAATTTTTACTTTCTTCCTCTCTAGACATGCCTGAAGTATGTAATTAACTTCCATTATTTAACACAGAGCTTTACTTCCCTAGGTAGGGAGGGAGCAAGTCATTGTCAAAACAGGGTTGTGGGGTGTTGCATGTAGTTCGGAAAATCTCATTTGTGATTCTGACCCAGGGCTCTCCACGTCTCCATTCAACTCTCTCTCTTTTTTTTTTTTTTTTAAGATTTTATTTATTTATTTGACAGAGAGATAGAGAGAGCACAAGTAGGCAGAATGGCAGGCAGAGGGAGAGGGAGAAGCAGGCTCTCCGCTGAGCAGGGAGCCCAATGCGGGACTCGATCCCAGGACCCTGGGATCATGACCTGAGCTGAAGGCAGATGCTTAACCTACAGCCACCCAGGCGCCCCTCCACTCAACTCTCAATATAAAAAGTGCCTTTGTAGAATATCTCTTACTTTATAGCAGACTTGAAGGCAAATAGCCTTTCAATGAGGCAAAGATCGATACCAAATATCATAATCCCAAGAAACTGGCATTATTATCTATAGAAAGAAGTAGCCAGAAATATCACAGAGAGGTGTGATAAAAGAGGAACCGTATTAGACATCGTTGGTATCCTGCCCATCTCCTCTCACCTTTACCTGTTCATTGCACTCTGACCAAATTCCAAATGCATTTCTCTGCCTAGGGGCTTTGTCCACATTCTAGAGATGACTTTGCCGCCCACAGGCTAGCTACTTAACACATCCATCACCTCACACAACTACTATTTTTTCTTTTTGTATTGGAACATTTAAGATGTACTTTCTTAGCAACTTTCAAGAATGTAATACAATATTGTTAACTATAGTCACCATGCTGTATATTAGATCCACAGAATTACTCATCCTATAACTGGAAGTTTATCCCTTTTGACTATTATCACCCCATTTCCCTCACCCCAGCCCCTGATCACCACCATTCTACTCTGTTTCTGTAAGTTCAGCTATTTTTATTTTTTATTTTTATTTTATTTATTTATTTTTTTAAAGATTTTGTTTATTTATTTGACAGAGAGAGATACACAGCAAGAGAGAGAACACAAGCAGGGGGAGTGGGAGAGGGAGAAGCAGGCTTCCTGCAGAGCAGGGAGCCCAATGCGGGGCTCGATCCCAGGACTCTGGGATCATGGCCTGAGCCGAAGGCAGACGCTTAACGACTGAGCCCCCCAGGCGCCACCAGTTCAGCTATTTTTAGATTCCACATATAGGTGAGATCATAAGTATTTGCTTTCTCTAACTTGTTTCATTTAGCATAGTGCCCTCAAATTCCATTCATGTTGTTGTAAATGATAGTATTTTTATGGCTGTATGATATTCATATTATTTAATTATATGATATATAAATATTATATGTTATTCTATTAATAACCATATCATTTTATTAATAATAAAATATTAACACTTACCATTTATAAAATGTGATTATATATACACATACATATATGCACACATATATATACTGTATATATATAGTATATATATACGTATATTTTATTTATATATGTACACAGTTGACCCTTGAACAACACCAGTTTGAACTGAGCAGGTTTACTTATACATGGATTTTTTTGATAAACACAGTAAATGTATTTTCTCTTCCTTATGATTTTCTTAATAACATTTTCTTTATGCATACTTTATTGTAAGAATATGGTATATAATATATATAACATACAAAGTATGTGTTAATTGACTGTTTATATTATTGGTAGGACTTCGGGTCAACAGTAGGCTATTGGTAGTTAACTTTTGGGGGAGTCAAAAGTTATGCATGGATTTTTGACTGCATGGGAGGTCAGTGCCCTGAACCTCCATGTTGTTCATGGGTCAACTATATATATATTATATATATGTATTATTTTATATGTATATTATATATTATATATATATATAAAAGCACATTTTCTTTATCCATTTATTTATTGTTGGACACTTAGGTTGTATCCATGTCTTGGCTATTATGAATAATGTTGCAATAAATATTGGGGTGCAGATAACTCTTCAAGATAATGATTTTATTTCCTTCAGCCATATACTGAGAAGTAGAACTGCTGGATCATATGGTTATTCTGACATTTTCGGGAACTTCCATACTGTTTTGCGTAGTGTTGGTATCTGTTTATATTCCAATCAACACTGCATGAGGGTTCCCTTTTCTCCACATACTTGCCAACACTTGGCATCTCTTATCTTTTTGATAAGAGCCATTCTGACTGGTGTTAAGTGACATCTTATTGTGGTTTTGATTTGCATTTCTCTGATGCTTAGTGATATTGAACAACTTTTCATGTACCTGTTGGTCATTTGTATGTCTTAAGAAAAATGTCTGTTCAGGTCCTTTGCCTTTTTTGAAATCAGATTACTAGTGTTTTTTTGCTATTGAGTTATATTAATTCCTTGTATATTTTGGATATTAACCCCTTATCTGATGTATGGTAACAAATATTTTCTCCCATTCCATAGGTTGCCTTTTCATTTTGTTGATTGTTTCTTTTGTTGCACAGAAGCTTTTTCATTTGATGTAGTTCCACTTGTTTGTTTTTGCTCCTGTTGCTTGTGCTTTTGGTGTCATATCTAAAAATTTATTGCCAAGACCAATGTGAAGGAGATCTTTTCCTATGTTTTCATGTAGGAGTTTTACAATTTTAGGTTTTACATTCAAGTTTTTAATCCATTTTGAGTTAGTTCTTGTGGGTGGTGTAAGACAGGGTCCAATTTCATTTATTTGCATGTGAATTTCCCATTTTCCCAGTATCATTTATTTTAAAGACTATTCTTTCCTCATTGAGTATTCTTGGCTCCCTAATCAAACATTAGTTGATTGTATATACACGGATTTATTTCTGGGCTATCACTTCTGTTCCATTGGTCTGTATGTCTGTTTTTATGCCAATACCATACTGTATCAGTTACTATAGCTTTGTACTATAGTTTGAAATGAGGAAATATGATGCCTCCAGCTTTATTTTACTTTTTAAGATTGCTTTGGCTATTTGGGGTCTTCTGTAGTTCCATACACATTTTAGGATTTTTTTTTTTCTATTGCTGGAAAAAAAATGGAGTTTTTGATTAGGGATTGCTTTGAATCTGTAGACGACTTTGTAGTAGTATGGATACTTCAACAATATTAATTCTTCTGATCCATGTACATTGGATATCTTTTCATTTATTTCTGTCTTCTTCAGTTTCTTTCATCAGTGTTTTATTGTTTTCAGTGTACAGATCTTTCTTGCTTAAATGTAGCTATCCCATACTTCAGATTGGGAAACACAAGCTCAAGCACAATTACCAAGAAGCTCAGGGAAGGACAAGGAAATAGGAAGCCCACATTGAGAAATTCATTATTTGCCTCTTCTTACAGTTTCTTCTCAAAAGTAACTGTTTACATTGCTGCTGAAAATAGCCAGTGTGTTCCTGGGCATTTTAATGAAATACACTTGATTGCTGGATTTTAAAATATCATTAAAAAATTATCATATAAGTAAGATGATGTACTCATGGTCATGGAAATCCTTTTTGGCAGGTACTGATTAAGGAGGAAGCTAATTTTCTATCAGTTGTTTTGCTTTGCTCTTCTTCCATCAAATAGGGACATAAAGTATGAACCAGAGAAAATATTTTCTTAAAAAGTTTTAGTGTGGGAGAGCTAGAGTTGGTTCTGCATTTATCAAAGTAATACCCATGGAGATCAAGTGCTTCTGACTGTTAATACCTCTGTTAATAATTCAAGGTTTTCTGTCTGTGGCATTTTGAAGAAGGCCCTTCAGATGGATGGTCATGTTTACAAAATGATTCACTCTTGTCTTACCATTCTGAAAATATGATTGCCATTTGACTCTAAGTAAGATTATATTTATTGTTCGGTTTTTGGCTTTCTTTAAACTTATCTTCAGATATTTCAATATGTGTCTTTTAGCTTCCTGATGATTTCCATTTTTTTTTTTTTTCTCAGCCCTACTGAGAAAGAGAAATGTCCAAGGCAAACATGTTGGCTAGAGTTGGTATTGGATTTGCCCTTGATAGATGGCCTAGGAGTTGATTATCCTAGACACATGTTTGATTCAACACTTCTGGTTGTACTGGTAGCGCACTCAATCTAGACTGAGATCTGCACCAAGTTCTATAGGATTGCTCAGGGTGGTGATATTTGAGTTGAAGCTCCAGTGACCAGACTATTGTACCAGTGAGATGAATAGTTTAGTCAAATATGCAAACTCAGGTGTAAGGTGTTTGCACTTTTGTAATTCCTGGGAACTTTAACCATACTGAAAACAAATGGAGTGGAAACTCTAACTATTTCTTGAAGACAATGCTTTAATGCTCCTTAATTTCCATCATGAACATTTAAAAAGAAGTTCAAAGAGCATTGTAAATGAATACCAACCTATCAGCTCATGAAATCTTGCTGAGGTCAAATGAAAAAATCACAATAAACATTAAAGATACAATTAACACTGCTATACTGTAGCATTTTCTTAGGAAGCCAGGGGATGCATCACTATGCCAGAGCAGTTACAGCAATGAATGGTCAAGAAGGACAGGTACGCATTTTAAGATCTGGTAGAAATCTTTGCTTCATTTAACTTGGATTAGATTAACTGATTTAAGGTACTTCGTTGAATTTTTTTTTTTAATATAGAAAAATAAACCCTAATAACAAATCATAAGAAAAATTCTCGTTTGAAACAAGAATAAGAGCAACAAAACATTTCAACTGTTTGGGGAATAGGAATAGTAGAAAGTAGACATTCATGAGTGCAGTGGCTTAAATTTGATTTGCTTCTGTTGAGTTACAAATTAAAAAAATGTTTACAATTGTTTGAATTATGTTTAATTATATTAGTCTTTTCCTTGGAATGCAGAGAACACTTACAGCCTTTTAATCAGTGTGTCTCTAGGGCAGCACAATGCTATTGGAGAAGGGAAAGTGGAACTCATTAGAGCCCTTGCAAAAAGTGGTTAAGGAGGATAAATAAGGATGATAGCTATGGCGGGAGATAAGTGGCCATCACAATGATGGTAGCCACTAAGAATTGTTAAGTATTGCTGGCTAGTAAATAGAACCAGAGGAAAAGGACCATTTTCTCTAAGATTACCCCCCTGCCTAAGTCATGGTGATGCTTGTAGTAGGCCCGTCTGGCTGATCTTCTGAAGCCCTTCCCATGTGCCTACTTTGAAGAATTTTAGGAGACAGGACTGTTTTAAATAGAGTTTAAATACAGCTTCTTGCTAACTTAGATTCTTGGAGCCTTAGTTTTTCTTATCCCTAAAATAATAACCATTTTCCAGGAAAGTTGTAAAAGCCGAATAATATATATTAAAAGACTTTGAAACTTGTCAAATAGTATCTAACTATTAAGATGGTGATATCATAATACCCACCATACTTATTATCTGCCAGGCATAGTTTTAGGTACTTTGTACACATTATTTTGTTTAATCCTTGAAACAACTCTGTGAAGTAGGTAATACTATCATCACCTCTGTTTTACAGGTAATAATTAAAAAACAGAGAGACTAAAGTTTTCCAAGGTCTCAGTAAATGGTAGAGCTCAAAGTTAATCCTGGACAGTCTAGCTTGAGAAGCCATGAATCTCTACATTCCACTGCCCCTCTTTCCTGATATACACCCAGTAAGGATGACAGTGTCAAGCAGGGATGAAAATAATGAAGCTCACTATTGATGATAAGTATCTAATTTAGGAAATTATTTTTGGACCAAATATACCTGAACATCTGATAGCCTGACACCAGATACTAACTCTCTTATAAATTCTTAATCTGTGTAGTGAATAGAGCTAACCTGGGAAGATTCCCTCAAATAAACTCCCACTCCAATTTTCTAACTCTAATTTACAGAAACGATATACATTATGGAGTACAACATTTAGAAGGACTTTGCAGGTCAAGACATTTTGAACTTTCAGTAAATAGATGTATTGCTAACTGAGCTCTCTATTTCACTGCCTGTCGCCTTTGGATCTTTGGAAAAGGGTTGGGCTAAGCTTTTTCCAGTGCTTCAAATTTCACTGTCACATGCCCATTCCTTTTTTTCCCCTGACAAAAATGTCAATATTCTTGGGAGAGGTATAGTTTAAAAAGTTTTAAACTTTTAATAAGTTAGTACAGGTGGCATATATCTGTCAGAAATTTTTCAAATCACAGCTAAGAAGGGAATAGTCCTCTGTTATAAAATATACAAGATCCTTAAATGGAGGATGAAGTGTAGAAATCGGGTATTAAATCTTTGTCCAGGGGCGCCTGGGTGGCTCAGTCGGTTAAGCGGTTAAGCGTCTCCTTTGGCTCAGGTCATGATCCCAGGGTCCTGGGATGGAGCCCTGCACTCAGGCTCCCTTGCTCAGCAGGGAGTCTGCTTCTCCCTCTGCCCCTCCCCTTCCCCTCGCCTTCCCTCTTTTCCCCTCCATTCCCCTCCTTTCTCCTCCCCTCCCCCCTCCCCTGCTCATCGTGCTCTCTCTCTCTCTCTCAAATAAATAAATAAAGGTTTTATTTATTTATTTGAGAGAGAGAGAACATGAGCAGGGTGAAGGGCAGAGGGAGAAGCAGCTCTCTGCTGAGCAGGGAGCCGGATGCAGGGCTCAATCCCAGAGACCCTGGGATCATGACCTGAGCCGAAGGCAGAGGCTTAATAGACTGAGCCACCCAGGCGTCCCAATAAATAAAATCTTTAAAAATAAATAAATAAATAATCTTTTTCCAAAGGCAGTAAGCCTTGGGTAGGCAGGAGGCAACCCGAGGGCATTGGAAATGGGGTCAGGGAGAAACTATTAATTAAAAGTTTGGAGGATTATGAAGGGGGGATGTGTGGAACAGGTATCAACAAAACAAACTTCATAATTTGGGAGTTTCACAAAAATAAAAATCTTTTAATATTCACAGATAAAGACAGACTGTATGGATGCTTATGCTGGCAAAATGGAGAACACATGAGAGAGATCATCAAAAGAACTGAGAGTCATTTGACTTTTCAGTGTGCATTTGGAGAAAGAGAATGTTATGTTTCAGGATGCATTTCTTTCTTTATTAGACTCTTTTGTTTGTAAAAACAGAGATCTACTCAAGTTTCTTTTAGAAAAAAAAAAAAGTGTTATTTTAAGAATGTACCAGATCTAGAACTTTAACTGGAAAGAGTTGGAAGCTAAAGCCATTCTGGGATTGCTAACTCTCTCCAGCAGCCCCTGTCCTTCTCTCTTCTGTCTGCTTTCTCACAGCTTCCTATGGCCAGAGTGACTGGTGGTTCAGCTCTCTACATGTCCTTCTAGCTTTAGCTTCTCTGCTAACTACTTCATTCTTACAGTACTTCCTGATATACTTGGAAAGACAAGGAAGCTGATGGACCATGTTTCCATACCAATTTTCTTTGTAAGTTCCTGGCCAATTTACGGATCAACTGTTGTTGGGTTGGGTAGGTGGGGAAAGAAAAGTAAAAGCCCTTAGTGAAAAATGTGTATACCTAAGGGCTTCCTCCTATAGGGAATGAGAACAATTCATGACTTTCCCTAGAAAAAAAGTGGCCAAAGTGGCCAAATAATATTTCCTAACATCAATCAAACTTTGTATATAAATTATAGATGAAATACATGCCTATATAACTAGATCTATAAGTATAACCTCCAAACTTTAAATAAAAATATTGAAATATACAATTTAGAGGCTGAAACTATAAGAGGAAAAATAAAGCCTCAGATCTCATGTTTCAAATGAATGATTGATCATCTTTCTAGAGGGAAACAAAACAAAACAAAACAAAACAAAAAAACAACAAACAAACAAAAAAACCCAGATTACTTCCCCTAGGGTCTTAGAATTAGCTGGTGTTATGGACTCACTTGTGTCCCTCCAAAATTCATATGTTGAAGCCCTAACCCCCAATGTGACTATATTTAGAGATAGAGAATTTAAAGAGGTCATTAAGGTTAAATGAGGTCATAAGGCTGCCGCCCTATCCCCCAGAACCGGTATTCTTCATTAGAAGAGGAAGAGCCACCATGAGTACACATGCAAAGGAAAAAGGCCATGTGAGGGTGAGGAGATGGCCATCTGCAAGCCAAGGAGAGAGCCCTCGTGAGAAACCAATCCCTTCTGCACTTTGATCTTAGACTTCTAGCCTCTGAAAGAGTGAGAAAATAAATTGCTGTTTTTGAAGTCACGCAATCAGTGATATTATGCTGTGGTACCCCAAGCAGACTATTCAGCTAGGGTGACTTCTTGCGGGTCTAATGTTTATTACATCTTGCCTGATGGAACTGCAGACTTACTAGGTAAGCTAGGTCCTGTAACATATACACAGCTAAGTGATGTTGTGGGGCCATTTTGTCTTAGCATTTCATATTCAGCTTATTGCAGAGGGCTGCATTAATATGCAGAAACATGATTACCAACTATACCTATCATTATGTGTACTATAGGTAATAGCAATATAGTCTTTGCTTATCTATCAGTCTCTATTTCTCACTGGGCCACTAGAAAAAAAAAATCCATACTAAAGCAAAAACTAAAGTTGGTTTCCCTTTACATGTAGAAAAACAAGAGATGTTATTTCTTTGTGTTTGAAAATATTTTCATGTCATTGCTGCTAACACATTCTCAGAACAAAGTACTGCAGTCAAACATTTAAGTCTTCTTACTAAGTGCTCCTGTATTCTTGCTCCCAGCCTCCCTCAGTCTGGGATAAAAGAAGGTCATACTAATGGTCACATTCAATAATCTGGTACAGTCCCTTCCAGGTAGTTTCTGGAAGCCCAGTTTCACTTACCTCAAAATTCCCTTCTTCAATTATTGTTTATCTTTTAAAGTGTGATATTAAATGTTAGTATTTTAAAATTTTAAAAAAGAAACCTTGTTTTTTAGAGATACATGCTGAAATACTTATAGATGAAATGATAGGGTGTTTGAGATTTGCTTCAAAACCCAGGGTGGTTGAAGGATGGGAGCTATAGATGTAACAAATTTGGTCATGGGTAGAGAATTCTTGAAACTTCATGATTGGTATAGGAAAGTTCATTGCATAATTTTCTCAGATCTTATATAAATTTGAAAATTTTCATAATAAGTTAAATAATTTTCTTCTTTCCAGAGCAAGAGATCTCAGGAATATATTATATGTGTTCTGAAAGGTCATCGTTAACTCATCAAGGCTATCATTGTATGTTGCATTTTTAAGTTTTGACCTAATCAGTCCCTGTCCCCATATTACTTGCTTCTGTCATACTAAGGCAAGATTCTTCATCTTTTCTCTGGCAATCACTTGACTGAGGTTATGATCTATTAGCAGTGACAGATCTTTCATAACATCTTCTCATCTACCCTTAGATTTTACCTCACCCTTAGAACTACAGCTCTTTTTTTCTGTGTTATGCTATTCAGTAGATGACTGTCACTTCTCTTTCCAGGGTCTAGGATAGAAGTATCAGTTGACTTCTTACTGCACTCAAAATCATTTCTCTTGCTAATTCTCCCAACCATGCCTACTTACTATCCTCCCTCTTCCACCCCCAGTAAGTATTGGACAAAGCTTGTGATCCTTGATTCTCTATAACTAGAGTGTACATCTACTCCCTCCAGTATTCTCTGGGAGATCAAGGGCTGTTGACCTTTGTTCCCCAACTTCTGAAAGAGAAATCCTTATCTTACACTCAGTACATGAACCCCAGTTCAAACAAAGCTTCTATCGGCCCATGTCATGCAAGCACCACAATTCATTTAGAGTTACCTGAGTTTTAAGTGTCTGTACACACAGACACACACACACACTCGGAGGGAGAGAGAGAGAGCACATGCAATAGAATGCTTCTAAAACCTTACCGACTGTGATTCTTGGTCAATCCAATTATATGTGATCCATGGACTCAGTGGTGTACTTGGACAGACTGACATTCTGGGTAACTACTGATTATACCTCCACAAAAATAGACCCCTGCCAAAGTTAGTTCTGGATTACTTTAGGAATGGTTCTGGTGTCAGGCTGGTAAACACAGCCCAAATGGCTTGGGGTACTGGAATTTAAGAATGACTTTCTTTTTTTCTCTAAGAACATGATGTTCTTTGGTGACACAGGAAGCTCTGGGGATGGCAACCGGCAGCTTCCCCTAAGAGACCATATGTTCAACATCAACATGGAAGCTGGTATGACAGGAGTAGGTGGAGCATGTTGTTATCCCAAGCTGGCACTCATAATCCCGAGAAAGGCTGTGGCCTTGATGACAGATAGAATTATGCTGCCAACCTTCCTTCTCTGGAGCTTATCCCTATGTCTTTTGAAAGTGTGTACCTTGGTAAGGTTTACTCAAGAGATAAGACAATTTCCTACTAACAAATAAATTCTAGAAATGGAAATCAAAGTTTCACTATGTGCATTAAAAATGATTAAATTTATTGAATATCCTTCCAAGGAGAACAGTGTGATTCTGACTCATTCCTAGTTATTTTTTCTTTGACTATTCATTCCTGAGAAAGGGGACCATTTAAGACCATTAATGACTAATGAGACTATAATCATACTCTGATACACAGATTATTTGGCCATTAAGTAGCTTCTTAGGGGGTGGTATTACAGAGTGGGAAAAGCATGGTAAAGAATATTTTCCTATGAAAGAGCAGAATTTCTTTCAAAGATAAATGCAGTTGGAAAAAGATTTCAGGAAAAATATGGCCTGGCTTTATATGATAAACTCCCTGATAGACGGTTTCCTTCCTGAAAGTAAAGGTCTCTGGTAAAGCTAGCCCACGCCTTCTCATGGTAATCTTAGTTGGTATTTAAGAACATTTATAGGCAGATAGTTCTTCCTCATAACTAACCTCCCTTTCTTCCTTGTTTCCTCTTTTTCAGGCCTGGAGGAAATGGAACCCTCTAGTCACTCTGCTTCATTCAAATCAATGAAGACAGTGTTTTTGCATCCAAGTTAAATAAGTACGGTTCCTTAAATATTTACCTAAAGGACTTGTCTTGTAATACATTGTTTTTACTTTTTTTTTTCTTGGACCCTTAATCAATTTTCACATGTACTCTTAACTTGTAGGTTATAAGACCCCAAGGAGACGAAACACATAGTGCTCTGGGTCCTGAATATTGACTACATGAGTGAATAATTTCTCCTCCCTGTTTTATTATTTTTAAGTAACACATTGAAAATCATAGTTAGAGTGTGGTACATCTTAATGCCTGATTTTCTGCTACAGTTCTGAAAAACTAGTAACATGAGTCCCATAAACTTTCTGATATACTTGCATATTTATTCTTTTAAGTTCTGAGTTACCTCTCATTTTAGTTTGTTAATTCAAACTAAAATTTGATCATTTTCTTTCTAAGAATACAGCCTATTTTTTTCTGCTTTTTGCTAAACATTGACAACTTCATGCTCATAAACATCTGTAGTAAAGCTGGGAATTAGAATTTAGGAGTTATATCACCCTGTCCCTTTAAAATCAATTCAGACTGTGAAGCTTGCTTACCACACCAATATGAGGGCTTAGATGGAATACCTAAAATTCTCCACTTTATGGAAAAAATGAACCATCAGGTTTTTAATTGTGATATTATTTTGTTTTAGGAAAAGGGATTTGCTAGGGGAATATTCAAGTGATGGTATAATCAGAGAAACACAACACAACCCAAACATAATTTCATACAGTTATAGATTCTGTATTTGTTTTTTTATTATGCACCCACGATAGCACTGTCAAGCTTCACCCCAAATTCTTGTCCATAGACTTCCTCAAATTAGTTTTAAAAATTCTTCATCATTAACCTTTGTTATTTGTGTTCATTTCTGTCTTTTGGTACTTAAATGTTCTTGTTTTGTCCAAGATAGTCTTTCTTAAAAATTGCTCCTAGAAACAAAGGTTCCTATTGGCTTTACATTAAATTTTAATTAGTATTTCTCATTTTCCTTTTGCTCTTTTGTCTGCAACTTGATTTGAATGAGAGATCAGAGTAGGTAGAAAATAAGCACAAATGAGCTTTCTTTTCTTTTTTTTTAAGACAAGATGTTAGCTCAGACAGAATGTTGTTCACGATGTTCACTAAGAGCTGTGAAATTGCCTCAGTCTTTCATTCCAAGGAAGACAAATATAAACATAGGTGTGATTATGTATGTACCAGAATTCTCTGTTACTGAGCTTTTGGAAACATGAGTGAATTGAGAAATGCAGAATACTAATCCATGATATTATGGCATTTATCTTTCTGAAATCACAGTCCAGTGTCCTGACTACATTTTCCCAGACCCATTCAGAGTACTGGGACCAACAGTATGGGAAGTCAGCTCCAGAGATGCAGACCGCAGAAGTTCACCATGTGTGGTAACAGAGAGCACACAGTAGTATGGCACTCCACTCATCACAAGTCCATTCATATATATTCTCTCTTCTGATCCTCGTTACATTCCTATGAAGCAGGTAGGGGGATCCCCAAGTAAAGAGATCAGAAAGGTTAAGGGACTTCTGCAAGTTCACTGGCTATTAAGTGATTGAACAGTGATTCAGACATTGTCCAGCATCCTTCCTATCAGACTTGAGCCTCTTTCAAGAGGCTTGTTAACTAAGCTTAAAGCATGTTATTCTTAGATGGAATTCTCTTGATAAGAATTCTGAGACATTATTCATTAATTCTGATAATCTCATGAAGTTGGGGACAAGTAGTGATGCCTCCTTTATATATTAGGTCACTAACGGGCAAAATGAGGAGAGGGCCAGAGATATATGTCAGAATAGGTTGATGTTAGTAGAGAATAGTGTTCATGTGGGACTGAGCTCCACTAAGGAAACTGGTTTATGAGAGTCCCATCAAGCTCAGGGGTCTTCATTATTAGACATTTACATGTCATCTGAGCCAATGAAATACATGTAGTAAACCCAGATTGGTGTTTTGCATTGATATCAAAATTAATTGATATTTATAACCTGAGTATATGGAGGTGGACTGTGTATCAGTCCCATTATACCGCCTTGAAGTATAGAGTCAGTGAACGGCAACTTTCAATGAGTTCAGTGCTGTCAACAAGATTCTAGGCGGTAAACCAGCTGAACTCTATCGTTGTTAATACCCTCAAGTATTGCTGAGAAGATATTTCCTAATATTACATAGTTTCTTCTGTGATCAGGGAGAAAGATGCCCTGGATGTCTCTAGATGTTGGCTAAAACCATTGGTGCAAAGTAAATCCTGTTAATTTGGATGTTAATTGTCTTCTACAGACATGAACCACCTGAAGATTTAAGAATGAAGATAAAGGTATTTATGAGAATCCACTATGCAGTAACTATTTTTGTATTTTTAACAAATGAGTAAATATTTTGGAATTTAGCAACTTTTACATGGTTTAACAAAATTTTGGCCCATTAGAGCAATAGCCTTGTAAATCTAAATGAAAATCCATAACTGAGTCACTAATTAAGACTTGCGATCATAACAGGAAGTCTTTCTCTTTAAGTTACTTAGATTTATGAGAACATTTAATATTCAAGAGGATTTTGTTTATTTCAGAGAATAAAAACACTTGAAAAGGAAATGAAATATAAAAGGCAGTTTTAAATTTTTGAGCTAAGTTTTTAAATGGAAACCCTTTCAAGTCATTTTTTAAAATTGTTAGACACAGAATAATAACATTTGGCTAAACTTAAAAGCTGAAGAAATAACTAGATTTTTTTCATCTAAAATTTTAATAAGTTAAATATTTCTGTTTTAAACAAAAGTAAACCTCCAAATGTTCTTTTCTCAGCAAAATATCACTCTCAAGGGTACCATAAAAATTTCATTAACACAGCATTGTACTATATGAAATCTATTTATTTTAGTGTTGTTTTTTTCTTAATTTTTCTCCGAGTATTTCCATTTTGTTTACCCTAGCTCCCTAAGAAAAATCCAGAGAAGACCTGGTGCCTGCTAAGCATGCAAATTTTCACTCTATGGAAAAGAAATAGTAAAACCCATCACCAAAACAGTAAATTCCTTAAAAACATCCTTGTGAGTCAAGGAAATCTGGTTTAGCACAAATAGCACCAAGGGATGGGTAAAGAATCAGTGACTTCCCCAGCTCACCAGATCAATCCACTAGAGGCCCACCCATCCTCTTTCAGACATTCCACACAGATGTACACATATCTTTAAAAAGGGTGGCCACCCAAATTGAGGTTTCAGAATCTCATCTAGTTTTAGTTTGTCTTATATATACAGAATTTTGTTGGTAAAAGCAAAAGCATTAGAATGTCTAGTAATCGTGAAAGAGTGATGTTTCTAGAGATTTTTTTTTTTAATTTTCAAAGTCCTTGTACCATTTTAATTCTGAAAAAAAAAATTCATGGAAGGATGACCTGTGATCTCTAGTTTTACCCTTTTGGCTACAATTTCAGTTTCTATCTGGGGAAGTTTTCAAGCAATGAACTTGTATTGAGTGTCAGTTATATGAATAAGGAATTTGAAAAGAGCTTTTCCTTTCTGGGACAGAAAAGGGGATCTCCAGCAACCCTCTATGTGTGTGAGTGTGTGTATGGTGTATGTGTATACACATGCATGCATATGTGCGTGCAAATGGATTGTTTTGGGGGATGAAAGAAATCAGCCTTATGATCTTTCATATTGGAGGTAAGCTTCACTGGACTGTGTCCTCTCCCCTTAATTGTCCTGTAGTCTTCAAGAAGCTCTCATGAGATAAAAATAGATGCTCATGCTCTACCCTCCTCTTGATACTCATGAAACTAAATATTTGTCACTGGAACTTTGGCTAATGTTTTACAAAATCTCATCCCCTCCATGATTGTACTCAACTGCAGGAAGTACAGGAACATCAGAAATGTGGCTTCTTCCATGTCTCCTGCACAGGCATCTGATCGGCCAAACCAAAAATGGAGCTCCTGTCTCCTGTTGCACTATGCCATTTTTCCTGATGGGTATGGTCCCTTTGGTTTTCATGCCTAGAGACGGTAACCTCTCCTTCTGAAAGGTGTGACCCTCTGCAGGTGCTACATATACAGTCCACATGGAATTTTCTGCTTATGTTCTTCTTCCAAATTCAAAGCAAAAGAAGAGGCGGTAAATAACAATGGAACTGATGTAAGTGGAAGATAAAATGTTTTTAGGTTCTCTAAGTGTGAATTACACTACTTCTGCCATCTTTAATCCCTGGGAAACTTGCGAAATGAAGAGATAGAACATGCTGATAGTGGAGGCCAAGGTTTTCACCATGGAAGGGTCCCAAGTGTCGGGGCTTATCCTGTTAACTGTGAAGGACCATTCTTTTGTCCTCTGATTTCCTTCCTAGTTTTGTCTTCCATACTCTCAGCCTACCTTAGCATCAGAAAGCTGCTAGTTACTGTTTACGTAAGGAAACTATTGACTTTGCTATGAGAAAGATGTGGTTATACTTCTCACTGAAGGAATGGAATGAGTTTATGCACTTTATTTTTATACCAACAAGGTAAAAGTACATACCTATATTTTACGTATTACTGTGTGACAAATGTAAGTTTGAATATACTTATTTTCTTAATGGTCCTATATTCATTTCTTTTTTTTTAATTTAATTTTATTATGTTATGTTAATCACCATACATTAGATCATTAGTTTTTGATGTAGTGTTCCATGATTCATTGTTTGCATATAACACCCAGGGCTCCATGCAATACATGCCCTCCTTAATACCCATCACCAGGCTAACCCATCCCTCCACCCCCCTCCCCTCTAGAACCCTCAGTTTGTTTCTCAGAGTCCATAGTCTCTCATGGTTCATCTCCCCCTTTGATGGTGAGCGCTATGAATTGTGTAAGACTGTTGAATCACAGACCTGTACCTCTGAAACAAATAATACATTATATGTTAAAAAAAAAAAAAAAAGAAGATAGTAGGAAGGGAAAAATGAAGTGGGGGGAATTGGAGGGGGAGACGAACCTACATTCATTTCTAGGAGACATTTGTCTCACTCTTTGGCGTTGATATATTTTTTGGGAAAAAGATTCTTTCTTCCTGGTCTCCAATTTAATCCAGTGGTCTCTGCTCAGAGAATCTGTGAGATGCACCATGGTGGAACATGCCATGCCACAAGCTGGAGGCCACTCTTTGCATTTCATAATTATCCACATAATGGTGAAACACTATCCCCTGGGCATTAAGTGGACTTTAGAAAGGTGATTCTGCAAAGCATGTCCCTGTTTGTCTAACTTACTAATAAACCCACTATTTACAACTTCAAATTATGGAAATCCAAGAAGAAGTAATGATAGAGTAGTTTTCAAATGAAGTATGCCAGTTTTAATACTTTCTACTTTCTCTATAGTAAAAACCTTGACAGTTTCGGTTAAGGGAACCTGATTGACCAATAATCAGATTATCAGGCATGAAAAATGTAGAAGGCATTACAAGAATAAATTTTATTATAATAGATTCTGGTAATTATTGTTTGGGGCTGTTCAGAAGGTCTTCCCATTACCTTTTTTTTTTTTTTTTTGATGCAACTGTACTTTGCTTATCCCTGACTACCCACTCCTAGTAACCAACGTCTTAGACCCCACCACAGAGGTAGGAAATGACCCAGGCATTTCCTGGCAAGAGAGACTTGCTATTGAGTTTCTTATTTCCAATCGTAGGAATATTGTTGCCTCTTTAATTATCTACTAGAGGGGTATGAGGTTGGGGCTTGTGGGAGCCAAACCATCTATCATATTGAAGAGCCCTGTCTTGAGTAAGAAAGAATGAAGCTAAACAGGTGTAACATCAACCTTCTATTTTGCTCAGAAAAGCTAAGTCTTTCAAGTACAGCACTCAATTGCATAAACAGGCAATAAATGAAACTCTTTGTTTCAAATATTGAGTGGTGACCTCTTTCTTTGATGGGCAGAATAAAGAATACTCTGGAAAAGTATTAGGATGCCCAGGCTAACGAAAATCTGATAGTTCCTGGCTCATAGCTGTTGCTTGACGTTTCCCGTTAAGGATCTTTTGTTTTGTCTCCCTTTGGCTTATTTTAATATACAATAGCTTTTGTTGAGGAGGTAACGCCTTAATTCTGAAACTGAAATGTAACTCAGTAAATCCAATAACTTAAATCCTCAACAAAAGGAGCACATTGAGGTTGAGGTAGACAGTATATTGCGGTAGACAAATCATGGGCTTTTAAAGTGTCCAGTCCTCCCATTCATAAGTTATATGGTCTTGAAACTATCCCCTAATGTTTCTAAACCTCATCTGTAAAAGTCAGTAGTAAAATCTGCCTCACAGAGTTACTTAATGAGGTAAGTAACAAGGTAAGAATGTAAAGTCTAAGACACCTGAATGCTGATCCTAATTTACTTGATTGATCCTCACTTACTAGATGGTATAGTCTTGGGGAAGTTTTTTCTCTCTGTGAGCCTTGAGCTCCTCATCAGTAAAATGCACATTAACACTCACTTCAGAGATCTGTTGTAAGTACATAATGAGGTAATAGGGAAAAAGTGCCTAGTGCTGGGCCTGGCCTATAGTAAGTAAGCAATCGATAGTATTCTACTTTGTTGAGATCTCTAAATGATTGGGCACATTGATTCAAACACATTAGAGGTCCAATAAATATTTCCTTGCTTATCCTCCTCCTCCCCTTAATCTGTGAGTATTGGGAAGCAGTAGGCATTGAGAGAGAGGGAAAGAGCCAGAGGCTTGGTGAAGCTGCCTCGCACCAGCTTGCAAGGACCAGTTGTTCACTTTTCAAGAATGATGTGAGCCAGTTTTCAGACACTTTTGTTATTAGAAATTGAATTCTATGAACCTACAATTAAATAAGTTCTATTAAAAACAGAGGTAATAACTGCTAAAAACTCATCACTTTCTATTGATTTTACATTTTATGGTATCTATGTTTTGAGGGTTACTTACATCGTTGTCTGTGCAGGGAAAATATAATGGTGCGTTACTGCACAGCTGTCCTACTTCTTTGTTTAGTGACATCTTGTTGGTAGTTTGAATTCAGCCACGGTGGCAGTATTTACACCATGGAAATCATCAGATGCTGTAAATCAGGTGATGTTCCACCTGTGCCCCACCAGAGAGCCAGTAGTTAAATCTGCCCTAGCCTATCCCGGGAGAGAGCATCCACTGAGTACCAAAGAGCGATACTCCTCTGCTCATAGAGCTTCCAAGTCTGGGTCAGGCTGCTTTTGATTCTGAAATGACAGTCTTATTCAGTAGAAAGTTTCCAACCTTTGAAAAAGGGGTATTTTAAAAGTAAGGAATAGAGGTGACACCATGGTTCTGGTAGGGTGGGTTTGTGTGGGCTGCACAATTTGAGCACCAGTTCCTATGTGTCATTGAGAAATGAGATCACAGCAGCGAGGACGAAGCTATCAGAGGATGCCTCAGTCATCCTTTCCTTCATTCTGACAAGTGAAAAAAGGTAGATGAAAAAAATTTTACTGTTTAAAATAAGCTAGGGTTTCTAAATAAAGACTTGGATAATTAGAGCTGAAAATAGTTGTAATTTTAAAATGAGAGGAATAATAGGACTCTGTTTTTGTCTTGCAGTTGCTGCATTAAAAAAAAAAAAAATCCTCTGTAATGAAAGAGGAGATAAAGCAGAAGAAAAGAGGGAAAAAGAGTAGGGGCAAAAAGGATCACTTTCAGAAGGTCAGTAATAGTTAAGAGCACAGGCTTTGAAGTCCCTGTTAAGTCATACATTAGGACTTACAGAATATTGGGAAATACTGAGAATCATGGATAGTCCTCAGCTAAAGACATTCCTAGAGTTATTTACATGATTCCAGGTGTCCACCAGAACAGTAATAAGACACATAGAATGTAAGAAGAACAGCTATTTTCTACATAAGGAACTATTATTCCTCTAGCAATAAAAAGTTAGACCCAAATATTAAAAAACAAAACAAAACAAAAAAACAAAAAACGAAGGCACATACAGTTTGTTAAGTTCCACACTGATCAGATAAAGTCACTTCTTTTTCACCGTCTTGAACTGTAAGTTACAAGTCCATCAGAGTACGAGGCCGGCCCTTCTTCGTGGTGACATGTTCGACGATGGACACAGCAAGTGGTGCCTGATGAAAAGTCGCCCCTTGACAGATGATCGAGGAAAACGATCTCTGAAGGCCTGAGACACGTTCTGTGTGCCGCATGGTATTACCGGCTCTTCCGGAAGCACGCCTGTGTTGCCCAGGGAGTCTTGCTTCTATCTGTAACAGAACTACCGTGCTGGATAGCGAGAGAAGTGTTCTTAGGGCGCTGCCAGCTTTTGTGGAGATTCCCAACCTGCGTTTCTTCCAGCGAGCGGTGTAAGCAGGCCAGGCGGTCACTCTAGACAAAAGTCAAATGTCCGTAAAACCATTGCTGCCTCCCGACTGTCTTCAAAAATGTTAATCAGCTACAACATCAAAGATATTATATACGCATACAGAACATAAAATTTATAGTTTTATTATGTTGTGTTCTTGATAGCCTGTCTTCATCAGTGCAGTCATGCAGGTATAGAAGTTGGCTAAGCTTCATAATTAAATATACTTTTAGGTTAAATATTGAAGGATATGGAAGAAATCTCAAGGTATTTATTTATTTTCATGAAAACCTGTTATATTCTTTCCAACTGTCTCTTTTCATTTATGCAAGTCTTTTATTTTCTTCCAAGATTTTTTAAAAATTCCAGTTAGTTAACATATAGTGTAGTATTGGTTTCAGGAGTAGAATTTAGTGATTCATCACGTGCATACAATACCCAGTACTCATCATCAAACAAGTGTCCTCCTTAATGTCCCTCACCCATTCAGCTCATCGCCCCCCCAACATCCCCTCCAGCAGCCCTCAGTTTGTTCTCTATAGTTAAGAGTCTCTTATGGTTTGTCTTCCTATCTGTTTTTATCTTATTTTCTTTTTCCTTCCCTTCCTCTGTGTTCATCTGTTTTGTTTCTTAAATTCCACATGAGTGGAATCATATGGTATTTTTCTTTCTCTGACTGACTTATTTCACTTAGCATAATACCCTCTAGCTCCATCCATGTTGTTGCAAATGGCAAGATTTCATTCTTTTTGATGGCTGAGTAATATTCCTGTGTATGCGTGTGTGTGTGTGTGTGTGTGTGTGTGTGTGTGTGCACGTGTGTGCACCACATCTTTTTATCCATTCATCATGGACATCTGGGCTTTTTCCATAATTTGGCTATTGTTAATAATGCTGCTATAAACATTGGGGTGCTTGTGTCCCTTTGATTCAGTATTTTTGTTTCCTTTGGATAAATACCTAGTAGTTATGCAACAGTCTTATACTCAACATTATTACCTTCTGTTTTGGCATACATACATTTTCATGAATCTCTTTGTAACTCTATCAGCAGCAGACACACTGACTCTAAAGATTAAGTACATTCCACTATTTGGCTGTTGAGAGATTTCCACTATCATGATCATCTCTAGTTCTGAGTTCTTGTATCCTCTGAATTCATACAGTTGATAGAGTATCTCACTAAAGCTCTGTAGTTTTTTGCTAACATGCATGCACACACACACACACACATTCACATAGACGTGCACACCAATGTACGAGTACAGCTAAGTTGAGGTAGCAGATGGTACTGAAAGTTTGGGAGAAAAGTGCAGGGGTTGATGTTGAGAGTCCTAGAGAGAAATAACTAGAAAAACGGAATCTTAGATGTTCCTATAATCAAAGCTCCTCTAGCATACCATGTTGTTTGAGTATCCTCTTTCACTTGTCTCTCCTGTCCTCTTCCTTCTCTTTGCTCTTTTCACTACCATTTCTGATTTATTTCTAATACAGCAGCATTTAGGTCTCCCTCTTGATATCTGGTCTTCCACTGACCCGTCTCTTGCCCCAAACACCTTATTAAAGTGTCCCTTTCTAAAAAACACCGTTACCTCTTTAAGAGAACTTGTAGCTCTAGCTGTTCTCATAATGACCTCTAACCCTACCATATAAGCATAAATCAATCATTACAAAGTCAATAAATAGCTTAAAATGAGTTGTGTGAACAGAGTTCTATAAATTAGCTTGACTTCTATGTGTACATGAACACTTGTTCTTTTGTGTAGAAATAGCCATATGTAGTACATTTGTTCATAAAAATGCTCATGAATGTCCCCAAATGTTGAGTTCCGTGGAATATTGCTGGACCATATGGTGCCTTCACCACTTTCTCTTACCACCTTCCTTTCCTTCTTGGGAATATCTGGAACAGAGGAAAAATCAGAACTAGAGTTACTTTGAGAAGTGCATTTAGCAAAACTACTGTAAATGCAATCAATGTACAGGGTTTCACAGTTAAACATATCTGCAATTGAATTTTCACTCTGCCATTTACTTAGTTATGTTACTATGATGACTCTAAAATTGGTGATAAAATACCCATTTCAAAAGATTGCATGAGAATTTAACAACAAAAATGAATGTAAAATTCTTAGCACTTGCCTGGCATACAGTGTTTAATAAATATCAGCTATTTTATTTTGATTTTCATAATTTTATTATATTTAATTGTGTTTTTTTTTAAATATCAAGCATGATATGGATCAACTACCTAGAGGCAGAGAGAATTCCTCTGAGTTCTCACTCTGAAAACAGTTGGTCCCACCTGCAGCGTTGAAGCTTTAATTCTTCTAATATAAGCATGGTGAATTGGGAGGTAGCTTTTTGCTACTTTGCATTACATATCAGCTTTCCACACTGGAATTTAGCTCCCACCTCAGCTCAGTCATGGTTCTCCTTTGGGAAGATGCCTGCAGCGTAAACCTGAACCCATCCCCCTTTCATAGTTATGTCAGGGGCTGGGATGAGAGGGATGCAGATCTCTTCAGTTCCTAGTGCAGGCTACCTAGTTGCTAAATAATAGGTAGTAAATATTATTTTTAATGCCCTCCTGAGCTCTTATTGACTCATTTTTATCCCGAGTCCATTAATGAACTTTCACACATAGTGAGGCTGAAAGGCTGCTACCCCAGAACTTCCCTTGCTTTTATCCCCTTTGAACACCTGGCATAGTGGTCTCTCCACATACACATGCTGAACAAAAGAGGGTAATGTTCATGATTTTCTCATACCTTCCCTTCTGGGGTCCTTTCCCTCCTCGAGGGGACTTCTTTTCATCTCCCCGATCTCCAGCCTCCCTGCCCTCATGCTCTCACGCAGGCTGGGAAGCTCACTTTGGTCCCTTTTTTCAGTTCCCTGTGTAGCACTGCTAGATTTGAGTGATTAAAAGTCTCACTCATAGCAAAGCATAAATCACTGTTTATCTTGTAAGCTTTACTACATTAATTAGTCCTTTATAATCTTAACAGTTCTATTAAACAGGCAGGTTTTGAAAACTAGTAATTATCCAAATGGGGAAATTAATCTTTTAAGAGTGATTTTTCTCTCCTCTGAAGCCCCGGACAGCCCTTTATTTACATCTCCACTGTGGCACTTAGGACGTATCACAAGAATCATCGATATGTGTTTAATGGCTTTATTTCCCACTTCTAGATGATATTCTCCTTAAGGACAGTAACCACATCTAATCACTAATGATCAGAATGGCAATAATGTTGATGATAGCAACAGCTTCCCATTACTGTGTACCTACCATACCAATTCTAGGATAACTCTGGCAAGTAGGTATTGAAATGATCTTTTTCCAGATGAGGAAACTAAACCACAGATGAGTCAAGGATTCACTCCCATGAATTCCACACTCGAAATTCATGTTCTTTCCATTGTCTCCAGATTGTCTCTTTTCTACCCATGGGGCAGTCATCTGCATCCAGTATACAGTCAGTAACTCTGCAGAGTCAAAAGGATATCAGGAAATCTGGGCATGGGGTCGGGGATTCATCTTACTTAGAAATAAGGCAAAGAGGCAGGGTAGGGGAGCATTATCTTTTAATATAATACTAGGGCATTAAAAGGTTCGCCCAAAGATATGTAATTCTAACGAATGCTTTTTTCCTATTTAATTTTTTTCTCTATTTTTAAAACTTGTTTTATATTCTTTGTTAAAATTGATGTCCAACATTTTTATGTCAATAGTAATTATGTCAATATTAATTATGTAGCATGTCAACTTGATATGATGTTCAGGATCCAGTTTAATTTAAAATATTGAATATCTATATATTTAGTACACATATACAAACCTTTCCTTCCTGTCTTTATGTTATTATATAAGTATGCTTACATATATGCTTATATATTAAGATTTTACGCATATATATTGTAATACAGCAGATGAGGTTATTGGAGGAATGCATATATATTAAGTATGCTTAGCAGATGAGGTTATTGGAGGAACGATAATGGTAAACCCCTTCAGCTTTGCATGCAAGGTAATGAGGTTTGTTTCTGTTTATCAAGGGAAAAAGAGAAAATTTGTTTTAAAATGCAGTGTGAAGTTGATCCAGAATATGCAAGAGCATAGAGAGGGACAAAAGTTGAGCGTGTAAATGTTGGAGAAGATCTTGCCAACAGAGAGAGACCTCTCTACAACCACTATAGAAAGATACCTGATTTATTATCAAGTTAGTGTAATGGAATGCTTGCCTGTTGGAAGCCCTCAGGAGATCGATGAAGTCACTCTAAAGTTTCACACAATTTATATAGCAAAGCAGATACAAAGTTCATTGGGAATTGAGGCAGGCATTTGCTTAGTTAATTGTTCTTCTTTAAAAGAATACTGTAACTTATTTCCTCATGAGACAAAGAGTTCTACTGTGAGATAAACTCCAAGGTCAATTCTGGAGCTATGTATTTACATTTCCAGGCGTGATGAGGCTCCAGACTTTGGAGAAATCCCTTTATTGGGGAACTGGAGACTGGGCATATCTGGCCCCAGGAGAGATTCAGTTATCTGTGAAAGGGCAGCTATGTCTTCAAGGAGATCCTTTCCACGGGGAAACCAGGTAAAAGGGGAAGAGGAGGTAATTATCATTGTTGAACCCATTTTTATCCAGAGTTCACGAAGCACCACTTGAACATTCAATGAAGCTGAAAGGTCTCTGGCCTCAAGCCAGCTCAGTTTTGATAGACTTTTTTGGATGATCACTTTTTAAAGAAGTATGTGAATCTTTTATTATCAAATAAAATATTGTTGAAAAAATAGACTTGTTTTTTCCCTTGTTAAAATGAGAAGCAGATCGGTTGGTAAAGCTATTCTTTACCTATGTCATCTGCCCTTAGAGCAGAGATGATTCTCAAGAGAAATATTTTTGCTTTGTGTTGGGCTTACATTCTTAGTTATTTTTAAAAAAATAGCAGGTTTCTCACTTCTAAAAGAAGCTAGGATCAGGGGTGCCTGGGTGGCTCAACCAGTTAAGCATCTGACTCTTGATCTCAGGATCCCGAGATTGAGCCCTGTGTCTGGCTCCTTGCTCAGTGGGGGGTCTGCTGGAGATTCTCTCTTGCCCTCTCCTGCTGTCCTTCCTCCTTTTCTCTCTCTCTCTCTCTCTCTAAAATAAATAAATCAATCTTCAAACAACAAAAACAAAAACAAAGCTAGGATCATTCACAGCATGTTACTTTTTCTATGTGTATTTTAAAATATTGTCTTGTCATTTTAACAGGTAATTAAACTACAACTATTTATTGTTATCAGATACCCATCCTTCTATCATGACCAAGTGACCAAATATCCTTTCATAATCATTTTGATTTTGCCTTTCTATGGTCTGATCCTAAATTTGGAAGAGTAAACATTTCAAATACATTCTGAAATCAAAAATATCTTTCAGATTTCCCAGCAGGATCTTGGGAAATTGTTAAGATTTGTTATTTTGCCTATAAAAAGAAAGATGAGAAAGGTCATTAGTTTGGTAGGCTACATATTTTTTAATTAACTCAACACTATTATAAGAGCTACATGGGTGGGAGAAGCTGTAAATCAAAAAAGAAGCTTGGGATGTGAGAGTGATCTGGCTGGGACATGTGTCACCCCACTGATCACTGGGGTTGATTTGGCTGATCTGGTTGGCTAGGCGGGTGTCCCCTTCCTCCCTCACTACTCCATACGTGTCCCTCCTGAAGCTATGAGCCTTCCCTGATTGAGGAGGCCTGTTCTTTTGTTAAGGGTATAGGAATAGCTGCACTCCCCTGCTAGAACCTCCAGATAAGCTCTGGAGGTCCATTTTTAGGAGACCATAGGGTAGTCAAGGTTCCAAGACTCAAGGTACATCCAAATGAGGCACTGCATATGGCAGTCTGCCTTTTTTTTTTTTTTTTGTAAAAGAAAGAAAGAACAAAAGAAAAGAAAGAAAGAATGAGTGAGGGGTGCCTGGGTGGCTCAGTCATTAAGCATCTGCATTTGGCTCAGGTCATGATCCCAGGGTCCTGGAATCGAGCCCCGCATCGGGCTCCCTGCTCTTTGGAAAGCCTGCTTCTCCCTCTCCCACTCCCCCTGCTTGTGTTCCCTCTCTCGCTGTTCCCTCTCTCGCTCTCTGGCAAATAAATAAAATCTTTGAAAGAAAGAAAGAGAAAGAAAGAAAAGAAAGAAAGAAAGAAAGAAAGAAAGAAAGAAAGAAAGAAAGAAAGAAAGAAAGAAAGAAAGAAAGAGGCTTGGCCTTCTCTGCCATTGATTTTGTGGCTATAAAATATTATTAATATAAATGTTCCAAAGATTGTAGACTTTACAGAATGGATTGGAGGGCCTTGGCATTTTGTCAGTGTCCTCATTGTCCGAGATGTTCTCTTCCTTAGGGGAAGCACTGATCAGGGCCTGGTGGGAGAGCTGTGAGTGGTACTCCAGTGGAGAACTTGACTTTCTTCTACTTTGTTATTATTAGTTATTGTAACAGAGTAGCTGCTGCTGGGTGTCCTCAACAAGTGCATTGTGCTTTTCCCTGATGGTTCAGGTTAGAATTTGTTTCTTCAAAGAACGAGGATAGTCTCAGAGCCTTGGGAAGAGGACTATAGCTGATATTCCTAACTATTTATATTTCAAAAAAAAAAAAAAATTAAGACTTCAGAGCTTAGAGCTGAAGTTTTAGACAGCTTTATTTTTTTTTGCTTTAGAATGCTAGATGCTATACATTTTTTTATTTTATTATGTTAATCACCATACATTACATCATTAGTTTTTGATGTGGTGATCCACGATCCATTGTTTCCGTATAACACCCAGTGCTCCATGCAGAACGTGCCCTCTTTAATACCCATCACCAGGCTAACCCATCCCCCCACTCCCCTCCCCTCTAGAACCCTCAGTTTGTTTCTCAGAGTCCATAGTCTCTCATGGTTTGTCTCCCCTTCTGATTTCCCCCCCTTCATTTTTTCCTTCCTACTATCTTCTGTTTTTTTAAACATATAATGTACTATTTGTTTCAGAGGTACAGGTTTGTGATTCAACAGTCTTACACAATTCACAGCGCTCACCATAGCACATACCCTCCCCAATGTCTATCACCCAACCACCCCATCCCTCCCACCCCCCCCACCACTCCAGCTTTCTGACCGTACCAGTAAACTTAGTCTTTTCAGTGAGAAGAAATGTTTTCGTTAAAACAGACTGCTGACCCACAGTCCAGCAGAACAAGAATTAGTTAGGTAAAACTGAATGAACTAATGAAGGAAAATTAACTGTGATTATTTTTTTAGACATTACTGTTAATGTTTTTTTTTTTTTAAGATTCTGTTTGTTTATTTGACAGAGAGAGAGCACAAGTAGGCAGAGGCAGAGGGAGAAGCAGACTCCCCGCTGAGCAGGGAGCCTGATGCGGGGGCTTGATCCCAGGACCCTGGGATCATGACCTGAGCCGAAGGCAGATGCTTAACTGACTGAGCCACCCAGGCACCTGCTGTTAATGTTTTAATGTCCTATTTTCTGATTGGTATATAAGGAAGCACTTTGCCTTTCTTCTTTATTGCCAATCCTCAATTTAGTAGACGATGCTTTTGTAACTGAAGTCAAATATTTTTTGAAAATGGTATCTGATTCTCACCAATTCCTCAGAATTCTGAAACAGATACTTTTACTGAGTCTTATTACTTTTTATGGCAATATGTTTATTTACATGAGTCCCATAAGTATCTGTTCTCCTACTTGCCAGGATACAGACAAGTTGATTTTGCAAGTGCTTTAGTTGGTGTGTCATATTTGAGAGGAACACCCATGTAATCAGCTATGAGAAGGCCACCATTGTGGGGGCACAGATTGACTTTACATAAGAAGTCAGTGCCTACAAAGTCCTCTGAGGAAAACAGGCTTGGTACACCTGGATTATAGGGTTCCAGTTTCATAGTTGATGAAAACCATCACTTTCTGAAAGACTGGGGATCTTAGCTTGTTTTAGGAACTTTAAGGACAGCGAAATTCATATAAATTTATAAGTATAGCAGGTGAGGAAAATTTCTTGGGCTTGGCTTCCTCTCTTTCATCAGAAGAGCAAATAATTATAAGTGTTTAAAAAGTCAAATCTGAGACTCCTTATAAAAATTTCCAGGAAGATGTTAATTCTCTGGTTTCAGTACTTGCTCAATACCCAATAGCTCTGGATTTGCTGAGCAAACTCAATGAGGCTCACAGGAGTAATTAATCCTCTTGCCCTGCATCTGTAAATAATCAAGCCAAATATGAGACCAGCCTTTTTTTTTTAGTGTAATCAAGAATATTCTTTGACAACTGTTTATGACCAAAATGGGAGGCTATTAGGAGACTATTATCTAAAACCTAAATATAAGTCAGAAGTCAGGGGAGGCATATCCTTTCTTACTAGGGTCCTGTTTAGCAAGCTTACCATTTGATTATTTAACTCTCTAGGAACATACATTGTGTTTAACTTGTTATCTACTATTTCATTTGGCCCAGAAATATGTTCAATTGTTTTGTTGTTGTTGTTATTATTTTCTGAAACATGTTCAATTGTATATTTATGTCCAGTAGGAAAGATCACCTCAAAATTTATGGTATGTTTGCCCTATAGGACATTAAGTGGTTTTTTGTTTTGTTTTATTTAACTCAATCGTCTATCTACTCTTTCCTTCCTTCCTTCCTTCCTTCCTTCTTTCCTTCCTTCCTTCCTTCATTTCTTCTTTTGTTTCTTTCTCTAACTTCCTTCTTCCCTCCTTTCTTTCTTTCCTTCTTTCCTTGTTTTCTTAATGCTTGGAAAATCTAGTTCCCCAAGGCTTTTGGAACTAGCTTTGCCATCTCACTGGTTTCCTTATTAGGGAGTTAAACATTTTTCTACATGTGTAAATTTTATATTTATATGAGAGTAATTTCTTTCACTTTCTATAAATTATACTTGAATACTCTCAAATACCACCACATAAGACTCTGTTTATTTTGACACCGAGCAGTCTCTTCTGCATTTCTCCTATAAATGAGAAAACTGTGGATATTTACTTGTATTTGGATTTAGAACATTGTTCTCCTTCTAAAAATGAGTTGAGGTAGTTAGTTTACTTTTAAAATACCAGTGTGGGATGTTTGAGCCCACATAGAAACCACTGCTAAATTTGAAAAATGTCTGAGCATGACTGGCAAATTTGTGGGAGATTCCCTTCAGAATATCATTTTCATGGTGACCTAAGAAACTTTTTGGCGCTTCATAGATTCCAGAGAACTGAGTGCCCATTTGGTGTTTTACTTTCATAATATCAGCATTTTCAGCGGTGGCATCTGCAGTGGTTCCATCTGCACTGGTACCACCTAGAACAATCTAGTAGTAGCTGCTAAAAGTGACAGTGGTGCCTAATGCGGTGGTGGTCTCCCACACAGTGGGAGCAACCTTTGGAGGAGACAGCTGGTCTGTTGGCAGCAGAGGCAGCTGGGAAGGGAATCAAGCTGATGCAGTCCGAGTGCATTGCTTATTAGAACTCACTAGAAGGAGAAAACTTGACATAGATATTGCTTTAATGATGTCTCTTGAATATCATTAATCTGAGATTCGCTTTTGACAGGAGCTCTCTGGAGAATGACTGAAGGGCAGCTATTTTGAGTTTTATTGTTAATTGTAAGGAAACTAGCATGCTCTGAACAGTGAGGCAGCAGTGTTGTTACTCAGTTAGCAAATTAAGGGGCTTGAATGTTTTCTCCTAAACAGAGCACAGATCTCCTTCTGTAGCCAACAAAGTCTTTAGAAAAGAGATTCAGATCTGCTCAAAAGTGTGAATATTGAAGCTGGGAAGCAATGTCTTATCAGTGGTTTAGAAATCACTTGATAATTAGGATGTCTACAGATAGATATTTTATTCTTTTTCCTTCTAACATTTTAGAGGCTTGGAGAAAAAAAAATTATTCCTGGGCCTGTTCAATTAAACTGACAGACACTCTGCATTACCTGAAAGCAAATTAGGTAGGTATAGCACTTACTAGAGAATGTGTTAACTGCATTCTGGGAACTCAGGGCCTATAAGGTATTGTTAATGACAGCGAGAACGTATATTGCTTCTGTGGTGAGGGCAAAGATGTTTGCTAAGTGAAAGCTACCAAGTGACCTCTGCTCTTGAATCAATGGTTTCAGTCCTAAGTATTGTGTTATTTTCTTCTTATACCAATTATGAGAGTATTGAGAACAAAAGGTAAGCAGAGTAAGTAATAAGAGCTTGATGGGAACCTAGTGTTTTAAGTTCGCCACCTATTTTGGTTCAAACTTCCAGTAAAGTATTAAGTGATAAAAGATAAATCATTTTATCATGAATGCCAGATCAAATCGGTCAGAATAGTTGCCTGGACAAAGGTTCAGAATGATTCTAAGCAGCGGATGTTTGTGTTGGTTGGTGCTACCTATTAGGTTGATGGGGAAGGAGTGAGAAAGGTTTTCAGAAGGTAAATCAGAAAGGCTTTTAAGGACTTCAGTTGTTCCTGAAGGAGACCAAAAGCAAGAGAAGGAAGGTTCGGACATAAGACCATACAGCATGTGTTCTTTAGCTGTGAAGTAACTGATGAGCCAGAAATGAAGATGTATGGAAAGCATGGAAAGGGACTTGTCAAAGACAGTGGCCATCCTGGAGAGATGACCTCGTTTGCTGGGCTCTGGAGTTTGGACATTGTCAAATGATCAATTATTTGGGTCAAATGCATGGCAGGATTAAAGCTGTTTTGCAGGAATATTAACCTGGCAGCAATGTATAGGAGAGTTTATAAGTGATAAGTTAAGAATTATAAATAGCAATTAGGCTGCTCGAAAGGACTCGGTGAGAGGCAATGAAAACTTGCACTAGGGCTTTGCCTAGAACAGGACAATGAACCTGAATGGAGAATACTGTGGAAGCTAGAGAACAACCAAGAGGAATATGTCCCTGTAAATAAGTCAAGGTAAACAAATATATTCATTCCACAAAAGTTTATCAACACCTGGACCATGACATGAATGAATATGTATAAACATACATGCATATCCATACATTTAAAACAAAATCTGAGTATAGCTTGAAGATGAGAGAGAAGAGACTCACCAGTAGCTGAAATGTGGACCCTGAAGAGCAGAAGAGAGAGAGTTTACAGAAGTGTGAGGGTCAAGCCTCTATTCTTCTGGCCTTATGTTTCCTGTAGATAGGCTTTTACTATATTAACCACCCCCGCCCCTCACTGGATTTCCTTCTCCAAATCTTTAATCATTCCTTCCTAGGAGAGGAGGGGTGATTTATCTGATTTATCTGATTCATCATCACACTTGAGAGTAGTTGAACTTTACTACTGATGAGCAAATTAATATGGTGAGCAAATGATCAGAGTAAAAAAAATACACATTATAATTAGATCAAACCTACAAGGCATCTGGTGTTGCCTAGAAAAGAAACAGGTGTCAGTAGTGACATATTTCAGCCCTATTGCAGAAATTCAGCAGGAGAATGCCCACAATCCACACACCACTGTGATTGCTACACCTACATCATTCTGGAAATCAGAAAATCTGGAGTGGTTGGGTCTGAGAAATTAAAGAGAAAATGGGGAATCACTAGAGTTTTTATTCCCATATACATAGGTAAGTGTCCCAAAGGGAAGGTGAGTGTGTTTAATTCGATGAACGTGGTAGACATTGTTGCTGAGAGGCCACAGTGGTTGATTGCTCACAGGGCAATGCAAATTCAATGCCAATAAGTTGAGTGATAGGGCAAATAGGTCAATAAAAGTCTATACATTTTGGGGGCACCTGGCTGGCTCAGTCAGTGGAGCATGTGACTCTTGGACTCTTGATCTTAGGGTCATGAGTTCAAGCCCCACGTTGGGTGTCAAGATTACTTAAATAAATAAAATTTTAAAAATTATACATTTTTATGGTTCTTACCAGGTATATATACTTAGGTGTATGTATGAATATATAAATATTTAGAACATGAATCAATATATTCATATTCATATTTATAACACATATACTTATTATATACATTTGTAATGAATATGGTATATACAGAAAAATATACTGTGAAAAATTTCAAGCATATACAGAAGTAGAGACAATGGTATAATGATTTCTCCATGTACCTACAACCTAGTTCAACAATTATCTATTCATAGTCAATTTGTTTCTTTTAGAGCCCCATTCATTTCCCCTTCCCCCTTCCTGAGTATTTTGAAACAAATCCCAGATATTATTTCATCTATAAATATTTCAGCATTTGTCTCTAAAAGGCAAGACCCCTTCTTCTAAATATAACCACAATACCATCATTATGCTATATCCAATTGAAATTGTTAACCTTGGGATTTTTATTTAACCTTAATCTTATTTTGTATTACCTTTCTCCCAGGCCAAAATCCTAGTTTTCATTAACACCAGCATAATCACTTGGTTTCTTTCTTTGCTACATATATATGATACACGTACCAGGCTTAATACTGCTACCAACAATATGATTGCTGAAAAATGGTTTTGGGTTTTTTTTTTTCCTCACGGTTCTCTTCATGATAAGGGATGTACTTTCAAAGCACTGCGTTTTATAGTCATTTGGAATAGTTCCTGTTTCAGTTCACCAACTGGAAACTCAGATTCATTTTATTTCATTTTGCTTTTGATGTTTAGAGTTTGCTTTTAAAATTTTAATATTGTTTTGTAATTACATAAAATATTTACATGGTTCTGAAATCAGATCCAAGAAACAACTGATACCCATGGAGGTTTAAGTTGTATTTCTGTCCCTTCCATATTATTCTCTTTCTATTTAGGTAACTCCGTTATTATTACTGTTATTATGATTATTATTTTATAATTTAAAATAAACACATAAGCATATTCTGTCAGAGTTAAATAGTGACATTTTATCCATACTTTTCTTCACTTTGCTTTTTTTAAACTTAATAATATATTCTAGAGACTATTCGATAGTAGCATATAGATATATTAATCATTCCTATGGTAGGTGCATAGATTTCCATTGTGTTGATGTACCATAGTTTATTGAGTTTATCCACTAATGTTGAGTTGAATTGTGTCCTCACAAAAAAAGTTGTGTTGAAGTCCTAACCTGTGGTACCTTTGAATGTGACCTTATTTAGAAATAGGGTCTTGGATGATGTAATCACGTTAAGATGATGTCACATTCATATATTGTGTGGACCCTAATCCAATATGGCTGGTCTTATAAGAAGAGAAGAGAGACACACAGGGAGAAGATGGCCATGTGAAAATGGGGGCAGAGACGGGATTGATGGGTCTACCAGCCAAAGAACATCAAGGATTGTTGGCGAACACCAGAAGCTAGAAGAGGCAAGGAAGGATTCCTTTCTACTGGTCTCAAAATGAGCATGGCCCTGCTAACACCTTGATTTTACACTTGTGGCCTTCAGAAATGTGACACAGTAAGTTTCTGTTGTTGTAAGCCACTCACTTTGTGGTAATTTTTTGAGGCAACCCTAGGAAACGAAGACACCCACTGACAGCCATTTGGGTAATTGCTGGTCTTTTGCTACTACAAACAAAGCTACCATGAAAAGCTTTGTAAATATATCATTTTTTATTTTTGCCATACTTTGGAAGGATTCTTTAAAATGAGATTGTTGGTCAAAGGGTAAATGCAGATGTAGTTTTGGAAGACAATGTCACATTCCCTTCCATGGGGCTTTTATCATTTTGCATTGCCAGCGGTGATTTTCAGAAGTTTCTATTTCCCCACACTTCAAATTTTGCCTATCTGATGGGTAAAAAACGGTTTCTCAGTGTAGTTTTAATTTTCTCGCTGTTAGGTTGACCATATTCTCATATGGCTAACAGGCGTTTGTCTGCCTTTCTTTCTATCTTTGGTGAACTATCTATTCCTTTATTTGGCCCATTTTTCTTTGGAGATAAATATCTCCTTTCCCATACCCAGAAGTTCTTTTTATATTAAAATTGTTACTCATTTGAATTATGTGGCAAATGTTTTCCTAGTTTTTCTTTTTATTTGCTTACTAGGGGTTAATTATTTGATGTCATCCCTAAAGCATTTTAAGATCTTTATATCTTGGCTTGAACAGTTTTGATCTATAATCATTCCATAGAGAATATAGATACCTTCACTAAGGATAAAAGCTAATAGAGAGGATTTTTTAGATTAAATTTTAAAAACCTTATTGTATATTTTTGGTTCCCTGTTTAAAGTTGATAATTGAAAATGCCTGGCACAATTCTAAGTTTTATGGCCTATAGCATTCAAGTTAGTAAAGGGATCTTTGCTTGAATTAGAGCTGTCTCATCAGTGTCTGATGTATGGATGGAAAGTACTAGATTACCTATTAGTAAGGAATGAATCAGCAGTTAGACATTTAAAAATTTTTCAAATGCATTCAGTTGATATTTACATATACCATTCATATACTTTAACAATTCAACTTTTATCAAATACTAAAAATTTATTAAGCCTAGGACATATAAATGTATGTCTTCTTCCAAGTAAATTTGTCATCTAAAATTGATCTCTTTTATCCAGATCCTACAAGTAACTATAACCTCGAGTAAATGTGCTTCAGTTCCTGTCTCTGTAAGATGAGGGGATTGGAATAAAATATTTCTTAAGCCCATTCCAACTCAAAAATGTGTTCATCTGCTTCTGTGATAAGGATCTGATACATTTCTTAGAAAACCCTTGAACTGATTTTACTTCTTTATTAGTACTTTCACTTTGTATGAAAATCCAGCTCAGTACCTCTTAATTGATAGTTGAAAAAATGAATTCTATCCCTTCCTGTACTGCAGAGTGATTGTCCTGAGTCCTCATTTATTTATTTATTTTTAAGATTTTATTTATTTATCTGAGAGAGAGAGAATGGGAGAGAGAACAGGAGAGGAGAGAGGGTCAGAGGCAAAAGCAGACTCCCCGCCGAGCAGGGAGCCCGATGTGGGACTCGATCCTGGGACTCCAGGATCATGACCTGAGCCGAAGGCAGTCGCTCAACCAACTGAGCCACCCAGGTGCCCCCTGAGTCCTCATTTATAACAGTGATGTTTCCAGAGTGCAAATGAGGGGTAGGGACAGAGGGTGAATTCATTTCAGGGGCCTTTATGAGTGTGTATATAGATAGATGTATCTGTATCTATACTATATCTATATCTGCCTCTGTTATCTATACACGTATACATATCTATCTATCTATCTATCATCTATCTATCATCTTTCTATCTATCAACTTTCTCTGGCAGAAGTTCTTCTTTAGGGGGCGCCTGGGTGGCTCAGTCAGTTAAGCGGCTGCCTTCGGCTCAGGTGATGATCCCAGGGTCCTGGGATCGAGCCCCACGTCGGGCTCCTTCCTTAGCGGGGAGCCTGCTTCTTCCTCTCCCTCTGCCTGCCGCTCCCCCTCCTTGTGCTCTCCCTCTCTCTATCTCTATCAAATAAATAAATAAAATCTTAAAAAAAAAAAAAAGAAGTTCTTCTTTAGGAGCTATGGAATGCTTCTTTCCTCTCTCAAGGTAACAAGGAAGAGAGGTAACAGTGAGAGCAGATTCTCCAGAAATTTTCCTAGTTGACATTCTTATTGATGACTTCCTGTGCTGAATTTGGACTCAAAATTTCAGTTAATGCTGACCACCCCGAAAAAAAGTGCCCCACCATATTACTCTCTCTCCTGCCTTAATCTTTTCCTTCATAGAAGTTATATTTGAAAATAATATACTTTGTTTGTTTACTGTTTACGTATGGGTCTAGATTGGAAGCTCTGTAAGGACAGGAATCTGATTTGATTTGATTTTAAACTACTAAATATTTAATGAGTTTTTTTTATGTTGTATCTATGTTTTATTTTTTTTTACTTTTTATTTATTTATTTTTTTATTATGTTATGTTAATCACCATACATTACATCATTAGTTTTTTTTTTAATTTTTTATTGTTATGTTAATCCCCATACATTACATCATTAGTTTTAGATGTAGTGTTCCATGATTCATTGTTTGCGTATAACACCCAGTGCTCCATGCAGAACGTGCCCTCTTTAATACCCATCACCAGGCTAACCCATCCCTCCATCCCCCCTCCCCTCTAGAACCCTCAGTTTGTTTTTCAGAGTCCATAGTCTCTCATGGTTTGTCTCCCCCTTCGATTTCCCCCCCTTCATTTTTCCCTTCCTGCTATCTTCTTCTTCTTCTTCTTTTCTTTTTTTAAACATATAATGTATTATTTGTTTCAGAGGTACAGGTCTGTGATTCAACAGTCTTACACAATTCACAGTGCTCACCTTAGCACAAACCCTCCCCAATGTCTATCACCCAGCCACCCCATCCCTCCCACCCCCCACCACTGCAGCAACCCTCAGTTTGTTTCCTGAGATTAAGAATTCCTCATATCAGTGAGGTCATATGATACATGTCTTTCTCTGATTGACTTATTTCGTTCAGCATAATGCCCTCCAGTTCCATCCACGTCCTTGCAAACGGCAAGATTTCATTCCTTTTGATGGCTGCATAATATTCCATTGTATATATATACCACCTCTTCTTTATCCATTCATCTGTCGATGGACATCTTGGCTCTTTCCACAGTTTGGCTATTGTGGACCTTGCTGCTATAAACATCGGGGTGCACGTACCCCTTAGGATCCCTACATTTGTATCTTTGGGGTAAATACCCAGGACTGCAATAGCTAGATTGTATGGGAGCTCTATCTTCAACTTTTTGAGGAACCTCCATCCTGTTTTCCAGAGTGGCTGCACCAGCTTGCATTCCCACCAACAGTGTAGGAGGGTTCCCCTTTCTCCGCATCCCCGCCAACATCTGTCATTTCCTGACTTGTTAATTTTAGCCATTCTGACTGGTGTGAGGTGATATCTCATTGAGGTTTTGATTTGGATTTCCCTGATGCCAAGTGATGTAGAGCACTTTTTCATGTGTCTGTTGGCCATTTGGATGTCTCTTTGGAAAAATGTCTGTTCATGTCTTCTGCGCATTTCTTGATTGGATCATTTGTTCTTTGGGTGTTGAGTTTAAGTTCTTTATAGATTTTGGATACTAGCCCTTTATCTGTATGTCATTTACAAATATCTTCTCTCATTCTGTCGGTTGTCTTTTGGTTTTGTTGACTGTTTCCTTTGCTGTACAAAAGCTTTTTATCTTGATGAGGTCCCAATAGTTCATTTTTGCCCTTGCTTCCCTTGCCTTTGGTGATGTTTCTAGGAAGAAGTTGCTGCGGCTGAGGTCAAAGAGGTTGCTGCCTGTGTTCTCCTTTAGGATGTTGGTGGACTCCTGTCTCACATTTTCGTCTTTCAACCATTTTGAGTCTAATTTTGTGTGTGGTGTAAGGAAATGGTCCGGTTTCCTTCTTCTGCATGTGGCTGTCCAATTTTCCCAACAACATTTGTTGAAGAGACTGTCTTTTTTCCATTGGATATTCTTTCCTGCTTTGTGAAGATTAGTTGACCATAGAGTTGAGTGTCCATTTCAGGGCTCTCTATTCTGTTCCATTGATCTATGTGTCTGTTTTTGTGCCAGTACCATACTGTCTTGATGATGACAGCTTTGTATTAGAGCTTGAAGTCCAGAATTGTGATGCCACCAGCTTTGCTTTTCTTTTTCAATAGCCAGATTCCTCTGGCTATTCGGGGTCTTTTCTGGTTCCATGCAAATTTTAGAATTATTTGTTCCATTTCTTTGAAAAAAGTGGATGGTATTTTGATAGGGATTGCATTAAATGTGTAGATTGCTCTAGGTAGCATTGACATCTTCACAATATTTGTTCTTCCAATCCATGAGCATGGAATGTTTTTCCATGTCTTTGTGTCTTCCTCAATTTCTTTCATGAGTATTTTATAGTTTTCTGAGTACAGATTCTTTGCCTCTTTGGTTAGATTTATTCCTAGGTATCTTATGGTTTTGGGTGCAATTGTAAATGGGATCGACTCCTTAATTTCTCTTTCTTCTGTCTTGTTGTTGGTGCATAGGAATGCCACTGATTTCTGTGCATTGATTTTATATCCTGCCACTTGACTGAATTCCTGTATGAGTTCTAGCAGTTTTGGGGTGGAGTCTTTTGGGTTTTCCACATAAAGTATCATATCATCTGCAAAGAGTGAGAGTTTGACTAATTCCTTGCTGATTCGGATGCCTTTTATTTCTTTTTGTTGTCTGATTGCTGCGGCCAGGACTTCTAATACTATGTTGAATAGCAGTGGTGAGAGTGGACATCCCTGCTGTGTTTCTGACCTTAGGGGAAAAGCTCTCAATTTTTCCCCATTGAGAATGATATTCGCTGTGGGTTTTTTATAGATGGCTTTTATGATATTGAGGTATGTACCCTCTATGCCTATACTCTGAAGAGTTTTGATCAAGAAAGGATACTGTACTTTGTCAAATGCTTTTTCTGCAAGTATTGAGAGGATCATATGGTTCTTGTTCTTTCTTTTATTAATGTATTGTATCACATTGATTGATTTGTGGATGTTGAACCAACCTTGCAGCCCAGGGATAAATCCCACTTGGTCGTGGTGAATGATCCTTATAATGTACTGTTGGATCCTATTGGCTAGTATTTTGGTGAGAATTTTTGCATCCGTGTTCATCAAGGATATTGGTCTGTAATTCTCCTTTCTGATGGGGTCTCTGTCTGGTTTGGGGATCAAGGTAATGGTGGCCTCATAAAACGAGTTTGGAAGTTTTCCTTCCATTTCTATTTTTTGGAAGAGTTTAAGAAGAGTAGGTACTCATTCTTCTTTAAATGTTTGGTAGAATTCCCCTGGGAAGCCATCTGGCCCTGGGCTTTTGTTTGTTGGGAGATTTTTGATGACTGCTTTAATTTCCTTAGTGGTTTTAGGTCTGTTCAGGTTTTCTATTTCTTCCTGGTTCAGTTTTGGTAGTTTATACAACTCCAGAAATGCATCCATTTCTTCCAGATTATCTAATTTGCTGGCATAGAGTTGGTCATAATATGTTCTTATAATTGTTTGTATTTCTTTGGTGTTGGTTATGGTCTCTCCTCTTTCATTCATGATTTTGTTGATTTGGGTCATTTCTCTTTCCTTTTTGATAAGTCTGGCCAGGGGTTTATCAATCTTATTAATTCTTTCAAAGAACCAGCTCCTAGTTTTGTTGATCTGTTCTACTGTTCTTTTGGTTTCTATTTCATTGATTTCTGCTCTAGTCTTTATTATTTTTCTTCTCCTGCTGGGTTTAGGCTTTATTTTCTGTTCTTTCTCCAGCTCCATTAGGTGTAGGGGTAGGTTGTGTATTTGAGACCTCTCTTGTTTCTTGAGAAAGGCTTGTATTGCTATATACTTTCCTCTTAGGACTGCCTTTGCTGTATCCGAAAGATTTTGAACAGTTGTGTTTTCATTTTCATTGGTTTCCATGAATTTTTTAAATTCTTCTTTAATTTCCTGGTTGACCCATTCATTCTTTAATAGGATGCTCTTTAGCCTCCATGTACTTCAGTTCTTTCCGACTTTCCTCTTGTGATTGAGTTCTAGTTTCAAAGCATTGGGGTCTGAAAATATGCAGGGAATGATCCCAATCTTTTGGTACCAGTTGAGACCTGATTTGTGACCTAGAATGTGATCTATTCTGGAGAATGTTCCATGGGCACTAGAGAAGAATGTGTATTTGGTTGCTTTGGGATGGAATGTTCTGAACATATCTGTGAAGTCCATTTGGTCCAGTGTGTCATTTAAAGTCTTTATTTCCTTGTTGATCTTTTGCTTAGATGATCTGTCCATTTCAGTGAGAGGGGTGTTAAAGTCCCCCACTATTATTGTATTGTTCTCGATGTGTTTCTTTGCTTTTGTTATTAATTGCCTTATATAATTGGCTGCTCCCATGTTAGGGGCATAGATATTTACAATTGTTAGATCTTCTTGTTGGATAGACCCTTTAAGTAGGATATAGTGTCCTTCCTCATCTTTTATTACAGTCTTTGGTTTAAAATCTAATTTGTCTGATATAAGGATTGCCACCCCAGCTTTCTTTTGGTGTCCATTAGCATGGTAAATGGTTTTCCACCCCCTCACTTTCAATCTGGAGGTGTCTTTGGGTCTAAAATGAGTTGTGCAGACAACATATCAATGGGTCTTCTTTTTTTATCCAACCTGATAGCCTGTGTCTTTTGATTGGGGCATTTAGCCCATTTACATTCAGGGTAACTATTGACAGATATGAATTTAGTGCCATTGTATTGCCTGTAAGGTGACTGTTACTGTATATTGTCTATGTTCCTTTCTGGTCTATGTTACTTTTAGGCTCTCTCTTTGCTTAGAGGACCCCTTTCAATATGTCTTGTAGGGCTGGTTTCGTGTTTGCAAATTCCTTTAGTTTTTGTTTGTCCTGAAAGCTTTTATTTTTTTTAATTTTTTTATTGTTATGTTAATCACCATACATTACATCATTAGTTTTAGATGCAGTGTTCCATGATTCATTGTGCATAACACCCAGTGCTCCATGCAGAATGTGCCCTCTTTAATACCCATCACCAGGCTAACCCATCCTCCCACACACCTCCCCTCTAGAACCCTCAGTTTGTTTTTCAGAGTCCATCGTCTCTCATGGTTTGTCTCCCCCTCCAATTTCCCCCCCTTCATTCTTCCCCTCTTGCTATCTTCTTTTTTTTTTTAACATATGTTGCATTATTTGTTTTAGAGGTACAGATCTGAGATTCAACAGTCTTGCACAATTCACTGCGCTTACCAGAGCACATACCCTCCCCAGTGTCTATCACCCAGTCACCCCATCCCTCCCACCCTACCCCCCACTCCAGCAACCCTCAGTTTGTTTCCTGAGATTAAGAATTCCTCATATCAGTGAGGTCATATGATACATGTCTTTCTCTGTTTGACTTATTTTGCTCAGCATAATACCCTCCAGTTCCATCCACATCGTTGCAAATGGCAAGATCTCATTCCTTTTGATGGCTGCATAATATTGTCCTGAAAGCTTTTTATCTCTCCTTCTACTTTCAAGCCTAGCTGGATATAGTATTCTTGGCTGCATATTTTTCCTGTTTAGTGCTCTGAATATATCATGCCAGTCCTTTCTGGCCTGCCAGGTCTCTGTGGAGAGGTCTGTTGCCAATCTAATGTTTCTACCATTGTTGGTTATAGGTCTCTTCTCCCAAGCTCCTTTCAGGATTTTCTCTTTGTCTGTTAGACTCATAAGTTTTACTATTAGATGTTGGGGTGTTGACCTATTTTTATTGATTTTGAGGTGGGTTCTCTGTGCCTCCTGGATTTTGATGTCTGTTTCCTTCCCCAAATTAGGGAAGTTCTCTGTTATAATTTGCTCCAATATACGTTCTGCCCCTCTCTCTCTTTCTTCTTCTTCTGGGATTCCAATTATTCTAATATCGTTTTGTCGTATGGTATCACTTATCTCTCGAATTCTGCCCTCGTGATCCAGTAGTTGTTTATCTCTCTTTTTCTCAGCTTCTTTATTTTCCATCATTTGGTCTTCTATATCAGTAATTCTCTCTTCTGCCTCATTTATCCCAGCAGTGAGAGCCTCCATTTTTTATTGCACCTCATTAATAGCCTTTTTGATTTTGACTTGGTTAGATTTTAGTTCTTTTATTTCTCCAGAAAGGGTTTCTCTAATAACTTCCATGGTTTTTTCAAGCCCAGCTAGTATCTTTAAAATCATCATTCTGAACTCTAGTTCCAACATTTTACTAATGTCCGTATTGATTAGGTCCCTGGCAGTTGGTACTGCCTCTTGTTCTTTTTTTTTGGAGGTGATTTTTTCTGTCTTGTCATTTTGTCTTCCAGAAAGTGGTCACTTTTCTGTTCAGAGAGTTTCTGCTATTCTTTTCTTCGATCTCCTGTTAAGTTTGTAGGTGTTCAGAATGGTTTGATCCCTATCTAGCTGAATTCCTGGGACCAGATGAAATTTAGGTCTCCTACTCCTCTAATGAGTTTTTATTTTAAATTTATTTTATTGTATTTTAAGTTTGAATTTATTATTTGATTTAATAATTACAGTAAATTTAATAAATGATTCCACTGTAGTTGTACTTCATTATTCGTGGATTCCATATTTGTGAATTTATCCACTCACTCTGCTTATTTGTAACCAGGTACTTCGGTTGTCATTTGTAGAGGTGCATATGCACAGAGTGGCAGAAAGTTTGTGGTGGAAAGTTGTGCCACCTGATGCACGTGTTCCCAGTGGAGGTCAAACAAGTTGACGCTGTCCTATTTCATTTCTCAGGCTATAAGCAAGTGTCTTTTTCAGGACCTATTTAGTACCATGCTTTGTGAGTTTTTGTTCTTTTTGTTGATAGTTTTATTATTTAAAATGGTATGTGAGCATGGTGCTAAAGTGCTGCTTAGGGTTCCCAAATGCAAAGCTGGGGTGTGCCTTACAGAGAAAATGCATGTGTTAGATAAACTTCATTAGGTATGAGTTATGATGTTCTAGGCTGAGTTCATTGAAAATGAATCAACAATATGTATGTTAATAAGGTGTCTTTAAACAGATACAGACATAAACAAGGCCATGTATCGATTGGTTGATGAAAATGTGAGTAGAGGCCCACAGGCACCTCACCATGACATCCTCCATGATGCCATGATTCAGTTTTTGCTAATTCAGTGTTTGTGGAGATTTTACAGAACATAACCACAGTAAAGAATGAGATTCAAGTGTATTTAAATTTAGTTTATTTTTTTTTATGAATATCTAATGAATATCTATACCTGGTATGTAGCTGGTCAATAATAAATGTGTGTTGAATAAATGATTGAATGAATGATGATGATTGTGATCACAATCAAGATCCTGATAAAAAGACTTTTTCAGGTTACTTAGTGATTAAGCCAATAGCTACAAATTGGTGGGACGGATTGTGCTGTGTGCAAAAAACACATATCCTAGCTCATCTCTACCATTTACTGGCTGAATGGCCTGCAGTAAATCCTTTAACATCCATGCTTCTGTTTCCTCATCTATAAAATAACAATTATGATATTCTTACTTCAAAATTACTTAGGGTTTGTAAATTAATATGAAAGCACTTGCTCACAGGTCTCGAAGTCAGGGGCCTTTGAATCAGCCTCAGCTTGAGTCAAACTCACTGTGAAATGCTGACTCACTTCTCTTACCCATCAAGGCCTGTCTCAGATTTCTTTGTTTATAAAATGAACGTGTTAGACTGGATGATTCTCAAGGTCTTTTCTGGCAATAGCCTTGTAAGGGCCTATGTTAATAATAGGCTTGAGCTCTGAAGGGATTTCAAGGAGCTTGTGAATAGATCATAGTTTAATCTTCTATCCAGGACAAGGACAGTATCTTGGTCATGGTCATAGTCCTGGTCCTTGGAATGATCTTGATTTTGCTCAGGCCCTTGTAAATTGATTGTCTCACTGGGAAACCCTCTGTTAAACCTGTTACATGATATTCTCTTCTCTAGGAGCAGAAGATTAATAGCAGTGAAACCTGAGGTCTTCCCTGGGAAGTGTAAAATGATGTTTCTCAGAATTAAGGAGCATTCAAGAGCTCTTAAAACTGGTGCCCAAGAGGATGACAAAATTAGGAAGTTAAAAAAGATACAGTGAAGCATGAACTTTGTTTATTGATTTGTACAAACAGAGCTCCGTAGATATAGGTCCGAATATTCACATGCGCCAGTGAACTGTCTATATTTTATAAAGCTTAATTTTGAAGAGACACAAACTAGTTATGGCATATAGAGCAAATCATATGACTCCTGAGGTTTCATTTCTTCAGCAGTGAAATGGTGGTGACAAGACCCTGCTTTAGCTACCTCATAGTCTTATCCACAAATAAGCTCATGGTGAATATGAGAATATCTTATAAGCATGACTTATTCTAACCTAGTGGAAACTACGTAAGTATTACACAGTGACAATGGCATATGACCCTATCACCTACATATCAAATGCCAGAAGAAAAACCCTTGAAATTTCATTTTGGGTCATTGTTTAGGAAATTAATGAAGAAGAACTTAAATAGCAGCAGTTTTTACCATCTTAAATACCTGCTTTGATGAAAATAAAGCTGTTCTCTTTTGTCCTTATATTAAAGCATCCAGCTCTTTTCAATGGCCCAGAAACAATGACTGCAATAATGAAAATATGACATGTACGAATTCTAATACTGAATATTCCCAAACAAATGAAATAGCAAATTATCCAGAGACACATATATTATCCGTGCATACCTATGGTCTGAAAGGGACTTTTAGTCCTGAATGATAAACTCATGCTTTCAAAGCCAAGTGCTATAGGGACTTGTATCTAAATTTGACATCTGCCTCATTAGGGATGCAGTTGGCCAAACAGCCAAGATGCTGGTAGCTATGGGCATATTCATATTAATTAAGATTATTTTGGCAAATTTCTTTCCCAGGAATCAAATAAATAGTATCAGTACACAACTTTATAGTTAATAGAGATAAACGGGTTCACTTTCCGGAAATAAGTAGTCTGTACAGTTACTGAAATGTCCTGGCTCATACTATTCCTTTCTTTGGATTCAAGGCTATTCTTCCCATTTTCATAATTGTCATAGTGAGAAACAAGGTTCTTTCAAAACTCCTTATGGCTTATTCCTAAAGTCATTTTCCAGTAGCAGTGTGATGACTCATCCATAAGCAAGGACCTTGTAAAAGTCATCTAAAGGGAGCTGTAGAACTTTTATTTAAATTGACAAAAACATCAAGAAGTCCATGTAATAACTCAAAGCAACCTTGGTTTTCGGCTTGCTGCCAAGACTAACTTTTCTTCCCTTTTTTTGTTTTTTTCATAGTGACACTGGGTAAAATTAAGAATAATAATATGAACAGAAAAATATCTTCAAATATCCACTGAAGGAAAATTATCCATATTCTCTCACCAACCAGAGCCCCCAAATAATCTAAAATATATTTCTGTATTTAATTTCTAGTAAAAGGTCATTTATTCTATTATCAGAGACTCAGTGAGGAAAAATAATCTAGGGGGTATTCTTGGGCTCCAAGAATAAATTTCACCAGTTTATATTTTTAAATCTGGTTCTTCCCCTAACTGCATGATTTTGATAAGTCATTCATCCAGTGTCATCATTTCCGAGGTTCTTCCTAGCGCTGAATCTATGATTCTTCAATGAAAATAGCACCCGGAATTATGGTCAATTTCAGCTTAGTAAAGAGGTTGGAGGAGAGAAGGAAAGCATTTCTGATGAACATTCAATAACTTTTAAAAGCATAAAGCATCGTATTCCCTAAGCACCCAGGTTAATTATATTTTATTAGAGAAGCTAGTTAAAAATAATATAACAAACCAGCAACATTTCAGTATTTTAATGATCCTATTATAATGGTCCACCGGGTTCTGTTTTTATGCCATATCACAAAAGTGGGCATCTGTTGTAGATGAGTAAATCCTTTCGCCAGAAAATACAGAGGATCTCAGCAATGTGGCCAGTGACCCAGAACAGCTCGGCAGATGCGTTCTTTGCAGTTATCTTAGCAGAAGATGTAGATTCTCGCCTAATACTTCAGTTTGAATATTAGTCCTAAAGACTGACACAGTGAAACATGCATGCTAACACAGCCTTGGGATATAAATAAATGCCATTATAAATAACAGAAAGATCAAATTCTTGCATGCAGTTGGAAATGGTTGTGTTGGGAAGCAGTTCTCTATGAGATCCATTCCATGAGAGTCCCCAGGTTTCCTCCGTTCCCTTTGCTCCCGAAAATTAGCCACTGCCCCAGTGGAATGTCAGGCTGCTTGTACCACTGTCTTGTGTCCCAACAGCTGAGGCCGGCTCAGACTTGGTGGGTCCCTGGACCCCGAGTCCCACTCTTCCACATTTAGACTCTGACAGTGTGACTATATTGAAACTATTGTGCATCAAGTGATCCCATGTTGCTAATGGTCCTCATGGTATCTCAACCTGGTAACATGTGATTCCACAGAAGAAAATGTGGAGACAAAGCCAGCTCAACTGACAAAGCTAATCTAATGTATCAATTTCCTGATTTGGGCTGGAACTGCGATGGACCTAATCTTTGCAGGAAGTAATGAGACATTTTTAATGATTTTTAAAGATTATTTTTCTTCCCTTTCCTCTTCTCATTGCTTGATAACATTCTTTCCTTCCCTGCACTCGCTGTATCTTAAAATCTCTTTCACTTTTTTCAGGATGAAGGGAATTTCTCCCCCACTCCATATGCGCCTGGTGTTAGGGTGATGGTTACTCTCCACTCAAGCCAGCCAGCAAATTTAAAATGTATGGCATAGGTGAGAACACCGGGCTGTTCCTCCTGGTTACCATCACCCATGGAAGATTTTAGTTTGCTTCCCCTCCAGTATTGCTGTCACTGTTCTGAGGGAACCTCACAAAAATTCATTCCTCAGCGCCCTGGGCTCTGTGTCCTAACCTCTTCTGCATTTCATTTATCTCCCATATCCACAATGCATCCCCATGCTCACATCCCCTAACTTGTAATTACCAGTAACTGTGCCTTGTCCAAAGTCTTCATTTCAACTGTCCCCCCACTCCCGCCCCCAGCTAACCAGTATTTCTTGTCTCCTCAACTGATTTCTTCTAGTTTGTCAATTCGAGCATTTCTTCAAACTCATCGGGCCCTTGATCCATTTGTTCATTAGTGTCTTCCCCCTGACGAGGTCATTATTTTCCTTCTCACCCAGCTTAGATTCTTTGTGCTTTCGTGTGCTCCTTGCTCTTCTCTACTGAGTTTGCCTCTACAGCTTTCAACTCCGCTGAAGTTTAACTCTTCAGCTGCTTCCTACTTATGCCGGTGTGGGTGCACATAGCTAGAGAAAAAACACACAGACATTGACACATTGATGGTCACAGATCCCAAATAAGCCCCAACATGGCCAGGCAGCCCTACTCTAGGGCCCTAATCAGTTCACAGTGCCCTCCACCCCCGCCCTCCAAATGGTCAAGAAGATAATTTCACCTCTTCTCAAAATTCCTAAACTACTACTTCTTACTCTTTTTTTAAGGCAAATCCACTCCTATTATCATACAAAACACACGTTCGAAGATAACATTATCAACGATTTCAAGACTGTGACAGCAGGGCATTGTGCCCAAGGTGGGGCACTTCTGAACACGGGCCCTGGGAGTGTTCAGACTGGAGTGACTGCAGCCTGTGAAACTGTCCCATGGCCACCACACCACAGGAGGGACGTGAGGTCGTAGCTCCCCTGCAGGAGGTGAGGCCGTAGCTCCCCTGCAGGAGGTGAGGTCGTAGCTCCCCTGCAGGAGGTGGCAGTGTCCATGCCATCCTTTTGTTTGGGTGCTGCGTGTTGGGACACAGTGCAATTTACTTGAGCCCAGTTAAAGGTATTTGCAGATAATATTATGTAGTTGTAACTAAATTAATCATCACAAATAGACAACTGGGAATTTAAGATGATACTGATAGTGCAAGCTTGGGAAAGGGGAGGGAGGCAGAAAATGGCAGAGCTGACACCAAAAATATTTATCAACTAATGAGATCTCATAAGCTGATAATCAAAATTTCAAAAATAATAGAATTATTTTAAATATAGATTTATATCTACCATATAAATTCTGTTGTTAGTTATGAACTGTCACCTAAGTGTATTCTGTGCCTTTACAAATTAAATAATGATAGTACAGTATGTGTATATCTCTATTGAAATTGTATGCTCGATTTTTAATTTATACGCATCTGTGATTTCTTTATTTCAGTAATATTTATAGTTAGATGGGATTATAGATGAGACAAGAACATACAGGAAAGCCTACCCTAGAAAACTGGCATTTTTACATGTTAACACTGAGTCAGCAACCTCCATAATGTAATGTTATGCTTACTGCATATTAAGGTGTCCATAGTCCCGTGGACACATATATGAATGAACTATTCATCTGGTAAGCAATTTCTCTCTGGAATGTCTCTGCCAAGCAGCCAACTTATTTATACTTGAACACCTTGATTAATGGGAAACTTACTACCTGTGAAGATAGCTTCATTGTTAAAATGTTACGACACACACACACCACCGTACACACACACACACACCAGGATTGGGAGAGAAAAAATAATTTACATACCATTTTCCTCCCAAAAGATGTTGCAAGGTTAGTTCAAGTAAGTCAGTATCCTTCCTCTGCAGTCTTATTTAATGGAATCCGCCGCATGCTTACAGTCATGAGAACAGAGGCAGGAAGGCATAGAGCACAAGCAGGGGGAAGGATGGAGTTGCATTCCAACACAATAGGATAATGATTGATCCATAGACAGAGCGACAAACAACCCCGATCAGTGTGCATATGTGTGGCTTTATTAATTTAAAAAATTTGAATGTGCAGTGATCTATGTCTTTATGCAATCAACTATCCTGGTCACCACAAATGTGCTCCCTAATGAAGCCTGGGAGGACTTGCCTAGGACAGATGCTATTGATGCATCATTTCTGAAGAGTTCTTGGAATAGGACCATGGAAGGTCTTCCGGAACCTGCCTAGAAGAGAAGTGGCTTAGTGTAGGAAGCCCTGGGCAGCCTCCATGATGAGTTTCTAAGGTGTAGTCAGTGCACAAAGAGCCCCAGGAACCTATACAAGAGCCACCCCTCGGCCTCGCATACCCAGTGAGGACAAATCTAGCCAGCTGGGCTGGAGGAAGAGTTCCTTCTGTGGGTGTTTGTTTTAGAGTTCAGAATGTCAATTTTAACAAAAGCAAGTCTTTTTGAGAATCATCCATAATTCCTTTCAGTCATAATGCATCATTGGAAAACCCAGCTTTTTTGTGCCAGGATTTAGCCTCATTCTAAAATAATCCCTCTTCTTGTGATGCCTTCCTGTCAGTTTACCAGTTCCATAGGTGAAGACAATCTGGTTCTTCTCTCTTCTCCAGCAGCCCTGGGCTGGGTGGTCATTGCATCCTACACTTGAGGGAACCACTGAAGGACTCCAAGCTAGGAGGAGGACTTCTGTGTTAGCAGATTTACCTCTCATAAATGCAATCCTCTTAAGTCCTGGGCAATATTAAAGCTACTAGTACAATGAATGTTTGTAGCAATTTACGTGAAAACAGGTACCGTGCCTTTCTCTCAGGACACACTTGTCTAATTTTACTCACATGTAGGTGCCACTGATCTGTATTTTTAAAGCTGTAATTTTTCTTGGAGTTAAAAATATATCCTGTTAAATGAACTGAGGCCATTTTCTTTTGGGAAAATGCAGTTATTTTTTAGTATTGGTGAAGTGTTACTTTAATAATCATGTTTATTTTTGCTTTTTCCCTTATAGCAGCAGGAAAAGGATTAAATTCAGTTATCACAGAGATGCAAATCAAAGTGGCAGTTATCAATTATTTTTTGTCTGTCCATCTTTCCTGGAAGGTGATACTATTTTCCTATATCGTACACATCTACCCCCACGTTCTTTTTAAGGAGTTAACATATGTGTCCTTGTTGTATCTTTTTTTTTTTTTAAAGGGGGGAGGGGATAATTCGTGAAAACAAACCTATAGATGATGCAAATTCTTAGATTAGTTTTTCTTAACTGGAGGTCACACAGACTTCTGGCTGTGCTTCTGCCTAAAGGAAGTGAAACTGTTTCTCTTAATAAACACTCTGTTTTTCATCTCCTCCCCCGCCACCCCGCCCCCCATGAGGATGGAAATAGTTGGGATTCATTGAAAGGTAGTAAGGAAGTTTTCACAAGGCACCTGGTAACCCCGTCCTTACTCTGAGATGTTTTTTAAATCTAGATTTAGCCAAATATAAGAAAAGCAGAGTCAGATTCCAGCTGTCCATTAATTTCATCCTAAAGTGCTTCCTGGCTACTCTGCACACTGATTTACAAGTAAGAAAGCAAACCAATAAGAAAACAAAAATTGCATTTCCAAGCACAGACTACATTCACATCTGAAGAAGTGATTGAGTTGTGCGAATAGTATTTCAAATCTCAAAATAACAGAAGGGAATGTGTGAGACTCAGCCCTTCCCCAAAACCCTAAGGTTGGTGGCAACTTTCCCTTTGCTGTAACCAAGGTCCCTTGAGCCCTGTTAGCCTGCACTCTGTCATGGGCATACGATTGGGGGGTAGAGTTCAGGTAGACAGAGGATCCCAGTATTTTAAAACTGGCTCACAGCCCTTCTCCTAAGGACACTCAGCTGGGGTATCAGGTCTCTGGAAGAGGACATGGCCTTCGAAGCAACTCTGGAATTTACACCTCAGCTTTCCCATTTTATTAGCACTGTGACCTTAGTCCATTTACCTTAGCCTCAGTTTCTTCATCTGTAAAATAGGAGTCATAAAGCTTACCTTAGAGAGTTTCAATAATTACATTTTTCTTTTGATACATACAATATGTCTCCTCTACAGTCTTAGTGAGTGGAAACAGCATGTTTAAAGCAATCTGAACAGAATCAAGAAGGCAAAAAGCATAAGCGGTGGGAAGGGATAGAGTTGCATTCTACCCAATAAATCCCTATTCCAGGTGTTACCTATTCAGGGTGTTTAGTAAGAGTTGGTTTCTATACAGAGAATCTGACTAGACTAACCAAGTAAATAAAACTGCACCATAATTACTAGTTGTGGTTCAATCTGTTGAAGTAACTAAAATATAGGGCTAGAATATTTCTTAAAGAACAACTAGTTCAAACTTTATTTGAAAGGTGGAACAAAGCAACTGGCAAGCATGAAGAGTGGCTTTCATGGGGCTCACAGCTCCTAAAGGGCATCTCCAACCCTAGATCCCAGATGTCCTGATTCTAAAGTCACTCTTTCCTCGACCACACCATGCCTCTGATAACATGGAGAAAACAGTCTACACTCATTAAATACTGTTTTTAGAATTATGGCCTTTTATGGTGCAGGCGACCACACCACCAGTTTAAGGAAAACATCAAATTGTCTCTAATCTTGAAATACATGTGTCCACGTGAAAATCCCCATGGCTTGTGCTGTCATAATTTCTGACACTAGGTTTTCCAATTCTTGCTAGGGTGTATTTACTGGTTTGTCTCTTCAAGGGACTAACCCTTTTTCAGCAGTTTATTTCCCTAAGTCTCAATTCCCATCTCCTGTCTTACCCTCTCCTGGCTATAAAGAAGAAGGTTCATGGTTTTCTTTTTTAAATTTGGTATCTTTGGCCACAAGCCTCGCAATGCCAAATCATTACCTAATAGCTGCTGTGAGCTTCTTAGAGACTTTTATTCCCACATCACCCTTTTTCCTCCTCCATTGAGCCAGCCCTCCAGCCTCAAGCTCAATAGATTTGCCTTCACAACCTCCACTAAATAGCTGCCCTTTCCTTTTTGATGCGTTTCATTTTTTAACTCCAATGACTGGGTAAAAAGCCTTGTAAATGGTTCTCAAAAAGCTCCAGCCCAACTTCCTGTGAGCTTCCTTTAATCACACATCCTCTGGACTCATTAAGTCTTATCTGTGACAAAAGATGTCACGCGACATTTCCTCTCCAGCTGAGGCTTTGGCCCAAGACAGTCCAAAGAACTAACACTTTTGTGTCTGGGCGAAGCTGCAGATCCGGCAGCCTTCACAGCCGGGGCAAGGATGGAGAGCCGGTGAGCCCTGGGGTCACCGGGGCTTTCTGGAGCTCCTGTGCAGACATGGACGCTCGATTTATAAGGTGGGAAGGCTGAGCCGGGGCTATGTGGAGGACACAGATTGTGTCTCCAGTACATAGGGAGCTGGGCTCTTACTCAGGCAGCCTCCGCTGAGATATGAGTGTGCTTGGAAATGGTGAGCATGCGAGGCATTGCCAAACTCAGGCCAACGAATATTGGCCAGCTTTACAGCCATCCATCGCTCTTCATACACATGGTCATGCTTCCTTCTGACACACATTGGAAAACTGGTGGGTAGAAGAAAGGTCTTTCAGATTTATTGAGTGTCCATTGTCCATACCGCAGGGTTTTAGTGTTTACCTTGACCCACACCCACCCTGTACATCTGTGCCTCGGGGATTGGTACCATGACATGCAGTGGGTGGCTACTTTTTAACATGAGGCAGCTTTATGCAACAGAGAGTCGAGTTCCCTGTGTGCATGGGGGAAAGTCAAATAGTGACCAGCAAGTATTTTGCTCTAGTGGCAGCATTCTGGTCCGCATGGTAACTAAACTTAAATCTGATTTTATCTGAAATAACTCTAGCAGGGTTCACCAGTTTGGTATGAGGTAAGTATGTGGCTCTTTCTTCTGAGTGTTAAGACCTATGTGGGAGTGAGTGGAAAGTTTCCCTTTCCCCTTCTCTCTGTTGGAGATACACTGTTTTCCATAAAGATAGGACAACTATAGAGTGAATGTTCCTGGATATTATGTATCCAGCATATAGAAAACCCCAGGAAATTATAAACCTCTAACTGAGAAGTACAGACTGTTAGCTGATTTGATACTTAACATTTTGTTTTAATGGTTCCTATTAAGCATACCCACGGTTATGATAACAATAAAGTTATTTTCTCTAAAACAGAGAAATATTCCAAACAAAACAGAGATGACATCTTAGTCCTTAAATCCCAGATATTGATTTATTTCTTTTTTAGGTTTTATTTATTTATTTGAGAGGGAGAAGGAGGGAGAGAAAGCATGAGCAGGGGGAGGGGCAGAGGGAGAAGCAGACTCCCCGCTGAGCAGGGAGGCCCACCCTGGGCTCGATCCCAGGACCTTGAGATCATGACCTGAGCTGAAGGCAGACACTTCACTGCCTGAGCCACCCAGGCGTCCCACAGACAGTGATGTATATGCACATATATTTGCCCACTAAGACTATTTGATCAAAATAGTGCCTCCTAGACAATGGGAAAGTCTATAAATTTAATGGAATCTTGTGTTATTTCTGATATGACTCCTTTTTCTGAAGAAGTGGGGATAGGAAAGAGCCAGGGAGTAAAAACATTGACTGAAAAGGCTGGAGTCAAGCTGATAACTTTTTCACAGAAACCACAAAGGGGTCTGCCTGGTTGAGGTAAAAAAATCAGAAATAAAAAGGAGAGGAATTGTCCAGGTCCCATAGCTTCTAAGTCAAGTATATCTGAGCACAGTGGACATTTTGCTGCCCCTCCCAGCACCAACTTCTTCTTGTTCAGCATCTCTTGGTTCTTGAAATGTGGATCCATGTAGCTCCAAGAAGCTGACTGCACTTCTGCTCCAGAGGAGCATCATCTGATAGACTAAACCAACGAGAGCATTCTTTCTTAGATTGTAGTGCCTGAACCAATACTGGGCCAGTGACCTCAACTGTCTCAGAACTTCTTCTTGAAATGCTGAGTCAAGGATAATCTTTTTCCACTGCAGACACAAATAATAAAGAAATAGCTCAGGGAGCTACTGGCGGTATTCTCAGGACCATAAGGTGAAGTCCTGTCTAAATAAAATAATACAAGAGAATTGGAGCTGGAAGAGAGGAAAATAAAAAAAACAAACCCTGAGTATTTGTTATATATTTTAAACCACTCGATTGAGTATCGTTTGAAAATAGCCCCATCTGAGACTTTTTGAGCCCATGACTTGATAAATACCATTCTTGCTTATGCCAGTTTTAGCTAGGTTTTCTGATTCCTGCAACGGAAGGCATCCTAACAAACCATTAAGTCTGTAAAATTCCCCTGAACCCGGTCCCACATCCCGACTCTGACTTCTTCCTTCATCACTGTCTTGACCTCACAGAGATAGCCAGCTGCCAGAATCCAGTATCCCGTTAGGACCCTTGGAGGTCCATGCTCCATGGAGAACAGAATGCCTGGCCAGAGAGCATCATGGCTCTGTACAGAATCTGCCGCTGCAGAGACAGCAGCAATATCAAGATACTCCTGCCCCTGGGGCTGGACAGACTGAGAGACCCATCTGTAGGGCCGGAGCGGCCAGAACAGAAAACTGAACAAGACGCTAATGAAGACTTGGAGGAGAACCAGGAAACAGAGGACTTGGAATTAACAGGAATTTCTAAAGAGAACAGCAAGTCCGGCTTCTCAGTAGGGAGGGAGAGTTTACTGGAGACTTTGTGAAGAACAGTTCAACTTCCCAAGGAAAGAGTATGTCCATATCTCAAAGAAATCACAAGTGGGCCAGCACATCTGTCCACACTGGGACCTCCATCTGCCCCCATCTCACAGGGGGTCCAACAAATACGTGGGAAGTCTGGAAAGTTACATGTGCCCCTTCCTGGCATATGGGAGGGAGAGGAAGATCCAACCAGAGGGGTGTGATAGCCCCCTACGTAGACTTGCTGAAACTTTGAGCTCTTAACGCTTTCCTCCCTCCCTAGGAGGTCCCCGAGATATCTCCCAGTCCCTTCTTCATCCCCGTAAGACGAAGGCACAGAAATGACTCAATTCCGAAGTACTATTGTGTAGATCAGTATACTGTGACTTTGAGTTTTCAGGAAATTCAACAGTTTGCTCAGTTTATTTTTCCAGAGAGAAACTTGACTCTCTTTCTAAAGAAAAAAAATCTTTGCTGATCTTAGGACATAAGAAAGAAGTACTTTTTAAAGTTTATGAGGTGAAGTATGTATGGAACCACTAAAAGAATAGGAATGGGCTGTATAATGAAAAGCTGGTGGAGGGGGAAAAAAGCATGACAGAGAAAACCTGATCAATTTAATCAAAGGCAAGAAAAGAGAAAAAAAAAAGCAAAGAAAACCAAAGGCACAAAATGCATGAAAATAATTATATCAGTAACTATAATAATCATGAGTGAATTCAAATCACTGGTTAAGGGGCGCCTGGGTGGCTCAGTTCTTAAGTGTCGGCCTTCAGGGGGCGGAGCAAGGTGGCGGAGGAGTAGGAGACCTGGATTTCACCTCATCCCAGGATCAGCTGGATAGGGATCAAACCGTTCTGAACACCTACGAACTCAACAGGAGATCGAAGAAAAGAATAGCAGCAACTCTCTGAACAGAAAAGTGACCACTTTCTGGAAGGTAGGACATGTGGAGAAATGAATCTGAGGCAATATTCGGGAGGATAGACGGTGGGAGAGGGGCCTCCATCGGCCGCTTCTGGCAAGTGATAGAGCAGCAGAGCACAAAATCGGAACTTTTAGAAGTCTGCTCCGCTGAGGGACGTCACTCTGGTGGCTAAGTGGGGGGTGAAACCCTCGCAGGACAGTGTGGTCTCAGGACCCTCGGGGTCACAGAAAGACCGGGGGTGCCTGAGTGCGGCAGAGCTCCCAGGTATCGGAGCAGGGAAGCCGGCTGCAGAGACGGAGCCGAGGGGCGGGCTCTTAGCTCGGGGTTGCCATAAACCGTGATCCGCGGCACAGTCGGGCCACTGCTCCTCCAGCAGGGACCCAACAGGCGGCAGATCCGGGGAGACTCCCCTTCCTCCCCCGGGAGGAGAGGCGCGGGAGTGCACCGCAGGGATCTGCGGGGTTTGGAGACTCCCCACGGGGTCGGGTGCCAGACATAGAAACGCTCGGTCATAGGCCAGGTGAGCACAGAGTGCGGCCGGAGACTGGGGAGACGGGAGTGACTGACTGCTTTTCTCTGGAGGTGCACTGAGGAGTCGGGCCCCGAGTTCTTGGCTCCTCCGGGGTGGAGATTGGGAGGCCGCCATTTTCACTGTCATCCTCCAAAGCTGTACGGAAAGCTTGCAGGGAACAAAAGCTCCCGAGAGCAAACCTGAGCAGATTACTTAGCCTGGACTGGCAAGGGCGGGGCAATTCCGCCTCTGGCAAAGACATTTGGGAACCACGGCAACAGGCCCCTCCCCCAGAAGATCAGCGAGAACAGCCAGCCAAGACCAGGTTTACCGATCAATGAGAATGGCAGGCTAGGGGAATACTGCACATAGAATTCATGGCTTTTTTACCATGATTCTTTAGTCTTTCAAAGTTAATTTTTTTTAACTGTTTTTTTTTTTTGAATTTTTCTTTTTCCCTTTTTCAACCAACATCTTATCAATCCCTTTTTTAAAAAACATTTTAATTTTTCATGTTTAGAGTCATATTCTATCCCTTCATAGTTGTTACCCTTATTTTTGGCATATATATATATAAGTTGTTCTCTCTTTAAAATTTTGAGATACAGTTTCTTCTAACAGACCAAAATATACCCTAAATCTCTAGTGTATGGCTTTGTTCTAGTCTCCTACCTGATCACATTCTATCCCTTTTTTTTTCTTTAAATCCTCTTCTTTCTTTTTTCAAACAACTTCTTATCAATTTCTTCTATAAAATCTTCTATAATTTTCATCATTACAGTCATATTCCATCCCTTCATCGTATTAACCCTTATTTTTGTACATATATAAGTTTTTCTTTCTTTAAAATTTTGGGAGGCACTTTCTTCTAACAGACCAAAATACACCCAAAATCTAGTGTGTGGCACTGATCTATGCAACAGCCTGATCATATTTGATCATATTTTTTTTTTTGTTTTGTCCTGTTTTTATCTTTTTCTTTTTCTTTTTCTTTTTTTTTTCTTTCCCTTTCTTTTCCCCCGGCTTCAGGTCTTTTCTGATTTGTTTAGAGTATATTTTCTGGGGACATTGTTACCCTGTTAGCATTCTGATCTCATTCATCTATTCCACTCTAGACAAAATGACAAGATGGAAAAAATCACCTCAACAAAAAGAACAAGAGGCAGTACTGACTACCAGGGACCTGATCAATACCAACATTAGTACGATGTCGGAACTAGAGTTCAGAATGATGATTTTAAAAATACTAGCTGGGCTTGAAAAAACCATGGAAGTTATTAGAGAAACCCTTTCTGGAGAAATAAAAGAACTAAAATCTAACCAAGTTGAAATCAAAAAGGCTATTAATGAGGTGCAATAAAAAAAATGGAGGCTCTCACTGCTAGGATAAATGAGGCAGAAGAGAGAATTACTGATATAGAAGACCAAATGATGGAAAATAAAGCAGCTGAGAAAAAGAGAGATAAACAACTACTGGATCACGAGGGCAGAATTCAAGAGATAAGTGATACCAAAAGATGAAACAACATTAGGATAATTGGGATCCCAGAAGAAGAAGAAAGAGAGAGAGGGGCAGAAGGTATATTAGAGCAAATTATAACAGAGAACTTCCCTAATTTGGGGAAGGAAACAGGCATCAAAATCCAGGAGGCACAGAGAACCCCCCCAAAATCAATAAAAATAGGTCAACACCCCGACATCTAATAGTAAAACTTACAAGTCTCAGAGACAAAGAGAAAATCCTGAAAGTAGCTCGGGAAAAGAGATATGTAACCTACAATGCTAGAAACATTAGATTGGCAACAGACCTCTCCAAAGAGACCTGGCAGGCCAGAAAGGACTGGCATGATATATTCAGAACACTAAATGAGAAAAATATGCAGCCAAGAATACTATATCCAGCTAGGCTGTCTTTGAAAATAGAAGGAGAAATAAAAAGCTTTCAGGACAAACAAAAACTAAAGGAATTTGCAAACACGAAACCAGCCCTACAAGAAATCTTGAAAGGGGTCCTCTAAGCAAAGAGAGAGCCTAAAAGTAACATAGACCAGAAAGGAACACAGACAATATACAGTAACAGTCACCTTACAGGCAATACAATGACACTAAATTCATATCTTTCAATAGTTACCCTGAATGTAAATGGGCTAAATGCCCCAATCAAAAGACACAGGCTATCAGATTGGATAAAAAAACAAGCCCTATGAATATGCTTTCTGCAAGAGACTCATTTTAGACCCAAAGACACCCCCAGATTGAAAGTGAGGGGGTGGAAAACCATTTACCATGCTAATGGACACCAAAAGAAAGCTGGGGTGGCAATCCTTATATCAGACAAATTAGATTTTAAACCAAAGACTGTAATAAGAGATGAGGAAGGACACTATATCCTACTTAAAGGGTCTATCCAACAAGAAGATCTAACAACTGTAAATATCTATGCCCCTAACATGGGAGCAGCCACTAATATAAGCCAATTAATAACAAAAGCAAAGAAACACATCAACAACAATACAATAATAGTGGGGGACTTTAACACCCCTCTCACTGAAATGGACAGATCATCTAAGCAAAAGATCAACAAGGAAATAAAGACTTTAAATGACACGCTGGACCAAATGGACTTCACAGATATGTTCAGAACATTCCATCCCAAAGCAACCAAATACACATTCTTCTCTCGTGCCCATGGAACATTCTCCAGAATAGATCACATCCTAGGTCACAAATCCAGGTCTCAACTGGTACCAAAAGATTAGGATCATTCCCTGCATATTTTCAGACCCCAATGCTTTGAAACTAGAACTCAATCACAGGAGGAAAGTTGGAAAGAACTCAAATACATGGAGGCTAAAAAACGTCCTACTAAAGAATGAATGGGTCACCCAGGAAATTAAAGAAGAATTTAAAAAATTCATGGAAACCAATGAAAATGAAAACACAACTGTTCAAAATCTTTGGGATGCAGCAAAGGCGGTCCTAAGAGGAAAGTATATAGCAATACAAGCCTTTCTCAAGAAACAAGAGAGGTCTCAGATACACAACCTAACCCTACAGCTAAAGGAGCTGGAGAGAGAACAGCAAATAAAGCCTAAACCCAGCAGGAGAAGAGAAATAATAAAGATCAGAGCAGAAATCAATGAAATAGAAACCAAAAGAACAGTAGAACAGATCAACAAAACTAGGAGCTGGTTCTTTGAAAGAATTAACAAGATTGATAAACCCCTGGCCAGACTTATCAAAAAGAAAAGAGAAATGACCCAAATCAACAAAATCATGAATGAAAGAGGAGAGACCATAACCAACACCAAAGAAATACAATCAATTATAAGAACATATTATGAACAACTCTATGCCAGCAAATTAGATAACCTGGAAGAAATGGATGCATTCCTAGAGACGTATCAACTACCAAAACTGAACCAGGAAGAAATAGAAACCTGAACAGACCTAAAACCACTAACAAAACTGAAGCAGTCATCAAAAATCTCCCAACAAACAAAAGCCCAGGGCCAGATGGCTTCCCAGGGGAATTCTACCAAACATTTCAAGAAGAATGAATACCTATTCTTCTGAAACTCTTCCAAAAAATAGAAATGGAAGGAAAACTTCCCAACTCATTTTATGAGGCCACCATTACCTTGATCCCCAAACCAGACAGAGACCCCATCAGAAAGGAGAATTACAGACCAATATCCTTGATGAACATGGATGCAAAAATTCTCACCAAAATACTAGCCAATAGGATCCAACAGTACATTCAAAGGATTATTCACCACCACCAATTGGGATTTATCCCTGGGCTGCAAGGTTGGTTCAACATCTGCAAATCAATCAATGTGATACATTAATAAAAGAAAGAACAAGAACCATATGATCCTCTCAATAGATGCAGAAAAAGCATTTGACAAAGTACAGTATCCTTTCTTGATCAAAACTCTTCAGAGTATAGGCATAGAGGGTACATACCTCAATATCATAAAAGCCATCTATGAAAAACCCACAGTGAATATCATTCTCAATGGGGAAAAACTGAGAGCTTTTCCCCTAAGGTCAGGAACACAGCAGGGATGTCCACTCTCACCACTGCTATTCAACATAGTATTAGAAGTCCTGGCCACAGCAATCAGACAACAAAAAGAAATAAAAGGCATCCGAATTGGCAAAAAAGAAGTAAACTCTCACTCCTTGCAGATAATATGATACTTTATGTGGAAAACCCAAAAGACTCCACCCCAAAACTGCTAGAACTCATACAGGAATTCAGTCAAGTGGCAGGATATAAAATCAATGCACAGAAATCAGTGGCATTCCTATACACCAACAACAAGACAGAAGAAAGAGAAATTAAGGAGTCGATCCCATTTACAATTGCACCCAAAACCATAAGATACCTAGGAATAAATCTAACCAAAGAGGCAAAGGATTGGTACTCAGAAAACTATAGACTACTCATGAAAGAAATTGAGGAAGACACAAAGAAATGGAAAAACGTTCCATGCTCATGGATTGGAAGAACAAATATTGTGAAGATGTCAATGCTACCTAGAGCAATCTACACATTCAATGCAATCCCTATCAAAATACCATCCACTTTTTTCAAAGAAATGGAGCAAATAATCCTAAAATTTGTATGGAACCAGAAAAGACCTCGAATAGCCAGAGGAATGTTGAAAAAGAAAAGCAAAGCTGGCGGCATCACAATGCCGGACTTCCAGCTCTATTACAAAGCTGTCATCATCAAGACAGTATGGTACTGGCACAAAAACAGACACATAGATCAATGGAACAGAGTAAAGAGCCCAGAAATAGACCCTCAACTCTATGGTCAACTCATCTTCGACAAATAGGAAAGAATGTCCAATGGCAAAAAGACAGTCTCTTCAACAAATGGTGTTGGGAAAATTGGACAGCCACATGCAGAAGAAGGAAACCGGACCATTTCCTTACACCACACACAAAAATAGACTCCAAATGGTTGAAAGACCTCAATGTGAGACAGGAGTCCATCAAAATCCTAAAGGAGAACACAGGCAGCAACCTCTTTGACCTCAGCCGCAGCAACTTCTTCCTAGAAACATCACCAAAGGCAAGGGAAGCAATGGTAAAAATGAACTATTGGGACCTCATCAAGATAAAAAGCTTTTGTACAGCAAAGGAAACAGTCAACAAAACCAAAAGACAACCGACAGAATGGGAGAAGATTTTTTCAAATGACATACAGATAAAGGGCTAGTATCCAAAATCTATTACGAACTTCTTAAACTCAACACCCAAAGAACAAATGATCCAATCAAGAAATGGGCAGAAGACATGAACAGACATTTTTCCAAAGAAGACATCCAAACGGCCAACAGACAGATGAAAAAGTGCTCAACATTACTCGGCATCAGGGATCCAAATGAAAACCTCAATGAGATATCACCTCACACCAGTCAGAATGGCTAAAATTAACAAGTCAGGAAATGACAGATGTTGGCGGGGATGCGGAGAAAGGGGAACCCTCCTACACTGTTGGTGGGAATGCAAGCTGGTGTAGCCACTCTGGAAAACAGTATGGAGGTTCTTCAAAAAGTTGAAAATAGAGCTACCATACGATCCAGCAATTGCACTACTGGGTATTTACCCCAAAGATACAAATGTAGGGATCCTAAGGGGTACGTGCACCCCAATGTTTATAGCAGCAATGTCCACAATAGCCAAACTGTGGAAAGAGCCAAGATGTCCATCAACAGATGAATGGATAAAAAATATGTGGTATATATATATATATATATATATATATATATATATATACACAATGGAATATTATGTAGTCATCAAAAAGAATGAAATCTTGCCATTTGCAATGACGTGGATGGAACTGGAGGGTATTATGCTGAGCAAAATAAGTCAATCAGAGAAAGACATGTATCATATGACCTCACTGATATGAGGAATTCTTAATCTCAGGAAACGAACTGAGGGTTGCTGGAGTGGTGGGGGGTGGGAGGGATGGGGTGGCTGGGTGATAGACATTGGGGAGGGCATGTGCTATGGTGAGTGCTGTGAAGTGTGCAAGACTGTTGAATCACAGATCTGTACCTCTGAAGCAAATAATACATTATATGTTAAAAAAAAAAAAAAAGAAGAAGATAGCAGGAGGGGAAGAATGAAGAGGGGGAAATCGGAGGGGGACACGAACCATGAGAGACGATGGACTCTGAAAAACAAACTGAGGGTTCCAGAGGGGAGGTGTGTGGGAGGATGGGTTAGCCTGGTGGTGGGTATTAAAGAGGGCACGTTCTGCATGGAGCACTGGGTGTTATATGCAAACAATGAATCATGGAATACTACATCAAAAACTAATGATGTAATGTATGGTGATTAACATAACATAAAAAAAAAAAGTGTCTGCCTTCAGTTCAGGTCACGATCCCAGGGTCCTGGGATCGAGCCCCACATCGGGCTCCTTGCTCAGTGGGAGGCCTGCTTCTTCTTCTCCCACTCCCCCTGCTTGTGTTCCCTCTCTCTCTGTTACTCTCTCTGTGAAATGGATAAGTAAAAATCTTTAAAAAAAAAAAAAAAAGAACAAAAAAATCACTAAACTGATTGTAAAAATTAGGCCTTAAAAAATTCAGCCATGGGGTCCCTGGGTGGCTGAGTCGGTTAAGCATCTGCCTTCAGCTCAGATTATGATCCCAGGGTCCTGGGATCGAGACCCAGATTGGGCTCCCTGCTCAGTGGGAAGCCTGCTTCTCCCTCTCCCACTCCCCTGCTTGTGTTCCCCCTCTCGCAGTCTCTCTCTATCAAATAAATAAAATCTTTAAAAAAAATTTAGCCACAAACTACTTATAAAATACACATCTAAAATATGAGAAAGAAGAATCTAAAGTAGAGAAATAAGTAAAAGACATATCAGACAATTACTAATAAATACTAATATCATCAAGATAGACTTTAGGTAAGAAACATTGTCAAGGATAGAGAGGCTTGTTACATAATCATAAATGAAACAAGTTGCCAAGAAAGCATAATATTCTTGGATATATGTACACTGAACAACCTATCCTCAAGATATATAAAGCAAAGTTTGAGATTATTGCAAAGGAAAATGAACAAATCTCCACAATAGTGGGCGATTTTAGACATATGGCTTAGAAATAATAGATTTAACAGACAATTATTAAGGTTACAGAAGATTTAAGAAGAATTAAGAAACTCAGTTAACAGACTTTATCTAATGGGCATAATGTGCTTAACAGTTGGAAAAGAATATTTTTAAGCATACATTGAATAATTATATTCTAAGTGAAGCCTTCGCTACCTTTCCAATAGGTTTCTCAATTGAAATTCTTCTAATTTGTTTACTCTGAAGTAAAAGAATAGAATGGATGTTTGTGACAGCTTCAGAATTTCAGTACATGAATTGATGAACCATGGGACTCCTCGTAAATGGCTGGGTTGGAGGGGCCACTGGTCTGGAAACTGGTTCTGTGTGGTTCTTTTGTACAAGAATATGCTTTTACTTAGACGGCATGTTTCTTTGACTAAGTGGAGATTATTAGGAGCTAAGTCAACTCCCCGCCCTAACAAAGCCATTCCTTGGTGATTCTACTATTCATTGAAACGTTGGGACTAACCTATTTCATCTACCTTTTGCTAAAGCCTCAAGATGCCTGATCTATAGTTGACCTTTACAAGGTAGGGTCTTCTCTTGCAAGGTTTCATGAACAGGACAAGTTTCTGCCTACTGGTTCCCAAATTTAGATGTATGTTAGAATCATCTGGAAAGTTTCTAAAATGTAGACTTCCTGGCCCCACAAATGATGTTCTGAATGAAAATCTCTTGGGATTAGCTATAGAAATCTGATTCTTAAAAACTCCCAGGTTATTATGATGCAGGGAGTCATCTGAGTAGTATTTGAGAATGCTTTTTTAGCCAAAGAACCCAACCTTGAAAATAAAGAAATGATTTTCATCCCAACTCTATAACTACCTGCTGCCCTAACAGTTTCTTTAAAGTCCCCATATGTTTTCCCATGTGGCACATTTTCTAAATTTGGAAATTGGTGTGTAATTATACCTGTGGTTCACCTACCAACCCCACTGAGTTTTTTGAAGGATGAATTAGACAGGTTAGAACTGTTAACCTAAAACCATTAAAAATATCTAATTTTTTTTTACAAGAAAATTTTCCTCTTTTTTTCTTAAATCAATTTACTTTCCTTGGATTTTTAGAGTGATGAAAAGAAGTAAACAAGATGTCCATGATTTGTTTTAGGGATAGACTTAACCCCAACTTGCCCATCCTAAAGCAGAAATGATATGACTCACAGGATTAAATGTCTACCAAGAAAGGATAAAGAAACCTAAGCAATGACTCTGTGTGTGTGTGAAATGCACATACTATATGAAATATATATAATTTGAAGAGACTTGGATGGCAGGGACTGGTTATAACGTGTCTGTGCTGCAGTGGAAAAATTCACAAACTTAATCATCTGCATAAAGATTTAACAACACGATAAAATTAGATGTGTCTTTTACATAAGATGTCACTTGGAATGATTGGTTTCCCAAATCTTAACCTTTCAAATTGTGAAATGGTATAATTCTTGAGGCAGATGATAGCATGATTTCTCACCTGTCAATGTTACCTTATATCCACTTTGCTCACACTTATGCTCAGGGAAGGATAAAGGAATGCAAAAATGAAGTTCAGTAAGATGAAGAATCGCATAGCTACCTGGTGCTAAGGAAAGGAACAAATAAGGAGTTGTTAGGAGAGAGGTGGGTCATCCTGGGCTATGACCTTATGCAGAAGAGAGATTGGCATTACAAAGACTGTAATTACCAGAGGGGGAATTGTCTCCAACAACAAAGAATTCCAGGTTCTGGCTGGGGTGTCGTTCACACACTAGCAGGCAGTAACACATTTCAGAGTGACATCTTTCAAAAAGCAGATATAGGTAGAAAGCTCATCCCCACTTTTAGGGTTGAGTGCCTGAGCACAGATGCCAGACCCAGACGGAGTTCTGTGCACAAGCTTACAGCTTTGCCATTTATAAAACTGAGCCATAAGATGCAAATCAGATCTGAATATGTTTTCCTTCCAAGTAGAATTCAAGACGAGAAATTAATCTGTCGTTTTTGCTTTGAAGCTGAAATCTGTAGATTGCAAAAGTCGAGACTGGTAGACTCTCTTCATTACTTTCTTTATATTCTTATATAACATAGCAAGCTTTCCCAGAAATAGATGCTAAAATTTTCACATCAAAAGTACAGAGCAAAATTCCCGCAGATTTAAAGAAGTCTCTTCCTTTGAGGAGGAATAACGTTGTTGCTTGGCTATTCTCCAAACAATGGTATTTCTGCTGGAGTCCTTGGTGATAAGAAAGGATTCAATGAGTAAAGGCAAGTATTCAAAGGCAACAAAATGCCTAAAGAAAACATAAGTTCATGGTCTATTTTTTCTTTCAATAATATACTACAGTTCTTTAGAAAAATTAAAGAAAAATTAATAGTTAATTATTCAGTCATTCGTTTGACAAAATTTTTCTTTCTTTCTTTCTTTTTCTCTCTCTCTCTTTCTTTCTTTCTTCCTTGAGAGAGAGTGCGCACGGGGTGGGGGAGAGGGAAAGAGAGAATCGTTCTTTGTTTGTTTTTAATTTATTTGAGAGAGAACATGTGTGGGGGGAGGAGCAGAGGGACAGGAAGAGATTGAATCATCAAGATTTATTAATTTATTTGAGAGAGAGAGAAAGAGAAAGAGAGTGCAAGCGTGGTGGGGAGGGTGGAGAGGGAGAGAAAGAATCTCAAGCAGACTCCCCGCTGAGGGCAAAGCCCCCCACCCCAGGGCTCATTTTCAAGACCCAGAGGTCATGACCAGAGCCAAAAATCAAGAGTTGGCCGCTCAACTGACTGAGCTACCCAGTCACCCCGTTTGACGAAAGTTCTTGCATAATTACTTTGGTCAGGCACACTGTTAGAACCCAAGAAGGCAAAATGTGACCAAATCTCTTCTTGCAAAGAACTCCATTCTTGAGAGAGCTTGACATAATAATATCACAGAGTATTTTAATTTATATTATTATTATTATTCTGAAATATAATAAGGGAGTAGAGGGGCACAAGCTTCTGAGGTCAATTAACACACTCTTTGTTCTCACTTGGGGAAATTTTTACCATCTTCTCTATGGACCTTAAGACAGTAGAGCTAAAAATGATGAACTAAATGTTATCATCAGGCTTTTTATAAGCTAAATGATCTGTAGTACCCAATATCTCATCATAAATTTGAAAGTCTTTCATTGGAAAATCACCCTTAAATAGATGGCCACTTCTGAAACTTACACTGTTGGGAGTACTGTCAAGATCAAAGCCTTAGTGGTATGAAACAAAGATGTTCTGATAAAATTGATTAATAGTTAGGTCAACTAATCAGACAGTTATCTTAAAAAAGTCAGCTCCAAGTTGGAGAAGAGGATCCTTTGACAGGCCCAGGCTGGTTTCTTGTCTTTGATTTTGATCACTTACCAGTTGACCATCTCCCTGACTCTGGGTCAAAATCTGACCTAGAGCCAGAGGTATTTACAGAGTTCCAGCTTGGAGCTCAGAGACCCAGCTTTGACCTTGAACACTTGTTCTGCAAGCTGGGAATCTGGCCTATTACTATGGTTTAGACATCACCTTTGATCTCAGTTCCTTTAAGAACATTCATTTCTTGTTCCTATGTTTGGGTATTAGTTTTGAAAATGTGTCCACTGCAGAAATCCCTTTGATATCTGAAACATGCTCCTGAAAATTCACTGTGTTCTGTGGTCTTACTCCCTGAAGAGAGATGACTTCAGTAGTGATAGACTACAACTCTGATTACCACTGGATCCTAAAGTCTTTGTCATCAATCCCTAGCTGCATTTTGGACAATTCCTCTGCTCTGGTTTACAAATCCTTGCTGTACATGGTGGTTCTGGACCACTACCTGTTAGCTGCAGTGCTTTAGGTATCATGACTCTAGATATTGTATCTTGCATACCAGACTGAAATTCCTTGCAATAGTAGGACAAAGATTTTTCCTGGTAAGCTTCTACCCTTAATTGGTTTGTTTTATAATTTTTAAGAACATGAACTTAGCCCAGCGAAGGAGAACAAACCATACATTATTAATGCCATGCTAAGATTCTGACACAGCTATACTATACCTCCTAGCATTGGCCATTCCTCAACTTCTCCCCTTCTGGCTTAATAAACTGATGGATTGATTCTCTTAGTTCTCCACTCAGGTGGTAATTGGACTTCAGGATTGTTACATATCTTTTTGATGTCTATAGAATCTTCAACAATTGTAAATTGCCCTTTCTTCCATCCCCATTCAGATATAATCCAGACAACCTGGCTGTAAAGCCTCTGGCTCAGCTGCAGTTTAGGTGATGGGGTGTCTCCTTCTAGGTCCTGGATGTCCTAACTCATCGCAACTGACCCTGTATACTTCCATACCTTGTCACCAAGTGATGGGGCACAGCGAGTCATTCCTGAGCGTTCTGTGGCTGGGAAAGGAAATCGTGGAGAAAGCAGAAGGGGAAAAGAATCTAAAGTTTGACTTGATGGTCTATTATTTCCATTCCAGAACTGGCCTCTGTGTGGAGCCAGTTCTAAACCCATCCCTTGCAAGACATCCTCTCTCACCTCCTCTGCCCCTCCAAGCTCATCCTATCCCCTTCCTGGGAATTCAGCCCTCGCTGCCTGCCCTAGCCTCTTGGTTCTAGGTTCAGCACGGGGTCTCAACACAATGAGGGTCGTGTCCATCCTCTTTTGCCTGTACCCAGTCTCCTCTCCTAAAAACAAGCTCCATTACAGGAAGGACCAGATCAGACTCAAGTGGGCCCACAGGCCTTGTCCAGTTCCTTCAGGGTCTTGCTTATAGTCAATACCCAATGAATACTTATAATTTGAGGGAAAGAATCATAAACAGCATTTATTAAAAATACATATTTTTGGGGTGCCTGGGTGGTGCAGTTGGTTAAGCATCTGCTCTTGGTTTCGGCTCAGGTTGTGATCTCAGGGTTGTGAGATCGAGCCCTGTGTTGGGCTCTGCGCTCCATGCAGAGTCTGCTTGAGATTCTCTCTTTCCCTCTTCCTCTGCCCTTCCCCCCATTATCTCTAAAATAAATAAATAAAAATCTTTAAAAAATACATATTTCCAGGCCCCATGCCAGATTTATGAGTCAGAATATCTGGGAGTGAGACAAGAAAAGAATTTTTTTAGAGAAATATCCCTGGTGATTCATAGGCATATACAATTTTGAGAAGCATTTTCTTGGAGAATCACATTCCCTCCCAGGATTGCATTCAGGACTGGCCTTCGAATTTGGAACTAGAGGGAGATGTTTTTTCCCCTCTCATCCTCAACTCTTGCCTTCTGAAGGTATAGAGTCAAAGTCTCTACACATTCTTGACAAGTCCTTCTCCCCACAGCGAGATTATTCTGGTGTATAATCTGACCCAAACAGTTACTAGAGAAATCTGGAGAACAAAGGTTAATATATAGAGCATTTTTAGATGATCAATTTTCAAGGAAAATAAATTCAATATGTTTGACATTGGATTAACAAGAATCTTTCTGTGCTGTCCAGTTTCTCAGAAGAAAGTCAGCCAAACAAAGTGCCTGACCCTTAAGAGATATTAGTAAGTGTTGAGTAAATGGATATACATGTGAAAAAACCCTCTAGTCTCTCAAGGTCAATATTATGATTTTGAGTTTTCATTGTTCTCTAAATATATAGAGACATTAGTGAATTAAAAAGTCTTATTTAACAGAATGGAGAATAAACTAGGTTTTACTGCAATAGCTTATACTGTAGGAACTACATTCAGTTCTTTCTCTTATAGTCTGTGACAACAAACTATGTAATTTACTCTTATGCTTCATTTTATCCACCTTTCAAAACTTAGTCTGTAGTCATAAAATGAATTAAATTTATTGGTGATATACATATATAAACACACACACATATATGTGTATATATATACATGTATACATATATAAATATATATATTTGGGAGGAAATTCTTGCCTTAATATTTATTATAAAACATTGTTTTTATGGCTCTTCTAAAAATTAGGAGAAAATGTAAGTCTCTTAAGACTATTTTGAAAGTTCTGTGTAATCTGGTATACATCAGCCTTCCTTTGAATGTCTTCTCCATCCTCACTCTTGCTTATTTTGGCACCAACCCTCTCCACGTGTTCTCTTGTGGCGTCATAGGTCAAAAGAGTAGAGCTGCTTAGGATCGGTCACAGAAAGCCTTTGAGTCCTGTGGCCGCATGCCTTTTTGACTAGTGGAGGCATGCAACTTGCACCCTTTTTTCTAAAGTAGCTCTGTACTTAGTCTTAGACATTTGGAGTTAAAGAAAATTAATTTGCATTTCTAATTAATAATAATAATAAATTGCTGATTATCAGAGTTCAAAGACCAAAGTTTCCTGACAATGCAAACCTGAGAAAAAATTGACAAGCTGCTTCTAATTATCTATGAAAATACAAAAGACATAAGCCAGGCAAGGCAAATTTGAAGAATAAAATTGGAGGACTTACCCTACCAGATTTTAAGATTTATTCTAATCTGCAGTAATTAAAGATGAGCTTATAGTGTCATAAGGATAGATAAATAGATCAAAGGAGCTGAATAGAGGATACAGCATATACAATTACTTCCCTTTCAAGAAAGGAGCCGACAGAATTCAATGAGGAAAGGAAAGTCTTTTTGATAAAATGTGTTGGAGCAACTGGGTAAATATGTTAAAAAATAAACCTTGACCCCTCTTTCACCACATACACAAACTTATTTTGAGATGGATCAGAGACCTTAATTTAAAAGTGAAGCCAGCAAGCTTCTAGAACTTTACTAATACTATAGCCACTAAGCACACGTAGCTTCTAAACACTTGAAATGTGGCTAGTACAAATTGAGGTGTGCTCTAAGTGTAGAACATACACTGATTTCAAAGACTTAGTAAAAAAAAAAAAAAATGTAAACTGACTCATTATCAAGTCCATATTGAAGATTTTGAAATGATAGTATTTCCTAAGCCCTGGAACCTGTGCATATGTTACTTTACATGGCAAAGCACAGTTCTGGATGGAATTAAAGTTGCTAATCAGCTGACAGGGCTAGTACAGGAGAGGAGCCTGGATTTTCCAGGTGGACCCAATGTAATCACAAGCATCTTTAAAGATGGAAGAGGGAGTCAAGAGGGGAGGAACCGGAGAGAAGCAGTCTGCGGAATCCTCAGTTTTGTGCTGCTGGCTTTGAAGATGGAAGAATATCCTAAGCACAGGAATATAGATAGGCTCTAGCAGCCGGAAAAGGTAAGGAAATGGATTCTACCCTAGAACCTCCAGAAAAATCACTGTCCTGTTAACACCTTGATTTTTACCCAGGAAAGCCCTATTTAGACTTCCAGTCTCCAGAACTCTAAGAGAAGTTTGTGTTGTTTTAAACTGCTAAGTTTGTGGTATTGTTACAAGAGCAATAGGAAACTAATGCAGATGTCCATATGGAAAAAAATCAGCGTAGGCAGTTCTAGTCCTCAACAAAATACGACATACCTTCTCAAAAAGACCTACAAAAAACTTCCATGGCAGCTTTATTCACAGAACTGAAATAACACAAATGTGTAGCACAGAAAAATGGAGAGACAAATTGTGGTATAAATCTACAATGAATTATAAAACAGCAGTAATAGAAGGAAACCCAGATACATGCAGCAACGTGGATTCATCTTAAAAACAATTAGATTGAGCAAACGAAGCAGATATAAAAGGCAGCCTACTCTGATCTTATCCATAAGCATTGCAGGAAGAAGCAAAACCAATCTATGGTGCTAGAGGTTAGAATAGGGGTTACTGCAGGTATAGGGGTTTATTAAGGGGAACAGCAAGGGACACATCCCGGGATGATAAATGGATTTTACATCTTGACCTGGGCATTGGCTACAGGTGTGTACACATACAGAAAAGTTCAGAAAGGCTTATATTTAAAATATTTACATTTTACTTTTGGTAAATTTCATCTTAATATAAAAACCCCACTAAATTAAAGTGCAACATTATCTTTTTTAGATGGGACTTCTTCCTTCTCGTCTGGTGGTGGAGGTGGGTGGTAGGGGAAAAGAAGAAGGGAAATGATAGACACGCTGGGGAAAATCCGGTCAGTTAGATGTTGATGTGGCCAAAGGAGGAGGAAAAGCAAAAAATGATTAAGTTGTTACAGGGAAAGTCTAGAGGAAAGGCCCAGCAAGTCTATCCCACCCAACTCTGCCTTTGCCTCCAACCCCCCAAGGAAGGATGAGAACTAAGACAATAGTTGATGGCTTCTCTTTCCAGTTACCAGCTAGGTCTTTTGGACTGGTGCTTTTCCAGTTGGTAGAAAGTGACATTTTCTTTTTGTTAATAATCTTAGTCGCAAGATCACATTTTTACTGTGTTAAAAATCAAAGCACACCCAAGCAGCATATCCTCCAAAAAGTCCCTAAATGACAACTTTGGGCTTTAATAAACATTTATTTTTCCAGCCATTGCTTAATCAAAACCGTGACACATGATGGGCATGTGGCTCATTTAGGTGCTAATTTCTACCCTTATATCAATAGTGAAGCTCAGACTAGTTAATTATATCTTCAGAATCTTTCAATTGTCAGAAATTAACAAGAGCTTAGCCCCAGCTATATTAATGGAAAAATCTGAGGCAGAATCTCCTTGCCTTTGTTACTGTTTTTTAAAATTCAGTGTAGCTTAATTATACTCAGCAAAATAAAAATATTTTTTGGTACTTGAATCCTGTTGGTACATCCTAACAAATAAAGGCAGCTTGAGTTAATAATGTTGATAATTGCTTATCTACTTGCAAATAGATTCCTATTTTCCCAGTATTTATACTTCTGTGTGGTAATCTATCATTCCTTAGATTGGGGGTGCTCTTAGCTCCTTTTCAACTTAGTTGGTCCAAAGTAAGTAAATTGAATGTGACCACCACCGCAGGTGACCATGTTAAAAACCTGAGAACCGCCTTTGATTCTTTGCTTTATCCCTCACATCCAATTAATCACCAACTCTAATGATGCCAATTTGTTTTCGCTGTAGTTTCGTTCTGTGTTTTAAGACAGGATATCTTAAGATTTGTTGATTTTTTTTTTTTAACATTTCATTCTGAGGGTAATGCTATTCTTGATTTTTTTAAAATTTTTACCCTCTCTATTTGAACAGCCATTCTATTTTTAATAATGCAGCTTCTCAAAGTTGAGGCATGAATAAGTTTGGCACATCAGAGAAGCTATAAGCCAGCCAAAATTACTGAATCTCAACATTGGCAGTTGACAAGCTCATTGAGGAAGCCAAGGTTTCGATAATGCAAGGCCTTATGGGCTGTGGTAAGAATCGCATTTTGTTTTTGTTTTCCCTAAGAGTGATGAGAAAGTATAAGGGAGCTTAATTTGGAGCAGATAAGTGAAATGACCAGAGTTGAATTTTCAGAAGTCACTCGATGTGTGAAGGATAAACTACGAGGGCAAGATGGGGAATATCAGATGGTTCTGTGCCAAGGGAGAGCTGATAGGGGCAGAGCCCATATTGACGGTGGTGAGGGTTGGTGCCATTTGTGAAGTGCTTGGCACTCCTTGAAGCACACATGACTTTAAATTCAGATGCCCCCGTGTCGGATGATGCCTCTAACTCGGTCAGGTTAGCCATGCAGAGGGGAAGCTGGGGCGGAGCCCTGGGCTGGCACTTCGGTTACCTAGGTTCTGGTGCGCCATCTTTCCAGTAATGAGCTGTGGGCCACTAGCAAGTCCTTCTATCTCTCAGGGCCTACGTTTCCTTGCAAGTAAAAGGAGGGAGCTGGGAAAGATTTTACTTAAGCATGTTCGTACTCCTTCAAAAAGCAGGTGTTTTGCATTTTAAAAGAGAAGCTTGGAAAAAACAATTCCACTTGATGATACGCAGTAGGGAGATGTATTTGAGTTGGGACCTCTCGGGTCCACTGAATTATATGGGAGAGCCCCTTCTTCTTTGTTCATCTGATCAAATTCGTGAGGCACCAGGAATCTGCACCCCAGCCTCCCTTCCTTTTCTCCTTCCCCACATTAGGCCCCCAACTCCTATCCTCTTCATCACATGGGTATGTAGATCACACTTTAAAGAGCTAAACATGGAAAGCTGAAACACCATTGTGAGTATTGGCAACTGGAAAAGGATTTTTGTGCTTAACAGGACACATGAACGCTGCCCAGATTGCCTTTCTGTGCCTGCATGTAATTACCATAATAAGAAAGAAAGAAATATGAAATAATTACTCCATTCTTCTTGCTGTGCCATGGAGCGGGAAATTAACAAAATCCAGAAACTTAGTTTATAAGTTTCAAATCAACATAATGCTTTTTTTTCTGGGACATTGAGGAGACCTAACTTGATGGTTTAGATTAATTTCTATTAAACTAAAGGGAAAATAAATGCACAGCCTGTGGTAAAACCGTGAGAGCCTGGGCTTTTTAAGTGAGCTAACGTTTCCGTGCATCTTGCCTTCCTCACTTTCCTTGCTAGGGAAGGGAAAGCGCAGTGTGGAGGGAACTCATTTGATTGGCCACCTTCTGTGTGCTGGTCCCTGTGTAGATACTTTAAGCCTGTGAGCTTACTTGACTCTGATAAATTTCTGAGGTCTTATTCCCATTGTACAGATGAGGAACAGTGAGAGGCACCTTAGCTCTAACATTTCGGAGGTTGTATTGCTAAGGGCTGTTGAACTTCATCTCCCTTTGACCCATCATCTACTTCACAAGTAACTTAAGGATGTTTCTTTCAGGAAAGTTGGACCTGTCCTCTCAGGCTTTTACCACATCCCACTGAAAGTGCTGAAAACCCCTTCGTTTATTCATCTGTGCATCTCTTCCTTCATTCAATGAGTACTTGCTCTGTGCCATAATGCTCGATTTCCTCTCTCCTATGATTACAGATGTCTTTGTTGAATTTTTTTGTTATTCTACTACAATCTAAAGGAAAAGAATATTAACTTTTCCAACTATTCTTGTCAAAAGGTACTTGAATAATTCCACAAGTGGGAGCAAGGTGTGAATGGATTTGTTTTTCAAAAGGGAAACAGGTGTTAACTTATGGAAGGATAATGCATGGCTTCTCACCTTTAAAAAAAAAAAAAAAAAAAAAGGACATCTTTGAATACAAACCATTGGCTTTGCTATCCTTAAGTCTTAAGTAAATTTTTTTTTTTTTTTAAGATTGGTGATTTAAGAAGAATGAACATTTTCATGGAATTATATAAAATATCATACTTCGTATTCCAAAATAGACCAAATGGCTACTTGGATGAGTGATCTCAAAAACAATACATAATGCATGAATACTAGTAGCATATATCTAAGGCATTTTAATTTATTCTTTTCAAGCTGTGAACCATGATGGAATTGTTCTATGCTATGTCACAAGAATTTGCTAGCTTCCTGAGCTTTAGATTGTAGGAATCAAGCCCACCGTAGTGGATGTTGTCCTGAGTACATTCTGGAGCTTAGGGCATCAAGGTAGAGGTGCAGTAACTGTTCAAAAAAATCTTGGTGAACTGCTGTTTTATCACCCTTGAAATTCATAGTGTACGTCAGCCCAGGAAAGTAAGTGTGAGCCAGAAGAATGTAAGCGGTGACCTTTGATAATGTTCACTGGAGGAAGTGGGCATGGGGGTGTTGGCTGCCAGCTGCAGATAGGAAATGGAGGTGTGGACTGTTTGGATTCCATGATGCCAAATCATTTAGCCACAGAATAACCAAATGTTCCCACTGGGCACTGCATTTTTACCTAGGGGCCCACACTGGGACATTTCTTTAAAGCAGATATATATTAGCTGTTTTCATTGAACCAAAAAAGCAAAACCAAGCATGACCAGAATATTTCTAGAAATGTTCCAAGATGAGCTGACTTTGGATGAAGCAAGAGGTGACAGTTCAAGGCATGACTTGGTTCCCTCTGAGTCATTTTCTTCATAAGGATAGAGGGAGGGAGACCAATGAGACAGAAGCATTTCTCTTCCTGAAAGAGGAGTTACATTCCATCGTCCAGATGGAAGGTACATCGAGACCTACATAAAAGTTCCTAAGACATTTCCCCAAAATTGGGATTGTTCTTTAGTACACTAAAACAAACAAACAAACAAACAAAACAAAAACCCCAGCCTCCTGAAAAGCAAAAGACCAACTTCCCTGTTTCCTACCCTGCACAAATACAGTTGTTTCAAGGACTTGATTTCTCACAAAATTGTGCTGATGGGGAATGGCAGTCACTATTCTCACAGGCATCTTTTTGGGAGTTTTTATTTTATGGCACCTTGATTGTAAAGCTTTATTATCTTGTGGCTGCTATTGGGGAATAATGCATTCTTTGGATTGTAAAATCTAACTTGGTGTTTCCTAAGCTTTTTATGCTATTTATGTGACATCCGAGGCTGGGAATTCAATTTTCTTTTTATATTTGACTGGCTAAAGAAACTCTTTCCTAGCTTATCCATTAGTAAAAGAGAGAGGATTTGTGGTGAGAGAACACTAAAGAAAGGGATCACAGGAAACTGTGTTGGCCTTTGTTTTTTTTTCCCAGGCATGTCGAAAACTGAATTCTGTATTTGGCAAATCTAAGTCCTCTTGGCTTAAATCTCTCTCCCGTACCAAATGAGAGGCAGCAGGGCCCAGTGGTTATGTGCATAGAGCTTTGAGCCAGACTGCTAGGCTTTTAATCCCAGCTCCACTGTCGGTTGGCTGTGTCACCTTGGACATATTATTGAACCTCTCTGCACTTCATTCATCTGTTGAAGAAAAGAGGAGGGGGTAATAATAACTTCACAGGATTGTTGTAAAGATGGTATAAGTTCATGTCTGTGAAGCACATGGAGTAGCACCTGGCACAGAGCAAGAGCTCCTACGTGTAGGAGCTAGTATGTCACCAAAGCCTCCCGATCTCCATTCGTGTCCGGTCCTCTCTCCCAGCCTTCTACCAGCTGTGTCATTAAAACCATTCCTCAGCTGGCTTGACTCTGCTCCAACTTCGTTATTGCCACGCTGTCTTCCCTCCCACTTTGAGTTCACATCCACTTAGTTTTAAGAGATGAATAGTCATTTGTCTGTCCATTCTTCATACTTCTCATGAGTCTCTCATTTGTAAGCAGTAAGCTAATTTAAAAGACTATTAGGAAATAAGAGAATGTCTATACCTCATGTAAATCAATTGGTGGCTCGGGGAAAAGACTAGAAGATAAAGTAATGGGCTTAAGAAATTAGTAAAGTGATGGATTACATGTTTGCCTTGGGTTTTCCAGTCCTAGAGATGATCCTTCTTGGTTGGAATCAAGAACAAAATTTACACTTCTGGGTAATTTTTTGGATTTTTGTGGTGGTGGTTGTTCTGTTAGAATTGTTCTATCCATTTTACATAAATGAATGCACTGAAAAGAAGTAGTAGCACTTAGACTTTTTGCAAGGTTAAGGTTGATTTATTTCTGAACTGGCTTGAGGAGTCATAGTTTCTCAAACAGCTCTGAGGCCTATTTGAGGTTTCAAACTTTCTTAGAAAGATTGCCACTGTGCAATAAAATCCAGGATTCATTGAAACCTCTCCACATTAAAAATAAATAAATATTGCAGTGTAATCGTGGGCTAGAAAATAAGACCTCTTGAGGTCCTTAACTGCAAGGCTGGGAGGATGCACTGGGCCAACCCTGAACATCTACTTGAAGCTTTGGGTTTGTATTTCAAATTAAACTAGCAGCTTTGGAAATCTGGTTTGTTTTTATTCTTGGTAAAGTATTCCAGCCTTATTCAAAGGGAAAAACGAAAAGTTAATGTCTTCCATAAAAGCCAAAAGCTTCTGGAACTTCTAATAGCTCATATTAAACATCACAACAAACAAAATGTAAATAAGAAACATGTATTTCCCTGCTCTTGAAATATCTATGAATTTTAAAATTAGGAAAGTTGGAAGAAAAAAGATCTGGTGAGAGATAATAAATTGATCATGACTGTAGTACATTGTCTTATAATCAAAACATTCTTCTGTAGTTGAATATAAGATCAATTTCTAAAGAATTCTGAAGTTTGAGTTTGTTACAAGATCCCTAGTGTTAAAACACTGTTAAGTTACTTAGAAAACATCACTGAAGTATCTTTTTATAAGCATATATTCTTAGAGCAATTAATTTTTTTGTTCTAGTTGACCACACCTTCAGCACTGACTATACATTCTCCTTTACTACACCTAAGTGTTGCTAGAAAATTATCTAAACTATACATGGACACAAACTATATGGGACTATGCATGCATAATTTTCTGCCACTGGATCCATAGGATAAGGGGAGGATACCATACTTAAAAGGTGGTAGAATTCATTCATAAAAATGAATTTATAATGCTGTGAATATTTTATGAAAAACTGAGCTCAGAATATAGTCTATTTTCCAAGGCCACAGATGAAAAGAGGCAACACTTGGTGACTGTCCCATTGCTCATTGAGAAGTTGAGGACAGGAAGAGTTCATCTAGATGTTAGGTCCACTGTGCTTGCTCAAATCCAGATGAATATAGAAAACAGAAACTTTGCTATTAAGTTTGTGGTTTCTGTGCTCTTGTTCTGGATGAGATGAATTGCTGCTTTGTCACAAACATGGACATCAACCGTAAATAGCAAGTCAGAGTGTGGACAACCTGGTGATATAAACACCAACGGTGGTCAACTGGGTCAGGAAGGAATTTTTCTCATTGGACTTTTCAATCCAGTTTTCCTGGCCTTTGCCTTCAGGTAGTCCCTCCTTCCCTGGAATTCAGGTTTGATGGAGACTAACACGCATGCAGAGTAACACACACTGTCTGAATCCATCAGGACTAAAGTAGAACATGACCGAATATGCCATCCCCCAAAATGCCACTTTGGCATTTGGATTATTTGGTGCTGTAGGTACTTGAAAAAACTCAAACACAGGCACAAGCTTTTTCTCAACTCCGTCATTTGCCTGAAGACAGATCCTCCAAAAAGAAATCACTTGTTATAAATCACCTCCCTCAGAGTTTCATCAACAGGGCGGGGGGTGGGGGGGTGGGGAGAGATTCTTGTCACAGGAGAGAAGTCCTAGTCCACACCACATCCAGACAGACTATCATACCTGCGATCTGTTATTCTAAGGAGCCATTCATCTTTCCTAAAAATCATTTACTGTCCTCTAAGAAGCCTCTAAGATCCGCCCCATTCCCTATTAAGATGGTACTTAGGTCTGAATTCTAAGGCACCTTGGGGAGTTAATCATTCTCCCCCAGGTGTCCCCCATATATCCATGAGGTCCATCCATTAAGAAACTTCTGTTTATTTTTCTTCCATTAATCTGTCTTTTATTACAGGGGTCTCAGCTAAGAATTCAGAGGACTAGAGGAAAATTATTCAAATGTATAAGTAATCCTACCTTGAGGAGCTGAAGACCCCAGTGCTTCACATGACATTATTGAGGACCACCCTAGAGAATAATTCTTGGTGCTCCCCAGTTCAAACTGGCTACAGTATCCACTCAAAAGCATTTTTGTTTATTCTGCCCATCCCTCTACTTAGCTTTGTTTGGATAAATACTTGGCCTGCTACTGAAAAAGTTAAATACAGGTATTTTAATTCCTAATCTAGTTATTACACTTGATGAGATTCTCCCTACTTAGTGCATCTGTCACTTAAAATCTCTTTTTCATCTCTGCCATATTTCACCAAGTTTTAACTTTTTCATCTTCTCATAGATAGGGTTTACATGGGCTTCAGAATGACATTTTTTAGCAATATCTGGCCTGTAAAGTTTTATATTTGTCAAATTGTAGGGGAGAGGAAGGAGTTTTCTGTCATATTGACATGATTGGCTTCCTCTTTTTTTTTTTTAATTTAGTGTGTAAATGGGATATGTATACTCACACTAGGCAGGTATTGTGAATGGCCACAGAGCCCTCCAAGCATTCCCAGTCCAATTAGATTCTCAAGAGTTTCTCCCCTGCCCTTTGCTTTGGAGGGATAGCATATTCTTTTTAGGATTCTCAATTCCTGCTTGTTAATGCATGTATGTATGTACAGCAGAGTTTCTGAGGTTTTTTTATTGTAATATTCACCTGGTGGCAAGATTACAACAGGACCTATAAAAGCCTTAGCATCCAGACATCAGAGCCTTCTAATGTCTGCCAAAAGGAACCAGCTTGACTTAGCCCTGTTGGCAATGTATTGTCATCCCTCTCTACCACCACCCTAATTAACCGTCTCATTGTGCAACACATGTATGTAGATAGTCAAGTCTTTTATTTTTTAATACTTTATTTGACACACAGAGCACAAGTAGGCAGACAGAGAAGGCGAAGCAGACTCCCCACTGAGCAGGGAGCCCGATGTGGGGCTCAATCCCAGGACCCTCGTAGCACAACCTGAGCCGAAGGCAGGTGCTTAACTGACTGTGCTACACAGGCGCCCCTATAGTCAAGTCTTTTAAAAATGTGAAGAAACCCACAAGACCCTCTTTAAAAAAAAAAAAAAATTAGAGGTGTACATGGAGATACTAAATGGCCTACAATTTCCTTAATAAAAGTAAGCACATTTTGAGGGGCATGGGCACCACTGTCATCACCTCCAACAACACAGGAACCCAGCAGAAGAAATAATGACATGGGGTGAGGGTGGGGAGGTGTACGATGTGAACTTCAGCTGGAAATTCTCATTTTGCCCTTTTATTCCATTCCCTTGAGGGTCAGTTATATTCACAGCCAAAGCTCCTGATGGCATTTGGTTTCCTGGTAAAGCCTGAAAGATGTACTTGGCATTTGCTGAGCACAAAGAGCATACCAGCCTCTGCTGGCCAGATCAATAGATCCATAACCATGTGAGAAATGTGAAATGCGTTTCTGTAGAGGGTGCAGCTGTGGGCCTGGAAAATGTCCAGTGTCAATAAGAAAGCAAAAGAACGTGGTTAAAGGAGGAGGAGTCTGGCTTGATCTTCACCCAAGTTTTTCAAATAGATCCCTTTCACTTTCAGGGAAAGTTCTGGTCTGTAATTCATTATCAGTGGATCATTCCTTTTGTGGGAGCTGAAGTGGTACATAATAATTCTTTTCTAGGAAGTCCCCCAGAGATGTTTTCTGAGTATACTTTTTAATTCTCTTAAAGAAATGTCTGTGCAAATAGAAGTGGACTCTTGGTTTAATTTCTGGAAGGATCAGCAGTTGTAGGGTAAAAACATGTTTTTGTATTGATTTAATCATTTAACAACCATATTGACTACTTGATGTAGGACAGGCCATGAAGAATGCAACATAGCCCCTGCTGTATGGGAGCTTGAAGTTTGGTGAAAGAGACACCTATCACCTCTTCTCCTAGAAACTTTGAGATTGGTTACTTATCCCACCAAGATAGTTCATATGAAACCCAATGGCCCAATCATCTCATCACCATTACTAATAAATTCTTACAAGCCACCATAATATATACCTCTTTTTTTCTTAAAGTTTTATTTATTTTAGAGACGGAGTGTGTGTGAGTGGGGGAGAGGGAGAGAATCTTCAAGGAGACTCCCTGCTGAGTGTGGAGCCTGATGTGGGGTTTGATCTCCTGACCCTGAGATCATGACCTGAGACAAAACCAAGAGTGGGGTACTCAACTGACTGCACTACCCAGGCACCCTAACCATAATACATACTTCTACTTAGTGTTTTGTGTGATATTTGAAACATCATTTCTTTAGAAAGGTCCAAGAGTTTTGACAATGTAAGAAGTGGTTGTAAATTAAACTTCAGCTTTGAGACTTAGATGACCCGGAGTGGAATGTATAAACAATGTAGTAATGCATAGAGCTATCTGTTCATTTGAAACACATGTGAAAGGATTGACTACCATCTACATAAACACAAATCTCTCCCATTCTAAACAGGCTGACCCATTTTCACTAATTACTGTCTGGGCAGGAGGCTGACATGGAAGAAAGTCCTACCATTCTTTTGGAAACCTGACACTTTTCATCTATTGGCTGATGAGTAGATAGAATAAGGATGAGAGAAACACACGTATATATACACACTTGTACACACAGAATAATGAAAATTGTAAGGTAGAATAGTAAGGTTGACTGGATATAAAGAAGGGTTATGTAAAAGTCAAAAGCCTAACCCTTACTGTAATTCTCCAGGTAAATATAGTCAATATTCACAGTTATCAAAAAGCTAGTGAACGTTTTTCCTCAGCTTAAAGATATACTCATTGGGCTCCTGGGTGGCTCAGTCGGTTAGGTGTCTGCCTTCAGCTCAGGTCAGGATCCCAGGGTCCTGGGATTGAGTCTGGCATCAAGTTCCCTGCTTAGTGGGGAGTCTGCTTCTCCCTCTGCCCCTCCCCCCCCTTGTGTGCTCTCTCTCTCTCTCTCTCTCTCATATAAATAAACAAAATATTTTTTAAAAAAGATTTATTTAGTTTCCTTTTATATTTTTTTAAAGATTTCTTGTAAATACCCAAAAGGATAACATGACAAGGTCAAGTTCTAAATAACAAAGTTATTAATAAGCACAATGTCCTTTACAGGATCACTTATAAAACCTTTGGCTTGTGTTTAGGGACTTTGTCTTCCAGCACAATGGAGTAGCCCTCTTTTTCCCTTTATGTACAACTAAGATCTGTGGACATAGAAAACAAACTTATGAAGACTCTGAAAGCTGGAGATAAGGCAGACTGGCTAGGGACCTTCGAACTTGAGGCATGACAGAATAATAATAAAGTCGTTGGGTGTTCTTTTTGCCTCATAATGCAAATGAGTGTAGACAAAAACAAAATGAAGACAAAAGCATGCTCTCTCTTTAGCCTGAAGACTAGGGAAGTGGCAGTCTTGCAAGACAGAAAACTTTAAGGAAATAAATGCTTTAATTCAGCTAAACACCACAGAAAAAAAACAGATGGGATCGTCATCCAAGCCAGCAAAGGCTGAGCACTGAGCCTAGATCCACCCTCATGAGGTCATCATCAGGTGCTCCAGTACCCATCAGAATGGTATCAGAGAGGGCCAAGTAGAGATCAGACACTTTTATTCCTGCTGGCTGGTAATGTGCCCTTTTCTTGCCCACTGTGTCAATGGGGACCACATGGGAGTTAAAACATTTACACCTGATTGGCAGTAACAAGGAGCTCTCTTCACCTTGGGTGTCAGTGGAGCCTAAGAGGGGAACCTACTCTTCAACCTCCACTTGGCAGTAATGGGAAAAACAATTCCGTTAGAAAAGAGGAGGAAGATAGAGATATTTAACTAAAGAGAATATACGAATGGACAATAAGTACATGAAAAGATGTTCAACATTATTGGCCATTAGAGAAATACACATTAAAACTACCATGAGGTATCACTACATGCCTAGCAGAATATCTAAAATAGAACCTAGTGACAAAAATAATGCTGATAAAGATGAAGTAAAGCTGGATCACTCCTACATCATTGGTAGGAATGCTAAGCCACTTTGGAAAAAAGTATGGTAGTTTCTTAAAAAACCAAACATGTGCTTACCGTATGACCTACCAGTCCTCAGTGTTTATCTCAGAGAAATGATGATGCATGCTCATGGGTAATCCTGTACACAAATTCTTATAGCGGCAAATGTCTATTGGTAATAGCTAAAAGCTGGAAACCACCCATATGCCCTTCAGTGGATGTATGATCAGACACTGAGGTATAGTCTGTCCATACCATGGATATTACCCAGCAATAAAAAGGAATAAGCTACTGATACATGGAACAGTTTTGACCAGTGTCCATGATCAATCTCTTTTTTCTGAGTGTGTGTGTGTGTGTGTGTGTGTGTGGAAACAATCTCAAACGATTCTATATTTTATTCCATTAAATGTTAATCTTGAAATAACATGATAGAAAGGGAGAACAGATTAGGTTACTAGGCTTAAGGAGGGGGGTGAGAGTGTCCCTATAAAAGGGCAGGATTGTATGGGTGATTCTTGTGGTAAAGGAAATGTTCTGTGTCTTGACTGAAACAATGCCAATATGCTAATTGTGATATTGTACTGTATTTTACAAGGTCCAACACTGGGGGAAACTTTATAAAGGATATACAGGATCTCTCTGAATGATTTCTCACAAGTGTAGCGAATCCAGTTTCCTTGAAATAAAAAGCTTAACTAAAAAACTTGGAGCTTGAGGTTCTACAGATAGAAATGGTATAGGGTGTTTCCTTTATGAATTTGGATCTAATTTATGAAAAGTCAGGGTTTAAAATATAACTATTGATAAATACAAAATCCCTATATTTGACAATAGTTATTAGTCATTAACTTGCAAATACCTATTACAAGAACTAGCCATTCCATACCAAAGCTAATTAGGAAAGATCTTACCCTTCCTCCCACACTAATGTGAAAATTCCCTTTTCCTGTGGGATAGGAACAGCTCCAAGATTGCTGACAATGAGGCTTAGTGCACAAGGCCTCTTTTAGCACTTGGCAGTGTTGCCTTTCTGCTCTTGAAAAGGATGCCCTTTCCAGACAGAAAAATTGCCAAAAAGTGTCTTTCTGGGCAAACCATTTTGACAAAGGCTTTGCTTCCTCCAGACTGACTGCAGTCCTGAGCCAAGACACCAGGCTTGGCAAGCAGAGCTGAGGCCAGTTTTCAGCCCCCATTTCTCTCTCTCGGCTTTTGCCCTCATGGAGGTCAGTCTGCACAATCCTATGAAGCAGCACTGAGTCCTTCCTGCAGACCCAGGGCCTCCTTTTCCTGCTGTTGGCAGAGGGAAGAGCACCCTCCTAGGGAAACAAGGCTCTTAGGACCTCTTTCCTGTACCGTTGTCAACCTCCATTCTGGCGGTTTCTACAATAGAGGTTCAGAAAGAAGTGAGAGGAAAACTAATATTTACTGAGCACCTCCCATCTATATATCTGTAACTTTTCATGGTGTTTTACAAACATTATGTGGCATTTTAGAATCCTTCCTTAGCAGACGAGACCACTGAGGCTCAGAGAAGTGAAAATGATTTGTTAAGGCTATGCAGTAAGGAGAAACAGTTGGATTAAAGTCTAGGACCACCTGACTGCAAATAAAAAAAGACTCCACTGTGTCACTAGAGGTCCATTCTGGATTCTTGGCCAACTACATTGAGAGAAACTCAGCTGTTTAGGCAGTTATTAGCCTTGAACTTGATGGGGTGACTACCAAAGAGTTATCAACTGAAAGGCCCTCCTGGGGAGGAAACATGGACTTGGCATGATAAAGGTTGGTGTGAGTCCTTACTCTACTTGGCTATAGTATGGACTCAAGCTGAGGCCAACACATTCTGAGAACTTGAAAAACAGAACACTGAAAGTCCAAAAAAACAAAAACAAAAAAACAAAAAACCACTGGGGTAGACCTGAAGAAATCATGAGACTATAAAAACTCCAAGGAAATTTTGGTTTAGCAATTGAATAAATTGTATATGTTTCTAAGTGCAAACATTTTTAAAAAGAGTAAATGAAATCCCTTTAGGAATTAAAAAAACTATATAGCTGATGGACAAGAGATTGATATTTGTGGTTGAGACACATTTATCAAATAAGACTTCTGAGTTAGAGGCAAAATGACGCACAATAAAGACATAGCATCTCCGCCTCTCCAGCCCTTGGAAATGGCCAAAGTCTCAAACAGAATCTCCCTTATACCCAATTTACAGCCACAACTCAAACAGCGTGTTAGTAATTTTAGTTTTTTTTAATTTGGATTACCAGTGTTTTTTATCTACATTCAAAGATTTTTAGGTTCTGGAGATGTTTAAATACTTACTATATTTTAAAGAAATATTTATTCTCAAGCATTAATTTCTCTCATTCACACTTAGTTACATCATGAGTTAAAGGAGGTTTGGTGGACTACTTGGGAATCCAGCCAGCATTTGTGAGATTGTTTCTAAGATAACATGTATTCCCAGTTCCCAATACCCTAGTTAAAATAAAACACTGCACACAATAAGTATTGTCAAGTCAAATATTCAATGAACAATAGGAGAAAATACTAATTCAGTCTGTTCTTCGAGTCTTGTTTTTCCTTTCCCTAATTATAATTTTTCTCTTGTCAACTTGATCTAACTCCTTAAGCTGAGCTTTATGTTCTAGTGCATAGAAAAACTAGAAAGTGGGAATATGAAATCTTTGGTTCAAATGGTGACCTTGGGAAAGTTTTCTGCCTTCAGTGAAGTAGTCTGTCTGCACATGTATTTGCAGAAACATACCCATAGCTTGTAGGAAGTAATCCACCTTTTGGAGTGACTCATCTGTGATTAACCATCACAGGCATTTTCAAAGATCACATTTGGGTGACTGCTTTGAATGAGTTGAAAGGTAAGGGTTAGCTGAGATTTTTAGCTGTCACTCACTTAATGACAGAGCTTGGCACACTCTGAAGTGTAAGTCTCTTTCTCTGAGTACCCCTTCACGGGCAGGAACATCCATCCCCCAGAATAGGAACAGCTTCCACCTCAGAATCAGCCCAGGAGCAGGTATCAAAATGGAATTTCTAATGTGGAACACTCAACCCACCAGTGGTGATGTTGCTTTTGTTGATAATTTATGTTCAAGAGCCAAGGAAGTCAGACTGTGAAGGCTGTGAAGAGGAGGTATTATTATAGATAAAAGTAAGGGGAATAATAGAATTCATGCTGGCCAAAATAGAGCTCAAACATTCAAGAAACACACATGGAGGACACACTATCATTACAGTAGTGGCTCAGTACATCACATTTGAATAGCACCTCACAGTTTATAATGTCTTTTAAACATAGAGTAAGGAATCTCACCACAAACCTGGAACAACTCCATTAGGTATACTTGACAGTAATGGAATTTTTACAAAGGATTTTTATGGCTGGTTAAAGCATTTGTATGACTGATAAAATTTTTAAGCGTTATCTTAAAGTGAAGCTCTTTTCCTTTCAGAGTAGAGAAAGAGTATGTCATAGCACCAAATAGTACTGATCCAAAGTAAAAACTTAAAAGGATTCATGAAAGAAACCTCATCATGTCCAGTGACTTGATGCAAATCCAAGTGAAAATCTAAGACTTGAGTTCCCAGTTCAAAACCCATAACTCTAAACTAGATAGCCTTGCAGAACTTGTCATTGCCTCAATTTTTTCATCTATAAAATGATAATAATGAAAACTAATCCCATATAGCTGTACAAGTTATTGCTTACTCCAATTTTGTTCAACAGATATCTCTGGAATACCTACCATGTTCCAGGTGCTATTTTCTGCATTGAAGGTTCTGTAGTACAAAATGCCACAGACCCTGCACTGGAGCTTAAATTCTGGAGAAGAGAATCATTTAATGATGACTATGTTTGTCAATGGTGTTAAAGAAATATGGAGAAAAGTAAAGAAGGGAAAGAGGACGAGAGGCAGTGTGGAATAGGGGTATATAAATAGTAGGGTGGTCAGGAAGCCTTCACTGATGAGGTAATATTTTAGCTGAATCCTGACAAGATGGAAGCAAGCCAAGTGGCTATCTTTGGGAACAGCATGCCATACAGAGGAAATGACAAGTGTAAAGGCCCTGAGGCCAGTGTGATGAAAGTGAGCAAGGGGGACAGTAGTAGGAGATGGTAGCAGTCCAGAGTGTTAGGGTCTTACAGACCAATCTAAAGATTTTGAACTTCATTCTGAGTGAGCGGAGAAGCCACTGGAAGGTTTTAAATAGAAAAGTTATAGTTCAGTGTTTTAAGGATTATTCTATATTTTCATGTTATAGTTATTTATGTAACTTGAGATTCTTTATTAATCATACTAAAAGTAAAAATTGTAGGTAAAATTCACTTTAATAATATATTTTGTTTAGACCAATAGATCAAAATATTATACTTTCAATGTGTAAAAAAAACAAACTATCATTAATGGCATAGTTTACATTGTTGTTTTGGTTTTTTTCATACTAAGTCTTGGAAATTTGTCATGTATTTTACATTCAAAGCTTGTCTGAGTTAGGGCTGCACACATTTCAAATAGCCATACGTGGGTAGTGGCTACCTCATTGGGTACCACAGGTCTAGTTGCTGTGTTAAGAATTTACAGTGGCCCCTACACTGCTCGTGGGAATGTAAAATGGTACAGTCACTTTGGAAAACTGTTCAACAGTTCCTAAAAAAGTTAAATTTAGAGTTAACATAGGACTCAGAAATTCTACTCCTAGGAATATGCCCAAGAGAAGTGAAAATGTATTTCTTGCAAAAACTTCATTGCGAGTATAAACATCAGCACTGTTCACTATAGTGAAATGATAGAAACAACCCAAAAGCCCATCAGCCAGTGAATGAATAAACAAAAGGTGGTATATCTATACAGTGAAATGTTAGTCAGAAGAAGGAATGAACGAGTGATTTTTGATCCGTGAATAAATGTTGAAAATACTATGGTGAAAAACCAGACACAAAAGGCAAATATGATATGAATGTATTCATATGAAATCAACAGAATAGGCAAAATGATAGAGACAGAAAGTAGATTGCTGGGGCCAGGGGTGGGGGGAGGGGCGTGTATGAGAAGCGACTTGTAGCGGGCTGGGGTTTCTTACTAGAGTGATGAACATGTTCTGGAACTGGATAGTGTGATGGTCGCAGAACTTTGTGAGTATGCTAAGAACCAGTGAATTGTACACTTTAGGAGGGTGAATTGTATGGTATATAAATTATTTCTAAACTGAAAAAAAGATTTTAAGTTTCGCAAGGGCTGGTGGGGAACATGGTTGAAGCATGGAGGTCAGTTAGGAAGCTATTGGACTAGAGCTAGGAAGAAATAAAAATGATTCGGACCAGAGTGGTAGCAGTGCAGGTTGTGAGACATGGCAGGATTCTGGGCATAGCTTGAAAAGGAGAGCCACATACTTTTCTGATGGATTTTTGTCTGGGTGTCTGGAAAGATGGAATTTTCATTGTCAGTATGGGGTATGATGTTGGAGAAAAAATTAGTGGTAGTTTCAAACAAAACCTTGGCTTTGGATATGTTTGAAGTGCCCATTAGACATCTACACAGGGATGTCCAGGAAGTAGCTGGATATGCAAATGAGGAATGAGGGGAAATAGCTGGAAAAAGAAATGTGGGCATCAACACTATATAGGTAGGTATTTAAAGCCATGAGAGTGGATGGAATCACTTAGGAGGTGATTTTAGGTACAGCAAAGAAGAGCTGTAAAACTTGAGTCCTCTTTTACTCCCATGTTTAGGGGTCAGGGAAATGAACAATTAGCAAAAGTGACAGAGAAACAGTGGCCAGTTCGAAGAATCAGGAGTGAATGATGTTCTGAAAACCACATAAAGGAAAGGGTCGAGTGATCCATAACCTCAAATGCTGCTGATAGGCCAGGTAGCATGAGGAGAACGACCATTGGATCCAGCAGTGCAGAGGTCATTCAGGACCTTGCTGTGGTCAGGCTGAAAGGAGTTTGTATTGGGTCAGGAAAGAATGGAAACATTATTGTAAATGGGAGCAGAAAAATAGGCCCATGGACTAAAGGGAGATAGGGTCACATTATTGTTTTAAGGTAAAAGTAATAACCATCTATTTGTATGCTAATGTAGATAGTCCAGTAAAGAGAGAATAGTCAAGATTCAGGAGAGGGAAAATTGGAGTGTCATAGAAACAATGAGTGTAAAAATACTTTAAATACTTACAAAAGTAAGTAAAAGCAAATGTATATTATGACCTTTGGAAGGTTTTCCTCTTGATTCTGTTTTAGAGGAGTGAGTTGGAGAATCAGCAGCCTCACTTGGGTCACTCATGTACCTTTTCCCCCCACCATCCAGGCTCCAAAATATGCTCAAAGTGAGGTCCAGTTTGACCACTGAGAAAGCATGATAGTGGCCCTTGCATGAGGTTGAGACAAGAAACCAAGTGGTTGTAGAGGCCCCAAACATAAAAGAGAGGCAATGCAGAATGCCTGAAGTTTGCTGGTTATCAGCATGGAGATCAGAAGACATTCTGTCAGTGAGCTCAGCCACAGTCATGGCATGTCTGAGGTTTCATGAGACATTCTTCTAAAAACCTAAGTATCAGGCTATTCCTGAGGATACTGGAAACTGCTCATCAGACGTTTCCCTAATGATTACAAAATGGCAAGCCCTTTCCAAGACTCACAATAAACCAGTGGCTTAGGTCAGGAAATAGTTGTAAATTCTCCTGGGTCATCTATTGCTATTTTTTCTCTCTTTATCCATGAAGCTGGATCGAATCCGTCTTTGATTTCAGCTGAAGGAACTGCATTGCTGAACTCAAGTAACAGCTAGTTCCTGCAAAAGCCCTGGAGATGGTCACGTTTCCTCTCAGACTTTACAGGGAGGGATCCTGGCATCTCTGCCACATTCTCCAAAGGACTTGAATTCTGTAAGGTCAATAGTAACCTTCTGTAATGAAACACAATTTAGATGCTCTGAAAGGAAAGGCTTCCTGACCTGATTTTTGTCTCTAATGATCCATATTCCCCTTAGAGTGGAGACTTTGAGGGAGGAGGGGTCTTTGATCCTTGCTTAGCAAACCGTCCTAGGTATCATTTTTCTTAATATTCCTTAGTATAGTTGCAACCAGGTTGAATGTTCAAACCAGACTCTACTGATAGCAGAGTATAACCAAAAGAAAGTAAACTTAAATAAACCAAAGAGAAGTAACCCAGACACTCTGAATTGAAAGGCAAGTTTTTTGCATTTTCAGCTTCAGGTCCATGAAGTGATTGGTGCCTCCCTACCTAAACTCCAGGCTGCTCGCAAGTTAAAAAAAAAAAAAAAGTCTTTAATTAATCTTGTTCCTTGAAACACATATACGAGTTTTGAAGTCTAGTCCTATAAGGTCAAGATCTGGAAAACTACAGGAGATCCCTCCCCTACCTGCCTAAGATTTACTGCCTGGATATGAGCTATGTCACCACCAGCATTGGGTTATTTTAATTTTGTCTACCTCTGGGTAAAGAAAGGAATTTGTAAAAGAATAAGATAAGCCTTGAGGTGCCTATTCCAAATTCTCATGCCAGCTCTGTAAAATCAAAACTTTATTCTCCATTTACTGCCTGCTACCCAGCCCCTAAAATAAACATACTAACAAAATTAGAACAAGTGGGTCAGTAAAAGGTCTCAGTGACTGAACAACATCCGGTTGTCTATCTACTTCTTGACTGGCTTGTGGATTCCTATTTGTCCATCAGCCATGCCAGGGTAGGTATCTCATTCTAGATATTCTTAAAAGGAGGACTTCCTGTATGCCCTGCTGAGTGCTTTCTTCTCTTCTTTCCCTGGGGAGCTGAATGGGAGTTTTAGGTGGTGGCCATAAAGGATAATAGGGAATCTAGCTTGAAAGTGGACCTATGACTTGGGTCTTCAAACACTAGGAAAGAATGACGCTATTATGCATTACTAAGTTGATTTCTTTTAAAAATTATTTATTTATTTATTTATTTGACAGAGAGAGAGAGAGAGAGTACAAACAGGGGGAGTGGCAGGCAGAGGGAGAGGGAGAAGCAGGTTCCCCATTCAGTGGGGAGCCCAATGTGGGGCTCTATCCCAGGATCCTGAGATCATGACATGAGCTGAAGGTAGATGCTTAACAGACTGAGCCACCCAGGCACCCCTACTAAGTTGATTTTTTTCTGACCCTAGAACAAGTTGTTAAGACTTTCTTGAGTATAGATAATCATGCCTTGAGGGCTTTGGGGTATTTGCAGATAGTTGGGGAAACAGATGGAAACAGTGACCTGGTGGTGCTCTTTGGGTTCCAGATGATGTAGCAGAACCAGGAAGGGGCTCATAATATCCAGAAGACATGGTGGTATTAGGATCAGTTGGTTAGAGCAGAAGAAAGGCACAGTTCTTTCTACACACAGTAGAACCCGGAGACTGATTGGTCTTACTCATTAACCCATTTGGAACATCTCTCAGACTCCCAGAACCACTCTGAGGAGACATTTATAGGAAGCTAGAGTTCTAAATACCATGTGAAGAGGGAAATCAGAAAAATACAGGTCATGCTCAGAAATACCTCTGTCTACGATGGATTTGAGGAAGCAGAGGGACCCATTAGGAGGTTGATGTAGTAATTAACATGAGAGAGATGTGAGCCTCAATTAGGGCAAGACAAAGGGATTGAGTTAATAGGATATTTGTAAGTGCTACTATTGAATTAGAACTGACAGAAGTTGGTGTTTGATTGGGTATGGGGTGTGACTGATCAGATATGCTGAGGGAGAAGGCCATCTCCAGGATGATTCCCACTGTCCCAGTTGGGATGTCATAGAGGAACAATGCCTTCCTCCCATGTTTAGCACCTTGTAAACCACATGCATTCTCACTAGATTGTGAAACAGCGTTCTCTGTATCCTTAAACTCCTGGAGGTGGTGCTGCTTTTCTTCCACAAGAAGATGAGCTCGACATGGATTTTGTTTCTTGGGCAGAATGTAAGAAGTTTCTAGAGCCAGCTTTACTGCTAGTTCAACCTGAACTTTGTGTATCCATTCGTTTTCATGGCTTTGTCTTTCCTCTCAAATATCAGCAACTAGATCCCTGACTTAAAAAACTAAATTCCATAATACCTGGTGAATCAGGGCCAAGTAATCCTCCTTTGCCTATACTGGAGTCCTGTTTTGGTTACCTAATTCCAATCTCCCTAAGTCAACCATCTGCATTCCTGGATGTTTACCCATTTTCTACCAATAGAGTCCCCACCTTGATCATCCACTTTGCTTCTGGGAGGTCTCCTGTAGCTTATTGTTGACTCTTGCTGTTGCTAATCAACTGTATAATAGTGTTTAATTTTGTCATTGTCTCCTGGTGACACGCCATCTGCCTCTCTGTTTTTAAGCCGATGACTCGGTATCGGTGTGTCTTCAAGTATCTTCCCACCAGAAGGCTTTCTGATGTCTGAGTGGGTCTTTCTTTCCCCAGTTTGATGTGATTAACCATCACTGAAACCTCAGGAGGTCCTCAGGAGCTCTCTCAAAAAAATTGGCCATCTGAGCTTAAGTTTCTATTTGAGACATGGCATCCTTAATCCATATTTTCAGAGATTGAGATTTCTTTAAAAAAATATAGGCTAAACAGAATAAATAAAACCTGAGATTTTGAAATTATATTAAGTACTGATCCTGGAAAAATCAGCCACTTTGATTTGTGGCAAGATTTAGTAAACTACTTTTAAGACATATGGGAAAAAATTATTTAAATCTCAAGATGTTATAGACTTTGATTAGGTGTCATCTCTTGACTCTTGAAGGAACTGAATTTAAGTACATTAGAATTACACCAGAGGTTCTCAACTTCGGCTGCAAGGTGGAGTTTCCTGGGGATCTTTAAAAAAAAAAAATACCGATGCCTGGGGCCTGCCATCAGAGATTCTGATGACTTACTCCAGGGTACATCCCAGGCATTCCAATTTTTAAAAGCACCCCAGATGATTCTAGTTTGTAGCCAAATTTATGAATCATTGACTTAGATTAATGACATTTAATGGTAATGTTGAAATATTAAGTACTGATTGTATATGTGAGTTTGAAAAACAAAAGAAAATTTCATATACCACGCAGATATCACCACTTTTAATTTTTTTGGTTTATCTCACACACCCACACACACACAGAGGCACACAGGTGCATATATGGTATTAGTTTGTAATCTCAAACGATGTTAAATTACATAAAAGTAATAAAGAGGGAGCTCAGCTAGCTGCTGGGCTGGGGGACTTTTAGGGAAAATTTTAGTGGAAATTAAAACCTACTATGTAAAAGAATTTTATATGCTTGTTTGATTAATTCTACTATCTTTTACACAAAGTGTAATTTTCATTTACAAAAGGGACACTGGCTTCAAAGTGGTTGAATCACTTCTGCATGGTGGTGGAGCTGTCATTCAGACAGTGGCCATTCACTTCCCACACTACCTCACCCTGGCAGGTCTGTGTAGGAGGGAAGTACATGGATGGGATCATCCTGGTATGGAACTTAATAGTCTACTTTTAAAGGTCCAAAAACTTGATTGTTACGTGCTCAGTGCTCATCAAACTCAGAGGAACTGACTGTGCTAACCAGATTCATAAGACGGCACTGTGTAAAAACGTCAATGTATTATTTAAAAACTATGAAATAGAATGGCAAAAATTGATAAGACAAGAAACAAATATTGGACAAGTTGTGGAGAAAGGGGAACCCTCTTACACTGTTGGTGGGAATGCAAGCTGGTGCAGCCACTTTGGAAAACAGTGTAGAGGTTCCTCAAAAAGTTAAAAATAGAGGTACCCTATGACCCAGCAATTGCACTACTGGGTATTTACCCCAAAGACACAGATGTAGTGAAAAGAAGGGGCACACATGCACCCCAATGTTCATAGCAGCAATGTCCACAATAGCCAAACTGTGGAAGGAGCTGAGATGCCCTATAACAGACGAATGGATAAAGATGTGGTCCATATATACAATAGAATATTACTCAGCCATCAGAAAGGATGAATACCCAACATTTGCATCAACATGGATGGAACTGGAGGAGATTATGCTAAGTGAAATAAGTGAAGTAGAGAAAGTCAATTATCCTATGGTTTCACTTATTTGTGGAACATAAGGAATAGCATGGAGGACACTAGGAGAAGGAAGGGGGAAATGAAGGTGGAAAAATCAGAGGGGCAGATGAACCACGAGAGACTATGGACTCCAGGAATCAAACTGAGGGTTTTAGAGGGGAGGGGTTGGGGGGATGGGTGAGCCCGGTGATGGGTGTTAAGGAGGGCACGTATTGCATGGAGCACTGGGTGTTATACACAAACAATGAATCCTGGAACACTACATCAAAAACTAATGATATACTGTATGGTGACTAATATAACAATAAAAAAATCATAAAACATAAATAAATTTAAAAAATAAATTAAAAACTGTTAAATAGACCAGGGTGTTTGTGTTCGCTTTTTCTCCCTTGTAAAGAGTTAGAACACATTGCCAAATTATCATCAAAAGTTTGCTTAAGGGACGCCTAGGTGGCTCAGTCGGTTAAGCGTCTGCCTCCAGCTCAGGTCATGATCCCAGGGTCCTGGGATTGAGCCCCACATCAGGCTCCCTGCTCCGCAAGGAGCCTGCTTCTCCCTCTCTCTCTCTCTCTCTCTCTCTGTCTCTCATCAATAAATAAATAAAATCTTAAAAAAAAAAGTTTGCTTAATAAACTAGATAATTGAGCGAATACTGTCATTAAGCCACAGAGAACTTGATGCATATGTCTCCATTGTGGGGAAATAACCACTGTGAAATCAGCATCGCCCATGTCGAGGGTCCACAGTCTCTCTCTGAACACTGTGGGGTCACAGATTCCTGGGCTTTTATTTTCCCTCATATGGGCTCCACGCACAGCCCCTGCTGTTTATCCTCACACTTTTCTCCTCAGTTATGTTAACGTCAGTGTTTAAGCTATGGTTCCTTTCACTTCTATCAAATCTGGGGTTAGATTTCTGGGAGCTACTCTTCCTGCTTTGTCTAATGGGCATCCTGTTCCTTGATCTGGTGTTGCTCACATTGTGTCACTTGGAGTATCAGCATCACAGTTATTTGAGGTGCTTATTAAAAATTGTAGAATCAGGGGGTCCACTCCAGAAATATTAAACCAGAATCTTTGCTTTGGAGCCTGAGCATCTAGATTTTAAGGAACTACATAGCTGATATGCACGCAAACCATAAGATGCCTTCTGTGGAGGGCTCATCTCAACTGTCATGTGTTAGCTGTATTGGTTTAGTTCTGAAGAATTCCTCTAGTTTTCAAAATCTAGAATCAGCTTTAAAGTGGCATTAAATACTGAGTATAGTTAGAAGTTAGCTCAGGTTAAAAATGCTGCGAATTATAAAATCTAGCAACTGATAATTGAAGTGATGGATAAAATTAATCTCTATTCTTTAGGTAATTTCAAAAATCATGTTACAACAAAATGAAATAGAATATCATAATCCTTAACTGAGTTTTGAAAATAGAGGCCCAAAGGAAATATAAAAATAAGGAGTTTGGGGCTCTATCTTTAATGCCAAAAATAGAAGATTAAAAAAATCATGTAGAGGTTTGAGTGGGTTTAACATCTGGCTTGTGTCATAGCATGGTCGATTTGATTATCTCTGATATTTAATAGGGCTGCAAAAGCACAAAGAATGGAAAAATGATCATCTCTGAGGCCCCACAAAGATGAGGAGAGAGACCGCTTTGTCCCAGGAAAGGGAATTAAGAGGGAAGAAAGTGACTATCTCCTTCATGGTTTGTCTACGGCTATCTAGATGGCCTGAGACAAATGGTAAAATGACTCAGTGATTTTTCTAAGTCAGGCTTTCATTTACTTAGTCCCTAAAATCCTATCTTGGAAGATGATATGGGACTGCAAGATGACCATCTCGAGAAGCCAGCAAATAGCGTGGGTAAGAAAGAGTTGCACTTTTCATTAACCTGAGCCTGGAATTACCTGAAAGATGTCTGCACACAGGCTCATGGACAGCTATTTTCTATTTCCCTGGAGAACAGTCCAGGAAAAAGTCTTTACGTTACAGCAGTGCCTTGCAGTCTGGCTCAAGGGAAGTGTTTCCAGCCGGAAAGGGTAGTGAGAGGTTGTTAATAAGAAAACATTTCTGTGTCTCTCTAGAGATCTTTAGAAATAGATCTGAAACTGCATAAGAATCGACAAGTCACAGCTGACTTCTGTGTCTGTCTCTCCTTTTGCCTCAGTCCTAGGTCACAGAGGTGGGGAATGTCCTAGATCTTCCGGACTCCAGTTTCTTTTTGCTTTCTTCTCCTCAGTCTTTCAGACTGGTATGACATTTCTCTTGGATCATGTCACAGTACTGTCACCAAAACCAGTCCACACCCAATATGGTTCTACCAATTGTGAATTAGTTATTTTATCATAAATTAACAGAGATAATAGACCCAAGTCTATTGGAAAGTAGGAGAATTTTAATTTTTTATTCTTACTTTTTCCTCCTAATTCTAATTACAGTGAATTGAAAGCAAACCAGGAAATTCAGGCTCAGGTCTTGAATTACAACATTTCAGGTACTTATGGGGGCTCTGAATTCTTTTTTTTTTTTTAAGATTTTTTTAAAATTTATTTCACAGAGAGAGACAGCGAGAGAGGGAACACAAGCAGGGGGAGTGGGAGAGGAAGAAGCAGGCTCTCTAAGCAGGGAGCCCGATGCGGGGCTCGATCCCAGGACCCTGGGATCCTGACCTGAGCCGAAGGCAGACGCTTAACGACTGAGCCACCCAGGTGCCCCTGGGGTCTCTGAATTCTTGAGATATACTAAAACGTAGTAAGCTCTAGTGAGAGATAGATCTAGATGGTTAAGGGTTTTTTTGTTTTGTTTTTTGGGGTTTGTTTGTTTGTTTTTGTAAAGCATAGCAGAATAAAGGCTAACTCCCTGTGTTTGTTCTTGTATATCAGTTTCTCAACCTTATAGTACAACATAAATTATTTGGATTTTAGCGTATCTTAGCAGAGACTCAAGGGGCTCTTAGGGAATATTTCTGCTGCATTCCCCTGAACAGAGACAGGGATGGAGGAAGTTTTTGTGATAAGATAGGATGTTTAGGTTTAGAGTAATTTCTTAACCTCCAAATAGGCAAAAGCATCTTCAGTCTTGGTGATGTCTCCTCTTTCCAGATGGACAAAACAGCCACCAACCTGTCTGCTGAATGCTGCTCAGCAGCCCTCTCCACTTTCTGTCTAGGTGACTGGAGGTGTCAAGTGGGATGGCTCCATCAGTGTTCTGAAATGCAAAGTGAAACCACCTGAAGTTTACCACAGAGTTTTGACATTGTCACTCTCACTGCTACATGAGGGCCTCTCGAGAATTTTTAGATAAATTCCACCTATTTTATATCATTTTTTTTAAGATTTTATTTATTTCACAGAGAGAGACACAGCGCGCGCGCGCGCGAGAGAGAGAGAGAGAGAGAGAGAGAGAGAGAGCGCACAAGCAGGGGAGGGGAGAGGGAGAAGCAGAGCAGGGGAGGGGAGAGGGAGAAGCAGGCTTCCCGCCGAGCAGGGAGCCCAATGTGGGGCTGGATTCCAGGACTCTGGGATCATGACCTGAACTGAAGGCAGACACTTAAGAACTGAGCCACCCAGGTGCCCCTATTTTATATCATTTTAAAACTGAGGGCTGTTAATTCCTTGATTTATAGGAATATAAAAGGCTGCACCAGACCTAAAACCAGGTGCCTGAGTACTCAAATAGAACAGTCAATTGAACTCTATTTAAAATAAAATTCAGTATGCCAGGTGACATTACCCCTCCTCATTCAAATGTATCTTGAACTTTCCTGGCCTACATTAGCGCCTCCAGATGAACAACCCCAAGCCTGCTCCAAATTTCAGGATGTGTTTATGGCTAAAGAATGCTACCAAAAGCCGAATGGTAGCACAGTTTTTACAGACGGTGTGAAGTAGGGAGCTCTTTAGCATAGCTTTGGAAATAAACACCAAGCCCAAAGGAAGTTTGAGTTAACTTTGTTAAAAACAAAGGAAGACCTTAGCAATTTCATGTTTTGCATTTCTATCACTTTCTGTTTTGTTGGGACAAGAAGCTCTTCCGTAGGTCCATTTTTATTCCTGACCTGTCAGTTTCATCCAGTAATAGTTCCGTTTAGTCAAATAATCAGTTGATGGTGACTTAAATGGATTGACAGGTGGTTTTGAGGTCTTCAGGATAGTACCTCTGAGGCTTTTTACCCTGCGTGTGTGTACGTCTGTGTCTATGTTCTATACCCACGAATGTGGCCCAGGGGAGAAACACAGCATTGACTGTCAGAGAAAGAAGATGGCTTTTTGTAAATATAGGTAGGGCCAGTGCAAACACAGCAGGTCAAATAATCCTATGTGACCTAACTGTTCTTTTTTTTTTTTATTTTTTAATTAATTAATTTTTATTTGACAGAGACACAGCAAGAGAGGGAACACAAGCAGGGGGAGTGGGAGAGGGAGAAGCAGGCTTCCCGCTGAGCAGGGAGCCGGATGCGGGGCTCAATCCCAGGACCCTGGGATCATGACCTGAGCCAAAGGCAGACGCTTAACGACTGAGCCACCCAGGGGCCCCTATTTTTTTTTTAATAGTAGAATTGTTTTCAAATGAAAAGACGGATTCTTATTTAAATAACCAGATAGTTATTTTAATTTCCCGTCCATATTCCTAAGAGCATCTATTTGTAACCATATTAAAAGCATTGCTTTGAATTATATCATGTTCTCAAATGTTTCTTATATTCAACTGTATCTGTGACTAAGACATAGTCACATTCTTACCTTCATCAGAAACTACGTAAAACAAAAAGTTGTCAACATTTAGTACCACCGAGGACACTACGGTGCTTATTTAGGGGTTTGACTTCAAATACATTTCACAGTAATGCATCCTGGATATCTCTGTAAAGAGGCAGGGGACTGCAGTCAGAGGGACAGAGGGGAACAGTAATGATGGTAATGTTTTATTCCTTATCTAAACATAGGATACACAGTAGTTCATTGTATTACCTGACATTACATTGTATCTCAAACCTGGTTAATGACAATTATTTAAGTACTTCAGCGCCTGCTAAGAGACTTCATGCCCTTTGTATAGAGAGAAAGAAGTCCAAGATAAACTGTGTTTGAGCTCATTTTAAAGGTGATTATTTATCAACTCCTCCGTTTCCCCCACCTATCTGTTCTTTCTCAAAGGGAGACCTACCCCAAAGCTTGCAGGTTGCTCTAAATTGCTGAGCCCCTGTGAAAAGTAGTGAGGTAATTTATTTTCCATGGAAATAAATGGAAACTCTGAGAGCATTTATTTAAAAAAAATTTTGTGGCTATACAGATTGTAATGGGTTATTCAGAATAAGAAAATCCATTGAAAAAGATGTTTGCACATGACCGTGCAGATTGAGCTATGCTTTCACTTGCTGCTGCACGCTACGTGCTTCCTGAATCTGCATGGCAACATGACGTAGTCACGTCAGCAAATTAGCAAATTCCTAATGCTCTTCTTTTTTCCTCCATAGCACTTCCGCAGATCTCCTCATCCAACTGCCAAGCCTTAGACACTTCTTTCACCTTCTCCACATTTCTACCAGTTCTGTTCCTCTTAGTGATTAATGACTGGTCATCACTACATTTCATTCGCTCACTCTCCCTGAAGTTTGCTAGGATTAAGCCTGAGGAATGTCAAGGAAGTAAGAGGGGAAAGTAGCCAGATAATACTTTCATTTGCATTCCTTTTCAACAGAGGAGAGTCTACAAATTTATCCCATTCCAGATACGTTTGCTATTTATGTAGGAATCCTGAGAGCAAGATGGTATCGGAGTAGAGGTTGGTCCTATCATTTCAGGAGTAACCACTGCTTCTGAAATCACAGGCCCCAAGAACAATGAACAGGGTCACCCTTTACAGCCTAGCTGTGCTTTTGTTTGAGAAAAGATAGCCCTTCAATGCTGAGAAACCCAGCTTCCAGGAACTCCAGGCCTCAGCTCAGCCACTGTCTTTCACGTAGCCCTGCAGAGAACAATTGTGTGAAGCACAGTGACCTCAGAAGCCCAAAGCCTTGCAGGCTATTTATGAATGCAGTGTGCTCAAAAAATGGGCTCAGGATGAGGAAACCCTATCAGAGCCCAATTTAGCTCCCACTCTGACCATCCTATGAGAAAACAAGTATAAATATAGCAATAATCAGTTCAAAGGTAGAAGGCCAGTTGACTGCTGTGCTTCTGAGAACAAAAATGAGATCTCTAGAGACGTTTTAGCCAGAGAAGTAGATTTCTGGGGACATTTGTTGCTGACGTAGTTAATTAAGGTTTTGTTGTTGTTGTTGTTTCTCGTTTGTTTGTTTTTAATGGCTCTTATATTCCGAAGGTGAAAATCTAGCCAATGAATTCTCAGTGTGTGGAAGAAAACAACTCATGTTCAAAATGAGACTAAATAGTATTGTTCATCTCCGAAATATGATGGCCTCATTGTTCTTTCCAGAGCATTCTGAATAGATATGGCAGTTCTGGCCATTTTGGGTTAATGCAACTGTACATCTTGTTTGTGGGAATTAAGCCTGGCCTGAAAATGCCCTCAGCAGACTTCAGTATGATTCACCTGATGGGACATATCCATGTGAGTAATAATGATGGAGGGTGAGTCCTTCCCCTTTCAGGTGTCAGTCACCTAGTGAAAAGTGAACAAAGAGCCCTCCAATAAAGCAGCTGCTAATGCAGCATGGTACAAGACCCCAACCTCACTGGTTTGAAACTTTCTGCAGTGATTTTTCTTTCTTCATAGACTATATATTTCTCTTTTCAGAATGTTCTATGCTGCTTAAGATCTTGCATTCTTTTGGGGCACCTGGGTGCTGCAGTTGGTTTGGTGACTGACTCTTGGTTTCACCTGGGGTCCTGATCCTCGAGGGTTTATGGGATTGAGCCCTGCGTTGGCCTCCATGCTCAGCACATGGGGTCGGCTTGGGGTTCTCTCTCTCCCTCTCTTTTTGCCCCTCCCCCTCATGCATGCATGTACTCTCTCTCAAATCTTAAAAAATAGAGTTCTTTTCATGAAATGTCACATGCCTAGGTTGAGGCAAATGCTGATTTAATGAAAGTTCTGGAAACGCATGTATTATGAACAATGCCTGGCTCTTCAGGGGGAAGACAGTGGCGTTGAGTGGCGGTGGAAGTTTGTGTTAACAGCCAAGATGAAGGTAGGGAGGATGCTGGGAATGTAAAACGCTACAACTGTGTCGAAAAGCAGCACAGCAGCATGAGGTAGGGGGCCCAAAGGAAGTCAAGTGTCAAGTCAATAATTCTTTAGGAGCTTCTCCTAAATAATCAATAAAAAATACCCCCAAACTAAGTACAAAATTGTTCATTGCAGTATAATCTGTAATAACCAGTACTGAAATCCCCAAAGAATAGAAAACAAAATCCCTATGATAATGTATATATTGGGTATCTCACTCTGGCCATTGGTATAATGTTACAAACATTTTGGGGAATATATATATATATATATATATATATATATATATATATATAATCAGTTTGAAACAGGGAGTCAAGTCCTAGCTGTTGAAAGGCATTTGCCAAGAGAGTACAAATAATTTTGTTGTGACTTTGTAGAAACTTTTTCTTTGAATTTTCGTGTATCAAAATGAAACTTGATCCCATCTTTATATCCTCTGGAAGGATATGGGATAAACTTTACGGATTTCTTCTATTGAAAAAAATGGATTTTTCATGTGTACTAATTAGAGAATCAGTTGCTTATCATTTGTAGCTAAGAGCTGGTGACCCTTTCTCTCTAGAGTCCCAGGTACATACAAGGCGAGTGAATGACAGACCTTAACGTTTCTCTGGTCAGTCTCTACTACAGATAAAGAATCCATACCCAGGGCAGTGGGGCCATTTGTGAAACAATAGAATTCTTAATACAACAATGGCCCCTGAAAAACAAAGTTTTGTAAATGATGTGGAGGAAATGACATCATTTTTAGACCTAATGAGAGTCTTAATGTTTCAGAGATCATAAGAGCACAAGTCATCCAGCTTGACAGAATGTGTCCATTCATAAAGAAATCTTCAGAACAGGGTTAGAATTAGGCTTTTAAAGTCAGGAGGACAGGGGCCCTTGGGTGGCTCAGTCGTTAAGCATCTGCCTTCGGCTCAGGTCATGATCCCAGTGTCCTGGGATGGAGCCCCGCATCAGGCTCCCTGCTCAGCTCAGCAGGTGGGAAGCCTACTTCTCCCTCTCCCACTCCCCCTGCTTGTGTTCCCTCTCTCACTGTGTCTCTCTCTGTCAAATAAATAAAATCTTTAAAAAAAAAAAAATAAAGTCAGAGGGGTGGACAAAAAAAGAAAACAACCTTTTAATCTTTTTATTCTGCATAATTATTTTGATGGTACTAAGTGATTAATGACAATGGCTCACTGCCCATCGAGAATTTGTGACTTTAAAGAATTAGAAATGCATGAGTTTTTTTTTTTAAGTCAAGGAGAGAATTCAAAACTGTTAAACAGAAAATAATAAAAAGCAATTTTACAAAATTATTTTTTACCTTAGGGAATGATTTCAAGTTATATCCAAGATTCTAACTGATGGGTTGACAGATGTGTCTGAACTTCACAAAGGAACATGAATTCAAGGGGGAAAGGGTATTTTGGGAAGGAAAGAGCTTCATTTAAAAGACATTGAAATAAATGTTCGAAAAACTGTCTGCTTTTGGGAGATAGGAAAGGACAAATTAACTAGGGACAAGGATGGATATGAAACCTACATGTACGTATAGAGAGGTGCAAACACAGAAGCTGATGGACATGTATGTACGTCAGGACAGTCTCTACCCACAGACTGAAGAAGTCCAACCAGTCACCTTCTAGGGTCCGATATGTAAGAATAGTATTCTGTTCTGTAGCGGTTTCAGTGAAAGCTTAGGATTTCGATACCACAGCTAATGTCTGCAAACAAAAAAATGAAACGTTAAACTCACCAGTCTAAGTTCCAGTAAGGGTTGCATTATAAAGTCCCCCAATCCAGCAACTTAATTAGGAGCTCGGTCTTGACAGCAAATGTCAGGATATGTCAATATTGGATGAATCTGGTATGTGCTATCACAGCATAGCTGAGAAATTCTAATACACCAAACTTGATCACCAGACCTGGTGACTCTGAAGGCAATTGTGACATAAAGCTTATTTCAAAGCAATGAATAGGGTTGTACACTTAAGTATAATCAAGATCCTACATAAATCTTTCATCACTGTTTATGTTCATCTAAGTCTCTCTTCAGCTGCCTGAAACATCTCAAAAGGGGAGCTTTGTTTATTTCCTAATTGTGATTTCAGATTGTTTAGAGAAGATGTATTATCATGTACGCACCGGTCCATATACATAGATGGTGATGGTTAAAGAGAGGTATAGCATTGGTCATCTCTGGATTCCTCTCTTTACTCTTAGCACAATGACTTGCTCACAATAAATATTTATAAAATAAAATATAAATGCTTCCCTTATATATTACTGCATTACCGTCATTAAAAATGATTTTTATTTTACTGTGGGAGAGCTTGCTGTGTCTTTGCAGTCATGGTTTTGCATAGCACATAGTGGAAAGCACTGAACTGAGAAGCAGGTGGAGCTAAGTTCTGCTTCTGCTACTTTTCATTAGCCAGGTGATCTCCAGGGAGGTCAAGTCAATTCTAGAGACTCAACTTCCTCCACTGGAAGACAGGGAAGGAAAATGTACCTGGCTCATTTCATAAGACGGTGGTGAGGACTGCTTGAGATACGTGAATGCTTGGCATACAATGTACAGCCCATACCAGGGTGCATCTTAATACAGTTTAACAATTAATTGTTAAACTTTCATGCTGTCTATCCTTATTACTTTCTTCACATTTATAGCTACAAGACATTCTCCGTTTTCAGCCAGGGGTAAACACTAGGATTTAGTTAGGGCAGAGACTATTCAACAGGGCTTTCGCAGAATGAATATTACAGCTTTTGGAAGCCATTACTCATTATATTGAAAGGTTTAATTTTGAAGAGAGACTCATGTTTTGCCAACCAAGGAAACATGCAGTCTATAATGTGCAAACAATATAAAAATTATTGTTTGCAAGTCTTTTTGTATCTAATTCTAGGATTGCCATGGAACTGGAAAAGAAGAAAATGAGATATATGTAAAAGCTCCAAGCTTATGCTTTACCTCAACCCACCCACTCTGCAAGAACCAAAGTTTGAAGTTGGTTTCTAAATTAAGAACACAGTTTCCTAGAAGTTCTATATTTGGGAGAAGGAGATTTCCCTTGTCTAGAAATACACCCTTTCCGGTGTGGTCTGCAGAGAGCCAGATGGGAGTTTTCCTAAAACCAAGTAAACAACCTCAACTCCTTTGCTGTTATCTTAAATTTGAATTGAGATCAGTAGCTTTGGAAAAATATTTGGTAATTTGACGTGAGTGGGAATTCTTCCAGTGCTGTGTTTGAAGTAGAAGGCCCCACCTCTTTGTTCTGCTTTCATCACCTTGTTCTTTCTTTCATTACGGCACATACTGTGTTACAAATGATGTTCTTCCTCCCTGATAGAAAGTCACTGAGACGAGAGACTTGATATCTCATCTTGAGGTCTCTTGGGCCTAGCAGGAGTTTGACACGAGGTGTCTCTCCGGTAAGAAACTGTTGAAGGGGTGAATAAATAAATTGGGTACGTGTGTGTATGTATATATGAATTTATATTCAAAGACAGTGTGAAATGAACACACATTTATCCAAGTTGTTGAATAACTGCAGTCCGGTGGTAGCAATATGGTACAGTGATTAAGAGCACAGATTTGGAATAAGATAGATAGAACTGGGTTCAAAGCCACCTGTTGCCCCTTTACCTAGCCGCTGTGTGACTTAGGCAAGTTCTTAACCTTGCCATAATGATTACAGTTAGTACATCTCTTGGATCCTCATTGTCCCTATCTGTAAATTATGGGATGAGTATAGGGATTAAAGGAAGTAAAACATGCAAAATATTTAGCAGGGGTCTAAATGAAGCAATGAAGAAGTCCTCAATAAATGGTAGCTCTTGTCACTGAGTGGTAGCTGTGATAGAGAAATAAAGAATGCTTTAATTATTTAAAAAGACTTTCTCCATTAGAAACACTCTACTTTTTTTCTTTTAGGTAGTATCTTTATACAACTTTTTGTTCAATCTTATCGATGCTTTCTTTCTGGAAAACTGTTCCATTTCCAGTTTTCCTAATGCATGAATTCTTTTTTTATTCTCTTTAATGAAATAGGGGCAGCTGATAGGCATAGATCACTCTAACTTCCTTTGGAAATTACTTCATCGATTTCTGAAACGATAAAGGACCTGTAATGTGCCTCTAAATATACTCATTAAGTCACACGTTGCTCATGGCAGCACAGGAAATCTCAACATACTGTGCAGGCATCTCCTTCCTCCAAACACACATTTTCCCAAGGGTGCCCAACCCCGATCCATTATGGTAAGTTCTGCTGGAGCTAGAGTCGGAAATCCGAGAGCAACCTTCCAGTTCCTCATCCTCTTGGAGATCCCTTGGTGGGCGGGTTTTCAGGCTAATGTGCTAGGTCAGAACCAAGGATATTTACATAGAAGGTGATTAATTTTCACCACTCAGCTTTTTCTGTTACAGGATCAGAGTTTGGACACTAAAAGAAGTCTCTCTTGAACAACAGAGGGCTCTGGTGAGAGGGTGGTAGAGCCCCAGGCATTTCGTTTGAAGGCATCTCACCGTGACTCCTGTGTTGTGCTGTTAGGGGTCTGCTCCTAATGTCTTCCCTGTCGGAGAAAATCGTGACACTATTGGGATGCTAATGGTGGCTTTGTATGTAAGCAGCTTCTGGATGGCTGCACAATAGCACAGGTCAAGTTTTTGACATCCCTACCAGGAGCATGGGCGGTCTTCAGATCATTTTATCAAAAGTCTGGTGGATAGACACTTGGGGGAATCATGCCCAGCAGCGAAAATTCAAGCTGAATTGAGCTCTGAATGGGGAGGTAGGGGGAGCCTTCATAGCAAAATAATTCTTTTAACCTTTTCATATTGTCCATATTTCCCTCTTACTCCATACTGAGTGTGTTTCCCCTTTGAGTTGTATTAATTTTCCTGAGACTGTTTCCCTTTGTTTCTCCCCACATCATCCAGGACCTCCAGTCTCACAGTTCAGGTGTTTAAATAATGTATTTCAGTGTTACGCGGAAGAACACGCAAACACAGGAGCCTGCTCGACAGCAGCAGAACAGGCTCTGGCCTCCATAGCCTAAAAAAAGAACCCCATTAACGCCCTCCTGGTCCTTTTGGAACCATCCAGCACACCTCACTAATGGAAGGCTAGCTGGCAGCCACAGCTCACTGCTTTAACAAAAATGGTTTTCACAAGAAAACACAGTTCATGTGCCAAACGGAAGTAATTCGATCCAAGTACAGAATAATCTCCTTCTGATACCTCGTATTTATTTTTTATGTGCCCTATTTGAAATTTAATCATTTCCACAGAAGTAGAATTACTACCCACCATCATTCTTGGCTTTGCACTTGGGAATATTACCAGCACTCAAGAATTACCTGAGGGGTACATATTGAATTCCTGTTTTCACTTTCTTACTGGGGTCCCATCATCTCGCCACTGTTCTTGGCTTTTTAAAGTAAAAGAGGCCAGGTGAGCTTGAACCTGTTCAGAGCAGCAGCCTATAGTGAGGAAAGAGAAAATCTCCTGGGTAGGGTTTATTCAAGTCCCTTTAATGGCATATTAATTACATATGACCCTGAGGGCAGCTTTGGTGTCACTTTCTTCAGATAAATTATCAAGTGTTTATCCCCGGGGTTTATGTTGTTTCTCTTGGAGAAAATCCACCAGGTGTCTGAAATGACTCTAAGGCTACTCCCCTTGAACCTACCCTAAACTGAGCAGAGTTTGTCACTGACAGAACCTTAGAGGGAAGGGTTTTCATCCTCATTGCTGCTTTTCTCCCTGAAGTTCTGTGTTCTTCTATTTGATGCTTAGATCATCCTCATGCATTAGGAGTAGTCTAAAGCTCTTCTATTAATTACTGTGAAATTTCCTTTATGGCAGACTATGCATATATATATATATATATATTTTAAAGGAAAATTTGGTGAAGGCTTAACCTACTTTTTCCTAAAGGGTGAAAATTAATCTCTTTTAGTTCTGCATTCTCGTGTTAGGAAACGTGCATAGGTCTCACTAGCTTCCTGCATCTCCCCTGCTGCAATTTAAGTGAGGCTAGAGTTTGTAGGGAGACTGCTTAATTGTTGAGTATTCTTTGTGAGCTCTTTATAATAAGGGACAGCATATACTTGTATATTTCAAAAGTGAGTGATTGCAGAGAGTAGTAGTTCTCTTGAGAGCTGAATAATAACATGTTTTATATTGGCAAATTTTAGATGGTTTTCTAAGGTATATTGTGTACCTACTTAAACTATTCTATGCATGTTTCATCTTTTTATTAACTTAAGCCATCATCATGGGCATCGATTATATTCCTACGTCATAAGACATAATGGCCTTGGGAGTTATTGAGCTGTTTATGGCTATTTGCTCATGTATCACTGGTCCCATACTGCTAGACTTTTCCAATGTTTTGTCTGTCTTTTGTAAACTTTTTTCATTGCTTTTAGTGGTTGCTTTCACCTCTTGATGTGCTCTGGGTATCCTTAACGGCCCCCAGCTAATAAAATGCATTAACTCTAGTGCATGGGCATGGAGGCCCATGTTTTGACTATTCTCTCCCTCGGACACTGGCTTTATTTGAGTTCCCTATCCCACATACAACAATGATCTGTGTTACTCTGACATTGAAAGAAATCTTTCAAATGAAGAGGTCAAATGGTGGGACATGAAATATTTGTTTATTATGTGACTTTAAACGTATACGATGCAGAAATAAAATGCAGAAAAGCAAACAATGGGTATTTCCTGTAATAATAAATCCAGATGGGTTAGAATTGAAATTTTACCTCTTTTTTAAGTAGGCTCCATGCTCAGCATGGAGCCCAACAGTGGGTTTGAACTTACAACACTGAGATCATGACCTGAGCTGATATCAAGTGTCGGACCCTTAACCAACTGAGCCACCCCGGTGCCCCTGAAATTTTATCTCTTTAAAAACTATATGACAACCAAGGTCAGGGTTCTTTTGTTAAAAATGCAGATTCCTGGACACACTCTAAGCCTTCTAGGTCAGACTTCCCAGAGGTAGAGTTCTGGATTTTTAAACAAGGTAATTCTGAGACAGACACACACACACACACACACACACACACACACACACACACACACACATGATTTGGGACTGTGCTTTGCAAAATGTTGAGTATGGGTTATCATTATAATAATTATTAAAGGGCTGTTGAAACCTGGCAATGCTGGTTATCAGAAAATTTCAACTGATAAACAGAATTTCTTGATAGTTCTTTCATCATCCTGAAAGTTGAATTTAGCAGAGTTCTGTGAGATAGAAAATTTATCTCAGGGTTGAAAAATTGTTTAGGTACATGTTTTTACTCTCAAGATACTAAACGGGCTGTAGGGCATCTATGAACTTAAAAGTACAAGCAAAATTTTTTGTTGTATATATTTTTTTCAGGAAGAGAATTGATAACCGAATTTTTGTCCCCATTTTAAAGGTGAAGAAACAGAGGCTCAGAGAGATAAAGGAACTCACCCTTAGTAGTTAAGAAATAAGTCGTTCTTGCCCTGAATAGTTAAGGCACTTCTTCTTAGATGGATAGAACTAGGATCCCAAAGATAGGTATGTCTGATTCTAAACACATGCTGTTTTTCAACCCAGCTCAGGGCCTCTAAAGTTACTTTAAATTCTTCCTTTTGTTATTCTTGGAGAACTGGCCTAATTATGCCACAAGGCTGTCCTTCCCACAGTCTTGATCATTCTTACCAGCTTTGTTCACTACCTAACTGGTCAACCTTATCTTAAGAGTCTAATCACAATGTCATCAAGTGCTTTTCTTGCCCTAGTTCTCTGCCCTATTTGATCTCATTTTGTTTCCAGGTGTTGCTCATTAAGTTTCTCCAAGATCAGTTTCTGTGAGATGATCAGATAATAACCACAGCAGATAAAGGAAGTGGGCTGCAGGCAGCCCACTTCTCCATTGCCCCCATCTTCTTTCTTTTCAGCTTACACGGAATAGCACTGAAGCAGTTAGGAAATTTAAACTGCCATCTCAGGAAAGCCAACTTGATTTCTGCCTAGGAACAGGAAGTAGGATTTCTTGCCTATGGCATTGTTTGTTTGTCTCAAGTGCCTACTCATTTAAGAGACAACCAGTCCTCTTGGTTAAGTCATTATTTTTTTTTTTATATAATTGTTTTTTATTCATCTAAGTTGGGCACTTTTTTAAAATTTTATTATGTTAATCACCATACATTACGTCATTAGTTTTTGGTGTTGTGTTCCATGATTCATTGTTTGCGTATAACACCCAGTGTTTCATTCAGTACGTGTCCTCTTTAATACCCATCACCAGGCTAACCCATCCCCCCACCCCCTCCCCTCTAGAACCCTCAGTTTGTTTCTCAGAGTCCATAGTCTCTCATGATTCGTCTCCCCCTCTGATTCCCCCCTTCATTCTTCCCCTCCTGCTATCTTCTTTTTTTTTTTTTTTTAACATATAATGTATTATTTGCTTCAGAGGTACAGATCTGGGATTCATCAGTCTTAGACAATTCACAGCACTCCCCAATGTCCATCACCCAGCCACCCCAACCCTCCCACCCCCCACCACTCTAAGTTGGGCACTTTTTAACAGGTGGGCTTCCTTCCCACACATGGCCTGGTAATATTCTTTTTTTTTTTTTTTTTTTAAAGATTTTATTTATTTATTTGACAGAGAGAGAGACAGCGAGAGAGGGAACACAAGCAGGGGGAGTGGGAAAGGGAGAAGCAGGCTTCCTGCCGAGCCGGGAGCCCGATGCGGGACTCGATCCCGGGACTCCAGGATCATGACCTGAGCCGAAGGCAGTCGCTTAACCAACTGAGCCACCCAGGCGCCCCTGGCCTGGTAATATTCTTAATGTACAGCAGGGGTGGGAACTCTCAAACTCCTGCATGAAGTCCAAGAACAGCCAGGGAGAGAGGAAAAATGAGAGCTACTGCTAGGGGATACTTCGGTAGCAGGGAAGAGACAGACATCCGGAAACCTTGTGAGACTACCATTGCTTCTGCTTTTGTCCAGGGTAATGAGTACTTTTTTTAGGTATCTGCTACATGCTGTATGCATGGCTAGGAAGGAGGTAGAGACACAGAGGTGATGAAGAAAAAGTATGTGTCCTCACAAAGTTCAGCAGTGAGTGAAGGAGACGGAGGCATATGGGCAAGGAGGTGGCTGAGTCTGTCTGTGCATTAGGGACACTCTCAGGGATGAAGAGTAGAAATAGCTGGTCCAATGGAGAATAAAGGAAGCAACTGCTCCTTTGGGCTGACATTGGGTTTTCTTCTCGCTCATCACCACCAGTGTTATATCAATCTGACAGTGTGCTCGAGGAAACAAGAAATTCTCATGGGATGGTGAAATTTCCAAAGGCCTTTAACCATCTAGAGTTGCTCCTCCAAAGAGGCTGAGAGCACATCAGTCTGTCATTGGAATCTGCTGGAGACCTGCTGACCAGCCTAGAGGAATTAGCATTTAGTCTCTTCCAGAAATCTTATGATCTGAAACTGTGCCCCGGTTGAAATGAGAACTGACTCCCGAGAATAATATTCCTGGGAATATACATACACAATAAAAATAAAACAAATAGATGAATAAGTCTATGGCCAGACTGAAGTTTTTCCCTGAAATAGGCTTTTGGATTAGCTGGACTTTGCTGTTCAGATTTTTCTTCCTGGAAATATTTTGGAATCATTGCTTCAAATGTTTTATGTTCATACTTGGCCAAAATTATATTATTAAACTAATTAATTTGAAACAATTTAAATGTAGTTGGGTAACTAAACAGAAACGATCCTATACCGATTAGTTAACATCACACTAAAAATGTAAGGATATGAAGTAAAATACATTTTTGAATAATGCCTTTGTAAAGCCTACTACAAAAAAGTTCACTCAACTTGATACCCTTCTTTTCTGGAAGATCTCAAAACAAAACAATGCTTAAAACCTACAAATTTATATTTTATGTTATAAATATCAGTGTTCTAGTTTGATATCCTATATCAAACACCTATCAGGTAATGGGTTCAATTCTGGGTGCTAGACTATAGATGCAAATAGCATGGGCCGCTTTCCTTCTAACAGCTCAATGGTAATAAGGTGGGCAGACCTACAAACACCCACTCACAAAGTCCTGTGATCACTGCTGCACAAACGGAGTGTATGGAGTATTTTAGGAGTTCAGAATGGGAAGTGACTACTCATCAGAAGGAGGTATGGGCAGAGATGGCAGTGGGCTAGGGCTTTGAATGGTAAGTAGAAAGCAGTTTGATATGATCAGGTTCACATTATCAAGGAAAAGAATTAAAAAATGTTATAACTTCAGTTATTTAAAAATAACTTCTGGTCTAATGATTAATAGTATGCTGTACTTCATCAGTTTGGAATACAATATAAAGAGACATTTATTTCAATTATGCTTCTGATTCCCCTCCTTTCCCAGGAGGGAAGTTTGCACATGTAAACTCAACTGGTATTTATTGAGCTTTTACTCACTCCAGGCCAGACACAGGTCAGACACTGGGGATAGAGACAATGCCCTGCTTTTACAGAGTTTGCATACTAGTTGGGAGAAGCAGTGAATAACCCAGCAAACCAGCAGTCTGCCCAATAAACAAACATCAAATAAATAACAAGGAAAGTGTAAGAGCTATGCCAGAATTAAATTTGGGTGATGTGATGAACAATGACAGGGTAGTCAGGCAGGGCTTTCTGAGGGCAGGGGATTGGAGCTGAGGTCTGAATGACCACTTCCAGAAGGAAAGCCCTCTTGGCTGGAATACATGACTGAGGGTGAAAGAGACAGGGAGCAGGGACAGTCCTGCAGCGCCTGGTGGCGGTTTGGATTTTAGTGTTGTTGTGATGCAAAATCGTTAGCACCTTATAGGTAGGGGAGTGGTGTGATCTGATGAATAGTTTTAAGAGATTCAACTGTATGGAGAACGGATCTAGCTGCAAGATTGAAAGCAGGGTGAGTAGCTAGGAGCTTTGATGGTGGCCTAGGTGAGACTCAAAAAGGACTTGGAAAGTGTTCACCCATGGGGATATGTTATGTGGCACTAATTAGACCTGGATAAGGTATGGGAGGGGAATTGGAAATGACTTCTGGGTGGTCCCACCGATACCACAATGCTGTTAAAGGCTCTGAAACATTGTGGTCTCAGAGATTTCCAGGTTACCCTATCCAGTCAGGCCAATGGTATTTCCTGGATGTTTCCTCTCTTGATAACAACTTGCTCCAAGGAAAGAAACTATCTTCATCTTCAACAGTCCAAATGCCCAACTAAACCACAGTATGCCGTTGCAGATATCATTGAGAATTTCAAGTTTCAACACGGTTAACATCTTATCAGACTCAGGGTTCCTGCCTGAAGACCAGGTCCTGGGGTTAGCTTTCTCTCCTGGACCAAATGGAAATCTTTGTTCTCCTAATTCAGAGTCCAATTACCCCTTATCCGCCTGTCATAGATGACATTTCATCTCCCCTTGGTTCTGGATGATTAACGGAAAATTCTTTGCTTGCATGAGAATCTTATATGCGTCCATCTACAACATACAGTTAGAATTTCTCCACCAAGAAACAGCAATGAAAATAGGAGATCCAAAGCCTTGATGATTTATCCAAAAAAACTTTTTGTAAAGTAGTTAGAGCCCAATTTACATACATATTTGTGGGCAAGCATTATTTAATAATAAAGTATGTTCAAATTTTCATTATAAAACCCAACATTTAACACTATTCTGCAGCATATATATATATATATATATATATATATATATATCGGTTTATGGCCACTTTGTTAAATTCTCAGAGAGTAATGGGTAAGAATTTGCTTTATTTTACACTTTTCACTAAATAAAGCTTTCATTTAATGGTGTTCTCAATTTGATTTGATTTGGAACAAAGAGATTCTTCTCTAAAAGTAATGGTTTCTCAATCTTCGGAAGCCAATTCTAACAAGATCTTTGGCAATTTTCCACAAATAAAACAATAAATCAATTTAAAATTTCCTTTGATTGCTCTTCCACTTATAATTGCTATACCACCATCAGAAAAGGAAGACAGTATGTTATATGAAGGGTTGAGTTTTTAGTGATAAGTGGGGATTACATCTTTTAGATGTGATCCAGAGAAGTGGTTTTGTTGAAGATTGGAGGGGGTGGGTGAGTGCCAGGGAACTAGTACATTAAAATCACCTGAGGATATTTTTCTAGTAGTTGTGGCTCTCTATCTTGCTTGAGAACCACTCATTTATATTCAGCAGTATAATAGGCACAAGCACATTTAACTGTGCAAAACCAGCTTTATAAATTCTGAACATGGAACTGAGGCACCAATTGGTGTACATGTGACACATAATTTATAGAATAACTTATTTTGAAAGTGACTTGTATGTAGACCTCGACTACGTTAGAGATGGAGTTTCTTAGAAATAGAAGTCATCTTTGCACATGTTATGCCTTTTGGATATGGGAGACAACTAAAATATCCTTTTTTTTTTTTTAAAGATTTATTTACTTATTTTGGAGAGAGGGCGGGAGCTCTCATGCACGTATGGTGTGGGGGGTGGAGGGGGTAAGGGGCAGTGGGAGAGAAAGTCAATCAGACTCCATGCTGAGCATGGAGTCCAACGACGGATTCCATCCCACAACCCTGAGATCATGACCTGAGCCAAAACCAAGAGTAGGACGCTTAACCAACTGAACCACCCAGGAGTCCCCTAAAACATTCTTAATAATTTCAAATAATGTGCTTCCCTGAAGAATAAGGAATATTCACATACCAACTTTAAAATGAAAGATTCTTAGTTCTTTAATCTTTCATTTTCCTTGGATGTTGGCTATCACCTATCTTAAAACAGGATCTCAAAACAAAAAAAAAAGGAGCGGGGGGAAGTCCTCCAGGGAGAATAATGATATTACTGAGGAGAGACAGATGGCCCTCAGGTATGGTTTCTTGAGCCCACTGGAACATGTTCTGTCTTTTCCTCCCTCCTTCCTTTTCCGTTACATTCAGCCTGTCCTCCTTTGTCTGTTTCACTTTCTCACACACAGTCACCTTTCACAAATTGAAAAATAAAAAATATCACTGGGTCTGAGAGACTCTGATGTGAAATATTGCAAATGGTCACAGCAAATTCTGTGCCACGAGAAAGACCTTTAGAGAGAATAACTTCGTGAAAAATATGAAGAAATGAGAAAATACATTTGAAAAGAACATACCTTTGTTTATTACCATGACCTGAGTACACTGGGTCTTTCATTTTTTAAAATAGTTCTCAAAGGAATCTCATAGTAGCATTCATTCAGTAGACAATATTCTTTACACATACATTCCATTTGTCACTTGCCCCAAGTAGGTTTCCATCAAAAGCTCCATAAGCTACCTTACCACTTAATCTAACTCTCTCTGATTTCAGAACTTCATTTCATTTAGGGATACAGATAAGGTAGTCCATGAAGGGTTTCTGGATTTCTCTATCCATTTTTACTTCTTTCAGCTCCTGATTCTTAGGCACAATTACACCCTCTGGCTCATTCTTCTAGTAGTTAAAGCAAGATGCTACTTCTCATCTGAGAGGCCAGCTGTCCAGGAAGCCAACCTGTTGACTCTTACTCACAGAGATACTTGTTCTAGATTCTGGCTTTGAATCCCCACCCACTTAACTCTCTGACCTTGCCTTTTTGTTTCTAGTATATGTGCTCCCGTATTCTTGGTATCCTTCCCCATTGCAACACCATGTACTTAGTTAAGCACTTGATTCCTAGCAGAAAATTACTTACTTTCCTCAAAGCTCGGCGCTCTCCTTGTACAAGAAACCATGCTAGAATTGTTTCTCTAGATACACAGGTTGATTTGATTTTTACCGTGGCTCCCCCGTCCCCCAGCAGTTCTTGCTTTGTCTGTGAATCACATATAGAGGCTCCCAAGGTAGGGACTCTATCCATATTTTCCAAAAGAAGTTTTGAAAACCTCCCTCATCTTTCAGCACAAAATACTACATGCAAGGGAAGCTTCATTTTGACCCTTATTTAAAACAGAGAAAAATGATTTTTTTCAAACCAAATTTGTTCTCTTGAAGTTCATTTCCTCTGTTAATTTTTGATGATACATGTTTATTTATAATTTAAAAATGAGAGGAGAGTACCTAATACTGTGGGGCAAGTTTAAAACACCACCGTTGTGTTCCCAAGTGCTTTCTAAGCCTTCTCTGTTGTTACTAATACTTGAGGTCTCTAAATTGATGTTATGGACGCCATATTTCTGTCAGAGCAAACTTACCTGGGGTAAAATCCTTAACATCTGACTTCATGGGCTTCACAAAGTGAAGAGCCAGGTGAAAAGCCCAGTGAATCACAGCATGCCTGTGGTACTGTGTCAACAAAATGTGGTCCAGCTGGCTTCTGCTTACACACACTTCCTCTGGTGCAAATGGACATGATGATGCCATTCTAGCTGCAAGGCCAGGCAGTTGTATGATAAAGAGCATTCATGAATATTTTAATCTCCTCAGACAGCAACTCCACATAGTCACTCCAACATCTGGATAAAAACAGAAATTCTGGACTGTTTTTCATCACCAAGGAAAGATTCTGGGGTCATTCCACTTAAATCATAGAGGTATCTTGAGGTCAGGGATAAAGAGGTGATAAGTCAAACTTCTTTCTAGTTTGCTGAAGTTCTGAATACAGTAAGTCCAGTGATGCCAATCCATGGGCTCAATAATCTGAAGGGATCCGAAGGACTTTAGAATAAGCAAATTATGTTCTAATATTTCATTGCCTTCCTCCTCTCAGGCAAAATAGGATAACTAATACAAACAAAAGTTGTTGCCCATCATCAAGTCCACCTCCTTCATAGAAATTCTCCGGTATGCTAGCCCCAAAGGTTTAGGATTCTAAAGACATTTAAAGAAATCCAAAGTTTGGTAGTCTATAATCAAGTGGGTTGAAGTAGTGTTTAACTACACTAGTAACATAACTCTAAAAATTTACAGTGATCCTTCTATAGACTTCTGTGTAGACAGAATCCTTTAAACTATTTTGCATATTACAAAGGATTTATCACAATTAAATGACCTAAAAATGCATTTAAATTTTGGCAGATGATATACAGTAACCTTGCCTTTATGACAGTTGATTTTTAATTTGTATCTTAAAAAAAATTCAGGCTACCTGGAACCTTTCAGTTTCCCTGGAAATAGATAAATGGGAAGTACGTTAATCAGCTATAAATCTGCTTTCCCTTAGACTCTCCCCCCAACTCAAAAACAAAAACAAAACCCTAAAAAAACAAATTCTGTTGCCAATATTTTCTAGTTCTATAGCACACTTAGTAACATAGCTAAATGAATTTAAGTCTTCATTGAGCGTATTTATCGAAGATGACTGGAAGGATAAATGAGATTTCAAAGGAGTGATGTTTGCTCTGCTTTCTAAAGCTCAGGCCTCTAATCCATGGTATTCTCATTAAGCTACACTATCAGTGCAGTCCAGGGAAATTTGCCCCAGACTTGATAAGGAAACTGAATTCTACCTGAGGTCCTCTTCCCCAGAAAAGTTGTTCCACGACAACAAAGGGTCGAGGAGTAGCAGAAGGAGGTGAGGTGTAGAAGAGCAGTCAGTGCTCTTGAGAGTCTAAGAAGATTCGATCTTCTGTGGGCCCTTAGGTGTGATGGCAGGATGGGGCTAGGCCAGGGCTGCTAGGGCCTTGCTGAGAAGGAGAATTCAGGATGGTCAGAGATGGGTCGTTCTGGGGTATGGGTGAGGACAACGGACAAATAGGTGGATTACTACTGCTGTCCCCCCAGAATCTCTAAACTACATCTGTGACAAAGAAGCCCACTTTTCTCCAAATCAAAGGAGCCCAGAAATGCTAGAGAAAGAGATTGTTCGTTTACATGCCTTCCACTAAAATTCTTCAAAGTCCAAGGGTCTCTATGTGTGTGGCCTTCGAGAAAAAAAGCGATGTGGTTGAATTTGAGAGCCAAAACAGCCTAATGGTGGTCAGATAAGCTCTCTGGGGGTCAAAAACAACACATAAAACAGGATGAGATTCAAAAAGGGTCTTGATACTCTCATCCTAGAAGATCAACAGTAAAAGGTAAACATGAAAAAAACAGGAATTTGGATCAGTTCAGATGCATCTCAAAGGTTAAGTGCCACAATAGTGTTAACTCTCCAACCTAAAGACAGTTTCTCATAAAACATCAGGAATGTTTTCCCCTGAAGATTAGCAAAAATAACCTATTTTTTGAACCGTACCTCTAATTTAGGCTTGGGTCCAGAAGAGAAGACAAATCATCTGTTTACATATTTAGGTTTTTGATCAAGGCCTGTAATTCATCACAGACCTTTGTTCTCCTTTCTTAAGACCTGTTAGCACCGTGGCTCCGGGCTGGGTGGCTTGAGTATCACTATTCAGCCATTTCTGTCCTTATTGACGTCCCGGGCTGGGCTGGGCATGTAGTTACTCAGCTGCTGAGTTTCACTGCAGGAAGGGGGTCCACTTTAGGGGAGAGTGAAGTGAGGCACCGGTCTAATTTGTTGAATAGGTTGTAAACAGCTTTGGATATTTCAGGACAAAAGACTGCATTTAAAGGTAAGATGTTATTATAAAGAGCGGTAATAAGAATAATAACAGTGATTAGTGTTCTAATAAAATACAAACAAAGGAAATGAGTACATGTATCTTTAATAGTCTGAGGTTAACACAACAAACCAAACAAAATAACGAAGTGAAACCAGCTTTTTATTACTTCTTTAGAGTTGACAGTGTCTTGCCCACTGAAGGTATTTGTCTTTGCAGGAGGGTATGTGAAAGCTGCCTTAATAATAAAGGAATCAAAAAAAATAATAATAACCAAATGATACCTGTATTCCTTCAATACATTTAAATCTAACTTTAGCATTTAATGAAAGGAAAGAATAGTTTGGTTATACTGTGTAAACCAGCATGCTGTCAATTGCCAAGAAAAAAAAAATGTACTTGCTTTCTTCTAGCCAGTTCTTCCTCTCCTTATGGAGCACAAACGGGTGGTGGTACTAGGTTAGGAAGGATTCTCTGGGCACATGGATTGTAGCTGACCCTCTTCTCTTGCAAGTCCTTCTCTTTAATGTGAGATTTGGAAAATTTGGCTTCCCTTGGGTGACAGACACGGAGCTAGAAAAGAGCTTCTAATTCCAGAGGTGGGTTCAGAAGGCAATGGAAGAAACCCAGGTGTTGATATTCCCTAAGGCAGAGACTTCACTGTGGAAGTGATCTCAAATGATGATGCAGATAAGCTGGTAATAACTATGCATGTCTGCCATAAATTAAGGGGCTTTTCTAACTCCCAAGTCTCCTTCCTATGACACAGTGCGTGTGTGTGTGTGTGTGTGTGTGTGTGTGTGGTTTCTTTCATCCACATTACCACATATTCCAACGGACAATACCAACAGGAAATGCAGAGGGTGAGTGTCTGGAGATGACCCTGGCGTTTGACCCAGCAAAGGTCCCGGAAGCAGGAACCTCTTCCAGGAAGGAGGGGGCTGGGAAACACTCCGCTGCTGTATTATTCTGTTTGTAAAGGGCTGTCCTTGAAACCTGTAAGGGTTTGCGTTTTCTCCTGGGAGAAAGAAGTAGTAATTAGACAAAGCAATTTTTGACTCATGATTTAATATTGCTCCAGAAAGGAATTAGAAATTATTTTCTTCTTGGGGCGCCTGGATGGCTCAGTCAGTTGAGTGTCAGACTCTTGGTTTCTGCTCAGGTCCTGATCTCAGGGTCCTGGGATCACTCTGTATTGGGCTCCATGCTCAGTGCAAAGTCTGCTTGTCCCTTTCCCTCCCCCTCTGCTCCTCCCTCTGGCATGGGTGCATGTGCACTCTCTCTCTCTCTCTCAAATAATAATTATTTTTAAAAAAAATTTTTTTTCTTCTCATACATGTATGGTTTGGCTCACAACTAAATGTGTATATAAGGTGACAAGGTGGATTTGCTGTGTTTATTGTAATGGGAGTTTTCCCTCTGCCTTAGATAGGTACTTCAATTGATAGAAAGTTACAAGTTGAAGGGAATTCTCTATCAAAAGAACAGAGATAAGCATATCTACTATGTTTACAAACTCATTTATTCATGCAGCAAACACTTAACTGAATGCTTAATAATAGTTCAAAAATTAAATAGGTCTGCATAATTCTAAACCATATCTTATTTGAACTCTGCTAAGATTATGTTATTGATCACTATGACATATGAAGTTGAGTTCTAGGAAAAAAGTAGAAAATTTGTGGCCAGTATTTTTTGAGTAATTTCTCTTTTACGATCGCCGTTCTGTCCCTTGATGTATATTGTCTCATCCATCCTCATTTGGTAGTGGTGCCCATTATTACCTCTGTTGTAGAGATGAAGGACTTGGGCTTAGGTTGTGTCTGTTGCTCAGGCTGCCATAACTAAGTACCACAGATGGGTGGCTTAAACGACAGTTTGTTAGTTTCTCAAGTTCAGGAAGCTGAAAGTCTGAGATCAAGGTGTCAGAGGGGCTGGTTTCTTCTGAGGACTTTCTCCTTGGCTTGTAGATGGTCATCTTTTCTCTGTGTCATCACATCATCTTCCTTCTGTATGTGCCTGGGTCCAAATTTCCTCTTCTTAATAGGATGCTAATCTCAGTGGATTAGGGTCTGCCCTAATGACCTCATTTGTACTTTTGCCTCTTTAAAGACCCTATCTCCGGGGGCCCCTGGGTGGCTCAGTCGTTAAGCATCTGCCTTTGGCTCAGGTCATGATCCCAGGGTCCTGGGATCAAGCCCCACATCGGGCTCCCTGCTCAGCCAGGAGCCTGCTTCTCCCTCTCCCACTCCCCCTGCTTGTGTTCCCTCTCTAGCTGTCTCTCTCTCTCTGTGTCAAATAAATAAATAAAATCTTAAAAAAAAAAAAAAAAGGAAAAAGAAAAAAAAAAAATAAAGACCCTATCTCCAGGTGTAGTCCCATTCTGAGGTACTGGTGGTTCAGGCATCAACATTTGAATTTGGGGTAGTTGGTGGGGAGTTCATAATTTAGCCCTTAACAGAGGTTAAAATAAGTTTCTCAAGATCACATAGAAAGCAAGTGGTTCAGCCAGGATGTGAATTTCCTCATGCCCTCTTTGTTAGCCTTAGGATGACTTCACACAATAGTGCTTCTTCTATTTCCCTAGTTCATGTCCTTACTAATCACCTAGTATGCACCAGACTGCGCTGAGGGTGCTGAGGCCAGAGCCATGAGCAAGATTCCCAGACTCCCTCTCGTTCTTTCGTTCGTTCATTCATTCATTCATTTGTCAGAGTAAGAGAGAGAGGACACAAGCAGGGGGGTTGGCAGGCAGAGGGAGAAGCAGGCTCCCTGCTCATCAAGGAACCCGATGCGGGGCTCGATCCCAGGACCCTGGGATCATGACCTGAGCTGAAGGCAGACGCTTAATGACTGAGCCACCCAGATGTTCCCCCAGACTCCTCTCTTGATGAAGCCTGCTGTGGTCCAGCAAGAGGCAGGTAACAAATGAAACATGAAACACACAAGGTAATTACACAAATGTAGTAAGTGTCATAAAGGAAATAAACAGGACAATGGGATAAAACCTAACTAGGTGGGATGAGGGAGTGGGAGGCTACTTTTGAGAGGAGGGTCCCACAGCATTCTCTTGAGAAGCTAATCTTCAGAATGAGACCTGAAGCAGAGGGTGGAGATCTGTTTTTGTGTAAGTCACTTCCCAGAACTGCTCAACATAGGTATTAGGACAGAGTCGCGTCTCTGCAAAGCAGAGAAGATGTGAGCATCGGAGTGGAAAACACTGGGAGTCACTGTGTGGAAGAGTGGGAGGCAGACAACATGAGCCCTCCTCTAAGCTTCCGCACCTCCTAGCTGTCTGACCTGGAAGGTCACTCTCCAGCTGAGCCTCAGCTTCTTCCGATGGTGAGCAGGGAATATCAGTAACACACGGCACCCACCCTGCCTTGGCCCAGAGCTTGTCACAGTGCCCAAGAGAGGTAATACCCATGAAAGCACTTTTGAGACTGAAGAATACTATGTAAATAAATGTGGTGCCACAGAGAAGTCCTGCAGCCATTGTCCTAACATGTAGATCTACCTGTATATTTTTTTCTTCCAACTCGTACCTAAATGAAATCCCGACTCAAAACCAATTACTGTATGAAGTGATTAAACTCATTGGCCACAGCAAAATATCCAAGAAGGTAAGTAGGGCATTGCCCTTCATTCATTAAACACTCAGAGTGAATTAGTTATTTTTTGTTTATAGAGAGACTTGCGGAGCTTAATGCATTCCCTTTGAGAACTGACCAGGCATGACCAGGCGCACCCTCATTGGCCAGAGCAGGGTCTGGCCGGGGCTTGATTTAGAGGAGGGTCCACAGAGCTGTGTGGGAGAAGTGGGAGGGGATAAGTCTCTGTCACTCTCTGCTTTTCATAGCTAAGACCCCCTGAGGCACATGGAAATGGTTCTTATCCCTTGACAACCAGGACATTTTTACCATAATGGGGAAACTTCAGAACTTGGGAAAATAAGTTTCTGTTGTCTAAGCCACCTAGTTTGTGGTAATTTGTTACAGAGGCTCTAGCAAACTGATCCAATCTCCCTAAGCCTTATTTCTTCATCTATAAAACAGGGATAATAACGGGCACCACTATTAAATGAGGATTGTTGAGATAATATATAAAGGGACATAACATAGGGATTGTTAAGAGAGAAATTCTCAAAAATACTGGCTACAAATTTTCCACTTTCTTTCTAGAATGTAACTCCTTCATATGTCATAGTTGTCAGCATGATAATCTTGACGGAGATAGGAAACGGTTTAGAATCATGCACACCTATATAATTGTGAAGTAGCACCATGACCACCATTATTAAGCATTAAGTAAATGTCTCCTTGAGGGAACACAGCAGCAGGTGCACAACCATCAGGCTCCGTCTGGCCTCCACGCCTCTATGCACGCTGTTCCTTTTGCTTGGAACGCTCTTTTCACAGGTCTTTGCGGGACTGGTTTCTTCCCACCACTCCCTTCCCATCTCAAACATGACTCATCAGAAAAGGTTTCTCTGACCACCTGGTTTACCTCCTTGAGCCAAATCACCTTCTACCAGCTCACCCTGCTCTGTTGTCTTCACAGCACTTAGCACTCTAAATGTATCTCAAATATCATTCCTTCACTGTTTAGTATCTGTTTTATCCCATGACACATCAAACTCTGTGAGAGCAGGGACCCCAGTGTATTCATCACTCTCTCCCAGTGCTTGGATCAAAATAGTTGGTCAATAGTCACCGAATCAAGGAAGGGATGACGGCATGGGGGAAACTATTCAAGGTAAAGCTGAGTCCTAGGCCAGGGATTGATTCTGTGCACAGTAGAACATTACCTAAATTACATAATGTCCTTGGGCTCCACGGGACACGGTTCCCTTGGGAGGAGAGGTAGTGAGGTATAGAAAAGACAGTAGATAACAGGAAATCAGGTAGGCCTGGGTTCACCACCCAGATTTGGCCTATTTAGGTACACTCCATTGAGGATGTCACTCAATCTCTACAAGCCTCACTCTCCCATAAAAGACTGGAAATACTACCTCAGTGCAGAATGGTTGAAAAGATTAAATGAAGCAATGTTTCCAAAGCACATGGCAAACAGAAGATCAGTAAATGGCATCAATTATTTTTAATAAAGAAACATAAAGGGCAAGCCACTCCTCTTTTGACCTAGTAAAAGGAGTTGAAGGGAAGTGTAAAAAAAAAAAAAAACTAAAAGCCACTTTGACAGTTTAATGCAAAGAGCTAGTGGATCCTACGCCATCTGGGGAATGGAGATTAGATTTCTAATTGCCTGGCCCTGAGGATCCTCCTTGGTCCTACTGGCCTCCCTCAGACCACAGTGCAACTACACCTGAGGGCCACAATGCTTCTTTGATCAGCAGGAGCATTTTCACACTAATGAAAAATTCCTAATTTTAAGGAGTTATTGAAAGAGATGAATATTTAATTCCCTAATATTACAATCCAGAGAAGAGGGCTTTAAAAGAGCCCAAATGTGTATGTCAGCAGCATCCGTCTCCGTTAGTCAAGCTGCCGTGATATCCTTCATCTGTAACTTAAGGGAGGGAGAGGACTCCATGCACCTGAGCTGATGGATGCTGATTTCAGCAGGCCCCTCCGGGGGTAGCACCCGCATGAAGGATGTGTGCAGGAAGTGTGCAGGTGTTCCTCCTGCTCTATTCAGGTTTGCTAAGTGGTGACAAGTCATCATTTTCCCATGAGTGGCCGCCTAGTCCTTTCTCAGACTTCTGAATCAGGAAAGGCTTGGGGCCATTTTCCCAGCAGGAGCAGTCGCCCAGGAAAGGCTAGGTGCCTGAGCATCCTCTCCCTGTGGCCTCATGCTTTCTGAAACAGGCCCAAGGAAAAAACGCCAGGAGGCACGTTGATGAGAGTAAATGGTGAAGAACAGTGGGATATGCATTAGAGCTGAGTGCACACTACGAGAATAATTAATATAGTTGTTTAATTTCATTCTAGAACTATCTCAGTCTTTGGCCTGCTTTGTCTAAAGAGAGAAGTCTGATTGTTTGCTCTCTGAAAAGAGGTGACTGGACTTTTCTGAAGAGCTCTGGGTTCCCCATCTTGAGGAAACTTCCACTCTCTTTCTTATCCTCCACCCTTCTTCCCCCACATAGTAGAGATCTTTTGGAGTCTCACGAATGATGCTTTTCTTTTTCCGTAGAGCACTTGAGTAAAAACAGGAAAAAAAAAAAAAAGTTGATTTTCCATCTTCCTCTGAAAGTAAAGAGATTGGAGACAAAAATATCTGGGTCCTACATCCAACATCTCAAGTCCTCCATCCTTCTGCCCAAGGATTACTTCCAAGAGAAAGTACTCATCTTCCAACTTGGATCCAGTCTTTTGAAAGCAAATTTTAAAATACCGCTTCCTTTCCTTAAACTGCTCACTCACTACCCATTGTCCTCCAAATGAAGGTCAAACACCAAAACTCCACTAAGAAGTCTCCTTCTAATCTAGGCCTGTGCGCTTCTTCTTACACCCCAACCACACAACTGGCCATGTTTTCTGTTTTGGGCCCTTGCAGGTGCTGCTAACACTTACACTGATTCTGAATCATGGAAATCTTCTGAGATACCATGTCCTAGACAGACTGCTTGGGAATCTCTGGTGTTTCCAGAGTGAAAGCTGTCTAGGTGACTTTAAAGTGTAGCCAGTATTCACAGCCACTAGCCCAGATTCTCAGCGTTTTCTGCACATTAAATTTCTCTGGGGAACTTTAAACTCCAGTGCCTAGCCTACACTCGGACCCATTACATCAGAATCTGCATTCATGGGCCTCAGGTACCAATTACTTTTTTTTTTTTTTAAGCTCCCCAGGTATGTGCAGTTTTGAGAAGTACTAGCCTTGAGGGTTCTTTGCTACAATTTCTGGAGAACTTCCACTCATTCTCTAGGTCTTAGCCTAGATGGAACTTTCTGAGAAGCCTTCCCTGAATCAGATGCTCCTCCTGAATGTTCACAGAATGAAAGCCCTTGTGCAGTGACAACTCGGCAGGGCTCCCTGTGGATTCATCTGTGTCCCCATCATTCAGTGAGCCCCTTGAGGGTGAGGACCATGTAGAGCCTTGCCTAGCTCCTAGTTTTACAGGGAAAGCCTCCAACAGAAGGATCTCCTATGAGCAATATTTCCAATTCTTTTTTTTTATGTTATGTTAATCACCATACATTACATCATTAGTTTTTGATGTAGTGTTCCATGATTCATTGTTTGTGCATAACACCCAGTGCTCCATGCAGAACGTGCCCTCTTTAATACCCATCACCAGGCTAACCCATCCCCCCACCCCCCCTCCCCTCTAGAACCCTCAGTTTGTTTCTCAGAGTCCATAGTTTCTCATGGTTCGTCTCCCCCTCCGATATCCCCCCTTCATTCTTCCCCTCCTGTTTTCTTCTTCTTCTTCTTCTTCTTCCTCTTCTTCTTCTTCTTCTTTTTTTTTTTTAACATATAATGTATTATTTGTTTCAGAGGTACAGGTCTGTGATTCAACAGTCTTACACAATTCACAGCGCTCACCATAGCACATACCCTCCCCAATGTCTATCACCCAGCCACCCCATCCCTCCCACCCCCCACCAATTCTAAGAACACTGTTCTCATCCTGTTAGATTTCTAAATAAAATATCAAAAAGTGGGAACACCGGGTAGGAACAATACAGAAAGGTTAATTTTTAGAACAGATTCTGGACACACCCATTCCAATTTAAATCATCAGTATGAACAGAAGCAGGCTTCATCTAGAAGGTTCTAAATGCAACCTATAAACAGCTGAATTGAGACATGGTTGGAGTTGCTGATGTCACTGTATATGAAAATGGAAAGATTGCCACAGCAAGAAGATACTGAGTTTGAGTCTAATAGGAATTGTCCATATGTTCTTACTTTTAATCCCTGCAACAAAATGCTTATTTTCAGTCATTATAGGACTGTACAGTGGGTCTTGATTCAAGTCCTAGCTTTGCCAGCGGCTATGTCAACTTGGGAAAGTTAATGATCTTCTCTGGACCTCAGTCTCCTCCTCTGTTAAATGTGGACAACCAGGTTATCCATCTCCCAGGGTTGTTGTGATGATGAAATGCGATTGTACAAGTAAAGTACAGAGCACAGTGTCTGACCTGTAGTGATTTAACAGTAAATATCTGCTATTATTAAATTCTCCAGCCAAAAGTGGGACACCTAGGAATGAACTGCTTTCAGCGCTAACGAGCTAAGATACAGAGCAGGGATTTCATTGGAGACTGTGCCCTCACATCCATGGTGATGCATGTTCAGATGGAGGGATCACAGAACCACCATTCTTCACTATTATTCAGTCCTAGATTTTTATCCTCGCCCTTTTAAAGGACTTTCCATGAATACCCAACCGCACTTCTCATTTCCTGCTTGCTTCATTGCTTTCCTTTTCCTTTCCTACTTATATCTGAACAGGTATGAAGAGCAAAACTCTGGAGATGTCTTGTCATTCTTAAACATTAGATCCAAGGACTTTTAGGTTCCAGCAGTTTCATTTCTTTTCTCTTTTCTTTTCTTCTTTCTTTCTTTCTTTTTTTTTCTTCCTTTCTTTCTTTCTTTAACTCAGTTAATTAACATATAATGTATTATTGGTTTCAGAGGTAGTGGTCAGAGATTCATCAGTCTTATATGATACCCAGTGCTCATTACCTCATGTGCCCTCCTTAATGTCCATCACCCAGTTCCCCCATTGCCCCACCCCCCTCCCCTCCAGCAACCCTCAGTTGCTATGATTAAGAGTCCCTTATGGTTTGTCTCCCTCTCTGGTTTCATCTTGTTTTATTTTTTAATCACTATCCTTGTACCATCAGTATAGCTGAATTTCTCTCAGATTAGTATTTATGGAACTCCTTTTTAAGTAAATGGAAATGGATAACTAATCAAGGAATTATTATGAGTTTAATGAAGCTCTTCAGAGTAGAAAATATTAGGGTCTGTTAGGATTTTTCAAATTAACTTCAGCTTCATAAATAGGAAGTAATTTTCTATCACTGTAAATGGGCTCCTATTTAAGTTGGAAGTATTTAGTGAAAGGTTATTTTGGAGAGCAAATTGGGTGGAATGTGCATTAGGAAAGGGGACAATGTGTTTTGGAGGGACCAGCAGTGTGTCTGTGTCAGGGGAGCACCTGCTAACTTTCTGTGTCAGGAAATCCGTATGAAAATGTATGAGTCCATGGGGAATTGTTACATTACGAATTTCCTAAGGCCAAAACCTGTGGGTGGGAATAATAACTCAGGTCCAATAAACTCGTAATTCTCCCAAAGGATCAGAAAACTGGACATCTACAATGTCATCTTTAATTTCTTCTTACGAACTTCTTCATGCTGTGTTGGCGAGATATTTGTGCTGCAAGTCATCTTGCCTCCTGTAAACAAAATCATCGCTCCAAATATTCACCATATGTGAGTAGTTCTCTACCCAGGCTGGCCTAGTTGGTACTCTGACAGTTCCTGCTGAGAACTCTGCTGCCTGAAATACAACATCCAGCCTGTGGTCCAAGTTCCCAGGAACAAGATAGTAGGGAAGAGGACCACCTGTTCAACAGCTTTTTCGTGGAGCCTGCTACTTGCATCAGTATTTGTAGATCTGGAATCAAGTGTGATGATTTTTACCCCGGCATCCATCAACAAACAACTCTTTCACCTTGGCCAGTCACCCCTACTAGGGGTGCATGTGCACTGGACCATTGAAAAGGCAAGCACTGGCCTGGTTCCAGAACAGACTGAAAACCATGTTGACCACCACACAGATCTTTAGGCTTCTTTGTTTGCCACAGCTTTGGTGGAGGGACCAGTTCTATCCATGCCAATGGAATATATAGTAGTGATGGTGAGAAGTCAAAGTTTTCTCCATTGTTGGAGCAAGAACCCTCAAGTTTTCATGTTGTAGTCAAGCAATCTAACTCCACCATCATTGCCAACACAGCCACCACCCTGGAGCATTCTGATGGAGCATTGACTACTACTCTATGATAATAGTCATGAGGCCATCCACAATGTCACAAAAATTTCATTCTTGAGATTCTCATCTACAGAAATTCTCATTGCATTAACCACATTGTGTTCCCTTTCATTGCAACTCTTGGACTTAATAGGGCCCATAATAATGACCCAACTCAATTAGTTCAACCTTGCCCAGACCCACTGCTCACATGAACACCTGTCACCTCTTCTGGAAAAGCCTATCATGAGCAGGTAGGGAGCTTGGGAAAATGCGGTCCTTGTCAGTTAATATATGGCTCAGTGCCCTTTGTTGTATGATTATATGTTCTTGGATTTATCACCTACTGCCACTATAAACTCAGCCTAGTGTCCTGTTGGCAGACTGGTGTTCTACTGGTTCCAGTTCAGATACGAATACTAGATTCTCAGATGGAAACCTTGCTGAACTATAATGAAGAGCTATATAATCAGTTACCCTGCTGTTTTAGTTGAGGTCTAATCTCTTCCAGATCTCAAATTTAACTTAATATACTCAGGGGAACTTTGTTCATTAATAAGTGGAAGAAGGGTTAGAGGAAAGCAGAGTTTCTGAGGTATGTGAGAACATAGCTATCCTAATGTTTGGACTCAATTGTGTGACACCAAAATTCACATGCTAGAGTCCTTACACCCAGTGCTCCTCAGAATGTGTCTTTATTTGGACATAGGGTCTTCAAAGAAGTATTTAGGCTTAAATGAAGTCGGATGGGTGGGCACTAATTCAGTATGACTGATATTCTTAGAAGAAGAGAGAAAGGGACACCAGGGATGCACACAGAAAAAAGGCCAAGAGAAGACAGCCAGAAGGTGGCCATCTGCAAGCCAATAAGAGAGACCCCAGAAGAAAACAAACCTGCTGAAACCTTGATCTTGGATTTCTAGCCTCTAAAATTGTAAGAAAATAAATTTCTGCTGTTTAAGCCACCCAGTCTGTGGTATTTTGTTATGGCAGCCCTAGCAAATTAACATATCTTGAGAAAAATTGTGATGAAGCTAAAACATGTTGCTGAGAGGGAAGAAGAAAGTGAACTGTCATTTTATACTCTATTTTTTGAGTTTTCCTTATTTCTGTCCTGTGAAACTATTGTGACTCTTAACTGTCCAAAAAAGTTCAATTTTTTCACAACATTTACCTTGCATTTATTTTTTTCTTTTTTAAATTTATTTTTTATTAAAATTTTTTAAAACAATTTTAATTCCAGTATAGCTAACATACAGTGTTATATTAGTTTTAGGTGTACAATAGAATGATTCACAGTTACCCAGTGCCCATCATGATAGTGCACTCTTATTCCCCCACTATGAGTTTTACCCATCCCTCCCTCCCACCTCCCCTCTGGTAACAATCAGTTTGTTCTCTATAGTTAAGAGTCTCTGTTTCTGGGTTTCTCCCTTTTTTATTTTGCTCATTTGTTTCTTAAATTCCACATGTGAATGAAATCATATGGCATCTGTCTTTGTCTGACTGACTTGTTTCACTTAGAATGATACGCTCTTGCTCCATCCATGTTGTTGCAAATGGTAAGATTTCATTCTCTTTTATGGCTGAATAGTATTCCATTGTATATATTTACCACATCTTCTTTATCCATTCATGAAGCAATGGACACTTAGGCTGTTTCCATATCATGGCTATTGTAAATAATGCTGCCATAAACATAGGAATGCATGTATCCCTTTGAATTTGTGTTTTTGTATTTTTAGGGTAAATACCCAGTAGTGTGATTACTGGATCATAGAATAATTCTATTTTTAACTTTTTGAGGAACTTCCATATGGTTTTTCACAATGGCTGTGCCAGTTTGCATTCCCACCAACAACGCAAGAGGGTTCCTTTTTTTCCACATCCTCGCCAACACTTGTTTATTTTGCTTTTGATTTTCGCCATTCTGTCAGAATGTAGTTTTGATTTGTATTTCCCTGATGACCAGTGATGCTGAGCATTGTTTCATGTGTCTGTTGGCCATGTGGATGTCTTCTTCAGAGAAATGTCTACTCATGTCTTCTATCCATTTTTATTTGGATTATTTGTCTTTTGGGTGTCGTTTTATCAGTTCTTTAAATATTTTGGATACTAACCCTTTATCAGGCATGTCATTTGCAAATATCTTCTCCCATTCTGTAGGTCGCCTTTTTTGTTTGTTGTTGTTTTGATTGTTTTTGTTTTTTGTTTTGATTGTTCCTTTGCTGTGCAGCAGCTTTTTATTCTGATGTAGTCCCAATAGTTTATTTTTACTTTTGTTTTCCTTGCTGCAGGAGACATATCTAGAAAAATGTTGCTATGGTTAGTATCAAAGAAATTACTGCCTGTGCTCTCTTCTAGGATTTGTATGGTTTCAGGTCTCACATTTAGGTCTTTAATCCATTTTGAGTTTATTTTTGTGTATAGTGAAATAAAGTGGTCCATTTTCATTCCTTTGCATGTAGCTGTCCAGTTTTTTGAACACCATTTGTTGAAGAAACTGTCTTTTTCCCATTGGATATTCATTCCTCCTGTATAGAATATTAATTGACCATATAACTGTGGGTTTATTTCTGGATTTTTTATTCTGTTCCATTCATCTGTGTGTCTTTTTTTGTGCCAGTACCATACTGTTTTGATTACTACAGCTTTGTAATATAATTTGAACTCTGGAATGGTGATACCTCCATTTTTGTTTTTCTTTCTCAAGACTGCTTTGGCTGTTTGGGGTCTCTTGTAATTCCATACGAATTTTAGGATTGTTTGTTCTAGTTCTGTGAAAAATGCTATTGCTATTTTGATAGGGATTGCATTAAATGTGTAGATTGCTTTGGGTAGCATAGATGTTTTAACAATATTTATTCTTTCAACCTATGAGCATGGAATGTCTTCTCATTTGTTTGTGTTGTCTTCAATTTCTTTCATCAGTGTTTTATAGTCCTCAGAGTACAGGTCTTTGACCTTTTTGGTTAAGTTTATTCCTAGATACTTTATTACTTTTGGTGCAGTTGTAACTTGGGTTGTTTTCTTAAAGTTATATGGGTTTTTTAATTTTCTTTTAAGGAGTCTCCATTTGTCAAGGCCTTCTCTTTTACAGGAGACTTTTCATTGTTTGTTTTTCATACATTTCAGGAGCATAAGGAAGTGGGTCCTAATCAGATCAACCTAGGTTCTGATCTCCAACACTTACTAGTTCTTTTCCCCTGACCTCTATGGCCTCTACGACTGTTGACAGCCTTTTCATGGTTCCACATTAGTCCCTGTAGAGGGGATTTAGGATGAAATCTTTAATTTGTTCATACCTCTCCCTGCTTTTCCATATATAATGCTTTGTCAAGACTCAATCTCCATTTTAGGAGTACTTTCAAAATATTATTTATAAACATGTATGATTGTATGTGAAAATTATAAAAGTAGAGAGTTATGAATCAGAACATATGGATCCATTTATATATGTTCAGTTCTGTAAACTATGGAAGATGGTGGTTTCACAAATATAAGTTGGGGACTGAGGTTTTGCTTAGAGGAAAAGATTCACCTGTGATAATCAATAAAAACCATCTGTCAAGGCATCAGACCTCATTCATGAAAGAATAAAATCCTCAAACCACTGAAGAAAGGGAAGGATCTCCTTTGGGATACCATCTGGCATACTCCTCTACCTCCAGCTTGTCTGACTCCATGACCTTTGACACTCCTCACA